>NC_058368.1:216230342-216839092 GCF_018350175.1 Felis catus | reverse complement strand
TTTTAGGGGGTGCTAATGTAATTGGCATTGTGTTCTATTTTCAAATTCTATTTGTTCATAGATGGCATGTAGACAATGATGGGCTTTTGTATATAAAACTTGTATCCTATAACTCTGTTATAATTGCTTATTAGTTCCAGGAGGGTTTTATTTTATTTTATTTTTTTTGTCATTTGTTTAATATTTTCTACATAGATGTTTTCTAGTTTTACTTCCTCATTTCCAATCTTCATGTCATATATATACCTAAATGCCCTGGCTAGAACCTTCAGTACAATGTTGAATACTAGTGAAGACAGCAGATATATTTATCATGATTCTGATCTTAGAAGGGAAGTAAGCAGTCTTCACCATAATGTATGATGTTACTTGTGGATATTTCTTAGATGTTCTTTATCAGGTCGAGGAAATTCTCTTCTATAATTCATTTTCTGAGTGTTGTTATCTGAAATGGTGCTGGAATTTGTCAAATGCTCTTTCTGTATTTACTGATATGATTCAGTAGTTTTTGTTTTTCATCCTATTGATATTATTTCTCATATTAATAGATTATATTAATTGGTTTTCTCTTGTTGAACATTTGAATACAGTCTTTTAATATTATTTGATTTTGTTCTTATGGGCAGTTGATTGGAATCAGTTGAGTCTTTTCAAGGTTGGCTTTTACAATTTATCTGGACAGATCCAGAGCATTCTTATTCAAGGGTTAATTTTGCCTTGCTCTCATGGCAGTACATTTCTGAAAATTCTGCTGCTATATCACATATTTTTTTTCTATCAGTCATGCAACAAATTATTCCCACTTCTATGTGATCTACAGATACTGTCCTTTCTATTCATTTATGCTGATTTTCACCCCAGGCTTAAGTAGTTTCTTCCACACATGTAAAGATCAAAAATCAGAGGAAAAAAATCCAGGAGGTCCTCTGTCGAATTTCAAAGCACTCTTTTTGTATTGCTCCCTCCATCCAGTACTTTGTTTAGTAGACTTTATCTGCCTTTGCTTCTCTAGACTCCAACAATACCTACAAATTAGTCATAGTATCACACTCTCTGGATTCCGCTTCCCTGTGCTGCAGTCTTCAAACTGCCTCCACAGAAGAAGTTAGACAATTACAAGGCAACCAGTCTCCATCCCCACTCTCTGTTTTTTGCATGTCCTTTGATTCCTGGAATTCAAAGTCTGAAAACTATTTTTTCATAAAATTTTCCAGTTTTCTAGTTGTTTAAGACTGGAAGGTAAATATGATTCCCATGGCTCCATCTTGAATGAGAATGACATTTCTCGTCTTATACGACGATTTATTCATTTATGTAAATCCATGTGACATATGGATAACTTATAATGGATTCTTATTTTATACAGTGGGTTATATCATCATTTATAACCATACACAGATTGTTGTGTATTTATCCAATTGGAGAATCTTCAAGCTGGAGTCTGTGTGTTTTTGACACGACCCCATCATTCTTTGCACATTTGTTGTCTTGCACAAAACGATGTCATGGCTCATCTTGCACCTTTATTTTTTAATATTATTTTATTTCTTTATGCCTTCCTGGAGTCAGAAGTCACATTTCTCTGAAGAACCCTGGCTGTATTTAGTGAAGAACAGTATTTCAAAACC
This sequence comes from Felis catus, assembly GCF_018350175.1. Taxonomy (NCBI): domain Eukaryota; kingdom Metazoa; phylum Chordata; class Mammalia; order Carnivora; family Felidae; genus Felis; species Felis catus. The sequence continues at coordinate 216,837,464 of NC_058368.1, read as the reverse complement.
AAAATCTGTGTTCATTGATCCCCATACCGTATTGTGCCAGCACTATATGGCTTTTGATTATTCAAATGTATTTCTTACATTAATGTTTCATAGTTTCATTAAACTTAACTTTAGCATTTCATGCAAAAGCTATCCCAAGCTTTGTAGGTTTCTTTCTTACCATTAATGAAATGTCTTCTTTATGTTTAGTTTGGGGTATGTAAATAAATTACTATAATATATTTAGATTGTATTCAAGTACTTTACTAAAGTCTTAATTTTTTTATTTTCTTAGATTTGCTAGGTGTTATTTGAAAATAGTAACTTTTGTGCCTGTTCCATGAGTTAAAACTCATAATTCTATTTCATGTCTTAATAATTTTATAACTAAACTGGAAATTAAAAATTAAATGTATTAGTCATCCACTAAACATTTAAAATGGATAAGTTGAATAATATTATGCTTGGAAATAAATTTAATAAGATCTCTTTATAGACTTCTGCTCCTAAAGACAATATTTCATCATCCTCGTGTGTCCTGAAATTTTCTATAGCAAATTGTCCCAGTCTGGTTCTCTGTTACACATAACACAATTCTTAAGAATATTAGTAATTAAGCAAGCCCACTAAAAGAAATCTGCATTAAGCAGAGTCAGGTAATCTCTTTATTTCAGGGCTCATCAGAGCCATTGCAAATCTAATGTGCCCTATGATCCTATGGGTTTTGTGTTGAAAATAAGGATAACTGTTGACCTGGAAATACTTTGTTCTGCTTTTCTACTCTTAACAGCTCCCTGAACTGAGATCTGTGGAAAATCCTTTAGAAAATAGTATTCTCTGACTTGGCTGTTCTTTCTTGTTCTGATACAAAATTTTGTGCAAACCTTTTGTTCATTCCTCTTTTAAGGATTTGTTTTCATAATCGAAAAAACTTATGTTTTCACTGGTTTTACTTATATAATAATTTAAGATATGCACATATTGGTTATTTGCCTACAACTACTCTCTCACAAGATGCACATATATTAATAATGATCTAGGGTCACAGTTAAACATGCTAAAGTTATGTCGTTTAACATACAGAACAGGTTAGGTGTAGGATGTAACATGTATGAAGAATACTGAAATCTGACTAGTGCAACATACTGAAGCTGATCTTTAAAGCACTTTTATATATTCATAATATTACACTTTTATGCATATAGGTAATATTCAACTTAAGTTGACATTTAATATTTAATATCCTCGAAAAAAGGACATTATGCCTCGTTTTAACAAAATTAAAGTGCCTTAAGATATAATTTTTGTATATCCAAAAGGTCTGCAATAACTACATAACGGTTTTTACCAATGAAAGAACATTAATGGTTAATGTGGCCACTTCCTGAATTAGTTTGATGAATTTTACGGACTGTGTCTTGTCATCTATGCAGTCTGTGATTTGACCTATGTGTTCTCTAAATCCTTTCTGTTTCTGTAAATTCCTATGAATTATTCTTAAATTAAATCTTAAAAGTAATTTGCCTTTCACCATGTACCAAATCGAACTGCATGACAATGTGAGAATTTGCTTCAAAACAAATAGGCTCTATTCCCCTTTGAACTGTCTGTGATCTTAGAAGTTTGACACTGGCTGTATTGGGATAACGCAGACAGCAAAGTCATCTCCTGCTTCTGTGACTATTTCTGTGACTCTTTTGGTAGAAAAAGAAAGGGAAAATAACTTTCCCTCGCTAAATATCACATTTTATATCTAACCACATAGGGCATTCAGTCTTGTTGCTATGGGAGCATCTGGCATTTGCTCTGCTTGGATGATCTTGGGAATTGAAACTTTCAGCAGCCAAATGAGTTCCCAAGAACTTCTAGGGCCTTGGTGGATAGGATTCTAATGAAGATCAGTTTACATTTTTTACATGACTTTCATTAAACACACAGAAAGCTAAAACAAACCTGGAGGTCTTTAAAGCACTGATATCTTGGATTTTGTGGCAATAGTTGCATGCTGCTAAGTCAATCATTTCAAAATGATAAAAATTATTTTCAGCGTTGGTTTTCAGTTTATTGCAGTCAGCCTAGTTAAAATACACTTCGTTATTTAGAACTCACCTGAATGATTCATTAAAAATTTTTTTTAACGTTTTATTTATTTTTGAGACAGAGAGAGACAGAGCATGAACAGGGGAGGGGCAGAGAGAGAGGGAGACACAGAATTGGAAACAGGCTCCAGGCTCTGAGCCATCAGCCCAGAGCCCAGAGCCCATCGCGGGGCTCGAACTCATGGACCGCGAGATCGTGACCTGAGCTGAAGTTGGACGCTCAACCGACTGAGCCACCCAGGAACCCCTGAATGATTCATTTTAAATAAATGATAACTGTTCAACTTTTACTTTGGCTCTTTTCTGCCTCACGTTATAATGTAACAACAGTGGGGAAATTCTTTTGAAAAAGATTTTCTTCAGTAATGATTTTGAGGTTAGTTTGTTCCTATCTTTGCATTTTCCCAAAATATTAATGTTTAGAAGATCCTGAAAAATCTTCTAGTAGCTCATAAAATTTTTGGTAAAATGAATAGCATATATTGATCTCTTTAGCATTATCTGTTAGTTAAGAAAATTTACATTTTCTGTGTGTAGTGATTGAGAAGTTATAAGTAATTTAATTTTTTTTAGCATTTATTTATTTTTGAGAGACAGAGACAGAGCGTGAGCAGGGGAGGAGCAGAGAGAGGCACACACAGAATCTGAAGCAGGCTCTAAGTTCTGAGCTGTCAGCACAGAGCCCAACATGGGGCTCGAACTCACAAACCAGGAGATCATGAAGTCAGACGCTTCATGAGTCTGAGCCAAAGTCAGGCTGACTTTGATGGCTGAATCGACTGAGCCATCCAGGTGCCCCTTGAGAAGTTATAAATAATTTACATTTATAATCATACTTTGGTTGCCATTCTTGCTCTTAATTTTATATTTCTAATTTTCACGAACTTACAGGTAGTAAGTTACACTTCTGTTTTGTTTTTCCCTGGCTATTAATTTATTCCTTAAAATCATTTTATATATTGCCACATAAAGAAACATTTTATACTCTTTTTCTTTCCTCATGTGAACAATTTATTTAAAAAGACAGAATATGGAACAGTTGCTAGCATGTTCATTTATTTGTTCAATGGCTCTGGTTCAGCAAATTATCAAAACTTGCTTGAATTATAATGTCAAGATTTATTAAACATTTGCTTATTTTACCCTAACCTAAATTAAACTAAACTAAAACAGTATTTTAATTTACATGTGCCTAGAAAACGAAGCACTTTGTGTGTTTTGTTTTGTTTTGTTTTGTTTGTTTTTTGTTTTTTTTGAGAGAGAGAGCACAAGGGAGATGGAGGGGTAGGAAGAGAGAAAATCCCAAGCAGTCTCCATGCTGTCAACACAGAGTCCGGTATGGGGCTTGATCTCTTGTTCTCTTTAACTGCGAGATCATGATCTGAGCTGAAACCAAGAATTGGACACTTTACCGACAGAGTCACCTAGGTGTCCCAACAAAGCACTTTTAAAATAGCTTCTTATAAACTAGAGTTAGGTTTTAAATCTAGATTTAAATATTAAATTAGATTTAGATTTCAAATGGTGAAATGTTATATGTATATATATATATATATATTTTTTTTCTTTTTACTACCTGCAGCTTAAGTTCTGAACCAAACTCAACTTGAGTAGGCTACTTTGTCTCACTCTTCTCCTCCCACTCCTTTTTTTTTTTTGAGTCAAGAATTAAAAAAATATAAAAGCTTGAAGTGATATTGCAAATTATACAATTTAAAGCCATAATAACACATCCTACCAAATGAAGGCTTTATACTTCTTTATACTCATAAATGTTTATAGATATTATACATAGTACATATATATTCTATAGATAACGTATACTATACATATTTCAATTTCTACTCTACCTCAGACAAGTTTTAACCACCCTAGGTGTTATGCAGTATAACGGACAATTACCATTTTACTTGTTCCTTAATACCATAATCAGTCTGCTGGACCTGTGATTTCATGGTTACCTCCTTTTTGGTTTGTTTGTTTGTTTCCATCTTGGGACAAAGGCAGTATGTAAATAGAAACTGCAAAGAACTTTACAATCGATTAAAAACAAAAGAGAGAGAGAGAGAGAATCCCATTTACAATGACACCAAAATCCATACACTACCTAAGAATAAACCTAACCGAAGAGGTAAAAGATCTGAAAACTATAGAATACTTATGAAAGAAATTGAACATGAGACAAAGAAATGAAAAAAACATTCCATGCTTATGAATTGGAAGAGCAAATATTGCTAAAATGCCTACACTACCCAAAGCCATCTATACATTTAATTCAATATTTATAAAAATACCACATGCAATTTTCATAGAGCTAGAACAAACAATCCTGAGATTTGTATGGGGTGACAAAAGATCTGAAATAGCCAAAGGAATCTTGAAAAAGCAAGGAAAAACTGGAGACATCACAATTTCAGACTTCAAGCAATATTACAAAGCTGTAATCATCAAGACAGTGGGGTATTGGCACAAAAACAGACACATAGACTGATGGGTTAGCACAGAAAACCCAGAAATAGACCCACAATTGGACGGTCAACTAATCTTCAACAACACAGAAAAGAATATCCAATGGGAAAAAGTCTCTTCAACAAATGGTGCTGGGAAAACCGGACAACGACATGAAGAAGAGTGAAACTGGCCCATTTTCTTACACCATACACAACAATAAATTAAAAATAGATGAATGAGCTAACTAAATGTGAAATAGGAAACCTTCAAAATCCTAGAGAAGAACACAGGCAGCAACCTCTTTGACACAGGCCTTAGCAATTTCTTACTAGACACATATCCAGAGGCAGGGGAAACAAAAGCAAAAATGAACTATGGGGACCTCATTAAGATAAAACAAAGAAGCAAACAAACAAAAAACCACAACTTCTTAACAGCGAAGTAAACAATCAGCAAATCTAAAAAGGCAGGCTACAGAATGGGAGAAGATATTTGCAAATGACATATGAGATAAAGGGTTAGTATCTAAAATCTATAACGAACCTATCAAACTTAACACCCCCAAACAAATAATCCAGTTAAGAAATGGACATAAAACATGAACACACATTTTCCAAAGAAGACATTCAGAATGGCTAAAATTAACAGCACAGGAAACAACAGATGTTGGCAAGGATGCAGAGAAAGGAGACCCTTTTTACACTGTTGATAGGAATACTAACTGGTGCAACCACTCTGGAAAACAGAATGGAAGTTCCTCAAAAATTTAAAAATAAAACTACCCTACACCCAGCCATTACACTAGTAGGTATTTAACCAAAGGGTACACAAATGTAGATTAGAAGGGTACATGTTCCCTGATGTTTATTGCAGTATTATCAACAGTAGCCAAACTATGGAGAGAGCCCAAATGTCCATTGACTGATGAATGGTTAAAGAAGATATGATATAAATATATACAATGCAATATACTCAGTCATACAAAAGAACAAAAATTTGCTATTTACAATGACATGGATGGAGCTAGAGAGTAATACGCTACGTGAAATAAGTTAGTCATAGAAAGACAAATAAATGATTTCATTTATATGTGGAATTGGCGAAACAAAACAAATGAACAAAGGGGAAAAACATAGAGAGTGAGGCCAACCAGGAAACAGACTCTTAACTATAGAGAAAAAACTGATGGTTATCAGAGACGAGGTGTGAGGGGGGATAGGTTAAATAGGTGATGGGTATTAAGGAGGGCAACTGTGATGAACACTGGGTGTTATATGTAAGTGATGAATCACCAAATTCTACTCCTGAAATCAGTATTAGTCTATATTTTAACTAACTAGAATTTAAATAAAAGCTTAAAAAAAAAGAAAAAAGGAAAACAAGGAGAATGAAGGTAGTAAAAGTGCAAATGTCCTTTTGGTCCATGTATTACACATACCTGCACACATTGTAGAGCCAATTTCTTAGGAACATTCTGGCCAAAATTTCAGTTTTATGTATTTATATTTATTATTATTAACATAACTAACTCAATGTATACATACATGTATACTATATATTTATAAATATATATATATAGATAGATAGACAAAGTATATACCCACTTTTGTATATACATACTGTTTAATGTATTATGTATTTTGTACATGTAAGTTTTGTACATTTGTATGTAAGAATATATGCAATATATATACATATATGTATATATATGTATGTGTGTGTATATATATGTATATTTATATGTAACTTTACTTGAATTTGGAAATATTTAAACTTTTAATTGGTAAGATGTGTTATTATGGCTTTACATTGTATAATTTTTCAATATCTCTTCTAGCTTTTATATTTTTAAATTCTTGACCAAGATAAAAATAGATGGGAGGAGGAGAGTGAGACAAAGTAGCCTACTCAAACTGAATTTGGCTCAGAACTTAAGCTGGGGATAGTTAAAAAAAAATCTAATAATTCACCAGTTGAAATCTAAATCTAACTTAAAATTTAAATCTAGATTTAAAATCTAAATATAGTTTATAAGAGGCTATTTTAAAAGTGCTGTTGTTTTTTAAGCACATGTCCTTTCTGTATCCTTTCTACTTGAGACTTGCTTAGCCATGACTTAAAGAATAGAAGCACTAGGGGCACCTGGGTGGCTCAGTCAGTTAAGCCTCCGACTGTAGCTCAGGTCATGATCTCACAGTTTATGAGTTCGAGCCCCACGTCGGGCTCTGTGCTGACAGCCTGGAGCCTGCTTTGGATCCTATGTCTCCCTCTTTCTCTGCCCCTCCTCTGCTCACATTCTGTCTCTCTCTCTCAAAAATAAATAAACTTAAAAAATATTTAAAAAAATAGAAGCACCAGAAAGTAGGATATATATCCTCTCCTTCTCATATTTTCAAATGATTTGCCTACACGTTAATTTTGAGGAGATATCAAAGTATACATATGTGTATTGCAACTCTACATTTCCAGGAATTTCATGAGTTTGTGTACCACACATTCACATTGTCTCTCAGCTTTGTGTCGGATAGTTTCGTATACATTATATTTTTATTAGTTTTTATTTTTGTCTGTTCTCTTGTTCAGACACCACGTTATCGGGACATGTGTCACCTAAGTTGTCTGAATCCCACTTTACCAAGTTTTCTCTCACTGTACTATCTCGCTATTTCTTTCTGTACCCTTTTTTATTGCTTCCATTTAGGTTTTGTACCATCTTTCGACAACTCATTCAGATTTATCATTCCCATTTTCCTCTCAGCATTTTATTTTCTTTTTCCCATCTTTTACTCTTTTATAGTAGGATTTGTAAAGTTTTTATTGTAAGTGGTTTGTACATCTATTCTATACTCAATCATGGTTATTCCCAAAAGGTAAGATTTCTTTATCCTAATTTAATTCTTTGGTTCGATTAATTTGATTGGTTTTTCTCACCATTGTAGTTAGAATGGTCATATGTGCAAAATACGGGACCACACATGAAGACATGCACTCTGCTTGGTTTCTCTGCTCTATGCTTATTTTATGTTAGGATCATTTTTTAAAAAATATTAAGCTGAAGCACTTACTAATACTCACAGTTAACTTTTAGGCCGTGGTTTAGCGTATTTAGGAGCTGTGATGCAATGGCTTTCTGTGCTAGGTCTCTGGAGGACCTTCACACATACATATGTATCTCTTTTGACTGAATAAATTATGAATCATCACTCCTTTTGCATTAAGGCAATTCCGACTAGGTGTCATAATTAGCAAGAGGAATTTCAGACCTCATTTCCTCCCTCTGCTGAGATTATAAGTAGAGTGTGTAAACTACCCAGCTACATTCAGCTCTCCTGCTTACAGTCTTGCTGCCTAAGTTACCTTAATGTATGTTTTTTCCTGGACAACCTGAAGCACTCAGTAATTTATCCTTTATCATTATTGTGAATGGCTACCTTACTCTCAATAGCACTATAGATATATAGATATAGATATAGATAGACATATGTGTGTGTGTTATACATATATATGTTATACATTACACTTTGAACTAAGTATATACTATACATATACTTTCATGTAAACAGTAGAAAGAACCTTAAGAGTAGTTCTTTTTTTTTTTTTGTTAACATTTATTTATTTTTGAGACAGAGACAGAGCATGAACGGGGGAGGGTCAGAGAGAGGGAGACACAGAATCTGAAACAGGCTCCAGGCTCTGAGCTGTCAGCACAGAGCCCGACGCAGGGCTCGAACTCGCAGACTGCAAAATCATGACCCGAGCTGAAGTCAGCTGCTTAACCGACTGAGCCACCCAGGCGCCCCAAGAGTAGTTCTATTATAACACATATACATATTATATAATATATATATAATATAAATGTATAATAATGTGATATGTATATAATATATGTAACATGTAAATATATACACTTTACTAGTACCTAGACTAGTAAATACACAGCACATATGTAAATATATAGAATTTATAGTATTTATATTTTCATATATATATTGCTATCTAAATTATTATTTCATATATTTACTAGTTATTAACTTTTATAATGTTTTAAAAAAAGGTAGATGAAACAACTTGATAAACTACTGCCTAAATCCATGCTTTACAGTCTTTTCTTTTGGGGAGCCTGTGTGGCTCTTGGTTGAGTGTCCAACTCTTGATTTTGTCTGGGGTCATGATCCCAGAGTCATGGAAATGAGCCCCATATCAGGTTCCATGCTGTGTGGAGCCTGTTTAAGATTCTCTCTTAGGGCACCTGGGTGGCTCAATTGGTTGTCAGACTCTTGGTTTTGGCATAGATCACGATCTCCCAGTTCATGAGATTGAGCCTTGCTTGGAAGCCTGCTTGGGATTCTCTCTCTGCCCCTCTCCTGCTCATGTGCACTCTCTGTCTCTCTCAAAATAAATAAACTATAAAAGAAATAGATTGTCTGTCTCTCTCCCTCTGCCCCTCTCCCCAATTCATGTTCTCTTTTGCTCTTTTTCTCTCTCCCCCCAAAATAAAAAATAAATTCTTTTCCTTTCTTTCTTTTTCTCTTTTTCTTTCTTTCTTTCTTTCTTTCTTTCTTTCTTTCTTTCTTTCTTTTCTTTTTCTTTTTTTCCTCTTAGGGTCACTTTTATTAAAAGTTAAGTGCCATTCTTCTCATGTTCATTTGGTATCACAATGTGTGCTTGGGTTTTGACATTTCAGAAGGTGCTTAAACTAGCAAATATAACCTCAAACTTTAGATTGAAAAAGCACAGTGATATGGGACAAGAAAAAAAAATCTGTTTCTTTAATTCTTCAAAATGTCTTTCTTTTAAGAAGTTATTCAAAATGAATTTCTACTCTTTCATCTGATATGCTAATCTGAGTGTTCATTACAGAATATTGTTTATGTACTTTGAAAACTACTTGGGAAGCATTACATGACAGCTGTCTTCTTAATACCCTCGCAGAAATTAGTTCTTCTATTTTGGGAAACTATCCCAGTGATCCCAATACAGCTCCATAAATAAATATGTAAATCTATTTCAGAATTATCCACAGACTGTATATTATATATGTCTGTGACTCAAAGTACTTGCTTACTAAAATATATACCTATACACAATGATAGTATGCAAATGGATTTAACTCGATATAATTAAAGCAATTAAAACTAATGATGCAATAAAAATAAAAGACAGGTAGATAGACATACATGCAAAACTTATTCACAGTAATATCTGCTCTGCAATTAAATTTTCCTCAATAAAGTTAACACTTTCCATTAAAGAACTCCATGTAATTCACTAATTTAAATATTTACGTTATAAAATAAACATCTGCTTGTAATAAAGTTCATTTTTACATTTTAACACTAGTCTACTGAGAAAGTTCATTCCTGAAATGAATGAAATCAAAATAGGGACAAAAACTGAGAATGCCAAAATTACCATTTTGAATAATGGTTGAGAAAATTATTATATATAAGAATCAGTTTTGTAAAATAAAATATTGCAATAAAGACATAAGTGTTCTGTTGCAAATATAATTTTAAAGTATTAAGTGATACAATATAACTCGTAAAACATTATTTAAAATAATTAATTGACAATTCCTATTTAGGCAGAGAAAGAAATATCTTCTGAATCATTGCTTTTATGGCTTTCTATTGTAATTGGTCAGAATACATCCTGCTAACATTTTGTAGACTGCATATTGTGTATATTGATAAATTCATATGTTGTTGGGAAATGCCTATATCTGATTATAAATGCATATAAGTTGCAGTAAAACTTTTGTCTTTTTTTTAATTTCTTTTTTTTTTTAATGTATATTTATTGTTTAGAGAGATAGACAGATAAAATGTGAGCAAGGGAGGGACAGAGAGAGAGGCAGACACAGAATCTGGTTCAGGCTCTAGGCTCCCTGCTGTCAGCACAGAGCCTGACGCGGGGTTCGAACCCACGGATTGGGAGATCATTGAAGTCAAGTGCTCAACCAACTGAGCCACCCAGGCGCCCCGTTGTCTTTCGGTGAAAGGTTCTTTTAGAAATCCAGTAATTTGCAAACTTCTGAAGATCATTTAGTAATCATCATTCTGATATTACTTTAATGTTGTTATGTTTTATGTTTTTGCTGTGATTTGTAAATTTAGTTTCTTATAATCGCAAAAATAATGTTGCCGAAATGAAATGATTCAAACTGCACGGTGTAGTCTGTGTTGTTGTTTTATTTTATTATACACTTTAGTGACATGAGTGTTTTAAAACTACATCTTGTATATTGAAGTATGATTAATGCATAATAATTATACAAGTGGTATTTTAAATAAATGCATACTGTTAAAAATAAAAATGCATACTGTCAGTTACATTCAGTAAACAAAATTCATAAATGAAAAGTGTGTCTATTAGATGGAAAGCATGACTGATAATTGTATGATAATGTCACTTCTGATAGCTAAATTCAGTTACGAGTTATATGAAATTATCAAGAATGAGGTCGCAGAACTTTTAGAAGCACAAGTATTATAATAGCATGCATATCTGTGAAGCATTCCTTTGACTTCCGGGTAAAAAAGCTGGCAGATTTTCAGTGGCATTTTAGAAAACAAGTCTTCTATATCACTATTGGAAAGAAACAGTCCCAATTTCTAGATATGTAAGGTATTAAACCATTCAGAAGTGGGAGAGAGAATTTTGATATAAATCTCAGTGCCCAATCAAACTTTGCAAATCCAATTATTTCATTGGTTTTTAAAGCCATTAAAGAACAAATAGATGTTTTTGTATTCAAATGTGCTCATGCAACATAAGGAAATAGTAATATCATTGATATATTATATGAAAGGTCAATTATGAGTTAAGTAGAAATGTATCCACACTTCCACAATAATTAGCCAATAGAATTAGAAAAAAAAGAAAATTTTTTTTTGTAAATATATTGGGATATCATCCACACATTTGACCTTAAATAATGCATTTATTTCCAAAGGAAGCTGAAATACTTCACATAAAATGAGTTCTCATGTGTTTCTTATGGATGTTTTAATCAAAACATATTTGCATAATATATTCTTTCAATTTCTCAAAGTTTATATTGTAATAAGAGAAGGAAAGATATAAGAGAGGATAAAATTATTATATGCATACATTTTTGTACCCTGTAATTGGTTGAGCTGTCTAATATTAATGTGACTTTCTTTAATATATTAAAACTTTGTCAGATGCCGGGGTGCCTGGGTGACTCAGTCGGTTAAGCGTCTGACTTTGGCGCAGGTCATGATCTCGTGATCTCATGGTTCGTGGTTCGAGCCCCATGTCCGGCTCTGTGCTGACAGCTCAGAGCCTGGAGCCTGCTTCCGATTCTGTGTCTCCCTCTCTCTGGCCCTCCCCTGCTCATGCTGTGTCTCACTCTCTCTCTCAAAACTAAATAAACATTAAAAAAACATTTTTGTCAGTATCAATGTAGATATTATTTATGACTTTAGAATTTGTTCTAATTAAAAATACACTCTCTCTCTAGAAGAGAAATCAAAATTAGAGGTATGAATAAAATATCAGTAGTAATAGCATCACAAAATAACCACTGTCAATATTCTTCTGGCTTTCCTTTGATGTTTTATTTTCTCTGGATTTATTCTACTCATTTATATGAAAAGTAGGATCTTAGTATGACTTGTTCCCTCAGAAAAAGTGATTATAAAATATTTTAATATTAATCTCAATGATTTTATTAAGTGCCAACCTGTTATTTCAAGATCTATTTAGCCTCTTTATTTCAAGGTTTCTTATTTGAATAAATAATTCAAGGCAAAACATTTTAGTGAGAGTAAAACATATTTTTGAGCCTTTCAAAACTAGTTATTTTTATATCACTTCTTGCTTGATTATATACACAAAATTATTTTTATATTTGTTATGTAAAACAGCCTGGGTGGCTGTGGCTTAAGTGTCTGACTTCAGCTCAGGTCATGATCTTGCAGTTCACAAGTTCGAGTCCCGCATCAGGCTCTGTGTTGACAGCTCAGAGCCTGGAGCCTGCTTTGGGTTCTGTGTCTCCTTCTCTCTGCCCCTCCCCCGCTCATGCTCTGCCTCTCTCTTTCTCTCAAAAATAAATAAACATTTAAAATTTTTAAAAAAGATATAAATATGGAACATGTATTATACACTCTGATATACTCAATTATTTCCTCATCAGTGGGAAATACATTATACAATGTAGAGTGATACCATTATGTGCAAAGCAAAAAAAAAAAAAAAAAAAAAAAAAAAGGAAATCTCTTAATCTCTTAAATCTACTATGAAGATATAATTAATTCAGTGTCTTTCCTTGATAAGGTGGTGGCTTTTTCAAAAGCTTTTAAGGTATCATTTATATGTCATCTTGCATTTGCTATTTCAAGGGCAAACTCACATTAAATGTATCATAAAATTATAACCTCTTTTATCTTAGGCCTATACAAATTTTAGGGAAACCACTTAGATATTGCAACATTTTCTAAATTTGATACAGAACGTCAGATGATTTCTTATTGTCTCAAGTTCCAGAAAAATTACATACGGTAATTTTGGTAATGTAATTGTGATAAAAATCTGATTTATTCCCAGAAAAATGATGTGAATATTATGGGGGAAACTGGTAAAATGGTGTTTATCTGCACTTATTCTGAATTAGGTGACTTTTTCCTTCCGTTGCTACAATTGTAACTATAGAAAGCATTTAAAACATTTTCATCTGCCAAACATAATTTGTGTGTATCAAAGCATCAATTGTAAAGTGCATATAAATCACCCAAGGATCTTGTTCAGATCTCATCTCAGATTTGACACTTCTAACAAGCGCCCAAGTAACGTTAATGGTACCTGAACAACTTTGACTGCCAGTATCCTCAGGAAATATTTCTTCACCGCCACTCTTGATGTTTATATCTTTCACCATAGATGTGTCTATAGCCATTCTGTTTATGTCCTACGGAGAATTTGAAAATAAAATCCAAGTCAATTTAAGTATTTGCTTCTATAAATATTGTAATTTTACTGTCTGTAGATAGTACGGCATAATCCAGTTGGCTTCTACCCATTTCAACAGGTTGACAAATGCCGTCTTCACTACAGAGTCTGCTATTTCTTTCACTCTTCTGCAATGCCCTTCAGCTAAATGCAAAATTAAAATTGAGGTGAAGTCTTTGAATTTGAATTTCAGTGTCTCTACGTTTCACTTTTATGTTGGAGTAGATTTATGAGTTACAGTTTCACTTCTGCTGCGTTAGTTAAGTATCCTGCTTTGCTGCATTTAATATTTTCAGTTTTCTTTCAAAACTTGTCTGTCTTCAATTCATACATCTTAGATTTGTTCAGTAAAGAGTTTGTCAACATGACATTGACCCCAAATAACTATTGCTTCAGAGACACTATTTCATTTGAGGATATTTTACAGCATGTACTATCTGGGAAGGTTGCTTATACATTTCTTTCTTTCTTGCAATTTTTGAATTAGTTCATCTCTCACATGGAATGTGTTAACACAGTGTCTTAACTGGTCTGTCAACCTCAAATCTCTATCCTGCCTTATCCTCTTAAAAAGTGCCACTTGATTTAATTTTTTAATGAGTTAGTAACACATCCTATCAAAAATTTTGCCTTGTTTATAATCCCGACAACATATATTTGAGGCCAAAGTATATGACAGTAAAAATAATGTAATATTTTTCCAGATAAAAGTCTTTTTTTGCACAAATTGATTTCACACCTACCTACAATAAGCACTATTCCATAATTGTTTATTCTTTAAAATGAAACATGATGTTGCTTTTTTCTTATATTAACATTCCCTTACCTTTAACTTAGAGCAGGTATAATCAAAACATACTTGAAAGAACATGATTTCATGGTAATGTGAAGCATGTTGTGGAGAAAAAACCTTGTTATCTGAGAAGCACATGAGCAGGCCTAAGTTAAAATGATAAAGAAAATTTATTCCCAGGGTGGTCACACTTTCTCCATCTGCTGCATTATATTGTAAACCTGCTTAATTTGGTTTTCAAATGTTAGCTAACAGCTTGTCTAAAGGTTTTCATATTTTCTTTTCATGGTTGAAAATTTGTATGTTGGGTTTTAAAACACATTCTCTGTTTGAAATAATAAAAATAAAGCCATCCGATGCTCATCTACATTATAGGTTACGTATGTCATATTGTAAAGAGGTGTTAAATTTTATGGCTTTATCAGATTAATATTAGAAAAAGTAAACATATTGTTGTATTTCCATGCAGGCTTTCAATAAAACTAGAACATGAAAGCATACAAAATTACCATATCACGCATAATATATTTAAAAAATTGTCCCCATCAGCTAGTATTAATGATATTTCAGATTTCATAAAGATTTGACTGAGATTACTTTGTAAGTTTGAGAACTGTTTTTAGAATTTTTCCTTTAACAATAAGACATACAAGAAAATAACTGGGCTTTTTAAATATGTGTTTACTTTTTTAAAAAAATTCTGACTTAAGGCAAAGAGATTAAAAGATTTCCATATTTGTAATGCATTAGACAATGGTTAGAGATTTCTTTGTTAGATTTTATAACATACATAAACCATAATTAAAAAAAAATACGATAGGGTGCCTGAGCAGCTCAGTCCATTAAGTGTCTGACTCTTGGTTTCCACTCAGGTCGTGATCTCACAGTTCATGAGGTTGAGCTCCACATAGAGCTTCATGCTGGTAGTGCAGAGCCTGCTGGGGTTCTCTCTCTGCCTCTCTCTGCCCCTCCCCTACTAATGTGCACCCCGCACCCGCTATCTCTCTCTTGAAAATAAACCTAAAAAAAAAAATTAAAAAGTGATAGTGATTTGCCAGCTAAGCAGATGTTCTGCTTCTGGGACCTCTGGAGGTTACATAAGTAGAACCCACAACTGTTACATGTTCCCAATATCAATAACCGATATCAAGAAGTTTGTATCATATACTAATAATGTTTACAAGACTTATCACTTTTTCTTGCAAACAGTACTTTTGAATAAGCATCAGTAAATACAAGATTGGACAATATACATTTAACTTCCTGAAGCTGTAAAAGTGTCTGTGGTGTTGGGACCCAAATTCACAGAGAGTCGAGTTTTGAACAGTTCACTTTTAGAATCACTAGCCCAGAAAATGGCCCTTGAGTCCTTACCAAGTGAGGTCATAGGCTATTGCTCTACCTCTGGGGATTGTATTTACCTGCATTTGAGAGGATCTATCTCAAGGGGCAACACAGATTAACCCAACATACAGATTAAGGTGGGTACAGAAACTTTTTTGTTGTTAGGACATGCTTGGATAAGCTTAAGCACAATTTCTCTATTTGGTTTTCATACAATATGGTTATATGTATACATTTTTCATCCCACAGTTTCCACTGCCCTACATTATTCTTGTCCCACAACCTGGGCAGGGGAAGCCCTTCTTCTTTAGCATGCCATTATAATAACTGAACATTAACATTATAATAACTGAAAAATTTATAATAACATTATAATAACTGAAAATTTTTCCATTTCTCAAAGCTATTGTTTTTTCTCCAATGCCCTCTGTTTAATGACTTCTACCAGTTACTATCAATTCAGGAATAGATTTTTTCCTATTTCCCTGGGCTACAATTTTAACCTGCATGGTTGGGTATTTTAATCAACCATTTCTCCGTGCTTTATATTTGCATTTCCCAGTCTTGGCATTTCAGAGAAGAGATTTAGCCTCAGTCAATATGCTTTAATAGTAGATATCTGTAAGTCTTAAACTCGTATAGGATTTTTAACTCAGCTATCATAGGATTCTCTTTTTATTCAATTGTTATGACAGATAAGAGAAATACATTGGGAAGACATGCTAAGAAGCTGGGACCAGCAAGAGCTGCTGTAAAAAGGTATTTAAAACATCTGGATTATCTGGCTGTCTGGATTTCAAGGAAGAACTCACAAAGATAATGGTACACCGGGGAAGAGAAAAATAAATTTAAAAAATGTAGTAAGGTTAAGAGCTTAAAAAGGGAGAAGGAGTCATTTCTATGGTCAAGGTAAAAGTTTAGAGTATTACAAAATGATATTTTAATTCCCCAAAGAGCTAACGTGAGCTTAGACTTAGGTGAAAATAGTTATATCGGCTGCAGATTTTACTTTTTCAATTTAGGGAGAGTATGTCCTGAACCGGAGATTATAATGCCCACAAATCATGTAG
Source organism: Felis catus (assembly GCF_018350175.1). Taxonomy (NCBI): domain Eukaryota; kingdom Metazoa; phylum Chordata; class Mammalia; order Carnivora; family Felidae; genus Felis; species Felis catus. Next base: position 216,820,755 of record NC_058368.1, on the reverse strand, counting down.
GATCCAGCTAAAGTGTCATGCGCTTCCAACAAAATTTACGTATCTCAAAAGATGAGGTTAGGTTTGTTTGTGATTTGCTTTCATAGCCCACTGTTTATTATTGCAACTATCCCCAATTTGTCTATTGCCCGGCATAGTAGGCACTCAATAGATCTCAACAAATATTGGTTAAATGAATTCATAAATGAATACACTGGTTTCATTAGCGTCAAGGAAGAAAGAGTTGAAGAAATAAAAATCAATGCTTAGAAGTGTAATATGTTGCCAAAAAAATCCGATTGGATTAGTTAGTTAAGAGGCTCTAGCTAATCTTAGTAAAAATCATTTTAATGAAGTGGAGAAGAAACAACTTAAATTTTAATGGGTTGAAAGTAGAGAAGAGATGATAAACTAGAGAAATTATCACAGACTATTCTTTCCAGAAAATTAAATATTAGGATTAAAAAAATATTTATGTATTTTGAGAGATGGAGAGAGAGAGAGAGTGAAAGAGAGAAAGAGAGAGGAAGAGGGACAGAGAATCCCAAGCAAGCTCCATGCTATCAGCAGAGAGCCGTATGCAGGGCTCAAATTCACAAACCGTGACATCATGGCCTGAGCTGAAATCAAGAGTCAGATGCTTAACTGGCCAACCCAGGTGCCCCTGTTAAATACTAAGGGGTTAAAAAAAAAGTTTGGTAATTATCAGAAAAGTGTTTTGGATGGATAAAAAAAAAAAAGTCAGAGAAGGGGAAATGTTTAATGAAATCAGCATAAAAGGAGATAGATTAATTTCCTATAAAATGCAAGAGAAGACGTGGTACCAAATGCAGGTTATAATTCACTTTTGTCTCTGGTCAGATTCCTTAGAAGTGGAACCTAAGACACAGATTTATGTACAAGTGATTCATTTGGGAAACAAAAGAGAGTAAACAAAGCAAAGATTTAAAAAAAAGTCAAAGCTGAGATATCAAAATTGATCTCAAGTGAAATTCAGTAGTGTCCTAACTCTGCAGGAACCTCTAGAAGGAAAGTGGCAACTCAGAATTTCTCCCTACTCCAGGAAGGAAAGCTGGGCTTCCACACTCCTGCCTCAGTAAGTCATTGCCTGAGAGTTACCCTAAAGATACAGAAACTGTGGAAGGAAAACGTTTCTATTAGTCCAAGATTTCAGAGGCTCGTGTGAAGAGTAAAGCTCCCAGAGGCTATGGGAACACATAAAGGTAAGAGGAACCTGGCAGGACCTTGTTTGGAAAACTGACAGTGACAACTACAGATTTGAATAGGGGTTTTATAGTTTTTCCTTTGATATGGGAGTCAGCTTGGGATACATAAGTTTCTAGGGGTGCAAGAACCTAACACTATTTCTGACAGTTTCTGTTCTCTCAAGGAGATTAGGTATCACTTCTTCATCTGTTAGTGTAAGAATAGCTTATGTGTTTCTAGAAGATCAGATGAAAGACTCAGATATTAGTAAAATATAAAAGAAATGTGGCCATTGACATAAAAAAGTATATATGTCACTGGTATACATATATATATATATATATATACACACACACACACACACACACACACACACACACACACACAGAAAGAGATTCTTTAGTAAAATCACAAAAATCCAGTGCTGAGGTCTTACAATAGATGATTCAAAAATAAGACTTCAGCAATACAATAAGGCAGGATTCCTTCCAGAGCAATACCACACTGAATAGAATTAGGAGATTCATCCATGTAGGTACAAAATTCTAATCTGTTATTTGCAATTAAAAAAATGGAAGTGTCACCTGAATAACACATTTTTTTTTGTCAGCAGGTGTATTGTACTTTTTCCTTGCTTTCATCTATTTGAAGAGACTGAGTCATAATTCGAAGGGCTTAAAGTGGTCAGATGGCCTTGCAGATGGCTTTAGAATACTTGAAGTACTTGATCGGATATTGCTCATGATGATGCCTGAACCTCTCTTTTTACTCTTCTTCCATGGGTAACGGACCTTTCCTAAACTTTTGGGTGTCGCTCTTTACTGGCATTTATTAATACATTCAATTAGGTTTCACTCAGGTCCAACCCAGCAGGTAACATTCAGTCTCCTTGTGAGGACATTGAATAACTGTGTTCCTACTTAATAATGCAGATTTGAAAGTTTAATTCTGATGACTAATCAAAATAAGAGACAATTAAGAGAAAGGAAACCACTAGTAAAGTGAGAAAGGACTGATATAATACATTTTTAGAGGTGATAACTGGAGAAGGAACACAAGATTAGATAGCTCATCATCTCTTCCCAATTTCAGGGTATTTGACAGGAATTTGAAAGATGTCTTACATGATGAACACCATTTTCACGTGAAAATCGGAGGCAGTGTCATGTTTTAAGTATAACCGAAATTCGTGAAAGATTGGGACGGTCTTTGTGAGGAGTGTAAACACCAGGCTAGACAAAATGTGCAAGGGCTGAGTAAAGTTAACGATTTTACTCAGGAGCATCCCTGGAGACATGACTGGGCGAGTTTTTGGCTGTTGGACAAGGGCAAGGAAAATAAGGTCATAGGTCATAGGTAATCTGAAGTGTGAAAAGTAGTTGGAGAGGCAAATTTGTGACTCCAGGAAAATGCAAATTGACACAGAGAAAAATAACTTTTATGAGACTAGAATTTGCAGTATAAGAGAAGTTTCTGCAGAGCTGATGAATAGAGGATAATGATAAGAGAGAAAGGTATTGGAATTTAAGATTCCCAAGCCATTCAAAGTATGACCAATGCTGCGTATTAACAATGACTGCTTTAATTGATTAGGGAGGAAAATAATTGGTTTTTAAAAGTAAATATTAGCATAAATATCATGGAATGTTACTCAATAATAAAAAGGAAAACACTGTTGACGTATGCAACCAGTTGGATGAATCATTAACAATTATTCTGAGTGAAGAAAACTCAATACCGTAAGGTTACATAATGAATGATTCCATTTATAAGATATTCTTGAAATCACATAATTATAGAAATAGAGAATAGGATCCTTGTTGCCAGAGAGGGCAGGAATAAGAAGCTAGGAGGCTGGTAAGGGAGAGGATCTGGCTAAAATAGGGAAACAGGAAAGATCCTCGTAGCAATGGAAATGCTCTGTATCCTGATTGTATCAATGTTAATATCCAGTTTGTGATATTAGACTATAATTTTGCAAGACATTACCAGTGGGGGTAAACGACTAAAGAGTATGAGAGATTGTTCTCTATTATTCTTACAATTGCATATAATTCTACAGTAATCCAAAAAATAATTAATAAAAAGTTCAATGTTAGCCTTTTTAATTTTACAAACACATGCATAATAATTGAAAATGGTTCGTGAAAAAGATGTTAGTGTTAGGTTAGCAATACTTTAAATAAACATAGGCAAGCGATCCAGATTTGACAGATCAGAACAAATAGAGCATCATTGCTTGAATATATTTGAAAGTAGGTGAAAAACAATTAGTTTTCAATGTCCATAGGTAAGCTAGAAGCATAATACCGTTTTGTTGGTATTACTACCTGGGTGGAGAAATTATAGAAGAAGGAATATTCTTTACTTATGAATGCTTTAAGGAAATTCATATTATGCTAAAAGAGCTAGGAGTCAATAAAGAAACCATTCAAAGCAATACTTCCAGATGAAATGAAGGAGTTGATTTATTTTAAGGAGGTCGAAATGGCACAGTGGAAAAATTTGAGAAATGAACCAGTGATGGAAGTTTCATTTCAGAGAGTGAAGGTAAGGCATGAGAGAGAACTGTAGGAGGCTGACTGTATATAAAAAAAAATATATGGGCATTTCATCAAAAACATCTGATTACATCAGTCCTAAAGCCTACAGAAATTTCCAGCTTCTGCCAAACTTGCAATGATGAAGAAAACTGACTGATTGAGATAAGTGAGAATTACAGTAACAACAGTATTATAATCAGGGATTAGTAAAGCGTTTCTTATGATGTAAAATGAGTCATCGAAATGCAAGAAAATTAGAGGACTGGTATGTAGATTATAGGGCCATCTGCTGAAAAGTATAGATTTATTTTCTTTATCATGGATTCATGTGCTTTTTAAAATTTGTCATTGCGATACATCTGAAATGTTTATATGACTTCATGCACGTACATACATGAACGTGTACACGCACACACACGCTTCCATATAATAAAAATGTCTTTGCACTGGAAATGAAGTACTTCCCCCCTTAAAAATCAATGATTGACTGATTTGGTCTTTTTGTAAAACAGTACATTTGAGACAGTTTCTATCATTAAGATGACCAGAATGGAAAGTTCGATGACAATAGTGGCATAACGTTAAAAGAACAAACATTTTAATAGTGGGTGTATTAAACTGTAATTCACAATATAAAGATTCTTGTACAAGCTTCTTGTATAAAGACCTCACGTATGAGCTGTCTGCATGATGCACATCAGACCAGACACCATTCACATTTGATCTAGATACATGGACACACCCGTGAGTTACTATCTTCCATTTCGATCTTTCAACCAGCCATTACTGTGCCAAATTGAAAACAAAAACTTTACCATGCAAGAGAATCAGGAAGGTCAGCTTTTCTATCATAGATTCCGACAACTCCCTTCACCATATGTTCAGTATTTACACAGAACGATTTTTCTGGTTCTAGAGACTGGTCTGGTGTGCTTTCTTCCTGTTGCTGAAGTGGGAATTCAAGTGTGGTCCCTTTGAGGCTCAACAAGTTCCCTATTGTGACGATAAGTGACCATGTAATAATACACAGCGCTGCTTCCCGCAATGCTGGAAATCTAGTGGAGATACAGAGACCAGGATAACCTGACGTTTTCCCTGCTTTCTGCTGCTGCCATTTCTGCTTCTTGAAAATTCTCTTATTGCCCACCCTTCCTCTGATGACAGCTGTAGAACAAGGCTTCCTCGTCAAAATTATCCTCTGAAGTCACAGCATTTTCAATTCAGTTCTATGACATCTGGAGGTTTAAGTACATTTTTGTCAAGAAAGACACTGAATTTTAAAAGAGGTGAGCGCCAGCCTGTTTTCTGTGCTTAGAAGTGGTAAACAATCTTTCCTGTCAACATGTTTCTTTGTTGTTAAACAAGTTTTTCTCAAAAGTAGTTAAAGTTGCAGACCTGTTATTTCATGAGAGATATGCATATGGTTACCTTGTTCAAAGGGGATAAACATCTGCTATTCCACAGAGTCATAAATATGTCAGAAAGTACCACAGAATTTGGGACAGTTTGATAAGGAACAATTTCTAAACCACCGATATCACTGCATTTGAAAGAATAATTGTAGTGATTGGGCAGGTCTGCAAATCACCGAGGTTTGGTTGCTGTTGTTAGGTCTTTTTTCCCTAAAAAAATAAAATTAGTTTAACACTTTAATACGATGTATATTAATTAAGGTGGGGAAAATTATAAGAACAGAGATTTGAAATTTTGCAAGGAAAGCAACTTTGGCAATGTATCGATTTGGTGGAGTATGTTTATAGAACACAAAGCAGAAATGCACGTTTGTCTTTCCTTGTCATTTCCATCCCATCTTGTATGTCACCTTTATTTTATCACGTTTGCCATCACTTTTGCATTCAATCTCTCGAGAAGTATACTTAGTGCACAATAACAATCATTTTTATCCTTCTGTCGTGCATCCGACTTTCCCTGACCCTTTGCATTTTGGCAGCCTAATATCTAATCACAAATATTATTTAGTGAATATTTTGGTCACCTGATGAGGATAATGTTGAATATAACATTTAATGAATAATTTTTCGTAGAAAAGCTAAACATTTGCTCTAGATCCTGTTTTAAGAACCATTTATACTTATTGCAAGTTCTTCAAGTCCAAATTTTAACTTTCCCATGCAAATAAATTAAGAAAACTAAAAAAAAAAATGGTGTAATGCTTATACCTGTTCAATAGTGCTTTGATAAATGTTTAAAATCCCAAGTCAGAAGTAAAATTTGCATGGCTGTAATTCTGGTACTTTATCTTAGGGTATTAAGTATAATTATAAAAGACTTGAACTGTGCACCCACAATAGCCAGTAATCATCTCATATGAATTAGGTTTTTCTTACCATATTGTTATGCCACTGATTGTTTTTATTTCTTAAATTAAGATGTGCGGGGGCGCCTGGGTGGCTCAGTCAGTTAAGCGTCCGACTTCAGCTCAGGTCAGGATCTCGGGGTCTGTGAGTTCGAGCCCCACGTCGGGCTCTGGGCTGATGGGTCGGAGCCTGGAGCCTGCTTCCGATTCTGTGTCTCCCTCTCTCTCTGCCCCTCCCCCGTTCATGCTCTGTCTCTCTCTGTCTCAAAAATAAACGTTAAAAAAATTTAAAAAAATCTAAAAAAAAAATAAATAAAAAAAAAAGAAAAACTCTTGGAGGTATTCTGTATACTTCTCTAGAAATCCCAGTGGAATCAAGCCATGTTGCTCACAGGGGCCACTTTGATCAGGCCCCGTTACACTGGTTCTGGTTGATCAACCGGTGCATATGCTATGTGCACATGGTCCTTTCATTCCTCCTCTGGTTTAAATAAAATACAAGCGGGGCTCCTGGGTGGCTCAGTCAGTTAAGGGTCTGACTTTGGCTCAGGTCATGATTTCACAGTCCGTGAGTTCGAGTCCCGCGTCGGGCTCTGTGCTGACAGCTCAGAGCCTGGAGCCTGCTTCCGATTCTGTGTCTCCCTCTCTCTCTCTGCCCCTCCCCCGTTCATGCTCTGTCTCTCTCTGTCTCAAAAATAAAAATAAAAACGTTAAAAAAAATTAAGATGTGCGATTTTTGTTTGTTGTACAATATGCTCCTGAAGGAGATCTAAAGTCCATTCAAAGAAACATGTACGAATACGTCATAGGACACATACATTTAAAAATGTTTAAAAAGAACAGTAAGATATATGTATATGAGAGCTAGTCGATCATTATTAGTTGTCACTTTCTTGTGTTGTCATTTATCCAACTGTTCAGTCACCTTTCAGGCATGTAAACCAGTTTTAATTCCTACTTGCTGCACACCATTTAATTTTAGATAAATCAGGTATAAACGAAAAATCCATGAAAATCAATGTTGACTTAAAATTGTTTCCAGTAATGTAATAAGAAATCCATAAAATAAAAGGTTAGTTTTTATTAGTGTCTTTAAGTGTATGTGTTTCAATCCTGAATCGACCACAAATCAGCAATAGGGCTCCAAGAGGTCACACGTTCTGCCTTAGATAGTTCCCCATTTGTACAATAAGGATAGAGCACTATTATGAATTACAGTATTGTGCATAATTTATATGAAGCCCTTAATATAGTTCTTAGTACATATTTTATTTTTTTTAAATTTTTTTTTAGTGTTTATTTATTTTTGAGAGACAGAGAGAGACAGGGTGAGCGGGAGAGGGCAGAGAGAGAGAGAGAGAGACCCAGAATATGAAGCAGGCTCCAGGCTCTGAGCTGTCAGCACAGAGCCCAACGCGGGGCTCGAACTCACAGACCGCAAGATCATGACCTGAGCCGAAGTCGGACACTCAACCGACTGAGCCACCCAGGCACCCCTCTTAGTACATATTTTAAAAATTATGAATGATAGCTATTTTTATAACCAACTCAATTACTATAAGTATTATGTATATTAAAAATAAACTGTATTAAACTATATTTTTAAATATGTAAAAATTGATGTTGATAGATACTCTATTGTAATTTACTAGTTATCTGCTACACCCATATTTAGCGGCAGAATCACATTGCCCAACAGTTAAGAGGATGCACCTGAAAAATGACTGAATAAGTTCAAAATTATGGCCATGACAACTTACTTAACCTCCTTTCCTTAGTCTCTTGACCTTTATAAAATTAGAATAGTAATTATATCTATGTTTTTTGTTTCTGAGGATTACCTTAGAGTAATCAGATATATAATTAATAAAAGTAATCAGATACGTAATTAATAATTTATGATATGACTTTTGTCCTCTATGTTATTTCTCAAGATTTTACTATTCTAGACCAATCAAAAGGATCTTTACTAGAGAAATTTGAAATGAAACTATGAGTTACTGCCTTTTAAAACCTGAAGTCACTATTCTTGATCAATATAAGTGTTGAGAATAGACGTTGAAATAGCAAATGGATATACTGCTGTTTGCACTACAAATGGATCATAGAAAAGATTTTTCCAGAGTAACAGCAGACGAGATCCTAGCAAGTATATATAAATTCCCTTCAGCATTTCTGTTGTCAGTGTGAAGTCTGCTTAAGTGCACAATTTCATGGTTGACTAGTCATTGTCCTTGGTTGAATTTATTTTCAGCGATGGTTAAAAGATCATTGGTTTTCCAGTTGCTGCTCAGCGGTCATAAATCTATATGGAAAATACCTATTCTAGTGAGGTCTTAAACTTTAGATTACATATGTATCTTTAAGTCAAGAGCTCAGCAATCGTAAAGGCATCAATACTGCATAATTGAACTTGAAATTTTTCGTCTCAGTCACTAACAAAAGACTGATTCTCAAATAACTTCTCAAATAAATAATATATTGTGTCTACACACCACAGAAATGAACAATATAAGATGAAAATTAACTTCTTCCCAATGAAGATACATAATGTGTTACACAAGGTTGTTTTAAATAAGTAGTCTTAAGTAATCTGTCAATTCTCTTTATTGTTTTCAAAGTCTGTTGACAAGAGACGTTAATATTCTCAGTTTTGTTATACATCGTGATTTTGAGATGGTACTAGGAGTGCAAGAATATTCAAGAAATATTGATATTAGAATAAATCAAAATGGTCGATTTTCATCTCTATGTCAAAGAAACCATATTTTTGACACATAAATTTAAAAAAAAAGGACTTATTTGTATCATGCTATGAACTGTATTTCCTCCTAAAATTTGTATGCTTAACTCCACTAAGAAAAGTTTACTTCTTGCATGTTTATGCAAATAACTAATCTCTTTTATTGTTTACCTCTAAAAGATGTACAGACAAGTAGTTGATGTGGAAATTTAATCTTTTAGGTTTTCTTCTTTGTCAGCAAATGAGTCAGTCAGTAAGAATCATGAATATTTCTCAACATATGTTAGATAAATGATTTGAAATAAAGCATTCATCACTTTAAAAGGTACAAATCCATTGTAAAGAATCTTCTTTAGATAATAGTATTTTCCAGCACACAGGATAAAGCAGCTTGTTAATTGCTATTCCATGGTGTTTAGAAAACCCAACTGAGATTTATGTCTGAGTTGATGTATTAGTTATCCACTACTGCATAACAAATTACCCCAACCTTGGTAGCTAAAACCAAACATATATTTTTTTTTATCATAGTTTCAGTGGATCAGAAATTTGGATGTGGCTGAAATCGGTGGTTCTAGCACAAAATATTTTATATGTTAGAGTTATGATGTTGGCAGGAGCTTCAGTTATCTGAAGATATAAAGATAGCTCCCAAACTTGGCTCTTGGTAGGAAGACACAGTGCCTTCCTTACTATTGGTCAGTGTCTTTCTCAAAGCTCTGCTATGTGGGCCTCTTCATAGGCAGCTTAAATGTATTCATGTCACGATAAGTGCTGTCTCCAGAGCCAGTAATGTAAAATAGAAAGAAAAGAAAAGCTATAATGGTTCATGTGACCCAGTATTCTAAGTTGCAAACCATCATGTCTGCTTTGTATCAGTTATTAGAAGCAAGTAATCGTGTTAGGTCCACACTGAAGGAGAGAGAATTAGTCTCTGCTTGTTGAGAGCTAGAGTATTAGTAGACATATTAAACATATGTAGACATATGTAGACATTTGTAGACATATTAAAACAAACAGTATCCTTTCTATCATAGGTTCTTTTTTTTAATTTCAGTGCAGTTGACACATAATGTTATGCTAGTTGCAGGTGTAGAACATAATGATTCAACGAGTTTAAGCATTATGCTGTGCTCACATGTGTAGCTACCATCTGTCAGCACACAATGCTTTTACAATATCATTGATTTTATTTCTAATGCTAGCCATAGATTATTTCTATTTATTTCACATACAAAAGATATTTACCCACTCAAAAAGCCTCTACCATTTCCATCCTAGGGTAAAACCAATTAGAACCTCAGAATCTTAACATCTATGTATAGATAGAGCTCATGACATGTTGTTCCTTAAGTATATCTCCTTGATTGCAGCTCCTCTTGATTTAAAGACCAGTGAAATAAAGATACACATTACTGTGCCCTCAGAGCCCCAACATACAATGGTGGGGCAGACATAGCATAAATGACACAGAAAATTCTGTTCAAAAAGGGGAAAAACCGGAGGCACACAGCAGTCATGCCATATTGTGTGTGTGTGTGTGTGTGTGTGTGTGTGAGAGAGAGAGAGAGAGAGAGAGAGAGAGAGAGAGAGAGAGAGAAAGTGAGAGAGAGAGAAAGGAGGAGGAGATCACAGACCTAAACGCTAAACCTAAAGGTATAAAACTTCTGGAAGAAAGCATAGAATAAAATATTTGAAACTTGAAATCTTGGTTAGGTAAAATTGTATTTGATGATGTCAAGAGCATGACATATCTCTAAGGTAAAAATGTGATAAACGGGCTTCATCAATATTAAAAACTTTATAAGCCCTTGGCTAGGAGAAAATATTTGCAAACCATAAATCTAAAAAAGAACTTGCTTTCAGAATACACCAAACCCTAATAACTAAATAGTAGGAAAATAAGCAACTCAATAGAAAAATATGTAAAGATTCTAACGTTTAACTAAAAAAGTAGTATAAATAGTAAGCAGATGAAAAGCTATTTGATATCAACATTCATAGTCATATATTGAATTCATAAACCAAATCGAAATGCTGTATCATCATACTCTTACTAGCATCGAGAAATTGAAAACAGAACAAAACAAAACAGAAACAAACATGGTAGCATTAAGGGCTCCCAGGATTCAGGGCAACTGAATCTTTCATTCATAAGTGGTAGGAATGTAAAATGGTATAGCCACAGGGAAAAACATAGACCATTTTTTCTTAGTATTAAGCATTCACCATCACAAGATTCAGCAATTCTAATTTGGTAGAATTTCTATTGAAAAAAAAACTTTGATCATGCAAAAACCTGTGTATGAATGCTTATATCAGCTTTACTTATAATTGCTTCAAACTGAAAAGAACCCAATGTCTATTAGCTGATGAGTGAATGGATAACCTATGGTATATCCATACTGTTCAGCAATAGAAATGAATGAAATATTGATACAAACAAGACCATGAGTTAAGTTCAAGTACATTATACTAAATGAACGAAACAGGATGCCCAGTACCATACACTCTGTGATCAAGTGTAGATGACATTCCAGAAAAGGCAAAATGGTAGCAAAAGGTCATGGTTATGGGAGTTGTCTATAGAGTTGCCTTTTCAAAGGGACATTAAGGAGTGCACTTGTGAGGAGCATCGGGCTTTGTATGCAAGTGTTCAATCACCAAATTGTACACCTGAAACTAATATTACACTGACTGTTAACTGGAATTTAAATAAACACTAAATGTAAATAAATAAATAAATAATATTCCCTAAGGGGATTTTTTTTGGAGGGACGGAACTTTACTATATTTAATTTGGGTTTTGCCTACATTAACATGTATTTCTTCCCAAACCCACAGAACTGTAGCTTGAAAAGAGTCAATTTTACATTATGTAAATGATTCATCAATAATTGAGAAAAGAAACTAAAGAAAGAATGAAGAGGGGAAAATTGCCAAATAAAAATGTTCTCTGTTTCTAAATCAGGTCACAGTTAATGGGAGACTGTAGACTTTAGTTTACCTTCAGTGAATTAAAGAATGGCAAATGTGAAAGCTAAGAAAGGGTCAGCAATAGTTTATTTAAAAAATTAATAAGGCTACAATACTACAGTCTTATCAAGTATGCATCTTTGTATGGAATTCCTAATTATGCTTGTCCAGAGGCCTGAATGGAGTTAACTTAACCTTAGCACTTATGCATACTTTTCTGGTCATCTGTACTCTCCTGCATTCTCATCCTCAAACATTCTGGGTCATTTTTCAGCTAGCCTTCCACCAACTATTATTCTACCTCTTTCCATCCTCAGAATGTCCCTTGAAATTCCCATTTAAAATAAAAGACCTCCTGTGTAAGTGATACTTAGCTTTACGTTGAGAATACCTCTTATGTGGAGAATTCTCATCATTTCACAAAAGCTCAGAACCGTGACCAGGGATATCTCCATCTTGTAGCTCATCTCTGATTTTAGATGTCTTCTTATACAAAATACCTATTTCAAAACCACATCCCCCCTCCTCTTTCCTCTCTCCTGATGTTCATGACCCTGTAATTATTTTGAAGCCACAATGTAGCTTCTCTGAAATAAAGGAAATAGTGTCAAGCGGTTGAACTCCGACCTTGAGAATAAATGTTTTAAAACTATCAAAAAAAAAAAAAAGAAAAAGAAAAAGAAACATCTGCCTACTCTTCTTTGGTCATAGATCCAGAAAGTAAACAAGTAACCACAGAAGAGGTTTCATGTCCAACAATCAGTTTGCCTGCGACTCTAACTTTTGAAGTCCATCCAGATCAGTATTCATTCTGTTCCAGGACTAATGCCGAAAGTCAGCCAGTCCCTTAATTTTATCTTAAAAATCTGCCAAAATCCTTAGTCTTTCTGAGTTGTGGAAGTCATTCAATTTCTTAATGATTTAGTCTCATTGTTTTCTACAGGTGCTGTTCTCCTTGCTAATACATACAGATTTGTTTCAGATATGTGCAAGTGGTGATCTCTCCTCTCAGCCTCAACTTAGAGAGTTTGAAGAGACTCTTCACCAAATAAGTAACCCCAACTACAAAGTGGGTAGCTGAGGAATAACTACAAATCAACTAATCATAGTGTAGCTCCAAATTAAAGTTTTTGCATAGACCATGGATTTAGCACATCTACAGAGAAAATAGGTAAAATAATTAACTTATGAAAACAGCTTGACAGAGAGGAAACTAGACAATAGATAAGTGGCTAAGAAGCAAGTGTTTGGCCAAAAGACTATTGAGGTCATGTAAAGCGTATTTTAGGGGCACCTAGGTAACTCAGTTAGTTAAGCATCTGACTTTTGCTCAGGTCAGGATCTCATGATTCATAAGTACTAGCCCTTGTCTCTCTGCCCCTCCCCACCCCCTTCTCAAAGTAAATAAAAAAATAAACAAATAAATAAAGGCTATTTTAATCATCTATATTTTGAATATTTTAATCCCCAGGCCAGATCTGGGACCTGTGAAAATCTTCTGTGCACTTTGTTTGCAGAAAGTATGAGTCAGAGCCTGATAACTTTAGGCAAAGACCAAAGCAAGTGTTCAGAGTCCATCAACATAATAAGGGTACCATCTGGTCATGTCCTGCCTGACTCCTAGGCATGTTCTTGAAATTATATTTGTACAATTTTGACTTAAAAATTATCATACGTCATGTGGTTCTAGAAACACAACTGTGCTTTGCCACTGACCCAACATGTGCCATTATCACTGATTAGGTCATTGAAGTTGTCAAGACCTTTTATAATTTTATTCATGTCAATGAAACTTTTTTTTTCAAATTTAAATATTATTCAATGCTCAAACATTCTTCATCTATTCTTGTTTGCTCTTCTCCTTTTATGCGTCTGATAAAACTTCTTTACTTTTGTTTCTGGATTTCTCTTCATTTGTTTTACTAATACATTATTTAATGCCTGAGGAATACGGGTAGTGGGTATACATTCTTTAATGGTTGAAATGAGTTTTGTACAATACTACTTACGTTTTCCCCAATTGTCAATTGTATGTAATTTATAAATTATTGTTTTCATAAATAATAAAAGTTAAACAATGCAAAGCTTGTGAATTAAAGAGCATACTAGTCACTGCGAAATCATTCTATAAACACTGTTAAATGTTTAATAAAATATACAAATCTGATGTTTTGAAATACTCTATAGATATATAAATGTGATATCACAGACATAACTTGATCTTGGTTCCTGGCTCCTAAAAAACCTTGAAATTTCATAAGTGCTAAGGGTGATAGGAGCATCTTTTGTTCTAATGAGGTGACTCTTGGAGGGCCCCTAGATACATGGTTTCAGGATGGAGACTGGTTGCCAAAAAGATCAAGCTTCCATTAGAAGCTTGGGACTTTTGGCCCAACTCCTCAGTCTCTGGGGAGGCGAGAGAGTCTAGAGATTGAGTTAATAATTGGTTGAACATGTCTATGCAATGAAGTCTCCATAAAGATGCCTAACAATGAGGTTTGGAGAGCTTACAAGTTGGTAAACACATCCACATGCTGGGAGGACAATGTGCCCCAAGTCCATGTGATAGAACCTCCTCTGTTTGACATCCTTCTAGATCTCACCCTATGTGCCTCTTCATCTTCATCTGCCTATTCATTTGTATTCTTTACAATATCCTTTATAATAAACCAGTAAATGTAAGTAAAGTGTGTTCCTGAGTTCTGTGAACTATTCTAGCAAATTATTGAATGCAAAGGTGGGCAGTGGGAACCCCTGACTTACAGCTAGTTGGTCAAGAGTACAGGAGGCCTGGGACTTAGACTTCCCTCTAAAGTGAGAAGTGGTCTTGTGGAACTGAGTCTGTAATCTGTAAGGTCTGTGCTAACTCTCAATAGTGTCAGAATTGAATTAAATTGTTGAAAACCCACTTGGTGTCTGAGGAATCAGAAAGTTTGTTGATGGTGTTGGAAAACACCATAGAATAAAGTACACATAAACCATTGACATGATTACAAAATTGGAATTATAAACCATTTTTAAACATGAAAAATACCATGGATTTAATTTTATTCTATACTCTGCATTCTAATTTTATTTCTCAACTTCCAAGAGTTTCCTATCCCTGATCTTCCTAAGGTTGCTACTGTCTTCATATACCTAGGCTAAAACAGGGAAAAAATGAAATTCTGGGTTGCTGCAGGATTCTGGTGTTGAACAATTGATTCTTGTCAAACACAGAGACTAGTTTCACAGTTCAATGTATATACTGGATGCATTACGTTGAGAACATTTTCTTATTAAATTTATCATGTGTTATGTCTTATAATTCTGTGCCCTTGATTATTACATAGATTGCCTTTTTTGACATTTTATATATTTTTCAGGACTGACATGTAATTTATTTTCTTACAGTTGGCATTACTTCACCCATTGTTCTGTCATTTTGCATATTGACATGGTACACTGATGTCATATGAATGCTGATAAGTAGAAATGTACATAATGTAAGAAAAAAATATGTGCGTAGGTACATATATATCATGTTTGTTATATTTACTTAAGTTTTATTTATTCACCATTAACTCTTATTACATCTTTCTTTCTTTACATGTCATATTATTTTTGCTGAATAATTTTCAAGGGGAAAATCTCGTTAATAAATCCTCATTTACAAATATCAACACAGTGTCAACTTGTCCCAACTAAGAGCAATTACCAATTTCTTAGTTACTATTCTCCTGACCCTAGCTACTGCAGTTTCTCATCTTAAGAATTAATTTAGGAATTCCATTGGGAAAAATCACATTGTCAAAAGACACCTATTTTACTTAAATTCTCTTGCATATTTCTAAGAACCATTTTAATTCAATTAAAACACACATATATATTTTTTAAATCTAGTTTTTTCTCACTGCTCTGTTTTTTTTTCCTTTTCAGTTTACCAGCATTACTATTGATTTATTGTTATTAATGTATTTCTTCTATCATTAAACAAGCTCTAAAGAGGGAGAATTAGAAATTGCTTCTATGGCCTAAGAGTTGGGCACCAGCGGTTTCAAAATTACTCTTAAAAAAAAATAATGTAGGTGTGCACCTCCAAGAACTATTTGGAAACTCTTTCCGAACTATGAACGTTCTTAAAGATATAGTGTGCAGAATTTGGGTGTGTATGACAGAAAACTTTGTAGACATAATTTCTGGGGTTATTTGTGTTACACATGATTTATCATTAAAGAATAAATTCTCTAAATGATGGCACCCTACAAATGAGATCTAATACTAGCATAACGGTAGCCTGATTTTGGAGGAATATTACTTTATCTCTCTACATCCCCATTTCATATTTTGTAAATTGGTTTGACATTGACATATTCTAGACTTAAGTAAATTTTGGCTATAAATAAGTTGCACATGTGTGGTACTTGCTCTACATTGGGAGATTTTTTGTGGCTGATGTAAACTCAAATCATTAGCATAAAATAAGGAACAACTGCCTCATATTATGTAAATTAGGATGTCAAGGACAGGTGAATAAGCTACCTACCACATTCAGCAACATAATTGTGAAAGTTCTGCATTTTTTAGAATACAACTTAGTGACAATAGCTTTCTTTTTTATAGAGGATTTAGAAAAATATTCACATTTCAGCTCTTTGGACTGTCAGTCTGAACTTGCAAATCAAAAGAAATTCTGAAAGAAGAGTTTGATTGTCTAAAACCAAGTATTCTAAATTATGGAAATACACCTCAAAGAAATGAGGGAGAAATCATAATGAAGCTGCCTTCTCTTTGGAATATATTCTCCTAAAATGTTGCAAAATAGAAGTTATTAATGTCTTAAAATATTCTTTTTTAAGTTGAAAAATTCTGCCATCTCAAGCAATCAGAAAACTTTACATGAACTTTCCACATAGTAGACTTTTCAATACAAATCTTTAAAGTTTATCTTGACCAAAGTTGTAAGATATGACAAAGCACTTTATGAGCAGAGGTAATTGTACGTTTTTTCTCAAAACAAGTGAACCATATTTTGATGCTCATGTCGGATGTGTGCAAGGTCTGTGTCCACTTCTGATGGACTGGTCATTCAATTCTACAACTCCTTCACAGAAGCCAATGGTTAGAGACTCAGATTACCTGGTAGCAACCAGCAATCACTGCTTTATTTTACTCAAATCATCTTAAAGAAAAAGGTGTAAAAATAAGAATATTAGAAACTAATGATGGGAGATAGCCATCTACCAAAATCTGAAGGAAACAGGAGACTTTCTCCTGACTGCAGTGTCACTGGGGTGACATTAGTCCTGGACTATTCATGTTGTGCAGATGTTTATTGTGCAGATGTATAAAGATATAGGGTGGGGATAACATGTTTGGCTCACACTCAAATTCTTCCATACATTGAAGACATGGGGGCTAACTTAATGAGAAGAAAGGATAGTCCTTTTTCATGATGCCATGGAAAATGAATTCTGACTTTTGTAGAATTTCCCAGCTTTGCTCCCTAACCCATGCCCCAGCTACAGTATATCTCATTCAGTTCTAACCTTTACATTTGCCTTTGGAAGACATAACTTCCATTATTGAAGGCAAGCATGCTTAAATATAATGATACACTGTGTCTGAGGACAAATTATCTCCAGCAAATTATTTAATAGGCCAAAAAGAGCCATTAGAATAGAAAATTGGTTGGGGCACCTGAGTGGCTCAGTTGGTTAAGCATCTGACTCTTGATCTCAGCTCAGGTGATGGAATAGCAGTTCAAGAGATAGAGCCCCATGTAGGGCTCTGTGCTGACAGTATGGAGTCTGCTTGGGATTCTCTCTCTCCCCCTCTCTCTGCCCCTCCCCTCTCTGTTCTCCCTCTCTCGCTCTCTCTTTCCCTCACTCTCTCTCTCTCTCTGTCAAAATAAATAAATACACTTAAAAGAAAATTGGTAATTTTATTGAATCATAATTACACAACCTACTATAGACCATATATAATAGTGTGTGGTCTTTAAAATAATCTGAAAGGGGTGCCTGGGTGGCGCTGTCGGTTAAGCGTCCGACTTCAGCCAGGTCACAATCTCGCGGTCCGGGAGTTCGAGCCCCGCGTCGGGCTCTGGGCTGATGGCTGAGCCTGGAACCTGTTTCTGATTCTGTGTCTCCCTCTCTCTCTGACCCTCCCCCGTTCATGCTCTGTCTCTCTCTGTCCCAAAAAAATAAATAAACGTTGAAAAAAAATTTAAAAAAATAATCTGAAAGATAGCTCTCACACGTGGAAGAGAGACTGAGACTATTTGAATCATGTTCTAATATAATTAGAGGTTTTTAAAGTGTTCCTAAATTTAAGCCTTACCATGAAAAATGTAAAAGTAATGAGTCACTTATACATTGTTTGAGAGTTTTGGTAAAAAATAAAATCTTAAAAACGGAAGACCCGACAGGTTATATTTTCTTTCTACAAAGTAAAAGCTATTTTAATTGTAAGTATTAAAAAATATATTGTATGTTACTTTACCAATGCCTGTCATTCATCTGACATACCTTAGAATAATTGCACACACACGCACACACACACACACACACAAATGTGCTGCACACAAAGACATATTTATTATATTCCAATGAATTGATGGAAGTATTTATAAGTTTTGGATGTTTGTTTGGGAGAGCAATAAAGAAGGAGGTGGAGGAGAATAATCCCATTTTATTCACAATACAAATGAAACTATTTATTGATGTCTAACATAATCTTCAATTGTGATTGTTGCTTGTTATGCTTTTTTACCTCAGCAATTAATTATGAAAATTATCAAGCATACAGTAAAGTTGAAATAAACTTACAAATACTTTATTATATTAAATAAATATATTACTAAATTTTCTCACATATCTATCCATTTACCACACTACATATCCATCATTTATCTTACTATGCTATGTATTTCAAAACAAATGGCAGATATCAAGACACTTAACCCAAAATATTTCACTACACATATAATTAAGTAAAGTTCATTCTTGTATATAGATTTAATTTTTTTTATCTAAAATTAAATACAATGGCATGCAAAAACTTAAGTGTTTCATTAGGTAAATTCTCATAAATACATACACTTGCCTAACCCAAAACACTATCAAGGCAAAGCCAATTATCAACACCCCAGAAAATTCCCTCAGGCTCATTCCTCACTCCCAAACACAGAAACAACCACTGTTGGGATTTTTCCACCATAGATTAGTTCTGCTTCTTTTAGAATTTAATATAAATAGGTTCATACATTATATGCTCTTTGCATAAATGTTTGTTCATTAGCTTTCTTTTGAGATTTATATGTTGTGTGAATTGAAAGTTATTTTTTTAAATGATTAACAGTGTTCCATTATATAAAATGTCAGATTTTGCTTACCAATTCCATACATCCAGTTGTGACTGATATTAACAAAGCTATTATTAAAAATTATTTACTTAGGGTGAGAGTTAAGAGAGGAATTGTGGAGTCAAAGGATGGTTTGTTTTTCCTTAGTTTATAAGAAACTGGCAGAGATTTTTACATGGAAGTGAAGAGTAAACACATTGTTCCAAATTCTTGCTAACATTTTGTATTGTCAGACTCCATAATTGTAATTATTTCGTGGATATACACTGGCATCTCATTATTACCTAATTTACTGTTCCAATAAGATAAATGGTGCTGAATATTTTTGTACGCTTATGCTTTGCTGTCCATTCATAGATCTTCTTTGTGAAGTGTCTCCAGTCTCTCACTTGTTTTATTAGGCTGTTGGGGTTTTTTGTTAAGTATATCTGGAGTAACAATCTTTTGTCAGATGTATATTTTTAAAATATTTTCCTTAGTCTGTGGCTGACTTTTTAATTGGGTTAACAATATTTTTGGATTTTGTTTTCTTTTGATGTGGTCTATTTTTTATCTCACTTATGAATAAAAACAAAACTTTTGTGATGCCCAATTTGCAAAGATCTTCTACGGTTTTAAAATTACAATTTTAGTTCACATTTTAATTTAAGATCTTCATCAAATTAACTTTTATGTATGATGTAAAGCAGAATTCAAAGTTCATTTTTGTCATATATGGCTATCCAACTGTTCCAACACCATTTTTTAAACACATTTATTTCCTCATTGGGTTGCTTGGAGAAAATTAAAAAAAAAACAACTTTATTTATGTCACAAATCAAATAGAGAAGTGTGGGACTATTTATGGTCTCTTTATTCTACTTCATTCTTCAATTTGTCAATTTTTATGCCAATATCACTCTAATTTTCTGTATCTTTATATAAGGCTAGAAATCAGTTAGTCTGCCTTACTCAAATATGTCCTTTCGGAACATCATGTTGTATGTTTTATCTTCTTTGAATTTCCACATATGTTTCAGAATCAGCTGGTCAATGTCTACCAAAAAATATCTGCTGGGAATGGTATTGGGATTACAATAATCTATATAGTAAATTAGGAAACAATGACATAATACTGAGCCTTCCATATACATGCAAATTTACCTCTCAACTTATTTGGCTTTATTTTTTGTCAGTAATATTTTGTGCTATTTAAGCATAAGCATTTTGCATACATTTGTTAAAATTTTTCCTAATTACTTTACGTTTTTTGATGTTCATTAGACTTTTTAATTTTTCATTTTACAGTGGGTTGCTGCTGGTATTTCCAATGTAGTTCAAGTTCTGATACTGAGCAAAATAGAGTTATAAGTTTGGATTTACCCTTCCACCTGAAACATTTATGTTTAATTTGACAATACACATGGAACAATAGTTTTCAAGTAAGGACACATCAGTCTACGAAGGGCATCAATCCCTGGGAGGTGAGAAGGAAAATAAAACCCCGCAAAGCAAAGTGAGCCTCAATGGTCCTCAGAGTTTCCAGGTCTTAACATATGGAAGGGGAGAAGAAACAAACACTAAGTCTCCCAGAATTTAGGCGGTGGAGTTGAAGTTTCAGGTGGATTAAGGAAGGAGTTTGTAGGACATAGGACTGGAGAGAAGAGAGCTGCATTTATTTAGCGGTCTAGAAAACTACCACGAGTTTACTTGTGAATGTTTTTCCAACCTCACCTCACATAGCACTCCCCCTGTTTACAGTGCTCTGTTTGGCTTCCTTCTCACACTCGCGTGCTTGGAAGTGTGCAGCCTCAGACATTCACAGTTGTCAATCCTTCCTCTGAAGACCTCCTGCTGGACGCTCATGTAGATTACTTTTTAACTGTCTCTGTTTTATCTCTACTCAAGGTTCCCCTCATCAAATGTCTCTTTTGTGACCATCTGTCAAAAGAACGCCCTACTTTCTGCCATTGCTCTTGCTTCTCTCATTCTTGTTTACTTTCTTTGCATCTTTTATCATTACCTCATGTTGTGCTAAATATTTATTTCCTGTTTTTCTTCACTGAAACAACCATGGAAACTGTATTCCTGGAACCCACAATCCTGCCTGACATTTAGAAGGCAATCAATAGATATTTTTGAAAAACAAATGAAGGAATTACATACATATTATATATCAATATTAGTACAACTAAGACATATTTATGCTGATATATTTGTACTTACCCATATGCTGTATGCATATACACATACATATATAGGTGTATATAATTATCATGAAAATGATTTGAAAACATGCTGAAATTCTGAGTCGTGTAACAAGTCTTATAAAAACAGTAGCATAACTGAGGCAAATTACTAGTGTTCTAAAATATAGAAAGATGAAAATATTATTTCAGACTATAGCATAGTCTTATTAGCCTGCAATTTGTCCAACACTGCAAGAAATTAATTCACTTTTTGGGGTGTCTGGGTGTCTCAGTCCTTTAAGCGTCTGATTTCAGCTCAGGTCATGATCTCACGGTTTGTGAGTTCAGGCTCCACATCGGGCTCTGTGTCGGAACCTGGTTGGGATTCTCTCTCCTTCTCTCTCTCTGCCCCTTCCCCACTCATGTGCGTATGTTCTCTCTCAACATAAATAAACTTTAAAAAATTAATTCATTTTTATTTTATTGGATTAGCACTGCAATTCCAATATAGAAAAATATTTTTGTTATAATAGAACATATACAATATATAAATATTTTTCATAATATAAATACCCCTTTGTTCTCTTTACTTCAATATTATCCTTGCTTGCTATTTCCCATTAAGAAGAGAAACGTTAATATGTTGACATTTAATTAAATATTTTAAAAGCAAACAAGTATATCTAAATGTACCTGTGGTTAGTGATTCCAGATATTTCAGTGAGGAAGCTGATACTCATATCAAATGATGCATTATGTCTTCAAAATTTCTCAGGTACTATAAAGTTTGTGATAGTTGACCACAACTGGGACTCTCATTTCTACTTCTTGTACTTACGATCACTTAGCAACGTAAAGAAAAAGTTTGTAACTGGGCTCTACTCACCACTAAGTTTTAGTAATCTGTTTGTGTTTGTACGTTTGTTTTTGAAGAGTGCTATGGGATACATTTGAATAACCTTGTTCTGTGAGGATTATTGCAATCAATGGCCACTTTTCAAGTGTTATGAATCTTTTTTTTTTCAAGTGTTATAAATCTTGACAAACACTTTGTTCATCTTTTCAATCAGGTGCAAAACTCAGCAGTACCAATATTTTTTAATTGCTTGGCAAAAAGGAGCAAACATCTGTTCATACACAAGGTGGTTTTGAATTAGTAATCAAAATAAATAATGCTGTGCATTTTCAGATGGTACACGATTTAGTAGGTTGAATACATCTGCGTTATATATCAAAAAGACCACCATTTCAATAAAAATTGACATCGTGCTCTAAGTGATATTTCTATTCTTAAAGAAAACTTTAAAAAATTCTCAATCTTTATATATATACAAATACACATACAGATATATATGGGGGACATTGCAATCTTGCTAAAAACTGGTTGTGAAAATTAAGACTATAGTATGTAAGTTTAGATGTCAAAATGTTTTCTAGACAAGTTTTGAAAATGCAACTGGAAAGTGCACAAGTTATTTTACTTTGCTTAGCATTATGGATTTGTTTGATAGCAGCTGATCATGGAAAAGGAAAGACTTTAATTTAGCTATACACATTTTCTATCGACTTGTATATTATCCATAATAATGAATGTTCTTCAAAAGAAGTGATTTAGCTTTGCCCTATCATATAATAAGAATTATTAGAGAGCCATGTTGCATTCTTGTGGATTTTTTCATGAAGAACAATGGGAAAATGCTACTTCGGCATGAAGTTTAGCTTAATAGTAAGAATTAAAGTCTCTGGTAAAGACGATATTGACACTTTTTGCCTAGAATTTACTACAACTGTGAGAGTCAGATACTAAGATATCCTTGTGTTCTTATTATGTAAGATAACATTCCAGCTAGAGATGGAAAAGCATTAGCTAAAAAATGGGTGTAAAGTAAGAAACAAACTGCTGAGAAGGTACATCTCATATTTTCAGGACCAGCCATATTTTCAGGACCATTTGTCCAAAGAATACTTTTTCTTTGGTTGAGACTCAGATTATTATTTCTTTATTTTGACCATGCCAGCCTTGTTCTATATGGTAAAATTCTCTTCAATTCAAATTATTTATTCTTGAGTAAATAAAAAAAATCTGCTTATAATTGTAAATGGCATACGTTAATACAAAAGACAGCATTTTATGTCTATTACAAACTAGTAATAATCTTAATGTTAAAGAGTTGAAGGTAGATGATATGTATTCTCAACATGCTATTTTATAAAATATAACAAAAGAACAAGTATGAAAGTCATAAAAAATTTGCCCTTTGGAAATATTATGAAAAATATAGAAGTATGGGTATGTCACTTGGGTTTACCACACCATTATTTAAGATTATATTGATTTTAAAACTCTAATTAATCAATATGAAAAGCATGGTTAAATCTCTTTACCATCTGCTATTCCATGTGCATTAAAAATTAAACTACAAAATATTTTTGTGTAGGAAAGTGAAAATATATAAAAGTATATGATACAAAATAAAACAAAAGAATAGCAAACAATATTTTCTTAATTAGCTTTCCTTACCTTATCTGCTCAATCTTTATGACCTAGGCCTTCACCTTAGGAAAATGGCTCTGTAACAGTAGCTTTCATATGCATATTGGTAGTTGATCTTAAATATGCTTATTCTTAGTTAAACTCAACAACATCTAGAGATGTTATGTGCTATTTTTTCTTGTTTATTTTACTTTTGAGTGGACAAGTTTCTCTATTCTCAAGAATAGGAAATATGATATTTGGCATAATGTGATGCATTCCAAAATATCCTCATGAATCATTTTTGTGGTGAAATCAGTCACCAAAGTAACGACTTTTTACAGTCTGCATTGGACAATTATTCACAATGGCCCCTTTGACATTCCTTACACCAAATGATACTCCACTTCTATGGCTAAGCCACTACCTTTTCCTGTTATGACTGTATTAGTTTCCTGTGGTTGTTATAGCAAAATACATTTAGTGGTTAATCAACAGAAATATATTCTCTCACACAAGCTAGAAGTCCCAAACCCAGCAGGGCTATGCTCCCTTTGTGGACTCTGGGAGAGAATATATTAATTGTCTTAATTGTCTCTTCCACCTTTTGATTGCTAACAGCAATCAAGAAGTGCCTTCTTGATTTGTGGCTGAATTGTTCCAATCTCTGCTTCCATGTTCACATTGCCTTCTCCTCTCTGCGCCTGTCTTCAAATTCTGTCTCTCTCTTACAAGGGTATAGGTGATTGCATTTAGGGCCCTCCCCAATAATCCAGAATAATACTTTTCTTAATCTTTAATTGATTCACATATTTTGTCTTGTAAGGTAATATTCACTCTTTTGCCATGTAAATGATATTTTCAGGTTTTTGGGATTAGAACATAGATGTACTTTGGGTGGGGGGATAATTTAGCCTACTACAATGACCAATTTTATTTTCCAACAAGTTTGGGAGCATTACACACACCAGTCCTTCTCAGGATCTACCTACCTTTGTGCACTGATGGAATTAGTCAAATGTACTAAAATAGTATATTAAACAACTAATGCACAATTGGATTTGTAGTCAACAAAGTACATCTATAACTAAAAACATAAAACTCACTCTATTAACATAATGGTATTCACTCCAAAATGACACCATTTTGCAATGCCTTCTCTCCTTCCACTGTCACTACATTCTGCACTGTAGGAAGATGCCATCACCTCAAGGACCAAGTGCAGTGTCTAAAGAACATGACGGAGAATGTATTAGTTTTCTGTGGCTAACAAATTATCATAGAATTGACGGCTTAACAAATAGAAATTTATTTTCTCACATTTCTGGAGGCCAGCTGCTCAAAATCAAGGTGTGGGCAAGGCCATGCTTCCTCCATATGCTGTCAGGGAGAATCTGTTTCTTGCCTCTTCTAGCTTCTGGTGCCTGCTAGTGGGCATTGGCTTACCTTAGCTTGTGGCTGCATCTCTCCAAAGCCTGACTTCATGGTCACTTTGCCTCCTCCTCTTCTGTGTGGATCAAACATTTGTCTGCTTCTCTTTTATAAGATTATGTGTGATTAGATAGAGAGGTCACCAGGATAATCCAAGATAATCTCATGTCAAAATCCTTAATTTAGTCACATTTCTCAAAAGTGTACTGTGTAAGATAAAAACCATAGTTTTCAGGTGTTAGGCTACGGATGTATCTTTGGGAGGTGTTATCACACGACATTGTACATCAAAGAACATGCTGGTAAGCATTAACTATTACATGAGGCAACTTCTGTTGAAATCCATCTTCTGAAACCTGATCTACCATTTTGCTAGTCCTCACTTTCAAATGTTCACAGCATACTTTCACATCAGTTTCATTGCTGGTCTTTGATTTTACCACTTTTTCAATTCTGCCTTGAGCTCCTCAGAGAGTTGACTCTCAACTTTCCCAGACATATCTTGAATCAGTTCACTCTTTGTGTCTAATGCAGAAATTTCTACAAATATAGTCCTGGCTCTATATAAACCAATCATTGATGTAGAACATGTAGGCAGTATTCTGGTTTTGGTGTGTGCCTAGTGACAGGGTATAAGAGGAGAGTTAGAGATTTTGACATTATTTGGATAATTAAAAATATGAACCACACTGCAGGCTAAAGAAACTTGCATCTGTGGGCATAATGATTGAGTGAGAAATTCTATAATTATACTGGGCTTGGACCAGTTATATCTTGGGCTTTAGCCCAATTACCTCTTAGGCTAAAATCTTCCTATTTGACTTTGAAAACTAAATTTTACTATTATAGGGCTCTTACTTTCATCATCTGCACAATGTGTTGACGTCTGTTATACCTATAGAAAAGGGATTATTATGAGGATTAGGTGAATGAGCAAAGGCAATAGATAAGAAAACACACATACTAGATGGACCGGATCAATGTTTTTTGAAAGATAAGAGCAGTGGCCCATTGCACTGTGAGGCTTCAAACACAGATGCAGTGGAAGTAGACACTAGGATTGAGGAGGGTGTCCTGGCCATTTTCAGAAAAAAGAATAAATATCCATACCGTAAAATTACATAATCTGTATTTCTCCATGCACATATATGTGTATATGTACACATATTTGTACATTTCGTATTTAAATGAAATAGTGTCACATCAGAGTTTTAAAACTAAAGATAACTTTATAATTTATCAAATTCCTTATTATGAGCACAAATTAAATGTCCATATTTAATTATGTATTCCATTGGTTTTATGAACGTAAGAAAAGGCTTCCTTTAGCCACAGCAAATAAACCAAGATCAGCTTGACTTAAAGCGCCTCCATGCCAGTTTTTATGGTATCCAAGTTTCAGTCAAATGATTTAACATGTTTCCTTCTGGCTACATCCTATGCCAAGTCATTCTTGGACTCCAAAATAATTCAATGCCTGCCTGTTTCTTCTTTGATATGATTGAGATATTATGGCGTCTACTATATTATTAATAACATCATATTCTGTTGATAGGAAAGGTAAAATTGAGGGTTTATCACATGCAGAGGAAATATGATCCAAGATTTTGCAAAGCAGGAAATGCAGTTCACTTTTACAGAAATGGCCAGGAATCACAGGTAAAATATTTGTAGTATATAAGAAGAGGTATGATATACTTTGAAATAGATTTATACCATAATGAGATTGAATTTAACACCTTTGCAAAATTAGGAGAAATAGATCCCTAGCTGGGGGAAAAGGTAAATGGTTCAATGTTAAGATGAAATCCTCTGCTTGCCTCATGCCAAAGCTCTCAAACCCATTCTAAGATTTGGTTCTGTCACTTCATAGAATACCTGATTGACCTAGCGGGTTGCAGTAGGATTGCTGCGCAAGAAGAAAAACCCTGAAGCATTTACTCCCAACTTAAGACCCAAACATGTGGTGCTCATCTCTAAGGTAGCTAAACATTTCACAGGTTTTCCAGCAAGTTTGGGCCTATTCATTGAACTTTGTATGTATTTAAAGGAAGAAAACAAACGGCTGTCCCTCACATTTTATTTTATTTTTTAACGTCTTTTTATTTTTGAGAGAGAGAGAGGGAGAGAAAGAGAGTATGCGAACAGGGGAGGGTCAGGGAGAGAGGGAGACAGAGAATCCCAAGTAGGCTCTGAACTGTCTGCACAAAGCCTGATGTGGGGCTCACGCTCACAAACCATAAAATCACTACCTGAGCTGAAGTCAGACGTTGAACAGACTGAGCCACCCAGGCATCCCCGGTCACTTTTTATTTATTTATTTATTTATTTATTTATTTATTTATTTAAAATTTTTTTAACGTTTATTTATTTTTGAGACAGAGAGAGACAAAGCATGAATGGGGGAGGGGCAGAGAGAGAGGGAGACACAGAATCGGAAGCAGGCTCCAGGCTCTGAGCCATCAGCCCAGAGCCCGACACGTGGCTCGAACTCACGGACCGCGAGATCGTGACCTGAGCTAAAGTTGGACGCTTAACCGACTGAGCCACCCAGGCACCCCATCACTTTTTAAAATTGAGTAAAATTACATAGCTATTCAATGGTCAGGTTTCTACAGATAGGAAGTATACTTGATTTTTCATTTGGGCTACCTCAGCTCATTTTACTAACAAATAAGATCAAGAATAATTTTGCATAACTTTAGTAGAATGACAGGGAGTAAGATAATCAGCCATTCAACATTTGATGCTTTCCTTAGCCCTTTGGAAATTCTCTTACCTGATTCAACAGTTTTTTGAAAGGGTACCAATAGACTTGCTCGTAAAGATCAGAGCCCTGCTACTTAAGGAAAAATATACTCATTTTATAACCCACGAATCTTGGGCCCCTTTTAAGCTTTTACTTTTATATTTCTTACAATTGTAATGTAGATTTAATGACTTGTTTTCCTACCAAATGTCTTTTATATGCCATCAACCCCCTCCAGTTCATTCCAGTACAGGTTGGCTGGCTTCTTCCACTGCAACCTGACCATTTTTCCCTCTGAAACTAACAAGTATTTTGGAGGAAACGATTTGAGATGATGCACATAGCTTTCAGTCTCTTCATGTTTTGGTCCTGTAACAACTATGATCGTGGTGCCTGATGGCAGAATTCTGCTTTCCACATTCCTTTCACGTTGAGTGGAATTCTTCCACAAGGGAGAGCTGTCGCTTCCCTGTGCCTGTATTCATTCATTTATTTATAGATAACAGTATGGTTTTATGGGTATTTATTTTATTTGATGGGTTATAATCCAATGCTATTGCTATTTATATTTCTGTTGAAATCATTTTAGCTTTGACCTCTGGGAGTTCTTTTATCCTGGTTCTTTTGCACTTACAACATGCCGTGTTCTGTTTTGAATGTTTCCTAATTTTCTGCGGCTGTTCTATTCTTCAGGCGTGTCTTCTATTTTCCTAGCCTGCAATCAATCCCTTGTCTAAAGAGTCCTGTGAGCAATGTTTCTAGGATCTCTGCATTTAGTAAGCACACAGAAGTACATTTAAACGTGAAGTTTTTCCTTTTGCTGTGAAGGAATATATGAGCCTTCATCATTGGAGATTAAGAAATTCTTTAGTACAGGGATTCCCCCTCCCCCCCCCCACCATTTATCTCCTTTCCCTCTTTGTGTAAAGTCCTATTGCAATGGATCAATTATTCATGCTCTTTATATATATATATATATATATATATATATATATATATATATATAATTTTTTTATTTTTTTCAAATCTGTTAGATTTTCTGCATTTAATATTTGATAATATGCCAGTGTTAGATTCTTCTGTCTCAAAAATGTGTTTGTTAGGGTATACAATTTTCATTTCATTTTGTCTTCTGCATTTTTTTCTTAATGGTCATAAATTTTAGTTTTAAATCTGCCTCTACTTTCTGACAACAACCTAATTTTGACTTACATGAGATATTATCATTAGTCGCTTCAAGGGTATTAATTTTATTTTTATAAAATTCATGCTGCTGAGACAGAGAAATCCAAGAGACTCCACAAGAGAAAAAGCTGATTTTTTTTTCTTCTTATCCAGCTTCTATTCTGGCTAGGACCTGCAGCCCCAACCCACTCTATACATGTCTCAGAATACAAATAGCATATATCCTCCTTGTAAGGGACAAGGAATTAATTATTTCTCTAGAATCGATAACATCCACGGAAGGACCAGGTGAGAGTGACCAGACAAAGCTATCATACATGTATTCCAGACCACTGGCTCTAGACCTTTTCCAAGACCCCTGACTTCAGGCAGTAAGTGATTTATGATGGGCACATGGACTTTCTCCTCATTCTGACCAGTTCCTGTATGCCCAAGAGGACACATAGACCAGAGCACAATTGTCATAAAAAACCCAAACCCCGAACAAAGACAAGACTCCCTCCTTTCCTTTCTGAACACCCAGTCCATCTGTATTTGCTTTTTCTTCAATAAACTCTGCTTTCACCCCCTGCTGGCTGGCATTTGATTTCCATCCTGTGTGAACACAAGGACCCTGTGGCTGGTCTTGGGGGGGGTAGGGGTGGGGTGGCCCTCTGGGTCCTCAGACCAACCTGCCTGCATCACTACTTTTCTAGCAATCTTTGGTGTTTTGTTTTTCCTTGAAAGTTTGTTATATTTATTTTTCTCCATAGTATTGACTTCGGTAAGGTGTCCAACAATTTTATCTGTAATAGCCTTCTGATATTTATAAGTAGGGGTGTCTACTGAGATATATTGTTCACTAACATATATTTCCTTAGTATGAGTACCACTTTCCACTCCTCTGGCCATGGTTAAAGGAGTTTGACTAAAAGTGAGTTAGTGGTGTGCATGCATAGGTTGCTGGTAAGGAAATGTGGAGAAAATACCACTCTGGAGTGAAGATGGCTGTTTCTTAGGAAAACGGGAAGATATCCAAGGATTTTTGCTTAGTTCTGTTCTGGGTGTCCCATATGCATATGTCTCCAATTTAGATTGTTGTGGACATAATATGGGAGGAAAATGCAGAAAACAGCTGCTAAGTGAAACAGGTGACAGATACAGCTGTTCCACAGCTCCTTAAACATTTACCCTGTCAAGAATATCAGGGCCACTTCCAAAAGACAAAAATAAAAGAAGAAACAGAAACAAGAAAAATCCTGTTTTTCTTCCTCTTATCTTGAAGCTAATCCTAGAATGATCTGAAAGTGGAAGGATTCACTCCCCCCGCCCTCCCCAAACTGAGTGCTAAAGGGCAAGGTCAAGTGACATTGTCTTTCTGTTTGCATAGAAGAGCAGGTTCCTGCCCCCTTGAGGTTAACTAGCTCTGTAATCATCACATGCATTATATTTCAGGAAATACCTGCTCAGGTAGGGAGGATATACCCTTTATGGTTTTTCAATAATGAAATTTGTGCTGATTTTAATAAGTATTTATTATGTAATTTTAACAAGTTTCTAGTAGGAGGAATGTTAATCATCTGTGTTCAGATAACCATCTTAAAAAAATTTTTTTTGAAGTTTTTTGACAGAGAGAGCGCCCGTGCGCGCGTGCGAGTATGAGTGGGGGAGGGGCAGAAAGCGAGGGAGACACAGAATCTGTAGCAGGCCCCAGGTTCTAAGCTGCGCACAGAGCCCAACACGGGGCCGAACTCATGAACCATGAGACCATGACCTGAGCCGTAGTAGGACAATTAACCGACTGCCTGAGCCACCCAGGTGCCCCAAGTCAACCATCTTTGAACGAGGAATAAGCACTGAATTTTAAAGCAAGTCAAAATCAGAAACAACAGTTTACCACGAGGATAAAGGAAGTTATACTACTTTTTAGAAATTGTCTGAATGAACCTTGTTAGCTTTTAATAAGATTTTGTAATGCAAAATTACTTTCCGTTTTACTGGACTGTTTCCTTAACCTCTTATGTTTTGTTTTGCTTAAGGAAAAACAGCTACTTTCATTGCCTAGAGTTTCCGATAATTCTGATTTTATTGCTTGCATAAGCAAGCAGGGAAATAATGGTTCTTGTTCAATGTTAGCAACCTTTTTGGTGTCATCAAGTCAGAATGCTAGAAAAAGAAAAAAAGAAAACAGGCAGTTCATGAACCATATTTAGCCGGCAGACATGTTTGTTTGGGTCATAAATTGTTTAATTCTTTTCATATTTTAAAATTTCAATATTTTATTTCACTTCTAGATTTTCAGCTTCTTAAAAAAAAATCACCATATCTCGCAATAGTGGACAAAATCCATTTGCCACATGGGAAAATTAGCTGCAGCTAACGTAAGACCATACTTTTAAAATGGTATCCACTTTCCAATTTGCCACAGACTTTAGTATTCCCTAATGATATCCAACAATATTTGCACAGTGAAATATAGCCCATTTCTATCCACTATATTGAATATCTGACTTTATTAAAGATTTGACTTTGCAATGCTTTTCCAATGGAACAAGATGAAGGAAATAACTACAATGCCATCAATATTTGTTACGGGCAAGGGAGAAGGGAAGACAAGACCTCTAAGTAGAATAAATACTTTGGTTTTAGAACACTAGGGGTAATTCACATTATATTCAAATATTGCTGTATAAAGCGGCAATGAAACTAGCAAAGTGACATTGTTTTCTGCCTGCTATTTTTCAGTATTACTGAAAATTACTTTTCTTGTGGCATTGACTGCCAATTAGTAACCACCAGGAGGTAGCCATCTTCTTAGTTTTCAATTTTTACTAGAAATAATTCTCATATAGTGCTGCTCCTTTAACAAGCACCTTTACCATGCGAGACACATATAAAAGTGATTAAATTTAATAGTCTCATTGCTTTTAAGCAAAGCCATATGGTGTACTTAGATTGCAAATTCTAATTGAAGTCAATGAGATTTTATGTACAAAATACTTTTGAAAATGTAGCTGTATAATCAAATATATATACAATGTACCCCTTTTATCTTGACAGAAGCATAGCCCAGTACCTTTTTTCATTGTCTTTTTCATGCATACTCAAGAGCATTATAGCTGAACTATGTCTTGCCATGAAAAAAAAGAACTTTAAAAGTAATAATAACAGTTGCTTGTGTATGTCCAATGCATCTTTTTCATTACCTTTCTATCTAAATTTTAATATTACAATAATCCCTGAAACTGTGCCTTGGTTTACAAGAGCAGTATGTAACTGAGACATGACCCAATCCATTCACATTTATTTGTTCTATTACACGCCATGAATTGAAAGCCCCATTAAAAACAAAACAAAACAAAACAAAAAACTACAAATGCAGTGGCAACACGAAACAAAACGTGGAAATAGCCATAGCCTTACCACTTTCCCTTATTTAGAAAATGTTCATGGAGTTTTACGTTCTGAATGTAGATGTAAAAGAGAGAGAGTGTTATTCACCAGGGAGTGGAACCTAATGGGACTGCAGAAGGAGGAAAATAATGTTATCTTGCCAACCTCTGGACTCTGATCATACTCTTCTAGTTATTTGGAAAACACAGGGCTTGGATGATGTTTTGGAACTGCCTCTGGCAAACAGCAACTGTGCAAAGACAGATTAGATTGCAAGGTGGAGGAAGAAGCATAGAGAAGGGGGGCAAGGTGGTATCTATTCAGTGAAGGCTCCGCAAACGAGCTGTGGGAGAAGATTCTGGTAATCAGGAAGAGCAAAGCAGTCCTCATATGGCTAAAAATCACAGAACCTTATTATTGAGCTCTGCACTCTGCTAAAAGACATAATTAATGATAAGCTCTCGGGATGAAGAAAATAACTGCCGTCACCCAGAAGAGTTGCTTCCCAAATTCTAATTGCTAGATGGCCTAAGGACGGCCATGTGTGCTGAATATCTCTGCAAAAGAGAATTTAAAATAAACCAATTCCTCATTACCTGTAGAAAATAGGTTACTTCCAAAAGTGTAGTGATACTGAATTTACTAGAATAAAAATTTGCATTTACTTGTTTATTTCTCGTAAAAATAATATCGTTGTGTTAAAAAGGGAATGGTCAAAGTTGTAAAACTTTACACTCTACTACTAATAAAACTAATTTCCCAAATACATTTGGCAATTGTGATGTGTATGAAGCTATGGTGTTGTATGCACAGGCATGGATACACACATGAAGCATACTGGTTATAGTAAGATAAGTTATTTTATATATTTTATACAGGGTTACATGTAGCCTTACATATAGTGTTATAGTGTTTTATAGTCTTATATACTTATACAAATATGGTGATTATTGCAATAAAGTTTCAAATATGAAAATGCTAAATGACTGCATAATAATCCATCAAATGGATGCTGATTGAATTACTAAATCTCTCCATTTACTATGTCTCCAAGTGGGGCAACTGGGTGGCCCTCTGTTGGTTAAGTGTCCAACTCTTGATTTCGCTCAGGTCATGGTCTC
Source organism: Felis catus (assembly GCF_018350175.1). Taxonomy (NCBI): domain Eukaryota; kingdom Metazoa; phylum Chordata; class Mammalia; order Carnivora; family Felidae; genus Felis; species Felis catus. The sequence goes on along the minus strand of NC_058368.1, from coordinate 216,787,147 downwards.
AAGGTTGTGAGATTGAGCCCCATGTCAGGCTCCACGCTGACAGTGCAGAGCCTGCTTGGGATTCTCTCTCTCCCTCTCTCTCTGCCCCTCCCCTGCTCACATTCTCTCTGTCTGTCTCTCAAAATAAATAAATAAACTGGGGTCCCTAGGTGGCTCAGTTACTTAGCTCAGGTTGTGATCTCACGGTTCACGAGTTTGAGCCCCACATTGGGCTCTGTGCTGACAGCTCAGAGCCTGGAGCCTGCTTCGAATTCTGTGTCTCCCTCTCTCTCTGGCCCTGCCCCATTCACACTCTGTCTCTTTCTCTCAGAAATAATACACATTTAAAAAATAATAATAAATTAAAAAAATTTTTTTTTCAACGTTTATTTATTTTTGGGACAGAGAGAGACAGAGCATGAATGGGGGAGGGGCAGAGAGAGAGGGAGACACAGAATCGGAAACAGGCTCCAGGCTCTGAGCCATCAGCCCAGAGCCTGACGCGGGGCTAGAACTCACGGACCGCGAGATCGTGACCTGGCTGAAGTCGGACTGTGCCACCCAGGCGCCCCTAACTGACTGTGCCACCCAGGCGCCCCTAAAAAATAATAATAAATAAACAAACTAAAAAACGTCTCCTTGAGTTTTTATATGTGTTTCAAAGTAAACTTTTAATTTTATAATTGTTTTAAATTTATAGAAGAGTTTCAAAAGCAATGCAGACTCCATCGAATCCACACCCAGTTGCTTCCATTGTCTATAACTTCCATTAGTATGACACATTTGTCACAACTAATGAAAAACTATTGATACATTATTATTAACTAAACCTCATTCTTACTTTATATTTCCTTAGTTTTTACCCAATGTATTTGTTTGTTTGTTTGTTTGTTTTTGCTTTTGTTTTTTTAGTTCCATGATTTCATCAAAGATACTGTATTACATTTAGCCATCATGTCTCCTTAGCCTTCTTTTGACTGTGACAGTTTCTCAGGTTTTCTTCATTTTCATGACCTTGATAGATTCAAGGAATACTGGTCAGGTATTTTGTAGAATGCTCTTCAATTGGGTATATGTGCTGAGGTTTTTTTCTCATTATTAGATACGGTCTATGTGCTCTTGAGAGGCAAATCCTCTCAGAAATAAAGTGTCATCCTTATAACTTTATATCAAGGGCATATGCCATCAATATGACTTAACAATATTGTTAAATTTGATCACCTGACTAAAATAATATTTGTCAGACTTCTCTATTACCAAGTGCTCTCCCCATTCCGTTTTCCATAATGTACCTTTTAGAAAATCACTATGTGCAACACATGCCTATTCTCCACCTCGGTGAGAACAGAGTTTTTATATAAATTATCTGGAATTCTGCACGGAAGATTGCCAAATTTTTCCCATTTGTGTGTGTATGTATGTAGATATGTATATACGTGTTTGGTATGGACATATGAGCATTTCGTTCTTTGGCTTATAATCGAACACTTCATTTTGCTGCTCATATTGTTCCAATTTGTCTTTTGGAAGCTCATTCAGTTGGTTCCTTTGTCTCTTTGATATAATTCATTGTTGTGTGTGTATTTTTGAGCAGTTCCTTACTTTCTAGCCTTGTAAGATGCTCTAGGCTTATGCTACATACACTTTGTCCCAACTCTAGATTCCCCGTTTCTCCAAGGAGAGTTAGTTCCCTCTAATACTAGAAAGTATTAGTTCTGGGTGTCCTTACTGCTACCTCGATGTCCCTGCCTCTAGACCACAGAGCTGACAGACAAGGGAATAAAGGTGCCTATAATAACCCTTGTAGAGCCTCATATTTATGCACATATAAGAATTTCTAGATGTAACTATCTGTATCTATATTAAATTAAACGTTCACACTGATGTCTTTAGCTCTACTCTATTACCAAATGTATCACTCCAGGTTTCTCCTCTTGCTTATCTGTAACCTTTCTCTCCAATAATAAGAAACCTGGCTCCCACCACTTCTCATCTATGTACTTAATTGTTCAATTCTAGTATATATGCACAATGGTAGAGGAAATGTTAACCCATTTCCCTGATTATGTGTATTTCTAAAAAATTACTAGATCAAAGTATATTTATTTATTTAGTTAGTTAACTTTTATTTATTTTTGAGACAGAGAGAGAGACAGAGCATGAACAGGGGAGGGTCAGAGAGAGGGAGACACAGAATCTGAAACAGGCTCCAGGCTCTGAGCTGTCAGCACAGAGCCTGATGCAGGGCTCGAACTCATGGACCGTGAAATCATGACCTGAGCCGAAGTCCGCCACTTAACCGACTGAGCCACCTAGGCGCCCCAAGATCAAAGTATTTTTAAAACATGCTTTGTTTTGTTTGTTTGTTTGTTTGGATGGGGACGCTTACAAAAGTTATTTATTCATTCATTCATTTATTTATAGTTTCAAGTTTTTATTTAAATTCCAGTTAGTTTAGTTAACATATAGTGTATTATTAGTTTCAAGAGTAGAATTTAGTGATTCATCACGTATATACAATACCTAGTGTTCATCACAAGTGCCGTCCTTATTGGCCATTACCCTTTTAACCCATCCCTGCCCACCTCCCTTCCAACAACCCTCAGTTTGCTCTCTATAATTAAGTATCTATTTTATGGTTTGCCTCACTCTCTTTTCCACCCTACTAAGTTCATCTGTTTTGTTTCTTAAATTACACATATGAGTGGAATCATGGTATTTGTCTTTCTCTCATTGATTTCTCTTAACATACTACACTCTAGTTCCATCCGCATCATAGCAAATGGCAAGATTTTATTCCTTTTGATGGCCATGTGATATTATTCCATTATGTGTGTGTGTATAAACATTTACAGTAAAACCTTGGATTGCAATTAACTTGTTCTGTGAGCATTCCACAAGATGAGCAAACATTTCTAATAAATTTTAACTTGCTAAATTAGTGACAGCTTACCATATGAGTTGTATGCGACTCCAAATGTCACGTGATCCCAACTGAGCCAATTGTTCTACTCTCTGTCTCTCTCTCTCTCCTTCGCTGTGGGATTGGGTGATCATCTCCTATCCTTGGATGCTCAGTCTCAGGCAACCATGTTTGGCAGAAATCAGTGATTTTTCAGAACGTTGGAAGGTGCCCACAAACAGCACTAGTGTATTTTTGTCATATCAAACCACCTATGGACAGTCCTTTGCTTTTCCGTACAAAAGTGACATTAGGAATGTTTTGCTTCATTCTAGGTCTTCTGCCTTCAGATATAGATCCTTTCCTCTACTGCCTTATTGCCAGTTACATTAAATACAGTATATGTCGAGAGTGCATTAATAATGTACTGTAGTCAACATCCATTAGTGATAGTGAACATCTTCCTACATAATAATCCTCCTCTCTTGTCTCCCTCACTCCAGCCATGAAGGTTTTCAAAGGTAGGTGCAGGTTAATTTGTTTATTTTTCTTTATATTTTGTATTTCCTTTATCATTTTATACTATATACAGTATTATAATCATTTGTATATGAATATTTGGGGTTGTGGAATGAATCATCTGAATTTCCATTATTTCTTATGGGGAAATTCACTTTGATATACCAGTGCTTTGGATTGCAAGCATGTTCTGGACCAAATTATGCTTGCAAACCAAGGTTTTACTGTTTATATATGTTAAGAAACAAGGGAGATGAAGATATATATGGGAAGGAGGAAAAAAAAGAGAAAGAGGGAACCAAACTATAAGAGACTCTTTATCATAGCAAACAGGCTGAGGGTTGATGGAGGAAGATGGGTGGGGGGATGTGCTAGATGGGTGATGTATTAAGGAAGGTACTTATTATGTTGAGCACTGGGTGTTATATGTAAGTGATAAATCACTAAATTCTACTCCTGAAAACAATCTTGCACTGTATGCTAAATAACTAGAATTTAACTAAAAATTGGAAGGGGGGAAAAAGACACTGCTGGAACTTTTGCAAAAGTTCCTCTGAAACTAAGATTTTTTTGTGTGCATATCTTGATGGCTATAATCTGGATAAGTGCATGCTGAGGAGCTGTGCCTGGAATTCTTAGTCCTCATTGCTTAGCTGTTAAGCTGTTGCTTGGCTATTTTTCTCTCCTGCTGTCCTGTATCCTTTGCCTTTAGAAAAACCTTATATAGGCTATGCTTTGTAGAGTCTTGATGTGCAATCATGACCCTGTGACAAAGACTTCCTGGGCTATCTGAGGAGGGACTTACAATAACTCCAGATTCCTACAGAATTCAGACATGATAATACAACTGGGACCCAGGAGAAAATGGAACTGAGAGAGTGATAACCACAATGACTTTTTACCTCTCTTCTCTTCTCAGTTATGCATCTAATTTATCTTACTGTTTTTTAACAGTGAGCACTAGCACCAAAGCTAGACAAAAGACTTGAAGTTCCCTTGCTTGAGGTGGATGTGGTTGAGATGTATGGCTTTTGAATTATGGAGAGAAGATAGAAAGAAAGTGTCATGGATTTAACATGGTGATGCTGTTTGGGGATGGTGTCTTCGGGACGTAGTTAGATTTAGATGAGGTCATGAGGTTAGGTCCTCGTGTTGGGACTAGCACCCATGTAAGTAGAGACCAGAGAGATTGCTCTGTTTGTTTGTCATGTAAAGACACAGAAAAGAAAGAAAGAAAAAAAAAACAAAGGCCAACTACAAACCAGGAAGAAGGTCCATAGGTTGACATCTTAATCTCAGACTTCTGTTGCTGAGTGGACTGGTAACACTGAGCCCTGAAGCCTTGACCCAGCCCATCCAAAAGATGTCACTGGAAGCTCTTGGTCTCCCCATGAGAGAGAAGTCAAGGGCAGACATAACATAGTGGATGGGCAGTACAAACAGGAAAGTTTATTTATTTATAATTTTTAAAGCTTATTTTTATTATTTTTGAGAGAGAAAGAGAGAGCAAGTGGAGGAGGGGCACAGAAAGAGGGAGGGAGAGAATCCAAACAGGCTTCGCACTGTCCCATGCAGACTCAAACTCACAGACGGTGAAGTGGTGAAGTGAGATCATGACCTAGCCGAAGTCAAGAGTTGGACGCTTAACCAACTGATCCACCCAAGTGCCCTCAAATAGGAAAGTTTCTTAAAGTGGAGCGCAGATCTCAAGGTCTGAGAGCAGGTGAGCCCAAGGGAGAGCTGTGCCCCAGGAGTCTGGGTTTCTCTCTTTTATTGACAGTTGTTAACAAGGGGGCAGAATATTCATTACTCGGGGCAGGGATTTTTTGGAAACAAGGTTACATGTGTTTTCTTCCTTGTTTGGTCAAGGGTTTCCTGTCTTGGCACCCTTAGGGAGGAGGTTTTCGTATGGTAATAAAGTATAATGAAAGAATAATGTGAATTTTGGCCTATTGTGTCATCCACCTTGGGCCTGTCTGGTTTAATCCTGCTTCTGGTGGTTTTGTTTTGGAGAGCTGCCTGGCAGGCGTCTGATTCCCTCAGAGCCGGCCATGAGTTCATCTTTGCTAGCCTACAGGTATCCTTTTAGCATTAACTAACTGCCTACACTAACACTTCCAGCCTTCATAATTGTGAGCAATCGCTATCTGTGGTTTAAGCTACCTAGTATGTGGCATTTTGTTATGGCAACCTGAGCTACGACAAGAAATGGCACCACAGGAAGAGTGCTGCTGTGACAATTACCAAAAAATGTGGAAGTGTCTTTGGAACTGCAGAATGGGTAGAGGCTGGAACTGTTCTGAGGTGCATGTCAGAAAAGCTGAGATTGACATGAAGGGACTTATTTAAAGGTGATTTTGATGACATCTCAGGAAAAAAAACAAACAAAAGAGGAGAGCTGCACAGAAATCTACCACCTTCTGAGACAATACATAAATAATCATGAACAGAATGTTCGTAGAAATAGGGGCAGTAAAGGCCATTCACACAGAAATGTGGGGGATGCTATTGGAAACAGGAGGAAAGGGATTTTCTTGTTACAAAGAACCTGGCTGAACTGTGTCCTAGTTTTTGTGTAAGGTACAACTTGGAAGAGATGAAACTGGATTAATTTGAGGACATCTCTAAGCAAAACGATGACAGAGAACCTTGGTTTGTCCTGAGTGCTTACAGTAAAACGTGACAGGAGAGAGAGAAAATTGAAGATGGGTTTGTTAAGCCAAAAGGAAGAGCCTATTTATACTGCAAAAAGGGAGAAGGCTTAATCGGAAGAAATGCTAAAGGGATGCCTCAGCAATCATTTGATAGAGATTATGGGTGTGATTTGTAAACCTAAGCGGCTATGCTAGGAATAGAGACAGAATTATACCAGCAGAGACACTGCCAGTTTGATCTAAAAGGGGCAGATCAAACAGGAAAGGGATGAAGGAATGCCATTGGACTTCTTGGACTCTAAAAGAAAGCACAAAGAGCTATTCTGCTGTGAATAGGCATTATTCCCCAAGAAAATGAAGGAATGAGGACAAAGGCAATGCGAAGATCATCAGGGCTGCTACTCTCATCACAGGCTGGGGGGCAAGACTAGCTCCTCTTCAGTTTTCGTTTCAAAGAATAGGGCTGACTCTCTGACTCCAGTCGCCACCCTGGTGGGCTTGCAGGGCAGAATAATAAACCAAGAAGTATTATTCTCGTGTGTTGAGATCTAATAGAATTTTCTTTGCTAGGTTTTGAACTTGCTTAAGACCCGTCACCCCTTCTTTCTTTCCTATTTCTCTCTTTTAGATTGGAATGTCTGTCCTCTGCCTGATGTCTCACCGTCGTATTTTGAGAGCACAAAAATGGTGAAATGCTATGGACTGAATTGTGTTCCTCCAAAATTCGTGGGTTAACGCGCTAACCCCCCACCACAGTGGTATTTGGAGGTGGGGCCTTTGAAAGTTAATTAAGGTTTGGGGCGTCTGGGTGGCTCAGTCGGTTAAGTGTCTGACCTCAGCTCAGGTCATGATCTCGGGGTTCGTGAGTTCGAGCCCCGCGTCGGGCTCTGTGCTGACAGCTCAGAGCCTGGAGCCTGCTTCAGATTCTGTGTCTCTCTCTGTCTCTAACCCTCCCCCTTTCATGCGCTGTCTCTCTGTGTCTCAAAAATAAATAAACGTTAAAAAAAATTTAAAAAGAAAGTTAATTAAGGTTATATGATGTCATAAAGGTGGGGTTTTAATGATGGGATTAGTGTCCTTATAGGAAGAGACCACATAACTTCCTCTCCCTCTCTCTCTGCCACGTAAGGATACAGCAAGAAGGGAGTCTTCTGTAAGCCAGGAAGAAGGTTCTCACCAGAACCCAAGCATGCTGGCATCCTGAGTCTCTAAAACTGTGAGAAGTTTATTTCTGTTAAGCTACCGATCTATGGGATTTTGTTTTCGCAGCCTGAGCAAACTAATACAAGACATCATCATGATCCGCATGAGATTTTGTGACGTCAGGGAGGATCGATGACTGTGGTTCACTTTCCTATTTCTTCTTTGCCCTGATTTAAAACATCAATCTAATGTTTGATGTGCTTGCTTTCTCCATGGAGGAAGAAGTTACTCTTATGCCCAAATAAGACGAAATACCATGACGTGTCATTTTGCAGTGCTAGTGTTATAGCCGTTACTTTCAATTCACTGCATTTTTTTTCAATCCTATTTAAAGCAGATCATAACTATGCTAACTTGATATATTAATATATTAAGCTTTTGTTTCTGCCACTCTTATCCTCAATATCTATGAGCAATGTAAACTCCTTTAAGCCTATTGTTCTTTTTTTTTTTCAAAATGTTTTATTAACTTCTCTATAGTATTTATGGCCCCTCTTATTTAGTCACTACTTAATTCTTGTATCCTGGAGACGTTGTCATATTTGGGACACTTCACCAAATACATTCATCAAGAAAATTGCATAAATTTGGGGGGAAAGCACAATGCCCTCTTCTAGGAGAGTGCAAATATTTAAACAGGATATGAAAAAAAAAGATGCAATGTTTGTATTTTACGGTTTTCTCTGTGAATCACTATGTTTAGTCAGATGGAAGGTTTTTATATTGAATTCACATTCATTGGTAGCTTGAAGCATAGTGAACTCCTGAAAAATTACATTTTTGTTCTTATACACCGCTTATAGTGTAAATTTTGTTCTATACACTGCTTACAGTGTATATTTTGTTCTTATACACTGCTTACTGATGCACTGATGCATTGTAAAAAGTATTATGTTAAGATAAGAAGGAAATATCTACATTGTATGGGCAATTTTTATCAAAACTATCTTTCTAATCAATCATGTCTCTATTTTTTAAAATATTTTTTAATGTTTATTTTCGAGAGAGAGAGAAAGTGAGTAGGGGAGGGGCGGAAAGAGAGGGAGATACAGAATCTGAAGCAGGCTTCAGACTCCGAGCTGTCAGCACAGAGCCTGATGTGGGGCTTGAACCCATTAACTGTGAGATCGTGACCTGAGCCAAAGTCAGAAGCTTAGCCACTGAGCCACGCAGGCGGTCCATGTCTCTATTTGTTTTAACAAGAGAAAGAGAAATGAATAAAACCCTCAAACCAATACTGTCATAATATTTTAATTAAAAAATATTTTATTTGGTTATGATCCTTCATTCCAGTAAAATAGTATATTTATTAATAATAATTGTAGTTATTTGACTATATAATTTACATTATAATAATGCAAGTATCTAATATATATGCTCTATACTTTATATGCAACCCTGTAGGGCACTCTAGACTAAGACTCAAGAAATGATCCATCTACAAAAGTTCACCTTAATTTAAAGTATTTGTAGAGATAATTAGAATACTGGATCTGTTCATTAACATTTCAAATCTCATTTAAATGTAAATTGTAATATTCTCTTTTTCTGCAACACTAGGTAGTTAGTGTCTTTCATGAGTAATAAGTAATTTGTTCCCCATTAGCTACAAGAATGGATAAAGAGATAAATCAAAATCTGATAAGAGTCACAGTTAAAATGGTAACCTATGAGGAAAAGAGTATACAAAACATTTGTTTCACTATTATTTCATTATTAAAAATACAACCAATTTACATTTCAACAGCTTTGGTATTAATTGGTCTCTTGTGGTATTTGTAATAAATGTATGTAACTATGAAAATATTTTTGTAAGATTATAGAAAAAATTAGACTTAATTTTGCAATATCTTTGTTTCACAAACGCTCAGATTTAAAAAATCTAAAACACACTTTGCTTAAAAATAGAATGTAAAAAGAGGAAAAATCATAAAATATTAACATAAACCACATACAAAGTATTTCTATAATGATATCACACCAATGTAGAAATAGATTTTTTGGAACCACACAGATAAAAACTTGTTAATCTCCAGTGAACTGATCTCTGTGTTCATCAGCCTTATTTCACTCTTATTTCTCCATTTTGTCAAGTAACTTGTAATTGTTATTCCAGCACTCTTTTAAAAATAATGTTTCTTGGGGCGCCTGGGTGGTTCAGTAAGTTAAACATCTGAATCTTGACTTTGGCTCAGCTCATGAGTTCAAGCTCTGTGACAGGCTGTGCACTGACAGTTCAGAGCTTGTTTGGGATTCTCTCTCTCTCTCTCTCTGCCTTTTCCCCATTCATGCTTTCTTTCCGTCTCATAATCAATTAATAAACTTTAAAAAGTATGTTTCTTAATTAAAACAATGTTCCTGCCAATTTTTCATAAAATTACTTTGTGTGTGTGTGTGTGTGTGTGTGTGTGTATGTTAGAAGTGTGTACACTTAATATAGTGTGAAACAAATAATAAAATATCAGTATTTTATCAATACTTCCCTTGGTATAGAAATACTGTCATGTTGGGGCACCTGGGTGGCACAGTCGGTTAAGCGTCCGACTTCAGCCAGGTCACGATCTCGTGGTCTGTGAGTTCGAGCCCCGCGTTGGGCTCTGGGCTGATGGCTCAGAGCCTGGAGCCTGTTTCCGATTCTGTGTCTCCCTCTCTCTCTGCCCCTCCCCCATTCATGCTCTGTCTCTCTCTGTCCCAAAAAAATAAATAAACGTTGAAAAAAAAATAAAAAAAATAAAAAGAAATACTGTCATGTCTCCAATATCTAATTCTCAATCAGTGAGCACTGTTCTACCCACTGTTTGGAAAAGGCAACATAATAATTCCATGGTTGAAGGTACGAACTCAAGCATTAGATTGTTCATATCTTTGGTGAGTGACATTGTTTATGTTATTTATCCTCCCTGTGCTTTATTTCTCTCATCAAGGAAATGGAAATACTGATCTACCTGCCTCAGAAGTTGTTGTGGTGATTAATTTAATACATGTAAATTACCTATAACATATTAAGTGCGTAGTGCAAGTTATCTCATGATGTTTTAATAAGAATATTATGTAAATTATGCAAACTCATGCATGGTATGTAAATTTTCTCTCTAGTTTCCTTTCAAGTGTAGGTAATCCCTATCTGGGGTTTTAGAATTATTTATTGCTTTCATGAGAGGCCTAGATCTTAGGATGGGCTGTTACCAACTTCATATCACCTTGCTGCTAGTATCATTCCCAGCTCTGAAAAGCTCTCACTTTTCAAACACAGGGGCTCCAGCAATGGATGTTGGCCAGCGATTACAAACTTGAAGTTAAAACACAGGTTCTGGATATCTAATGCATAGCATTGTGGTTATAGTCAAAGTTGCTAGATCTTAAATATTTTCACTACAAAACAGAAATTATAATTATGCCACTAATAGAAGTGTTAGTTAACACAATAGTGGTGATCATATTGCAATATACATAAATGTATCAAATCAGCAGGTTGTACCCTTAAACAATGTTATAAGTAAATTATATTTTAATTAGAAAAAGAAGTGTAACCAAGGTGAGGAGATTTTTCCCTGTCAAATAGAAAAAAATACAAATGATAATACATGGTGTTGTTGAAGATATGGGCAAACAAGCAGTTGTTAATGCAACTCATAGGTATATATATGTTTTAAATGTTTATCTATTTATTTTGAAAGAGAGAAAGAGAGAGAATATGAGCAGATGAGGGGCAGGGGGGAGGGAGAGAACCCCAAGCAGTCTCTGTCCTGCTAGTCCAGAGCCCAACACGGGGCTCAATCCCACGGACAGGGAGATCATGACCTGAGCTGAAATCAAGTCAGTTGCTTAACCAACTGAGTCACTGAGGTGCCCCTAGGTATAATTTGACATAATTTTTCTGGAGGACTATTTAGTATTGCATATACAAGTCTAAACTATGTACTTTTTGAGCAATCTTGCTTCCAGACCTTTATCATTAGATTTCACTTCTGAAATTTGCTTCATAATTTTGTTTTTAATAGGGGAAATTTAGAAACAATCTATGTATATTGTTAAAAATTCTGACAGTAGGCCTTTGTTAAATACAGTATGGTTTATCCCTACTGAAATGTCTGGAATCTCTTAAAATTAATGAGTGAATGTTTATGATGTGAGAAAAAAATTCAATAATGTATCAGGTGGATAAATAGCCATAGAGCGATATGTTGCATATAATCTCATTTATTTACCTAGTTGTTAATAGATGTTGATTAAAAGTCGACAAGAACTATGAAACAGTACCAATAGGAGTTCCTCTGGGTGATAGATGGAGAGGTGTCTGTGGGTGGTGAATCAGCTTCTATGCAGTCTCTGATGACACCTTCAGGTCATGCCCATCAGATGGTACCAAACTCCTCTTATCCCCTTTTAAAGTACCTTCCTTATTCCAGAAGATGAAGAATCCAAAGAAAGGGCAGTATATTTTCTAGGCTTCCTTGCAGCTCGGTAATTTCAGTCATCTTGCAATTTAAAAAATACTGCTGTAGACTGAATGTGCCTCCTCCAAATTTCTATGTTGAAGCCCTAATCCCTAGTATTATGGTAGTTGGGAAAGAAGCCTTTGAGAGACAGGTTTGTATGAGATCATGAGGATGGGGCCCTCATAATGAGATCTTATAAGTGTCCGTATAAGAAGAGACAACAGAGAGCTTGCTGCAAAGATCTCTCTCAACCATGGGAGCCAGAAGACGAACTTCTGCAGGACAGAAAAGAAAATCTCACCAAGAACTCACTTAGCACCTTGATATTGGACTCCAGCCTCCAGAACTGCAAGAAGGCTGTTGGTTGTTTAAAGCAAAACAAGCAAACAGACAGACAGAAGTTCCTCCTGTTCAATGATGTTGGTAGCTAGCAACAACATCAGCCCAGGGCTAAAACAGAGAGCTAGCAAAGCTTGTTATGGGAAAATAATCATGTGTTCTCCTTACCCAAAGCTCTACCTTTAGGATGGCGATAAATAGGCTGAATCTATAGATAATGCCATTGGTATTTTAGACATATACGGCTTCCCCTTCTAAAGATGAAGTATTACCTGGAAAAGCCATTAGCTTGAAATATATGACTATCATTTTATTGTTTGTTCTGTTGCTATGTTTTATGTGCTTATTTTTGAAGGATTTCAATTATGCCAATGCTTTTATGGTATGACTCTATTTCTTCTTATAAAGTGCTTTGACAAAAAGAGTCTAACTTTTATAATCGTGAATAAGCATAAATATAAACTGTATAATCTTAGTATTGAGAGAGTATCTTTCAAAGTTAAATTTTTCATATTTTCCACCTAATTTATAAAAATAATGGGCTAACAATAGACAACGAATATACATTGATCTTTTGACATAACTTGTTATTTCTATTAGTTCCTAGTCCTACCTGCTAGAGATGTTTCCATTTGAAAACATCTGTAGATAATGGACTTTATTTATTTATTTATTTTTATATTTCACAGTCATGGTTCCATTCAATTTTGTTTCTTTGTTCTTGTTCCCTTTTCCATTTTTAGAAGAATATCAGGGAGACTTGATATTATGACATTGATCTATCTTGCAATATTGCTTGGCAAAATAAATAAGTTAACACAAAGGTGGAGCATTCGGACTGTACTTGGTGTTTGGGATTTATTATTCTGAATACTTTGATAATACAAAGTTGCTCAAGAAGAGTGAACCTTAATAAGTGCTCTCAGAGGAGCTACAGAATAAGCATGACAAAAAAGAGGGGTAGAGGGCTGCCCAGATGGCTCAGTTGGTTGAGATTCCAACTCCTGATTTCAGCTCAAGTCATGATCTTGCAGTTTGTGAGTTCAAGCATGTTGGCCAAAGTGAATGCAGTGCAGAGCCTGATAGGGATTCTCTCTCTCTCCTTTTCTCTCTACTCCTCTCTCTCTCTCTCTCTCTCTCTCTCTCTCTCTCAAAATAAATAAACTTTAATTTTTTTTAAGAAAAGGTAGAGAATTGAAGATATAGCTTGTATAATCTGAAACCGTTCCTATCGTCTTCAGCTCATCCTGAGAATCAAATGTCCACCATATCGTCGAGAAGCCTGGAAGTTGCACTCGGAATACTGTGAAAATCCTTGTTACTTGCTGTGTAAGCATTTTAGTTAAGTGTTCTCTTGGATACTTTTGTGAATTCTGAACGTAAAACCAACTAATACTGAGTTCCTGACTATGTAGCATGCAGATTAATAACAATAGTGAGATTCATGCAAAGACATCCCCCTCCCCATAAATACAGGGATAAAAGGTTTATTGGATTTAAAATATGATAAGGAGAGAAGTACTTTCAATATTTTTATGTTTGAATGGTTGCCAGCTGATCCAAGTTTGAGCTAATGAAAATTCAGTGGCATGTGACAGGCAATATCAATGGAATTCAGATTATTCATATAATCCTTTTGTAAATGGCAAAATTAGTAGAAAAAGAAACCCAAAGTGACAGGAAAGTTACAAATGCTCTTAATCCTGGCAGCTACAGAAAGCATTGGCAAAAGTGAATCCAATAACCAGGGAAGAGGGAGACCCTAATCACATTACTTTAAGATTAGTATTGGAAATAAGAGCCGGCTCATATTGCCATCCAAAGCTTCTATGAGACTTCAAAATATCATAATTAGAGTGTTATCCATGAGACATTTAATAACAAAATTTACAGCTGTCCAGAGACAGTGTAAGGATAAAGAATTATCTATTGAAACTACAGTGTAAAATAATTAGCATATATACATCAAAATAAAGGATGCCTGAAGAGTCTTTACTATTTTGAATTCTCAGGATAAATGAGTAGGAGTCTAATAACTTCATAAGAGATATACCATTTTCAAGGGTTTACTTGATAAGTACTAACTGATCAATAATCAGATGTGATAGTCAACGTTTATTAAAAGTGAGTTATATATTCTTACCTAACAAATTGCCACAAACTTAGTGTTTGAAACACAGCGTGTTTGTTAAGTCATACTTTCTGTAAGTCAGGAATTTGGAAAATGTCTTAACGAGGTTCTCTACCTTCGTGTTTCTCACAAGCTCTAATCCAGATATTAGCTATGGATAGAGACTTATTTGAATGCTCACCTAGGGAAGGATTTGCTTCTAAGCTTTTGAGGCTGTTGGCAAAATTCAGTCAGTAACAACCGTGGAACAAAATTCCTGGGTTCTTTGCTGAGAACCTGAAGTTTTAAGTTTTTTATTTATTATTTGGTAGAGAGAATGCAGCTGAGTGCACGCATGCAAAGGAGGGGCAGAAAGAGAGGAAGAGAGAGAAACCCAGGCAGGCTCCACACTGTCAGCTGCTTGATGAGCGGCTCGATCTCACAAACCATGAGATCATGATCTGAGCTGAGATCAAGAGTTGGACACTTACCTGACTGGCCACCCAGGTGCCCCCGAGGACCTGAATTTTTATTTTGTGCTGGTCTTCACGAGTTATGTAGCTAGCCTTAAATAGGTGGCTTACCAAGAATAATTGTTGACACAACATATAGAAGTCAGTTGACACATTCTGCAGCCAGCTAAATTCAAAGGCCAGTCATCAGTATGAAATTTTAGGAAATTGTTGTATGATTTCCCCAAGCATTGGAAGACAAAACACTGTGTTTGAAGGATGATCCCACAAATAAGAAGGAAGCATAACATTCAGTGGATTTATTTGCATCTTGATGGGTCCACCCTTTTCATTTGGTGTGAACATTTTACACTCGTATCAAGTGACCAGTAAAGAAACAGAATCCAAATGGAGTCTTTTGTCACACTTACAAAAGGCTGTTGTCCAGACTGGGCAACTGACCAACATAGTCTCAGTGTCTTATGACGAACACAAACTGATACGTGTTGAGTAGCAGGACAGGCATGCTTTTTATGACTTCACCCAATTGCAGTGAAATATAACCTGCGATAGTATATGTGGGAAGGAAATCAGGAGAGTAGGTATGTTCTAATAAGTAGATGTCTCAGCTGCCTGCACCACACAGACAAATTCTTCACACTTGATGAGTGATTTTCTTCACACTCTTTCTTAGGCTTATAGATTTTGTTCAGTTTATTGAACTGCAACTAACTCAGCCAAAGATGATCACTTTTTTCAATATTGTATTAATTTTCAATAATCAGGTCTCAGTTTTGTTTATAACAGGTAACACATATTTTGCCATTTATCATGTATTTAGTAATGTGCCCCCTATTGATATTCTGTGTTTGTTAACGTGTTTCTCAGAATAACAATGTAATTGGTGAAATCTTTCTTCTAACTCACATTTTTGGAAATAATCTCTTATGCTTATGTAATTTAAAAATATTTTAGGTCTTTAGTTCCTAAAGCGGAATATAAACTATGGAAAATAAGTGCATTCTAAAGACATATAAATTTTGGAAAATGTCACATAAATTATTAGCAGTGGAAAGAAAAAAAAATCCTTAACTGTGATTCAAGACATTGTACTTTTTTTTTTTTTTTAGTTTTATTGGGAGTATAATTGTCAAATAAAAACTCTCTCTATTTAAGGTATACAACCTGATATTTTGATATATAGATGCATTAAATTTTTTTTAAGTTTATTTATTTTGAGAGAGAGAGAGCATGAGTGGGGAGTGGCAGAGACAAGGGGAGAGAGAGAGAATAGCAGAGCTCGATGAGGGTTTCTAACTCACAAACTGGGAGATCATGACCTGAGCCAAAGTCAAGAGTTGGACACTTAACCAATTAAGCCACCAAGCCACCCTAGTATATGGATACATTTTGAAATGATCAGCTCAATCAAGCTAATTAATATATCCAATCACCTCAAATAGTTATCATTTTCTTTTTTTATGTGGTCAGAAACACTTAAGATCTACCTTCTTAGAACATTTCAAGTATACGATACAATATTGTTAACTCATATCACCATATCCTTTGACCAACATCACTTTTTCCCCCCATCCTCCGAAAACACCCTTCCACTTTCTGCTTCATGAGTTTGGCTATTTTAGATTCCACATGTATGGGGGATCATGGAGTATTTGCCTTCATGCATCTAGCTTATTTCATTTAATATAATGTCCTTCGGGTTCATCACGAATGTTGTTGTAAATGTCAGAATTTCCTTTTTTTTATAAGGCTGAATACTCACTGTACATATTCACCACATTTTCTTTACCCATTCATCTGTCGACAGACGTTTAAGTTATTTTCTTATATGGCTGTTGTGAATAACCCTGCAATAAGCAAAGGGATGAAGATAATTCTTCAAGATCCCGATACCATGTTTTTGAATATATATCCAGAAGAGGGATTTTTGGATCATTTGGTAGTTTTGTTTGGAATTCTTTTCATTAATCATCAAGGAAACACAAATCACAACCACCATGAAATGTAACCTCACCTCTGTTGTAACGGCTATCATCCAAAAGACAAAAAAATCATTGTTAATGAGGGTATGGAGAAAAGGGAACACTTACACATTTCTGGTGGGAATGTAGAATTGGTGGAGGCATTTTGGAAACAGGATGTTGAACTCTAGTGATGTTCTGTCATTAGTTAGCCTTGTGCCCTTTCACATATCACTTAAGCTATCTGACTGTCAGTTTTCACATTTAGAGAATAAACGTAACAGCCTGGGTTGTCTCTATTGTCTTTTACAAATACCCTATGCCTATGTGAACAGTCTAGATATAAAATTGGACGTGTTGATTGAAATAATATCAGGTATTTTTCACATCTGACTCTTAACTACATTTTAAAAGAATGGAAAAAAGTCCCCCTTAGGCTTCAAGCACACACCTACATAAACATTAAGACTGCTAACAGTGTTTTACAAAAGAAAAAAAAAGAAATTGTATTTACCATTTTAAGTGGATAATTTAAACTCAAATAAATGTTTATGCGTGAAAAGAAGCTTGCCAGTTTGTATTTCTTGTAACAATGCACTATTGTTCTTTACAGACTCAGATGTGTAGCAGTGGGAGGATAGCATTATCTGTTCCACCATCTGCCAGGGAGTGGACTGTAGGTATAACACTGGTTATTAGTGGAAACAACAGTATGCAATCATACCTGTGAGTTTGTAAGGTGTAATAACCATTAAAGTATACTGAATCTTTGACTTTTATTCTCAAAACTTATCACATAAAATGCTGGTTTTGCCTTTGGATACAAATTCCCACACTTACATTCGCTGCAATATTATTTTTGGGGGGAGGGGGAATGCTCAAAAAATGAAGATAGTGTTCCAACAAACCAAGGGTCATTACATATCAATATAATAAATAACTTAGGCTATACTTTCAAGATTGCTGTTGCACATTTGGCAAGGTTATGTTACCAAATATAAAATTTAGCCTTTTAAGGGATAACCATTTTGTAGTTACTATTCAATATCCATGAAAGCATAATGAAAGCATGCTATATGGCCAAGGGGAAAAGAGATTTATACATTTGCCCATGAAATGATCTGTAAATTGAGCATAGAAGGATCTCTGAACTGACACTTTTCATATAAGGGAATGTATTTTTTTTTCTCCATTTTATTGAATAAACTCACTGGTGAAAGATATTAATTCTCTGGTGAAAGACTGTTTTCATAAAACAAGTCTTTCTAGATCAGTGGTTTTTGTTGAGCTCTACAAACGGGTACACCGCTTCTTGGATTCTATATCCCTATCTGTTCCAAATGTTAATAGAGTCTAGCCACATCACTGAACTTTGCTCTCACTACTTGCCAGAAGTTTTATTCTAAACTTTCCAAAAAATCTTGTGAACCATCACATTTATTGATTTTGAAATTACTCTTATGATAATAGTGTTTGAATTAAAAAAGGAACCATCTTTCCTTTAGAAACATTCCAGAAATAGTGACTGATTTCACTACACCTTTGTGTTTCCATCTTGGTGTTTATTTAGGGTTCAGATTTTGTACTTTCTAAACTAAAACTTCCATAATATGATGCTGTTTCTTTTTCTATTCATGTTTTGTTGACAGTTATAGTTAAACATCTGCTTCTTGCTTGGCAAAGTGCCATTAGTTACTAAATTTCTCCTAAAATGACACTTTTTTCTTTGCCTGATTCTCTTGTACATTAATAGTCTTTTGGTAGACAATTCTGCCTATCAATATATACTAATAGTTTTAGGTGTCAAGTGAAATTAATTTATGACAATGTAAAGAAAATCCCAACTGTTTTTTCAAGGTTGTTTGAGATGTTAGTTGACTTTATGTGGGCATACCCATACGAAACTAATTATATTTATAAAATCTCTATTAATATCCTATTTTATTCCTAATATCTGAATCAGTCACATGAACCAATAAACTATGCTAACTTTAAAAGAGTTGAACATATGGCCTAATGATGACTGTGTGAACAGGGTAGTTTCCTACAACTACTAACAGTGGGGAACTTGAACCACCAGGGATTTGAAGCAGCAGGAAAAAGGAGGGGAAGAGGTGTTATCAGAACACAGAGAAAGGACTGTTTAAAGAGAGCTACCTTATATAAGCACTGACCTTTGACAAGAGGATAGCATCATAATGAAATAAACCCTCATAGATGGAGCTGAGACAATAAATATCCCAACCTCACTCACCTTCGTCCCTGCTGGCACCCATCTTTGGTCGTTGGTCACCAGAGCACAGAGAGCAAGAAAGACTCTTGACTTAATCAAGGTCTGTCCGTCTTTACCACAAAAGTGGAGTTGAATGAATGGAAAACATCCTGTACATTACATCCCTTCTGCTTCACTACATCCACTATTGTCATCTCTCAGTTGAAAAACTGTGTATCAGAGAACACAAAAAAGCCTATCAGCTATCAGATGTGAGAATTAAGTCACATGTCCACCTGCAACTTAAAATATTAGGTACCACCGGGCTTTTCATATAAAACAGCAAAGAGATTAACATTACAGATAGCTTCTACTGTCTCACTTCCACAACTGTTCCTGAGTCTAAGTTGATAATCGTTGCTGTCTCTTTCTACCAGGCTTTCTATATTCCATTTCTCTTCTCCCAGCACATCACCTAACAGGGCCTCTATCTGGTGGAATGATTCAAAACTTTAGTCTTATAGGAGTTGAGGTTCTGCTGATCTGATCTTTATTGTCTAATTATCTATTGACTAGGATGATTGGACATGAAGGTACCAGAAGTAATTTTATTGACTCCTTTAGAGTTCAGATACGATCTTCCATTCCTGCAATGTCTAGCAGCAATCCACTTTACCTATGGCAGTTAGGATTCCCTAGTCGATGTCACCATATCTGCTTATTCAGTAGTAAATCAATAGCCCTAGGACAGTCTCGATGTCAGATTCAGTGAAAGAACGAAGAGGTTCCTTATTAAAAGCCTTCTTTTAGGTCGCTGATGCTTTCAAATCAACTGAGTTCAAAATCATGGTGCAGGAAGAAGACAAAATCTCTGAAAGGTTATGATAATTATGACTTAAAAAAACCAAAACAACTGCTAGTTTTATCTTTTGTTTCCTTGGTATGACAAAAATGTCACCAAATACTGGATTCTGGTTTAAGTCATGTCTAAAACTATCTTCCGAGATAACTGTTCACGTTTTTAGGGCTCTATTTCCCAGTTGGTGTGGTACCTGACTTTTCAGCAAGTTATTTCACTATCCTATCAAATAAACTGATTCCAGGATAAATTATTTCTTGTCTTTTTTTTTAAGTTTATTTATTTTGAAAGAGAGAGAAGAGAGGAGGGGTAGAGAGAGAGGGGAAGAGAGAATCCCAAGCAGGCTCCGCACTTTCGGGGGTTGATCTCACAAACATTGAGAATCACGACCTGCACTGAAACCAAGAGTTGGATGCTTACATGATTGAAGCAGCCAGGTACCACAGGATAAATTATTTCTTTAGATAGGAATCCATAATCACAAAATGGATTCTCTACATAGAAAAGATCTTGTATGAGATCTATCCCACATCTATCCATGTGGGATAGATAAGATATTCTGTATGTCCATGAATGTTAGTGCCAGCAGAAGTGTTGCACCCAAAGAGTGCAAGTCTATTCCCTGACATGTGTCTCTGTTCACATGATGAGAAAGCACCAGCCTTCCATGACAAACAGTGTTTAGTGTTATTCTTCCGCTCCCAGAGAACTATCTGATTGCTCTCCACTGAACAATGTCCATGAAATGGCACCACTTCTGGAGTTATGTGTTAGCCTCTGCAACGGTGGGCACTGATCAGTGGAGATAATCGAATTGGAGTTGGTGGGTAGAAGTTCATACTGCTGAACCCAGCATTGGCCTTGGTCTTTGCCATCATAACTGCTAGGTGCACAGGTTCACTAAACAGAGGAAGGGGCTGAATGTCATTGACAAAGATGGGTCTTAACATTTGAATTTTGATTTAGATCCCCTTCCACTGGGATAAATATTTTCGTGGCATTAAAGAAAGAAACAACATCTTCACATTATATTGCTAAATTTGAATTTTTTTCCAGGTCTTTAAACAGCAAGACAAGGTATTAGCCTCTGTCTATGAACTACTACATATAGAATACTACATATGAGCAGCATTCTGTGATGATTAAGCAGAAGACTAGACTATGTTTATTTCTCATTTCAATCAATAGATATAGGTACCATTCCATGAAGCCACAGAATGATTCTAGGGTGCGATGACAAAACAATAGTGTCGTAGGCTGAATCGTGTCCCTGTAAAATTCACGTGTTGAAACCCCAACCTGTAGTTCCTCAGAATGTGATTTTATTTTGAAATAAGACTTTTAAATAAGTGATTAAGTTCAAATGAGTCCATTAGGGTGGACCTTAATCCAACCTGACTGGTGTCCTTATAAAAACAGAAAATTTGGAAACAAAAAAATACCAGGGATGCACACATACAGAAAAGACCATTTGAATTCACAGTGAAAAGATTCTTTAAAGCCAAAGAAAGAGGTCCCAGAAGAAAACAAATCTGCTGATACATTGCTCTTGGGCTTCTAGCTTCCAAAACTGTGAAAAAACACATATCTGTTATTGAAGCCAACCAATCTGTGATATGTTGTTATGGTAGTCCTAGCAAACCAATATAAGTATGGACAGGTATAACAGAAATCTGAACCTGCTCATACCATTTGAACCTTTCATACTGGTCACTCTATTTAATACTTCCCTTGTGGAATTGAATTTTTGAGGTGCACATTCTATTTAATGGGTCAATGAAACAATTAACCCTCAGTTCAAAATAGGTTGTTCAGGTCAAATACTAATTTGGTGTAACTATAGTTATGGTTAGGTGATCAACCTCAATTAAAATGCAGAATCAAGCCAAACTCATTTTCAAACAGAATAAAGTATCAGGCCCCTATATTTTACCATGCATTTTTTTTTTGGTGATTGAATTATTTTTAAGACTGTGTTTGTTGCATCCATGTTGATGTGTACACCTGTAGCTTGTTCATGTTACCATGTGTGTGATACTTCACTATATTAATAAACCATAATTTATTAAACAGTAGACAAGCATAGGTATTTTTCAGTTTTAGGTTATTATGAAAAATGTTATTACAAACGTTCTTGGAAATGTCTTCTGATTCACTTGTGCATGCAGTCGAGTTGGGTACTTGCCTAGAAATGGAATTGTTGAGTCACAGGATGTAATGATTTTCAACTTGAATAGATAAGCTAAACAGTTTTTCCAAGGTAAAGACATCAAATGTAAGACTTCTACCAGTATATTGAGATTGTTTTGAAGGTTTCCATTACTTTACCTCCCCTTCAATACTTGTAACTGTCAATCTTCTAACTTCAGGCATTCTGTGAGTTTATATTAGTTTCTTCTAGTGGTTTTAATTGGGATTTCTCTAATTATTCCTGAATGTGAACATCTTTTTATATGATTATTTGGCCACATGGATACCTTCTTTTGTGAAATGCCTTTTTATTTTTCTGGCCAATCTTAGGTGGAATTAAATTGAAATTTAATTTTTTCATAATTACAAGGTATGAAAGTCACAAATATCTTCTTTTACCCTGCAATGTCTGTATTTAGTCTCTTAATTTTAGCATTTCTACATTTATTAGTAAGAGCACAAGTATGAGACTTAGATACATAAATAACAGAAAAGACAAGTTAGTTTAAAGTGAATATAACTGGGGGACCTGGGTGGCTCAGTTGGTTAAGTGCCCAACTCTTGATCTTGGCTGACAGTGCAGAGCCTGCTTGGGATTCTCTCTCTCTCTCTCTCTCTCTCTCTCTCTCTTTCTTCCTGCCCGTCCCCCACTGGCACATGATCTCTTTCTCTCCGTCCCTCTCTTTCTCTTTCTCTCTCTAAAAACAAATAAATAAACTTAAAAGAAAACTTTTTAATAAAAAAATAAAGTAAATATTACCGAATTGAAGCATACAGACGTGGGGATGAATGGGTGAGCGGGATTAAGAACGACTAGAATATTTAAAATTATTTTAAGATTAATATATTGAAATCTTTACTTCTGGAAAGAAAACAAAGAAAAGGAAGGAAGGAAAGAAGGAAGGAAAGAGGGAAGGAAAGGAGAGAGAGAAGTGATGTGGGGGAAGGGAGAAAGAGGGAGGGAAAAAAAAAGAAAGAAAGGGAAGGAGAGAAGAAGAGAAGAGGAAGGAGAGAAACATAGTTCCTCCATAATGGCTCCAAAATCCTCCCAGTTACTGGGGTCCAAACCCTAGGAGGTCCACACTTCTCTTTTCTTTTTCTTTCACTTGTAATCATATGCAATTGTTCTACTTCTATATTTAACTCATATCTAATGGTTCTTCCTCTAAAATTTCAGAAAAGAGATCAATATGGCTGAGCATACTCAGAACAGAATGGTATTATAAGAGTTCACAGAAAATTACTTGGCCTGGCCTTGTTGGTTTTCATTTGTCATGGTACAAATTTAGAATGTATTCTAATTGAAGAAATGACAGTATATAAGTGTATTTTAGATTTTTCAGACAGGAAACATATCAGTTCACATGTTACCTCCTCAGGACACCATTCATACACACACACAAACGTAAGTGCAACACATTTACCCTTCCAAAATAATCCCAGCTAGAATTTTCTATCATCACTCTTTCACTATCTATGCAGAATTCATAACTAGATGGTATTATTCTGTTTGGCGATATGTGTCATTGTCTATTTCTATGAATCTCCTTCAGAAAAGATGTTTCCGTGTCATTTTTATATCTCCTTTTCCAATACTCAGAGGCTCATTAAGAGTGAAACTCAATACAAAATTGTAGAATTTGTATTTGAACTGGCTGAAGCAAGTATCTGTCTAGAATTAGATAACAACAGGGAGGGGCTAAATGATGGTATTGCTTTATTTTTATTTTCATTAATTACAAAAATTAAAAGCCGAGACAATTCATTACTTTTCATCTCATGGCTAGTAGGAATGGATGTGTACAAAGAAACTTCCAGTAATTCCAGGTGTCCTGAAGATAAACTGAAACTGTGTAGGATGATACCCAAAGTCGAAAACATAAGGTACCATCTTATCTAATGTAAAAATATTTTCATATAAACGTTTTGAACGCTTGATTATGCAATGTAAAGTTTTAAATCAAATAAATGTAGTAACATTTCTAATGGCTGGACATAAAGCATATGGCTATGTTCATGGTTATCACATTATCTGAGCAATCTGTAAAGCACTAGTTTCACGAGAGTGAACTATTACTTTAATTTTGGTCAACATCTGTGATTTTTGCATTAGAGAATAACCTGGCAATAAAAATAACAATGCTGCATACCAGGGATGCTGGATTTCTTTTTGTATTTTCTCACACAGCATATTTAAAATAAAGCAAGATGATTGCACTTTTATTAATGCGACAGACTGACAATGGGATGTTCATGGATCTCATCTTTGGTTATGTTATTTCCAAGTACCCAATTATCTTTTACTGTATGTGGAATTGAAAGGTACCGCTTGTATTTAGAAGGAGAGAAACGAGACACGTTAACAGTGAACAAAGGATTCATCTAATGAATGTTAATACTCTCCCTTCCAATCTTCAAGTGTTTATAAAGTTAAATGCTCCAAAAATAGATATTCACACCTCAGAGTAATAAGATAGCTATCTCGTGGAGACAGAGATAAAAACAACTCACAGAGAATTGTAAGTGACCTCACAAACTCATCTAATAATTCATCATAATTGGTTTTTTTTTCTTATTTTCTAGGAGAGGCTGGATATCCTTGCTAAATTATCTCTCAAATTTAGTGAGGTCATCATCAGACTTTAGCTTCCCATGCTTTGCTACCTATTACACATTTGCAAATTACTTGTTAATCTGAGCCTCTGTAAAATTCCATACAAACTTTTATTATAGCACTTATACCATAATATTAAATATTTTATATTCTCATATTTCCTGTTAGACTCTGAACTCTTTGGCAGTAGGAATTGTATTTATTCATATTCAAGAAAGTAGACTCTAGTCTTTTGGAACAAGGATTCTGGAACCAAATAGTTTTGAGATGAATTTTCAAAAATATGAGTTACGTGGCCTTGAACAAATGAGGGACCTTCTTTCTTCTTCTGGTTCCCATTTGTAAAAAAGGGATATTCATCCTAAATTATTGAATTGAGTAACAATTCAGTTAATTAATATTCTATCTCTTCTTATTTATATCCTAAGTTCTCCATGGAGTGTCTGCTATTGAGCTAAACACCTATTTGTAACTTCATTACTGAAATTCCATGGTGAGCTTCAGCCTTATAAAACTCCATTGAATGACACAAATAGATGCTTGGTAATTATTTCTTCATTTACTGAAAGCATCAACAAATGAAGAGTGAAAGAATAGGGTATCCTCTATATCAAGGAAAATTAGATTAAGAAAAGTTAATTCATAGCATAATTTTCTAAATTAAGAGAGGAACTAATAACACATCCTTTACATGGTTCATTTTTTTCATATAAAATTTCACTGTTAGTAGAGGCATCAATTGAACATCTCAGCTACGTTTGCTGAGCAACAGCCCACATAATCTAACTTAGAGTTACCTAAATGAAATCTATATTTTACTTTATACTTCATGGATTATTTTTAAGTATTTATTTTATACTTGTGAAAACATAATGCGTGAATAAAGAGTCACTTTAACGCGTTCAAGGGGTCACACAGATGCTGGAAAAATCTAAAATCCCTTCTCTAAGAAGCAGTGACTTATCCAGGGTATTTTCTTCTTCTTGGTACTCCTAATGCTCAGATGGTCAGTAATCTCCATGACTTGGGTCCCTGCTTGTGAAATGTAAGTCACTCTAATAAACTGTTTGAAGACTAGACACATAGAAGTAGGACAAAATCAAGTTGAGAATGATATTATTGAGAAAGACTAATAAGGGTGAAGATAATCAAAGTGTCTAAAATCATTGAGAACAGGACACAAAGCCACATGCTCATTTAGTAAATATTTATTGAGCTCCGTTTATATACCAGGCACCCTTGTAGGTGTTTAAGATAGCTATAGACTAAATGTGCAACATACATGTATATGAGAAGTCGAGAGCAAGAAGAACACATAGGAGTCCTAGGGGTACCTCGCTGAAAATCAACATTTGAAGAGAGATATAAGGAAGTAGGTATAGTAAGGGGAAAGGATAACATCTGGATATTGACGGAAAATAGTTTTTTGGAAGTTGTATGAAGTGACTGTGTGGGGGCAGGATGAACAGTTAGAAGCCCTGTTTGGCCAGAGTGGAGAGAATAAATGAGATGCATTGGAAGATGATGTCAGAAAAATTATGGGATAAATCCTGAAGGGTCAGAGTTTTGAACTTTATTGAGTGAATTAAGAGTTAGTTACGTAGCTCCAAAGAGTGATATGACATGAATTGACCCAAGTTTTAGCATGCACTGTTGAGAGCAGACAGTAAGAAAGAGGGAGGTGGTGATAACAGAGGCAATGGACAGCTTGGAGAACAAGATGTGCATACCAGAAGGACACCAGTGAGGGTCAGGACGTCCTTGTCACATTGCAGAAGGCGTCAATGGAGGGGGGGAGAGGAGGGTGGTGTGCCTGGATGGCTTAGTCGTTAAGCATCGGACTTTGGCTCAGGTCACCATCTCGCATTTGTGGGTTGGAGCCCCAAGTCGGGATCTGTGCTGACAGCTCAGAGCCTAGAGCCTGCTTCCGATTCTGTATCTCCCTCTCTCTCTGCCCCTCCCATGATTGTGCTTTGTCTCTCTATCTCTCAAAAATAAATAAACATGAAAAAAAAAAAAAAAAGAAGACACCAATGGGACACTCTTTAAAAAAAACCTTAGCAAATGCAAGAAGGAGCATAAAACACGGAACACTTGCGAGTAATATTTGTGTGCAAGCTTATAAATGAAATTGACATCTAGTTTTATTTTCTCTTTAACATTTCTATCAAATTCATTTCAAGGATTATACTATTGCATGAGAAGAAAATGGATAAACTGTTTCTTCTTTCTATCCTTCTGTTATGGCAATATAAGATAGTGCTTACACTTACAGCATGGACACTGGCATTGGGCAATGTTTAAGGAAATGCAGTGGATTGAAAGGAATAGTAGATAAGTTTAGATAGGTAAAGGGGATTAAAAGTGGGTGAACCACAAAAGTCTCTTTGGTTATGGAAATGACTGACTTTTATTTTGAGTGACCTAAGACACCATTTGAATGTACTTGCCAGGGGAGAAATTTAAAATGCTCTAAAATCTTATGAGGTTCAATCAACCAGATTGACACTAGGATATAGGGAGACATGAGCAGGCAGGAAATCCCTTGCAATGATCTTGATGGAGTTTGGATCAAGGAATAGTAGCAGAAGTGGTGAAAATGTACTTTTATTGGATTCTTTGACCTTCTGCCACCTTCATTGTTTGCATACTTTTTTTTCTCTTATATTGTGCTATTATAGTCTTTTTAGTTTTGTATTATCCCTCTGGATATTTAAAGGATTAACATGCAACAATGTTCACATGGAGGTGAACTCTGGGTGGCTCAGTCAGTTAAGCGTCCGACTCTTGGTTTCAGCTCAGGTCACGATCTCATGGTTTGTGAGTTCGAGCCCCTCCTCTGGCTATATCCTGATAGGGCGGATCCTGCTTGGGATTCTGTCTCTCCCTCTCCCTGCTCCTCCCCTGCTTGCTTTCCCTCTGTCTCTCTAAATAAATAAATAAATAAATAAATAAATAATAGCACACATGAAAATAAATAAATAAATAAATAAATAAATAAATAAATAAAAGCACACATGAATTCCATATTTGAGAATGCCGCAGATAGTTCATTTATAGTATCTCTCATTTACTTTTCCTTCTGTATATTTGTTTTGGTATATTCTGTGAAACTGGTGTCTATCTCTCTGTCTGTGTCTCTCTCCCTCACTCACTTTGCATCCAATTCAGTTACATGTACACATATTTTATTTTTATTTTTTTTTTCAACGTTTATTTATTTTTGGGACAGAGAGAGACAGAGCATGAACGGGGGAGGGGCAGAGAGAGAGGGAGACACAGAATCGGAAACAGGCTCCAGGCTCCGAGCCATCAGCCCACAGCCTGACGCAGGGCTCGAACTCACGGACCGCGAGATCGTGACCTGGCTGAAGTCGGACGCTTAACCGACTGCGCCACCCAGGTGCCCCGACACATATTTTAAACATAAATGCATGTATGTGTACGTATTACTGCTTCTAAGTTCAAGGATACTTGCCTTCTGTTTTATAACCATAGATTTCATAATTAACTGATATTTTATTGTTTTCCGCATTTTGTCATGTGCCCATTTAAATCACAGCTTTTCTACTTTTTGAGTTATTTCTTTTTACTTGTGTCTCTGTTGCCTGCACTTCCATACCTTTTTTTTTTTTTTTTTTTTTTTAAAGCCTTTTAAGTAGATATTAACTGATTCTCTGAGCTCTGCTTTGTAACGCTTAGGGAGGGGAAGCATCACCAATGATTGTGGTTAGTTTGATAGGTGGCCCGAGCCAAAGTCCTCACAGAGGAACCTGGGACAAGGGGCCTCCTGGTGTTTCTCATCACAGGACTCCCCCGCGGCCCCTGTAGAACTTCTGAGATCCTGCTATTTCAGGATTCCTCTGGAAGGAAGGGTCCTGTAAGCCTCTGCGTCCAGCCTGATTGGGCCATTCTCTGAACACCCTGTGATGCTCAGTGTATCCCACCTTCTCCCTGACCCTCCACCAGGACCGCCTTCACTCCCCACAGTCACCGGAAGCCACACATCACACCCTGTCAGCTCCTGTTTGCCTTTGCCTTTTCTGGAAACAATACAATTTTAGTAACTTCACAAGAGAATGTCTATTCAAAGAAGTATATCATTCTTCAGCAAAAATACTTTGTTTTATTTTTTTCTTTTCTTACCTTTTTGGTTTTTTTTTTTTTTTTTTTTTTTTTTTTTTTTTTTTTGCATTTCATTCAGTTTCTAGTACATAAAATTGAGTGCTTTCATGTTATCTTTTTTTTTTGGGTTTCTCAACTGCTAAGTGATGAATTATATTCCTTATAGCCATAGCATGTGTTCTGTGACAAAATAAGTGACAACATTTAATTATTTTGACTTGTAAGTTGGTATGTCTAAACATTTTTAAATATACCCGTCTTCTTAAAGGAAATGCAAAGGGGAAAATATTTAGACAGATGCTCTAGAGTTCTATGCGTATGTATTCGAATCATGGGGAAAACACTAGGAAGCTTAATTATGCCAAATAGACTCCATAATTTGGAGGAAGGTATTAGTATATTAGGAGGATCATGGATTCTTATATCTCTACCAAATAACACTTTATAGAATTAGGACCATCAGTTAATAGGATGGGCTGGTACATTTGATAGATTTATTTACATAACTGGGTTATTTTTTTCCTATGCATTTCTTGTTGTGTAACCTCTACCAAAGAAACAAGAGATCTAGCAAATGCAGCCAGTGGAGGCGAGATACCCATTTGTCAGATGTCATCACGTCAGACGTGTATGGAGCCATAAAGTCTCGGAGTACATAGTACATATCAAAACAGAGCAAGATAGAGAGGAGGCTTTTCTGTAAACGTCTCCAAACTTCCTCAGCAGAAGGAGGAATGTTAGCCAGGAACATGTGCAGACGGTTCATATTCAGTGAAAAAATATCAATAGCTTCAGCTGAGCAAAGTCATTAGGGTGGGACCTCAAGAATGAGTGACATCCTGGGGCGCCTGGGTGGCTCAGTCTGTTAAGCATCTGACTCTTGATATTGGCTCAGGTCATGATCTCACGGTTTGTAAGATGAAGCCCCGTATCAGGCTCTTCACTGAGCACGGAGCTTGCTCGAGATTCTCTCCCTCTCTCTCTCTGCCCCTTCCCAGCTCACACTTGTGCTCCCTCTCAAAATAAACAAACAACCCCCCCAAACCCCCAAAACTTAAAACAACCAACTCAATACTGTCAGTTATAGATACCTTAGGGACCAATTCAGAGCAAAATAGATTAAATGAAGCTTCCATATTCATAATTTGTTAAACAATATATTTTTAAATTCCTTACCATCCACCCAGTAGTTTCGAATGTACTACCCTTATCTATTTACCATTGTTCAGTAGATAATTAACCATTCCTTGGTTTTATTGTGATAACATTTCACTCAATTTATCACTTAAACTTTAATTTTGTTAGAGGATTTTGTATTATTTATAGATACACTTTATCTCTTTGAGCTGAATAATATTTTAAATATGTATAAGTGAATACATCAGTTTATGTTTTCAAAAATGTACCTCTTTTATGATATATGCAAAGAACTATTATATCATACTGGATGTGATAAAAGTTGAAAATGCTGAGTGCAACTAACAGATCAACCTTAGCTAATGTTTCTAGGGAAGAAATATAATAACACTTGGCCCTAATAAAAGGAGAGGATTTGAAAGTTGTAGATACAACTGTATCTACAGTACGCTGTAGGTATACAGCGTATAAATACGCTGTAGGTAGCGTATTTATAGAGAAGGGGGCTACAAAATCAAGGTGAAAAATACTGTATGCCACAAACCTGACGAGGGCTTAGAAAGTAGTTAGGGAAATTGTAACAAAAATGTTCATGAATTTCAAATAGATATGATCTGTGGAATCTAGGAGACAGAGAATTAGAGATAATTCTCTCGCCATTGCGGTAGTGAGAATAAAAAGAAGACGCTGGCACCTTGTAAGCATGAGAGTCATCTAATGGAGAGGCTGTGCCTAAGTCTGTATTGAGGAGTCAGAGGAGATGTTTGTAGTCCATCATTGCCATTGTAAAAATATAAGGCAACCAGAAAAAGAGACTATTTTGAAAAATATAAAATAATTTGGCATTTTTAGTAATAACAGGATACCTTTATTTTTTAATAAACCTACTATTTCTACTATGTTCATTTCTAAAAACAAGGTTTCATAGATATGGTGGAGAGAAAGGTTACTGGGGGAGACTATCACTTTATCTATTTATCTATCTATTTTCTATGTATCTATGTATGTATGTATGTATGTATGTATCTGTCTTTCTATCCATCCATCCATCCATCCATCCATCATCTATCTTTTTTTCTATTATCTGTGTGTGTGTGTGTGCGTGTGTGTAGGGGGGTGTTTGAGGTGGTGATAATATGGAGTAGTGGGAGTGATGGATAGTGTAAGAGACAGGGAGGATCCACTTTATGTCAGTCACATAGGAAAACCACTGTGATAAAGTGAAATTTGACAAGCGATCTGAAGGTACTGAGGAACAAGACATGAATATCAGGAGGGAAATATACTGGATGGAATGAGCAAGAATTAAGGCCATGGTTTGGGAATGAATATGCTTGATGAGTTTGATTAGCAGCAATGAGGCCAGAATGGCTGCACCAGAATGAATAAGAGCCTTAAAAAATGAGATCAGAGAAGAAATCTGGAAGCTGACCTTCTAAGCTTTTGGTAGGTCTATGGGTACTACTCTACACAAGATTGAAAACTATAGCAAGAGCTTAACAGAACACTGACATATTACTTCTTTCTTTTTTATTTATTTTTAGCGTTTGTGCTTTTGAACCGACACTAGAGAAACAAAGAGTGCCAGCTAGAAGAAATGCCAGGAGATTGTTGCAATTGCCTAGGAGAGAAATCACAGTTGCTTGAATCTGCATAGTTCCTTGTAGGGGACTGTGAGAATAATCAGAATCAGGATGTAATTTAAAGAGACAGGAGAGAAGACTTTCTGAGAGGAGCTCTAAGAATCATTTAGAAGAATGGTTTTGCTGTTTCCTCATGGGGAAACCGGGAAGAGAAACATATTTGTAGAGAAAAATCAAGAGTGTTGTTTAAACCTTACCAAATGTGTGATGACTATTAGATAAACAAATAAAAATCAAAAACACATTTGAATATAAGAGCCTGGGGTTCAGGAGAAGATATAGGGATGTTAATACAAATTACAAGTGTGCTGAGACTAAGGGGTATTTAAAGCTGTGGAACATAACAGGATCTTAATGCTATTTAGTTTTGGATGTAAATTTCAAAGGTCTCTCATGGTAACTCACCTGCTCCTATTGTTTTATTCCCCTTTGGAAGTCCCCAGGCTCTCCCCATTTTAAAAGTCATTTCTGGGGGCGCCTGGGTGGCGCAGTCGGTTAAGCGTCCGACTTCAGCCAGGTCACGATCTCGCGGTCCGTGAGTTCGAGCCCCGCGTCAGGCTCTGGGCTGTCAGAGCCTGGAGCCTGTTTCCGATTCTGTGTCTCCCTCTCTCTCTGCCCCTCCCCCGTTCATGCTCTGTCTCTCTCTGTCCAAAAAATAAATAAACGTTGAAAAAAAAATTAAAAGTCATTTCTGTGGTATCCCAAACCTTTTCATGTTCATCGTCATCATTAGAAAGAAAGAAAGAAAGAAAGAAAGAAAGAAAGAAAGAAAGAAAGAAAATCACACATACTGGAAAGTTGTTCTCACTCATTTTAGGGGATTTTATTATGTACAATTTTTTCAGTTCATAACATGTAATAGACAGTTTTCCATGTGTCCCAAGTATATAATATCTGCATGATGTTCTGGGGCATACATTCACCATTTATTAATATAGTCGATCATTTACAACACTGATATGAAATATATTTCTACCACACACTGCTGCACACATCTGTGTGTATATATATGTATATATGTATATATATACACAAACTTGTATTTGCATATGTATGTGTTCATATTATGCATTTTTTCAAATTGTTTCAAAAGAAAGCTATAACCGTTTATATTTCTACCATTATCTATGAGATTATTCTCCTCATTTCCATCCATAGCATTGGGTCTTGCTGGTCTCTTAACTTTTCCTGATTACTCTCAATTGTATAGTTACAGGCCATTGTTGATCCAATTATGCATTTCCTTGACAACTAGAGAGATTTTTCTTCCTTTGAATTGCTACAATTTCCAGGGGGATTTTCTCACATATATTATGCATTTCTTATATACTGGTTGACTGTCTCACTTGAATTTCTGTCTTTTGATCTCCTTTCATATGACTTAGTGTATTTTTCTCAGGTTCTACTTTGATGAAATGTTCACTTCTCCAGTGGTGGTCCTCTATTAACTGGATCCCGTAAATATTCAAAGTTTACTCCAAGTATATCTTTCAACAATATATTAATGCAGAGGCTTTATTTCATCAAAGTCCTCTGCAAGTGCATTTTTGTTTATTTGTTTTCTGAACCCCGAGAAGCTGGATATTATCCTTGGAGCTATCATTCTGCTCTGAGCATTGTCCTACAACATAAGACCCTTTTTTTTCCCTCTGGGATGGGGGAGAGAGAGCTAATACAGTAGCGGTTTTCTAGGTTTTGTAGCTATTATGTGTTCCTCTGTATGTAACATCACCTGTATCCAGGTGAAATACTCTGAACACATACATGCTTTACAGGAAGAGGCAACACAGATTAATGACATAAACTTGGACTCTGTAAAAGACAGATACGTAGTCTGGTTTCATGGTATGTGCAATCTGATGGAATGCATGGAAAGCTTTCTGGCTTATGGTAAGAGCACAGTATAGAACAACAATAACAGTAATAATAACCTCAATAACAGTAACAATAACAAGTTAACTACAGAAGTGCCCATTGATTGAGCAAAATAACAACAGCTGACTAACCAAGGTAATTAGAAGAACACTGCTAGAGCAGGATCAACATCCTCATACTATATGATGCTAAATATGACGGACAACTTCATGATTCCCTCAGCGAGAGATGAAACTTACACATACGTCAAGAAAATTTCTTCACGAATGGTGTTGTTTCTGGTTGCTGTCATATATTTCTTATACAGCCGATTAAAATGTGATTCCAGTAATATGTTGCAGTCATTTAACCATTTAAATTATTAGAATTTCATCTATAACATCCACTAAAGCCTGGTGATCAGTTGCAATAGATGTTTACTTGTTTATAGAGGAGAAAATGACCCAATGATTTCCTGCCCCAAATGGTCACAAATCTGTCAAGAATTCAAGGCCTAACCCATAAATACAATGCCTCCCAATGCTTAGAAAATATTTGTTTTTTTATTGGTGACATATAAAATATCATTGACAGAGGTAGAGACTTTTATATTCCTGTAAAGCCTTAGGAAAAAAATTCCTTATTTTTCCAAATTATGCTGTTACTTTGCCTTTAAAGCCATTTATATAGCATATAATTTGGTGGTGCTATAACCAATATTTCCAAAGTTTATGTTTAATTTTATACAAGATCAGATGATTTTAAATATTTTTTTATTAGAAAGAAACCATTTTCTTCACCAAAAGTGTTTTGAAGCTTTTACACATTTAATGATGTATTAATGGTAAAATGATCATTCCCTGCCTTTAGAGTCTAAGTTCTTGGGCATATTGTGGAATTCTAAAAAGCAAAATGATTCTCCTAATATACATCTGTGTATTATCTCTAATACTTGTCCCCCTATTGTGGATGTAGGTTGGGACCGAAATACACTGATATAAATGATTTGCTAGATGGAGATTAAAGTCTCCGATTGACAGAGAAGGTAACAATCTTGTCCCATTATTTGAAGTAAACATATACACTAAGAATTTCTGATTTCCAAACAGTTACATTGTTGTAAAATTCTAGCTTGATTTGAAAAACAAACAAACAAAAAAACGAACAAATAATATAGACCAAAGGAATTATCAGAATATGTAAAAAGATCAATTCTGCCAATTGGATAGTCTAGATGGTTTTTTTTTATGTTCTAAATTGTTCTATGTTTGTGTGTATGCTGCTATTTGAAATAAGATCTACAGAAATGCTATCTCTTTGCCTACTTGTTTTTTTTTTTTTTTCAGTTTTGTTTTCCTCGCATGTCTTTTATATCCCTTCCAGCATTGCAGAGGAGAGTTTAATTTTATTCCTAATTTCTAGGTTTCTACTTTCCACTTGAATAAATATTTATGCTAATCTTGGATAGGTAGCTTGCCCTCATTCTCTGCTTAATGTTAAAGTGAGTTCAGCCTTTAATAGCTGAAACTTTCTAGATTCTGATTCTTGATTCCTCTTAGATCTTCTACGCACAGTAAGCGGTTTTCTTTAGTCTGGAGTTTTTTTTTCCAGTTTGTCCATTCTTGACCCAGAAACCCTGACTACTGCCTTTAGGTTCTGTTACAGTCAGGGCCAGGCTGCTCTTTCCCCCTTAGGCATTTCCTTGAACCAGGCCTCCAGATGTTTGCCTTGTTGTCTCAAGGTTGGCTCCCTGTGAGCAAATAAATGGTTAAGTTCTCAGAAACTGCTTTTCCTGAATAACCAATGAAAGAGGTTTCCTCCCCCAGCCTCCTGTCTTCGTCGCGTTATCCTGTTCTATGTTGTCATCTTTATTGTGCATTTCATATTTTTATATGAATTTTTCTTATTATGTTTAAAAAATATACAAGGCTTGCTTCTCTCCACTTAAAATACAACAGGTTTCTTATGAACAAACACTTTGCCTAGGTTTTTGGTTCTCAACACAATACTTCTGCGTTCTCATTGGAATGAATGAGGTGATGAATATACAAAAACAATCACTGAGTCAAGTTCTTTTAATCTCGTTAAGCAAATTTAAAAACAATATTACTAAATAGCATTTGAGCCTTAGAAATGTTGACATAATCCATCAAATGTTTGCCAGTCAGGGGCGCCTGGATGGCTAAGTCGATTAAGCATCCGACTTTGGCTCATGTCATGATCTCATGGTTTGTGAGTTTGAGCCCTGCATCGGGATCTCTGCTGTCAGCACAGAGCCCATGTCAGATCCTCTGTCTCCCTTTCTCTGCCCCTGCTCCTCTCACACGCTGTTTCTCTCTCAAAAAAATAAAAGCAATGTTCATCAATCGTATGTGACTACTTAGGTTAGGTGTGGGATGTTTATTTTTTAATTTAATTGTAATGTAATGTCAAATCTATAGTAGAAAATCAGGATTGTCTTGATTTTATCATAGGTAATTAGGGCATTTACTAAATAAATAATGCAAAAATGTAAAACTTCTAAACGTAAGACAATTTAGACACAACAGTACCATCCATCAGTTTTTCACTTTCCAAAATGCATTTGATACTTATTACTGCAATTTTATGAGTTCACCTATATCCAACATTATCTTGCACAAATCAACCAGATTGTGCTGCTGTTTAAGAATGGCTATTAAATGTGGATTTGCATCCGTGTTTGACTATAGAATCTTAGAATATATTTTCAACAGCACAGCACCATATCTTATTGAGAAATAGTGTACATTTCACTCAGGTAAATTATTCAGTCCTCATGATGTGAAATTTTATAGTCCGGGTAAAAATCTCATCCCTTAGCACCTTTGTGCTGAAAGATGTAAATTAAAATGATATCCAGTTTCCTGCTAGGGAAATGACTAATCCAGAAGAGGGATACAATTTTAGCATGAGGGGAAATCTAGTTTTAACCTACAATAGGTCTTAATCCAATTGTTTTAGGAATATCCCTTTCTCATCTCTGAATGTGCTAGTTTATATGGTTTCCTTATGTTAAGACTTCCATGAAAGCTAAGCAGAGACTTCCTAATCCAGACAAATGTTACAATTTCATTTTATCTTTAAGAACAAAATTGCTCAGGCCCGGAATTTTCAACATCATTTTCTGCAGAAAACTTATTTTATTTTATTTTATTTTATTTTATTTTACTTTATTTTACTTTATTTTACTATTTTATTTTATTTTATTTTATTTTATTTTATTTTACTTTATTTTATTTTTAGGAACTAGACATACAATCTCCTGAAAGTTTTGTCTTGAAACTAGTTT
Organism: Felis catus; assembly: GCF_018350175.1. Taxonomy (NCBI): domain Eukaryota; kingdom Metazoa; phylum Chordata; class Mammalia; order Carnivora; family Felidae; genus Felis; species Felis catus. Next base: position 216,750,624 of record NC_058368.1, on the reverse strand, counting down.
TTCTGGAGTCTTTTATAGCTGAACAAATAATGAATCCAATAAAATATTTTGGTTGGTGAAAAAAATACATATAGATTAGAAATTCTGTGGTGCCGAGTTTAGTATGTTGTTTTGCCTCTAATGAGAGCTTTGTAAGAGCGACAGGCGCTGTTTCTATCCACAAACAACAGTTTTATTAGCATTAATCACAATCTTCTTTTCTCAAATATGTCCTCCTGGTTTATACAATTAAAATGCTAGATTTTAATCCACCTCTTCAATTTGTGCTCTCATTCTGTTTTCCCTGAAAGCAACTTCGTTTTCCCTCTTTCTCGTATAATTTTAGTTTGTGTTGCTTGTAATACATGTTATCATTTTTTTTTTATTTATTTATTTTTGGGACAGAGAGAGACAGAGCATGAACGGGGGAGGGGCAGAGAGAGAGGGAGACACAGAATCGGAAACAGGCTCCAGGCTCCGAGCCGTCAGCCCAGAGCCTGACGCGGGGCTCGAACTCACGGGCCGCGAGATCGTGACCTGGCTGAAGTCGGACGCTCAACCGACTGCGCCACCCAGGCGCCCCATATGTTATCATTTTCTTAGGGATATCATCTTTCTCGCGGCTTACAGATGAATTTTGTGCTAATGCGTTGTATGCCTATCAGTCCTGCTCTTTTATCAGAGAATAAACCCCCTATGTACTATAATATTTGTGATAATATCTTCACTTAGTTCTTGAATTTAATGGCTTCTTCCCAAGTAACAGATTCAGACAAAGGAGTTCTACCAAAAGTATCGTGCTGAGAAAGAAGAGCCTCACCACGCAGAGGAGTATGGGGCACCATCATTCACCATCCATTCCTTCACCAAACTTCACTGCTTCCAACCACCCAGACATGATTTGAGAGTGTAGATTTTATGGAATCATAGTGGCTGGTCAGCATGAAATTATGCGAAGCAAGATAGTTTCTGCAATGTTTCGATTGTCTATTAAGTCACGATAAACAGCATTTTGGACTACTTCTTGGACTGGCACCCTTTGTTGATGTAATCCACATTTTGATATAAAATATAACTGAATACCTCAGGGGCCCCATGCTTTAGTAGCCATTGGCCATTGGCTGTAGCGCTGCTTCCTGTTAAACCTGGAAACATATGTTTCCAAAGTACAGTGTCTCATCTGCCTGAATGAAATGCATATTGTTTCTCAATAAGATATGGCTTTATGTTGTTGAAAATACATTCCAAGATTTTGTAGTCAGACGAGAATGCAAATCCATGTTTAATAGTCATTCATAAACAGTTAGCGATATAATTTAGTTGAATAGTGCAAGACAATGTTTATTATAGGTGCCTCATAAAATTACAGTTTATTCAGTAAAAGGGTCTGCATAATGACAGACAACCTGTGTGGGTTTTTTTTTTTTTTATGTTTATTCACTTTTGAGAGAGAGGGAAAGCGAGGGAGAGAGACAACAAAAGTGGGAGGGATAGAGAGAGAGGGAGAAACAGAATCTGAAGCAAGCTCCAGGCCCTGAGCTGCCAGCAAAGAGCCCGATGTGGGACTCGAACCCATGAACCATGAGATCATGACCTGAGCTGAAGTCAGAAGCTCAACAGACTGAGCCACCCACGTACCCCTGTGTGCTGTTTTTATCATGGGAAAGTTATTTAACCTAAGTCTATGAGGGCAAAAGTGTTCAACTTTATTTCATGTGGTATCCTCAGCACAATAAGCAATACTAGTCACAAGTCATTCAAGATGGTTGCTAAATGATTGAATAAGTGGTGAGTCAATGAAACTGGTTTTCCAGCATCTGTCATTTTTCACCTACTGGTTCCTTCTTTTTTTCTTTGAAGCTCCTAAACTAATCTCTTTCAAGAGGATTATCTGATCTTCAAATAGTGTTATATTTTCTTGCCATGAAAAAATTACCTACCTAAATCTTCAGCCCCGTGAACTTCATATCATCACCAATGCTATATTTAGGGTTTCTATAGACTCCTCTGTTGTTACAGACTTCAGTGTCACAAACTTTTACCTCTAGACCTATTTCTCATGCAAGCTTTTCCTAAAAGATCACCTGCCTCATAAGGAAATGAGAATTGTGAGTTATAAAGATAATTTCAAAGCGTATACTTCACTAGAGTAGCTTCTAACTGGTATCGGTTGGAACAATTTCAATATAATAGGAAATTCACCTCAAATAGGCAGGCTTTGAAAACTGCTTCCTCTGCAACAATTGTTAAAGTTAGTCTAACTTCAGCTGTTCTAACAGTTAATATTTTTATCTTATTGTTGATTCAATTTGAATATCTTTTAGTGACTAGTGGTGCTGAGCGTCTTTTTATGTGTTTGTCATGCATACATGTCTTCGTTGATGAACTCTCTGTTTGAATTATTTGTTCCATTTTTAAAATGGTTGTTGTCTTATGATTTAATTTCAAAGGTTCCTTATGGATTCTGGGTACAAGCTTGAGCCAGATATATGTTTTCTAATATTTTCCCCAAACTGATTATTGCATTTTTTCACAGTGTATTTAAAACAGCAGTCCTGGGCGCCTGGGTGGCGCAGTCGGTTAAGCGTCCAACTTCAGCCAGGTCACGATCTCGCGGCCCGTGAGTTCGAGCCCCGCGTCGGGCTCTGGGCTGATGGCTCGGAGCCTGGAGCCTGTTTCCGATTCTGTGTCTCCCTCTCTCTCTGCCCCTCCCCCGTTCATGCTCTGTCTCTCTCTGTCCCAAAAATAAATAAACGTTGAAAAATAAATTTAAAAAAAAATTAAAAAAAAAAAAACAACAAAAAACCAGCAGTCCTTACTTGATAAAACCAATTTTATCAATTTATTCTTTTATGAAGTTTTGGGGTTTTTTGGATATTATTTGCAAAACAATCATTGCCTAACCTAAAGTTAAAGTGATTTTCCCTTCTGCTTTCCTCTTCCACATCTAGAGTTTTAAATTTATGTCTATGATAAACTGAGTTAATTTTTACGAGATACAAATTATGGATTCAAGTTTATTTATCATCATGTACCTTCCCAGTTGTTCTAGAACTATAGGTGGAAGTGACTGTCCTTTCTTTAATGAATTGATAATCAATCTTATTTTTGTTGCTCTATTTATGAAATCCTGTCCTATTGATCTATTTGTCAATCTTGATGTTAATACCATGTGTTTTTAATGACTGTAACTTAATAGTAAGCATGAAGTCAAAGAGTAAGGTATACAGTCTCCAAATTTGTTTTTCTTTTCTCTCTCTTTGTTGTTGTTGTTGTTGTTGTTTGGTAATAGTTTTGGCTGTTCTATGTTCTTTGCATTTATGAATGGATTTTGGAAATAGTTCCTCAATTTGTGACAAAGATTAAAAAACCCTGCTTGCTAGGATTATGATGTGGATAGCCCTGAATCTACAGATTGTTTTGGGAGAGAAGTATCATGTAACTATACTGAGGGTTTGTTTTTTTGTGTTTTTTTTTTTTTTAATTTTCCACTGTATTTATACTTGGAGAGAAAGGGAGAGAGTGAGCTCATGGGTTCATGTGTGTAGGGTGCAGGAGCAGAAGAGCATGAGTTGGGGAGGGGCAGAGAGAGAGGGAGACAGAGTATCCGAAGCAGTCTCTGTGCTGACGGTAGACAGTCAGACATGGGGCTAGAACTCACCAACTGTGAAATCACGACCTGAACGGAGCTGGACACTTAACTGTCTGAGCCACCCAGGTGCCCCGAGGTGGTTTTTTTTTTTTTGTTGTTTGTTTGTTTTTTGTTTTTTAATTATAAGAACATAATATAGTACTTTTTAAAATGTTAGATTTTCTTTAATTTTTCTCATCAATGTGTTTTTTTCCCATTTTGTGTGTAAAGATCTCACATAAATATATCATAATTTATCAGAATAAATGGTAGCATAATTTTCAATCCCTAAACGTACTTTACATTACATGGAAATGAATTTTATTTTTAAAGTGATTTTCTATCCTACAAATGTTGTAAACAAACTTACTGTTTTTTGAAAAAGTTTTCTCTATAGGTGATCAAATACTCTGAGAATAAAAATAGTAACATTACTTCTTCCTTTCCAAACTGTATACTTTTGTGTGTGTGTGTGTGTGTGTGTGTGTGTGTGTGTGTGCCCTTTATCTTGAGAAGAGGAATAAATAAGGAGAAACAATGTTTCAGGATGAAGCAGTTGGATGGCTGGTGATGACATTTACTGAAATGGAGAACTGGGCATACGCTGTATCGTGTTCTAGGGGGGAAAAAAGATTTAGGTTTGTAACTTGTTAGGTTTAAAATACTGTTAGAAATGCAAGGGAAAGATTATGCATGCAAATGGATAGAAGAAATTGGACTGCAGGGTACAGGATAGATCTGAGAATTGTGGGACATCTGGGTGGCTTAGTCAGTTAAGCTCTGACTCTTGATTTCCACTCAGGTCATGATCTCACAAGGTTGGTGAGTTCAAGCTCTGCATCAGGCTCCGCGGGCAGTGCAGAGCCTGCCTGGGATTCTCTTTCCTCTCTCTGCCCCTCCCTCTCTCGTGCTCTCCCTTTCTCTCAAAATCGATAAATAAAAACTTAAAAAAATACATATTAGAAACTTATTTAAAATATCCACTATGCAAAATTCTGAGAGATCCAAAGCAGAGAGAAAAACAAGTGAGTGTGCCAAATTGCATAATTTCAGATGATAGAATAACACACGCTGAATGAAAATATTGGGTTTTTGGCGAGGCCATAATAAATAGTTGTGAGCAACTGACATTGTGTAACTGAAAAGCAAAGAACAGCTAGTTTAATACAGGAAAAATTAGGGTAGAATTACTAGGGGAGAAAATTGCAATGATTATATTATATTCTGTGTTCTTTAACAAATCAGCAGAACAGATGCTCCTTGCCCATGTAAAATTAAAAAATATCAAATACATCAAGTTTAATTATGAAAGTAATAAACTGCTGATATTATTATCAATATTTTTGATACGCTTTTTCGTATATTTGGGAATTGAATATATCATTCAGGATGGGGAGAATACATTATCACAATGTCATTTGTCATCCTATACTCAGAACCTCCAACTTCCTCCCACAAACACACTTTGCTTTGCTATTTACAGCAGCTAATAAGGCAGTCAATAAGATCAGGATTAATTCTGGGAATTGAAGTTCGGGAGTAATATAAGGCATTTTGCAGCTGCCACTATGTGGTCTTTTGTATAATTATAACTTTAATTTTGCTCTGTATTTCAGAACAAGGCCTTTACTTTTTTCTTCCAAATTATAAGGACTAAAAACAAGTCCAGTTTTGACAAGTCACGTTATTATATTCTCACAGACTTTTTGTGGATTCTATTCTTTAGCATTAGGGGGACTTGACTGCAGTGGTCCTCTGGGAGGCCTTTTTATGATTCTTTTGTGTCTAAAAGAAATTATGAATAACATTTTCCTCATTTCTTTCACTTTAAACTACATTTCATAAGGCTGGATAAGCATAATTTTTTTCCAGCTGTTTCTATGGCTGCTTATGTTTTTGAGCACAATCTCTGCAGCACTGATTTCTAATTCATAGAACATTCAGTGAACATTGTTCTTACTCAGTATGCATATTACTAAAAGAGTCTAAATTAGTTTTAGAAAGTTTAGGTACTTAAAGCTGCGATGATGTATATAAGCTTGTAATAATCATTAAGATAAGAGAAACTGCAATTTTGCAAATGTTTTCTTTTAATTTTATAGATTGGTTCCCCTTTTAAAAATGTTATGGAAAAGAATATTTAGTTTACCTATTTCCTTACAACAACAAAGCAAAATACTCTTAAATCGTACAGAGTCAATATGCACTATGTTGGCGATAAAAAAAAAAAGTTTAGAAGTACAATGTTACGTAAAAGTTTGGGCATTCTTAAAAAAATAATTTTTAGAGTAATAATAGCAATGATGATGAAATTTGAGATGCTATTGGCACAAGATTTCAATGCCATTAAGTCAGTTCAAAATCTATTTCTATTTGCATTACACAGTGAAAAATTTAGAATATTTTTCCACTTTATTTTTTCTCAAGAAAGTATTATATACAATATACAATAGGACCTTTATAACATTGTTAATAGTTTAATTAAAGGTTTACCAATCTTCCTTACCACCTTCACTCTGGTTTCACTACTCATTCCTTTTTGATATCGCATATCCTCAAGAATCTCTTTGTTTTCTTTTGCCACTTTCCATTAAAAATGAAATTTACTTGAGGATATAATAAAAATAATTTGTGGTGAGGATGGAATTAGATAGTCCATACACATCAGTTGGTATAACAGCAACATACAGTAAATGTTATATAATTATTTAACATTGTCTTGAATTTTCATTTTGTCTTATATTTCTAATAATAATCCTCAGGGCTGGTTCACAATCTAGATTCTAATGACAGGATGAACTTTTTGCTAATTTTAGTCAGGAGACCATGCGGGATAAAATCATGAGTTGAGCAATATATTTCAAGATTATTAAATAGAGACATAGGTAAGAAGATCCTCATAGGTATCCTTGTGACCTTTGTTGTTGAAAGAAATGCTACATATATACTAAAACATATATTAAAACATATACATGTGAGAAAGATCTAGCAGTCTGGGAGAGTTTCAATATATATTAGATGATAAAGTAAAAAACTTGGTACAGATGGAGTCTAAAATACTTGGAAGATATTTGAATAGAAATAGGGCTATCTTTGTTTTAACAACTGGAAAAGAAAAAGAGATACTTAGTATCTGTGAAATGGGTAAATTTCAATCAAACTCTATTTTCCATGTACACAGCAGTGATAAAAGGGGGATTATGGGAGAATGTATTCATCAGAGAATATTAATAAGATTACAGAGATTATCTCTTGCTTACATAACATGTATGAACCCGCATGTCCACATTCTCTGTTGTGTGACTTCCTTGAGTAACACATAGTCTGCTCTCATTCTGAAATGGAGAGAACAGACAGTGAAATTCAGCTAGGATGTGAGGATTGTTCAAGTTGTGAAACAAAAGGACAGAGCACTAGAAAGTTGGGGTTTATAGAAAGCTATTTTTGAAGTGATGGACCGAGAAATTTGAGATTAATAATGAGGGACTTAAAAAGCGAATGACTATAGTGAAAGCAGAATATTCTGAACGAGCTTGGAGAACAATTGAAGATTGAATGAAACAAGATGCAAGGATCCTGTTTGTATGTAGGGAATGGGGTGTGTGTGTGAGCAGTTTTGATGGTGAAGCAAGATAAGTGATAAAAGGGATTATGAGTTTTGCTGTATCTTATTATTGGAGTCAATGAGAAAGAATTTTATACATAGAAAATCTGAATTGCTGAAAGGCCAAGAGCTTGACAGTTTATTTCATGGATGCTGGAATTACCTGGAGGGTTATAAAACATGGAAAAGAAAAGACAACTTTAAGTCAAATAGCAATTCTTTCCCTCCCTCCTTTATTCCCTTCCTTCCTTCCTTCCTTCCTTCCTTCCTTCCTTCCATCCTTCCTTCCATCTTTCCTTCCTTTACTTGTTTACCATTATTATTCAATAAATTAAGAATAACTAAAAGGAAAGTGAGAGCATGCTTGCTCTCATTGTGAAATGGTAGAAACCTCAAAATATTAGAAATTCTTAGGAAAAAAATACCGCCAAAAATCTCTTTGGATATATATGGATCAAATAGTATATAAATCCCACCTCTTACAGTAAAAGTGACAGGTGTGGGGGGAAATAAACAGCCATCGTAATGGAAACCCTCAGTGGAACTGGTGCCCTCAAGTTTGAGGGTTAGTTAGCAGATACAAGAAGAGAAGGTGTTGGGTAAGCTCAGGCAGAGAACAATAGAAGTTTTCTCATCTGGAGTTCATAGGGTTAGGTCTTCGAGGCAGAGATGTAAAGAGATCAATGGTGGGGCTATGCTAGCACTTTGTGTTTTTGGCTGATCAGAACATGATAATTACGAGAAAACCTGCAGAAACACAGTGTAAATAGTGTTTGGTTCTTGGAGATGTTATCCCAACTCTACTACCTTATCTCTTTGACATTGACAAGTCAGTGGAAATGCAAGCCTGTAACTTCCCTAATTTCCAAAGTTCTGTACTTATTTTCTTTTCTCAATTACAGCAACCTTGTCCAGCTCTTTCCAGAATGTCTAAATACTCTCTCTGTCTGCCATCCAGAGCTGGAGAAACCTATCTTTTTCTTGAATCATTTTTCCTGTTTGTCTCAAACCCATAAAGATAGGCACTTTTGCTTCTGTAGAATTGCAAAAGAATTTGTGACATTTTCAGAACTACCAAAATCATTGTGGTGATTATTTTCTGACCTAAGAAGCATATTTAAGAAATCAGTTTTGCATGAATCTTCTGAACCCAGAAATCATTTGGGGGGGGGGGCGGGTCTCTCATTTCCTCCAATCCTATCATCCCTAAACTTTAATGCTGACCAAAACCCCAAGGTGATTTTTTAGAATACAAATATCAAGGAGCACTTGGTGTCTCAGTTGGTTAAGTATCCAACTCTTGATTTCACCTCAGGTCATGATCTCACAGTTTGTGAGTTCAAGCCCCATGTCAGGCTCTGTGCTGACAGATTGGAATTCTTTCTCTTCCACTCTCTCTCTCTGCCTACCAGTCCTCTGCTCTCTCTCTCTCTCTTTCTCAAATTAAATAAATAAACATTTAAAACACAAATATCAAGATCAAATTCCAGACATTCAGATGAAGGAAATCTAGGTTTGAGGCCTAGAATCGTCCATTGTCAAATCGCAGGTGATTGTGATGCAGCCTCTCCAGTTGAGCATATTTTGAGAAACTGGATTCTCAACTTACTGTAGTTCTTAAGACAAATTTTGAAGGCCACATTTCCCCCTAGTTTTTGAAGAAACAAATTCAACAAATTCAACAAATTCTTTAAAAATTAAAAGAAAAGTAACTATATGGAGAGAGAGCATTCTAATGAGTTTTGCCATAGTAATTATTTGACTACATATATGTACAGTAGAGAATCATGTATATCTTAAATATACAGTTTTTTTTTTAAATTAAAGTAAAAAAATAACTACTTAAAAAATATTCCTTAATTATCAAGCTTGGATAAAAAGCCATATCAGGATTCAGAAGCAAAGGTGAAACCAAGAAACACCTGATCTTTTTTTCTTCTCAGGCTGCAACAAAGTTTCAACAAGGTCAGAGTAACTTCAGGTCTAGCTACAGACTACTCTCTATACTCTCTGGTCCCGGATACATTGGTTGCAAATTTATTTCACTTCATCAGAGGGCCTAACTCTGGTACATTTGTGCCTCAGAATATAAATAATATACGTGCATTGATGTTAAGTTTTAAAATAAACACTGACATACTTCTAACTGAAAAGTTTACTCAATTCAATTATATACATTACAGACGTGAGACAATTTACTTATAACAAGTAATACCACCATGGTTATCAAACTGAAAATAGTGAATACAATTGCTCTTTTTTGAATAGAGTGTTTCTAAAAGATTGATGACAAAGGTTAACCGAGCAGGATTTGCTTAACAGAAAGGATTTCCTGGACAACCCCAGACCTACTTTCACTTGTTCCAACAGCTAACATGGTATTTTGTACCTCATCTCCCCCGTGGTGAACCCTTGATTTAAAATATAGAAATGAGGGATGCCTGGGTGGCTCAGTTGGTTTTCTGTCTGACTCTTGGTTTCTGCTCAGGTCATGACTCATGGTTTGTGAGTTCGAGCTCTGTATCAGCCTCTGCACTGATGGTGCAAAACTTGTTTGGGATTCCCTCTCTCTTTCTCTCTTCTCTCTCTCTCTCTCTCTCTCTCCCTCCCTGCCCCTCCCTCACTGGCACTTTCTCTCTCTCTCTCAATAAATAAATAACTTAAAAAAAATAAAATAAAATAAAATATAATAAAATAAAATAAAATAGAAATACTTTATAGGTTTTCTCTGTCAGCATACTGCCCAATGAGTAAGCAGTGTGTTTTCACGGAAAGAGCCTGAGTTAAAATCCCAGCTTCCACTTAGAAGTGATCTTGAATAAAATGCTTACATCTGAGCTCCATTCATCTCATAACAAAAATGGTGATACGTTTTACCTGAAAAGAAATACTGATGAACATTCATGAAAAAACAAACAAACAAACAAACAAACCCAAGTGTATGCTATGTTATCTGTATGTATATATAGTATATGTACACACAAAAATACATATAGTATATGTATATGGATAATATATATATATATTTATAAATAAGTAATACACTTTTATAAAAATATTACATTGTGAATTGTAGGCAATAAATCAATGATGACTCCTTCTCATCCTTGAAAAAAGCCAAAAAATTCTGTGGGCTAACATACATTCTGTAAGACATGAAGTGGTGAAATGAATTAGACATGCTGGCATCTTCTAAGAAAAAAGATGTTAAGGTAAACCTATAAACCCATCAGGACTCTTCAAAACTATCAGTATCATGATGGACACAAATAATAGGGAAGACACATAATATTAAAGGAGACTCAAGTTACATGATAACTAAATACAATGCTTGGACTTTTATTGGGTCTTGGATTGAAAAGGCAAATAAACAAAAATAAACAGGTGTAAAAGATACAAATTTGAAAAGCAAATTTGAAAAGGAACTCTACATTAGATGGCATTATTTTCAGTATTAAGTCTCTGGTGCAATAATTATATTATCATTAGGGTGTATTTTTCAGAGAGGCATTCTAAAGTGTGTAAAGGACCAGGATGTTTGCAAATTTCAAATGGTTAATACAGGGAAAGATAGCAAGAAAAATAATGAAATACTAAGAAATGGAAACTGCAGAAACATTAACAATTGGTCACAAGAAATGAACGACATACAGGTTTTCAAATTTTTTATAAATAAAAATGGACAATAATTTAAACATGAAAAATCCTTAGACATACACATTTAGAGGGTGGGTTTGATTTAGAAAACAGTACATTTTGGATATAAAATGTAATTTTCTTGCTCTTTGATCACTTTCATTAAATGATTTTGTTACTTTTCCTAAGTCATATATTATATGTAAGCCAAGTTTGCAGTTCTGTTAAGATTTTCAATAAACATCATCAATTTAAATAAAGTATAAGATATACTCTGGTACTTCTGCTCAGACAGAAACATGGTTCAATGTTAAACTAGGAAAGCATTTTAATCAAAAGTAAAATGTAAGCTGATTTAAATATTAGAGAATTTATCCTAAAGATAAGTGTTAACTATTTATGTAAATTGAAGCAATTGTGAACATAAGAGCTGATTTTCAGTACTTTAATTTGACTTTCTAAACTAAAATCTACAAAAGGAATAGTAAAAAATAAATGTCTGCTATTTTCAATTACTATTTTTAAAATTTGGTTACAAAAAGAGTTGACATCATTTTAAGTTATGAAAATACAGAATGTGTCACTGATTGCCAGTTGTTGTTCAGATCCAGTCTTAGTCAGATTTATCTCAAGAGAAAGATTATGATATTATCAAAGTTGGATGTCTTTCCAAGCACTTTTTTTCACTAATTATTTTTGGAATTTCAGGGAGTCAGGAACATTTGAATTGACTTAGGAGGGGATTAAGAATCAAATGGAAACATCTGCTCTTGTCGACGTCGTTCTTTTTCACCAGCATCCATTTTATACAGAACATTTTTTTTGTTTTATTTCAAAAGAATTAGTGCTCCAGCAAAGTAAAATATGCTTATTAATAATTTGCAGATAACACTGTCAATGTGGCAATCTACAATGATGTAGAAATCTAGAATGGTGGTAAGAAAGCAACTCCATATCCCCTAAAAAATTGACCAAAACAGTAGGTATAATCATACTAGGTGATTGTGTTTCTCCTTTGAAGTGAAAGCTGCATCAAAGTACAAAATGTCCTTACTTTTCTTGAGACAAAGTTTGTAGAGTGATTCTGAGGCACTCAATTGATAATTCGCTTCCATTTTTATGTGTACTATTTTAGAAATAATCAGTTGCCATGCTCTTATGATTCAAACTTGGATTTTTTAAATCACCAATAGAATGAATTAGAGAATGTGATGTTTGGAAGGAGAGATCCTGAGTCAGCCAGCTAAGGTCCAAGCAATCTCATTTGAAAACCGTGACCTTGAGGAAATTACTTAGCTTCTCTGTTTCTCATTTTACTCATTTGTAAAAAATGAAATAATCATAGTTCATATTACATAAAGCTATTGTGAACATTTAATTAATTAATATGCTTAAAGTCTAATGAAACAACGCAAATGTTTACTTATGAAACATTCACATTTCATTTTCCTAAGACTCTCATTTGAATCTTGGCATTTGAGATGTCATTCTTCCTTTCTCTCTCTTCCTTTCTCTCTCTCTCTCTGTCTCTCTTCGTCTTTCTCTAGAAATAGATATATTTCTCTCTCTATGAAGTTCTTCTCATCCTACCAAAATCTTCGTTTTGACCTTCATTTTTCCCCTAAATTTGAGATTGTAATTATCAAATAAACAGTAAGTTTTAACTCAAGAGAGATTTATTTAAAAAGACTATTGCATAAGGAGAATGTTGTAACCACAAGATCTGCAGTTTAAAAAGCAAACCAAAGGAAGACTTTTTTCTTTTTCTTTCCTTTTCTTTTTTTCCCTTTCTTTTTCTTTTTCTTTTTTTTTTTAAATAAGGAGGAGTAGCACTGTGTAAGGCTAGCGGGAACTTTGTAGCAGAACTTTATAGCAGGTGGGGGTGAACAGATGGTATTATGAGGGATGTTTAACAAGATTTTTCCCCGCTGGAGTCAGTCTGTTCTCAGGATGAGCTGTAAGGGGAAGATGTTCTGCATTTTACTTCTTACTTAAGCTTAGAGGCAAACCTAAAAGGCAAACGATTTATACTATTTGAAGAGGAACCAGAGTATTTAGGGGCAAATCTAATGTGTCATCTGAAATAAAACCTGATTAAATTTAAGCCAAGCCAAGTCAATGGGTAAGTAATGGGCAGTTGAGAGCATTTGGTGACCACCTATCACTCCTAGGCTAGCCAATAATCAGCAGGTCTCTACTTCAGAATGAAAGTATGGGATACTGAAAACAATTCTTATTGGAGATTAAAGAGAAAAATAAAGAGAACAAAATTCACTACAGAAGAAGCAGAGAATCTGAGATAAACTTTTGTCAAATAATAAAGATGACTTATTTGGTTCAAAGTCCCTCAAGGACGATAGGTCTTCAGAATTTGAAAATGGAAGTAATGGAACGCCAACGAAAACCAATTAATAATATATATTTTTCAAACTGCAGTTTGTGTTGCAATCTGCTGTAGCACTGCTTATATCTTAGAATGAGAAAACGAATAGGAGTAATGCTTTTGGTTAGATGACAGCTAGAATCATTTCTTCCCAAGGAGTAATTAATTTACATTTATGAAGTTTTTCTTTTTGATTGTTAACATAGAAAATATATTTAATGGTTTCTAGTTCATTTAATTTTTATCATATGCAACAATTCTTTCATATAAAGCAAAAATGTCTGTTATATTTTAACAGCTATAGCTTATATGTTAGTGATGCAAGTAATGTTAATTAATATAAATGTATTATATAATTATTGATACTTACATATACATAAGCTTTAAAGTTTGTAAGTACTTAATATATGTTATAAAAAGAATTTATAATTAATGGGAAAGCAAAAATCATTTGCTCAATGATGTTGTGGAAATTCTGTCGTTGGCAAAAATTGAAATAAAACATTAATGTGATAAACACATACCTATTCATGCAAAATCAACAACAACAACAACAAAACCCTCATTTGAATCCAAAATGTTAACATTTTTATATCCAAGTTGTGGCATCAAGGTTGATTTCTATCATCTTTTTTTGAAGATTTGTTCAATAAGGTTTTCTTTATTATAAAAAGAAACAAAATAGGTAAATTCATTAATTTTTGATCGAGCCATGAATCACCTTTAATTACATGGAGTTCTGGCATTTCCTTGTTTTAGTAATATATATCACCATCAGGTCATTTATGGTTAGAAAACTCTAACATAAGTAGATAGATGATAGATAAATGATACGTAGGCACATGGATAGTTAGACGTATAGATATATAAGGTGATAAAGTGGAGGTGAAAAAGAGGTTTCTATGTTACACAAAAACCAATATTTTGTATTACATCCTCAGTATACACTTTTTTCTCATTCGATTCTTATAATAATTTTATGAAATAAGCATAATTTCCCCTATGTTATGGATATAGAGATTTAGTGCCACATACATATTCAAATATCTAGTAAATAGAATTTTACTACAACTTTTTGACAAGTAAACCTGTTAGGTGAACCCACTTATTTTTATTTTTTAGGCCTGAACTAGAATAAACAGTGATGGTAAAAATGGCCTTAAGTACTTATTTAAAATATGTATCTCTGACTTCCACTCTGTATGCTCTGAATCAAAACCTCCAGAAAAGATCCTAGAAAATCATTTTATCATGCATCTTAGGTATGTATTAGTCAGGGTTCTCCAGAAAAACAGAACCAATAGGAGATATCTGTAGATAGATGATAGATAGATAGATAGATAGATAGATAGATAGATAGATAGACAATTATGAGAAATAGGTTAATATGAATGCCCAAGAAACCTCAGGTTCTGCTGTCTAGAAGCTGGAGACCAAAAAAAATCAGTGCTGTATTTCAGTTCAAGTCTAAAGGCCTGGGAAACAGGGAGTCAATCATGTAAATCCCGTTCTGAAGTCAGGAAAAGACTGATGTCCTAGCTTGATCAGTCAGGCAAAAGAAAGAATAAATTCTACCTTCCTCCACATTTTATTTTATTCAGGTCCTCAATGGATTGGATGATGCCTATGCTTAGCAGGAAAGGTAATCTGTTTTACTGAGGTCACCAAGTTTAAATGCAAATCTCATTGAGAAATACCTTCACAGACACACCCAGAAATAATGTTTAGCAAAATAACTGGGAACTCTGTAATATGCTCAAGTTGACACATAAAATTAACTATCCCAAGTCTACTTCTTATCAACTGAGTGCCCACACACACCTCCTTAAACTATATTTAATTTCTAAATAAAGGCAACAACAAGGTCATAACTCTGTCTAGCATGATATAACCATCCTACATACTGAAAATGCACTAATCCCTTACCCAGAAAAGGGAGACAAAGTCTTTGTGTGAGGTTCACTCTTCTCCTTGATATGCTATAACTTGAATACTATGATGTAAAATTAAAAATATTAAAAACTGTAATATAAATTCAACATCTATGATGTTATATGATAGGAGAATAAGAGAGGAAAGAAAGAGACATTTGCTTTATAACACACACACACACATCACACAAATGTATTAATAACAAACTAAGGAGGAAATAATTCAATAATTACAGACCTTGTTTCTGTAACCGGCCATGTGGTCATACCTGGTGTTTATTATAACTACTTTCTTCCACTGCCCACTCTGTATTCTCTTTGCCTTCAGCAAGCACCTTAGCTGGTCATGGTTTTTTATCTGGTGGGGTGACCCAAACCTTCATTCCTGAAGGGTTTGAGCCATTGGGAACCTTGTCTGGATTGAGTTGTTGTTGTTTTTCATCGTCCTTAATCATAGGGCATGATACAACTAAGAGATCCTCTAAGGGATTTCTTATATTCCAGGTATACTCTTCCTTACCTCTACTCCCCTTGGTAGTCATGACCAGTTTCCCAAAACAAAGTAACTCTCTTCTTTGCCTGTTGACTCAGTAGCATGAGCAACCCAAAGTGTCCCAGTGACAATCTTAATTCCCAATTCAATGAAATCATTGTTATGTCTCCTGGAGGAATCATTCCTCCTTCTGGAACTAAGACGTCCAGGCAAGGAGAGCATAAAGTCAGGGAACAGAAAGCAAAAATTTTGCTGGTGGATCACAAAAGTTAATATTGAGTAGTGCTTCTCCCATTCCCATCCTTTGACACCTGAACCCATGAATCTTGGATGTAAGAAAGAGCACCATATAGTGGTTTCTGATTCAGAGCAGATGTAGCCTTGTAGATAACCTGTCCTAGCTCTGTAAGGTATTGCCACCTAGCTATTCCTGTAACTGAGTCTTCAACGTTTTTTTTTTTTATTTTATTTTTTTGGGGACAGAGAGAGACAGAGCATGAACGGGGGAGGGGCAGAGAGAGAGGGAGACACAGAATCGGAAACAGGCTCCAGGCTCTGAGCCATCAGCCCAGAGCCTGACGCGGGGCTCGAACTCACGGACCGCGAGATCGTGACCTGGCTGAAGTCAGACGCTTAACCGACTGCACCACCCAGGCTCCCCTTGTAACTGAGTCTTCAAAAGGCCATTTCACCATTCTATCGAGCCAGTTATTTCAGAATGGTGTGGAACATGGTGAGAACAGTGAATATCATGAGCATGGACCCATTGTCACAATTCTTTTGTGGTGAAATGAGTTCTCTGTTCAGAATCAATACTGTGTGGAATACAATGAAAGTGGATAAGGCATTATAGGTCTGACTACGGTTGCTTTGGGAGAACCAAGTGTACAAGGAAGGCAAATCCATATCCAGGCTGTCTATTCCAGTGAGAACAAAATGCAGTCTTTCTATGATGGGGGTACTTCAATGTAATCAACTTGCCACCAGGTAGTAAGCTGATTATCCTGGGAAATAGTGTCATATCAAGGGTTCAGTATTGGTCTCTGTTATGCTGGCAGATTAGTTATGCAGTGATGGCTGTAGCTAGGTCATCCTTTGTGAATGGGGTTGCTAAGTCTATGTGTAATTTCCATTCTTGCGACCATGGCCACTTTGATCATGAGCCTGTTGGACAATGACAAAGGAATCTGGGGGAGAGTAACTGACTGGTATCCACATGACAGGACATCCTATCTGATTATTAAAATTCTCCTTCGCTGAGGTAAATCTTTTGTGTGCATTCACATGGGAGAAAAATACCTCATTTTTATTTTGCCCACTCAGAGAGGTCTATCCATATATCTGTTCCCCAAATTTTCTTATCAGAAATTTTCCAAGCATTTTCATTCTAATTCCCTGACCATTCATCTAAACCATTGGCTATAGCCCATGAATCAATATATATCAATATATAATGCCACGTATTACCATTTATCTTTAATTTTTTTTTAAGTGTATTCATTTTTTGAGAGACAGAGTGTGAGCAGAGGAGGGGCAGAGAGAGAGAGAGAGAGAGAGAGAGAGAGACACAGAATCTGAAGCAAGTGCCAGGCTCTGAGCTGTCAGCACTGAGCCTGACCACCGTGAGATCATGACCTGAGCCAAAGTTGGACACTTAACCAACTAAGCCACCCAGGCGTCCCACCATTTATCCTTTCAAGGAAAGTAAACATCCAGTGTCCTGCTTAAAATTTCTTCACTCTGGGAATTTACTTCCATCATTGTTCTTGAGGGGTGTCCCAGAAATGGGCTACAGTACTGCAGCTGTTCATGTTTAGATGGTGTATACAGGTCACACAGAACCCTTTTTGAACCAGGCTGGAGTATTTTCTTCCTCTGCCAACTGATCAAAGAGAAATTCCCACGGGACCATGCTTGTAGGCTAGGGGAGAGGTCTGATAGCAGAAGTAAGGATCCGTCGATATTTGGGACACGTGTTTATGTAATTTACTTGTGTCTTCAGAGACTGGTTGGGTCTGATCACATATACAGAGCTTCCCTTTGATGATGGAGTGCTGCTCCTACTTTTTGGCTTGATGGGCCAGCTAACCCAGGAATCCGGGTGTGATCATCAGGATGAGCAGCTCAGGTTGCATAGCAACTGGATGCTTCCTGGTCAGTATTCAATCTTACTAAGGAATAGTAACGGGTCAAGAGATATTTTTCAAAGGGAGAGTACTTATCTGCAGAGGGTGGCACATTTTGATCTAAACTCCTAAGGGCCTGAGCTATTATTCATCTATAAGTGTTTGCCCAAAGTCCAAATAACAGCTGTATCTGCAACTGCTACTTCCACCACTGGATCGGCTGAATCCTATGGCCTGGTGGCAGAACCGCGAACACAGCCGTATAGATCTCTTGCAGGGTCCCCCTACTAGCAGCTTCTCTGGTCACTCAGTTAATGAGCAGAGTAACATGCTCAAATGAAGACTATGTTGCCTGCAAAAATCAAAGAGGTCCACTAGACATTATTCCTATTTTTTGTTGGTGTTGTTGTTTGGCTGTAGGAAGGGCCATATGCAATAACTGATTATTCAACTTGGAGAGGTTAACTCCATATGTTCCCCACCCCTTTGCAATTTCCCTGAGATAGGAGGCCATGAGTTTTTGTTGGATCTATTTCTTACCAGGTAGCATGCAAGTGTCCTGCTGATAAATCTGGAGTAGTTGCTACTTTTTACTAAGTCCAATCAGCAATATGTCATCAATGTAATGAACCAGTGTGATGTCTCGTGGAAGAGAAAGATGATCAAGATCCTTATAAACCAAATTACGACGTAGAGCTGGAGAGCTGATATACCCCTGAGGTAGGGCAGTGATATTGATGGCGTCATCAGATGAAAGCCAACTGCTTCTGCTGACCTTATTGACAGTGAGGGACAAAAAGGCATTTGCCAGATCATTAGTTACATGCCATGTACTGAGGGACGTGTTAATTTGTTCAAGCCATGAGACCATATCTGGTATAGCAACTGCAATGGTAGTTGCCACCTGGTTAAACCTACTGTCATTCTCCAAATTTCATTTTTCTTCTGCACTGGCTAAATGGGTGCATTGAATGGAAATGTGGTTGAAATCATATATATGGTAGAGGAAACCCTAGTGGCTTCCATGTTCCTTCTCACAATAATGGGTCTCACTGCACAGATCAAGGAAACAATATAGCATTCTGTCAGCTGCTGAGTGTCTGTTCATTTCCACATTCTGGAATTACGAGAGGGTAGACCACAAAATGGGTCTTGGAAACCACTGGGCCCACTCTGAGATGAACTTGAGCTAAAACTCCACTTATTACTGCTTTCAGGCCCTACTCTGATTAGTGGGCCACAGTGATGTTTTGGGTCTCTTGGACTTAATGTTAGTTATAATGTCCAGTAGTTCTTGAAAGTTCTGATTATTTCATTTTTCCCAGTGCACAGTGTCCTTGGTAAGGTCTGTAGGTGTCCTTGGCAAAGGCTAGAAGAAAGATTAACAGTATAAATTTTTGTCGGTTTAATGATGTCCTTTCTCTAAAGGACCCGGCCTCCCCCTCTTTCAAGGAGTTTTGGGTCTGTGAACTGGCTCAAATCAGGGGTCATGGCTTTGTTTTTATAATTCAGATTAGACTTTTGTTCATTTGGAATAGAACTTCACTGCTTTACATGGGTTAAGTAATAATTTAGTAGGCTTTTTGCTTCTTGAGACACCATGATCAACTATCAAATGCCATAGATCTGTGACAGCAGACTATTTTGATTTCTGTTTTGACTCTGCTATTATGGTAAATCGCATTTACCTTGCCTATGGTATTTGAGTGCCACTACTTAGCCCCTGACACCTAGGGATCTAGATGGTTCTGTTTCATTCAGGTGTCCCAATTCAGTGACTACAGTTACCACCTTGAGGTCTGGCCTGCAGAGAAGGGTGATGATAGAGTTCTTCAAAGATTCTGGGACTTGATCCCCTCATACAATCATTTATCTTTGTCGTGGTAAAATGTATGTTTCCTGGCTCTTTCCAGTGTGGTCAAGTAGGTCTTAGATGACAAATCAGCTCAAACTTTCCAAACTCACTAGGCTGAATCTCTTTCTCTACATCAAAGCAAGGCAGGTCTGAAACTTCTGATTTGCTCACCTTTTGGCCCATGTTTCAGTCACCCGGGCAAACAAATAGTGACAGCCCTTCTAACTTAGAGAACTGCCATATGAAATACAGGATCTCTGCCAAGTGAGCTCATGTCAATACGTTCTGTGTGATCCAACTTTATGTTCTTTCCAGGAACATACCATGGCCACATATATTCTCTGGTTTTCTACCTCTATATTTGAAAACTTAAGTTATTTTGGAAAGAAGTACAACTCCGTATGGGTCACACTCTGTACTTCATCTTTAAGGGCCTCCTGAGAATGAAGTCCAAAATGAAAGGTTGAAAAACAAAGAAGGGTAACAAGGGGTGGATCTTGGGCAGAATATGCATTGTCCTGCAAGGTAACTGCCTCAGGAGGGGCCATTACAGTTTCTTCATTGAATACAGGGTTAATTCCCTCTGAGAAGGGTGGAGAGGCTGATACTATTGGAAGCTAGGACACCATTTCTGATGGTGGGGAGGCCTATTCTATTGAGGGTAGGGAGCCTTCTTCCACTGGCAAAGAAGACTCATCAGAATTTAGGGACTTAATGTCTTTAGCTTCATCAGAGTCTTTCCATAAATCTCCATCCCAGTTGGAAGGATCTCATTCTTTCCCAATCAATGCCCTTACTTAAATAGTTCAACTTGTACTGTCATTCAGCTAGTCTTGGGCTGACATTTTGCATGTTGTATTTAGCAGTCTCAACCATGTTGCTATAAGAGATAAAGATCTTCAAGGCACACATAGAAGCTCTTAGATCATTTACTGGTGCTTTACCTGGGAATTTTAATCCCTGAACTCATTCTTATCTTGAACCACTTTGTTCAGTGACATTAGGGGCAACCAGCCAACCCCTTTATATTAGTTTTCTAAAAATCTTCAAAAGTGTTATATAGAAAGTCACCAAGCTCCTTGCCTCTTATAATTAATTAGTGGCATCCAGTGCATTTTGCATATTTCTATTGTTAGACTTTGACATTGATGATCAGTGCTTTCTTTGCTACTTAAAGACATTAACATCTTTAACTCTACTCAGAACATCTGTTCTAGAAACTGTGACCACTTCAAAAAGCTCACCATTAACATTTTGTTCCTCTAGAACCGCTCTTGGCACCAAAATCTGTAGTAGTTAGGATTCTCCAGAAACAAAACAAAACAGAACAAAACAGAACCAATAGGATACATGTAGAGAAAGAGATTATCATAAAGACTTAGCTCATGTGATTATGGAGGCTGAGAATCCCACAATCTGTTCTCTGCAAGCAGTTAACCCAAGGAAAGCCAGTTGTGAAATGTAGTCCGAGTCCAAGAGAACCCCAAAGTCCTTAAACCCTCAAAGTCCTAAGAACCAGAGAAGCTGATGCTTTAAATCCCAATCTGAGCTCAGAAGACTGATACCACAGCTCAATCAGTCAGGCAGAAAAAAACGTGAATTCTCCCTTCCTCCACATTTTGCTCTATTCAGGCCCTCAGTGGATTAAATGCTCCCCACCCACACTAGGGGGGCAATCTGCTTTACTGAGCTCACTGATTGAATTGTAAATCTCATCAGGAAGCACCTTCAGAGGCACACCAGAAATAGTATGTGGCCCAATATCTGAAATAACTCACGACCTAGTCAAGTTGGCATATAAAATTTATTATACCGGTAATTTTTATAATTCACAATGAATTAATGTATGAGATGATTTCTAAACCGGTTTTTATACTTATCCTTTAATAACTTTGTAGGAATTTAGTTGAATTGGAATTTTGACTTAACTTTTCCTCACAATTACTTTTGAGATGGTATTTATTTGGAATTCATTTCATACTAAACATTTTGTTAAGCTAAGCCCTTCTTAACTTGTATCTATTTTCATCATTACAGCCATACTTTAAGAGGTTAATCAATTATTGCACTCATTTTAAATATGATGCTAAGAAGGTGAACATGGATAAGCTATTTAATGGGAGACATGTAGCCATGAAATGACAGAAACAGTATTTACATTCAGATTTCACTGTTATCTTTATTTTATAGCATATCATTTCTCCTGTTAGTTATGAAAGTCTAACTTGATTACAAAGAATTTTTTTTTTTCTAAAATCAATAGCAATTTTCTCTACACACCCAGGATAAATTCATTGGGACATACATCAACAGCAGTATACATTCAAAACCAAATCACTCAGGTTGTCTTTATTTCTGCAAAATTGGGTAGAGCTCAAGATTCTCAGCTCTTTATACAGGACATGTTTGATGATTTTTGAATTTTCATCCAGCACTACTATTTTATTTATTTTAGTTTATTTTTCTCCAATTTGTCTCCTAAATTCTTTTGTCTGGGGTAATCAAAATTAACAGAATCTCCAATGCTAGATCTGTGACTTTTGAGACACTGAAAATGTGTTATTTATTAAATAATAGAAAATGATAAATGTTATAATAAAGATCGATATCTATAGACCCCATTTAGCACTATCCCAGACAGACTTAGTCCTCTGATTCGTTAGAATAGTCTAAATCTTGAAATGCTTATAAAGAAGTAGAGACCATTAAATATATGTGTATTTACCTATATCTTTCTAAATATAGATAAATATGAAGTATGCATACAGACACATATACATATGCATACATGTATGTGTATATGTAGATGGATAGATAGGTAGATAGATAACCTTATAACTATTTTGGTATGCTTACCCCATGGATTCTGAGTAACTTTTTAAATTAATGAGCACTAGAAAAATTCTAATATTTTTCTATCAGTGATCATTTGCACATTGTACTCAAAATGTTCTTACCACTTTCATGAGTTCAGAATAACCAACAATATGTTTTCTTTACAACTTCTGGCTTTTTTTGCTACTTGTTTTGACTTTACCCAATAATTTTCACTCATAAAGGCTGACACAAAATGTTGCAATTGATAAGATTACCTCAGTGAAATACAGGAAGCATTTCATACCCACTGTTCAAATGCAAAGAAATGTTTAAGAGAAAACAAGGCAGAGATCATCATGTAATTGGTTAGTCTTTTGATATTATGATAAGTTCCAAGAACAAAACCACTGCAGCCTGGGAAAATTAACCAATAAACATTGGAGTAATAGGCAGAAGAAAAATTGCTGGATACATGTATTGACTTCAGGGTAATTAAATAGGATGGGAAATCTATACCGATTATGAAATGCTAGCACTTCATGTAGATGAAAATTATACAATTTCCAAGAAGTTCTATCCCACTTTCACTCCCAAAGTGGTTGTGCATGTGTATTTTAAATATGATATTTTTAAAAATATCATTAATTCTAATGTAAGACCTAAATACACAGACATACATAGACATAGATTTATTTGCATGTATTTGCATTTATGAAATTATTTTCATGGCTCTTTGTGATAGGTTATTATTACACCCATTTTGTATCTGATTACGCCTAATCTAAGAAAATGTAAGTGAATTTCTCATTTCCAAACAGCTATTATGTGTCATTTTTGGTCTGTCAGTTTTTAGAGCCCACAAGTTGTCTCACATGCCAAGATGTCTCCAGTCATGTCCCATGAACTATAGCATTTGTACAAGGTTAATAACGGTTGAGTGAAAAAGCATTTTTTTGTTAAGTAAGTTTGACAAATATTGGATTAAACAGATTTTGTTAATGTAAGACTCCCCAGAGCTATTCATGTAAAAATGTGTGGTTCTGATATCCAAAAAGGAATATAATATATGACATTTCAGAAGACTTCTGTTCTATGGATCACACGTTGCAAAAGCTTATATCTTCTCCTATTGTCATCTCCAAATAATGAAGCTTCCATAACGTGTGCAGACTATGGTCCATAAGTGTTGAAATCAGGCTTTCGTTACACAAATTGATTTAACAGCATATTCCAATCAACTACTTTTTTACGTGTACATTGTTCACTTTGCCACGATGAATAAAATCACTATGAGTAAGAGTAGTTAAGCCCTATAGGCTTCAGGAAGATTTTACACGTTATTACTTCACTTCTGCTGCAGATCCTCTGACGCCTAAAGAGTGAGAATGTTTCTATTATCATAGTCCTTTTCTTACACAGAAAATTGAAAAAAAAAAGAAAAATAATGGGCAAAAGAAAGAGTACTTGTAGTAATAAACATAAACTTAGTCTTGGAATGTTAATGTTCTTTTATAAAAATAATGAATTTGACTTGTTTAGGTGAACATGGGAAAATTATTAGGATTTTTTTTAAATTCTTTAGAGGATATCAATGTATAATCTTATTTCCTAAATTAAAAAAAAATAAAAATGCATTCACTGATACTAAATGATAAATCCAGTGCAAACATTATTTTTTAAAATCCTCATGATTGAGTATACTTGTTTCTTTTTGTACTAAACTTTTAAATTTTAGAATAATTAAGATTTATGGAAAAATTATAAGGATAGTAGAATTCCTTCCTGAATACCCCTCTTTTTCTCCAGTTATTAAAATGCTATGTTACGAGGGTTCATTTTTTCTCATTTAATGAAACAATATTAATAGATTATTTTTTTTTTAATTTTTTTTTCAACGTTTATTTATTTTTCGGACAGAGAGAGACAGAGCATGGACGGGGGAGGGTCAGAGAGAGAGGGAGACACAGAATAATAGATTATTTTTAACTAAAAATGAAGCCCTTTGACATACCCCCATTAAAATTGCTTGTTTGTTTTTATTCTTGAATATGTCTTTATTTTCTGGAACTATAAGATGCTCCAGGTTCAGGTGGATTATTTCCTGCCCCAGTCTTCTGTTTGATTTTGAAATGATAGTTATTTGCATTATTCTAAAAGAGTTTGCAGGGATCAAAGAAAAGAGGGTTTGTATTCATTTTGAATTTGTTCCTGAGAGTATTCCTTTTCTCCTCTTTATCTTTGCTAAAGAAGGATAAGAACCCAAGAGTCATCCGATAACATTTGTATTAATGGAAAAGGGTGTTGTGGTTCCTACCTATTTAAGGACACTGGAAAATGAAAACCGTGTCTGTAAGGAAGTCAGAAGGGAGATTTGGGTTTATTCTGAGAAAACCGACCACGCTGACAGTTTTACTCTTACAATATCTACAGAGGTTTGCAGCATAACTGAATTTGAAGGGGGAAAAAAAATCCCAGAATGTTAAGCTATATTTGCAAAATGTGATTCCTACAGATGTCAAAAATACTGTCTCTCTAATTTTACCTTCATTACGAAATGCCTTCAGGCTCAGGCTGTGTAACTTTTCTATGAAGCACTTAATCTCTACGCAGGCCCCTTAGGAAGATGTAATAGCAATCAGTAAATAACAGTGCAGAAGATGTTGATTACTATTGAATAAACTAAAACGCTTTCCATACATTGCAAACTAAAAATGGATCCCTCTCATCACTTATCTTTTTTAATGACATTTTAAAGTCTAAGGGCCTTATTAATCAATGCTTTATATGATGTTTTCCAAAGATGTACGTGCATCTTGCTTAGAAAACAGAAGAGAGGCAGACATAATGAGATTCTTCTGAGGAAATTAAATTAAATCAGTATTCTTAAACATTAGGCACTTGATAGAGAATAAGAAAAAAAAGTGCTAAAAAAAAGATGCACTAGAAAAAAAAAGAGTGAAAGAAAAGGAAACTATTATACTATTATTGAGCAACAGGGACAGATCCTTTGGTGGTTAGTTTCTCAAACAGTTTTTGATTGGCATTTTGTCTTTTCACATTACAAAAAATGAGAACTCTGAAAAAAAACACTTGTTCAGGTCCTCATTAAATAGTATGGTTAAGGCCAAGTGTTGAAGCCGTGCCTAGTTGGCTCCAAAATTTGTGCTTCACTCACTATACATAAAAACCCTGACATATTGGCAATTTGATAACATTTTAAACATAACGATGGTATTTAGCTGTTATTTGCAAAGGGAGAAGATTCGATTTTTCACTTTTAGTTTACATTCCATATGGCTTTATCAAAATAATCAATGTATTTATAGAAAAATTTAAAAGATAAT
This sequence comes from Felis catus, assembly GCF_018350175.1. Classification (NCBI taxonomy): domain Eukaryota; kingdom Metazoa; phylum Chordata; class Mammalia; order Carnivora; family Felidae; genus Felis; species Felis catus. Next base: position 216,724,825 of record NC_058368.1, on the reverse strand, counting down.
TTTAACATACTAGGTCAAAATTGAGAGGTGGATATTTACTTGAAAGATTTTCTTTACCATGTTTAGAGTTTTAGATGGTTTTATGGAGGAATAGACAAACATTAAATGCTACATATTTAAACGGTACAACTTGAAAAGTTTTGAAATTTATATACACCTATGACACCATCACTGCAATCAAGATGCTAATTATATGGGTTTTCTAGGACCTTTGTGGGTTTTCTAGGACTGCCATTACCAAGTACCAACGGCTGGATGGCTTAAACAATAGAAATTTAATTCCTCACCAGTTTAGAGACCATAAGTCTGATACCAAGGTGTTGGCAGAGTGAATTTCTTCTGGCGACTCTCACCTTGGCTTGCAGATGGCTATCTTCTCTTCGAGTTTCATGTGGTCTTCTTGACTGTTTCTTGATCGAGTTGTTTACTTATTTACTATTATTGAGTTTTGTAAGTTTGAAACCATATTTTGGATATGTGTCAGATGTCAGATGTGTTACTTGAAAATATTTTTTGCCAGTATGCCTCAACTTTTTATTTTCTTAAAAAATGTCTTCCCAAATAGCCCTAGTTTAATTTTGATGAAGTTCGATTTAAGGACAAAAAAAGAATGTTTTCTTTGCTGCATTGTGCTTTTAAAGCCATATCTAAGATATCTTTTCCTAATGTAAGATCACAAAGATTTTCTACTATACATTTTCCAGTAGTTATACAGTTAGGTGTTATGTGTTCTATTATCCATTTTGAGTCAACTGTTGTTTATGACGTGAAGTGTGAATCAAAGCTCATTTGTTTAGTGTTTGGGTTGGAATAGTTTTTCTTTGGCTAAATCTACAGTCTTCATTCACTTTCATCTCATAACTAATATATTTGATAGTTAGGAAGTATCAGTTTTTCTTCTGTAATATTTACTTATTTTTAATATCTCCTTATAATTATAATTTAAAAAAATGATTCTTCCCTGACTCACTCTCATAAGTTACTGGTAACTTACCACATAATGAATATTTAGTAAGTATCTAAGACAAATACATTAGCTTTAATGATATAATTAGCTCTATCTATCTATCTATCTATATATTCTTTTATGTTTGAAATTGATAATATGCCCACATAAAGTTCAGAAAGAATGGGGAAAATGCATCACAAAAATAGTGAAAAACAGAAACAAAAACAACTCTTTTCCATTGTATATCACCCTCTGAATAAAATTAAGGAATATTTACTGAGCAAATAAAAAACAAATGACATGATGTGTGTAATATGGAAGCTCAAATTGTTTTCTAAGAACTGGCATGGAGACAATGATTCATTTTACTGAGGTACAGGGTAGTAGACAAACATTGTCAGGTTCTTATGGAAATATTGACTTGAGCTTGGGGTACCTTCATCCCAGGGAATATAATAATGTAGCAAAAATTTTGTTATTCATGTCTAAATCTCTTCACAGTTGTATGGAATAAAGATACAAAAAAATACCTATATATATTTGGAAATAAATAATAACACTTCTTAACCTTTATTTATTTTTGAGAGAGAGACAGAACATGAGCAGGAGAGGGGCAGAGAAAGAGACACAGAATCTAAAGCAGGCTCCAGGTTCCGAGCCATCAACACAAAGCCCAATACGGGGCTCCAGCTCACTGACGGTGAGATCATGACCTGAGCCGAAGTCAGACGCTTAACCAATTGAGCCACCCAGGTGTCCCAAGAATAACACCTCTAACTCTTAAGGCACATGGAAAGAAAATGATTTAGGTGGATGATAAAAACTACAATGTAAAAACATGTGAGATCCTACAAATCCAAGCTTAGATGAAATTTCATAGTCTTAAGAAAAATATTAGGAGAGAAAATTTAAAATTCAGAAAATTAGGGGCACCTGGATGGCTCAGTTATTTAAGCATCTGACTTCAGCTCAGGTCATGATCTCATCAATCATGAATTCGAGCCCTACATAGGGCTCTGTGCTGACAGCTGGAGCCTGTAGCTTGCTTCTGATTTTATGTCTTCCTCTCTCTCTGCCCAACCCTCTCACACTCTGTCTCTGTCTCAAAAATAAATATTAACTTTTTTTAATTCAGAAAATTAAACATACATCTCAACAATTTAGAAATACATGGACAAATTAAATCATAATATTGGAGAAGAAAGTAAGTATAAAATTAAGAAAAGAAATTAGTTAAATAAAAGATAGAGAACCAGGTTTTTTTAGATGAAATAGAAAACTCAGAGAAATATGAATAGTCCTCTCTATTTATTAAAGAAATTAATCGCAACCATTTCTATATGTGTGCATATTTTATAAAGAAAAAAATTAAGCAAACCTTAGGGAAAGAAAACTGTTAAAAAAAAAACCAGAATATTTTCTAATAGATAAACAGTCTAAAATATCCTTAATGACAAAACCTTGGTGTTTCAACAAAGAAAATTTATAGGCTAGTGTTTTGCACATGGTTATTATTGAAAAAGTTCTGTGCAAAATATTATTATTTTTTAATTTTTTAAATGTTTTTATTTATTTTTGAGACAGAGAGAGACAGAGCATGAATGGGGGAGGGGCAGAGAGAGAGGGAGACACAGAATCGGAAGTAGGCTCCAGGCTCTGAGCCATCAGCCCAGAGCCAGATGCGGGGCTCGAACTCACGGACAGCGAGATCATGACCTGAGCTGAAGTCAGACGCTTAACTGACTGAGCCACCCAGGCGCCCCTGTGCAAAATATTATTAATCCAGCTCCAGCATGATATAAATTAATAATGTATCATAAAATTTGAATTTAATATTTTAAAAAACTTTAACATTCAAACATTAATCAGTGGAGTTTAAAGCAAAATTAATATTAAAGGAAAAATTATAATCTCAATTGATAAAGGAAACGGAATTTGGTAAAATCAAAATCTAGTAATGGTTAAATGATTAACAGTTTAGGAAAAAAATATTTCTCTCATACAATGTTTACTGGCAAGATATTGGTATTTTTTCTATTTTCTTCTCAATAGAATGGACTTGGGGATGAAACAAAATAGTTAATAGATGTACCTAGGATCTGAATTTTCTTCATAGAGACAATGTAATGAATACCTATCTATCAAGACACTGATAGAGCTAATGGTAACTTCTTCAAAGCTACAGTTTATGAGATGTTCATTTTAACGCAGCACCATGCATAACAAATTTTCTTGAAAGCTTTTTATTTGATAATCATATATTAAGCATCCATTATGTGCCAGATTCTAAATGTACTATTTTCTATTTTGTTTGAATTCATTTAATGAAGCCAATTTTTTTTAAGTAACTGAGAAAATGACACAGAATACAAAGATATACATATACATGTGCTTATAGTTACTCATTTGTATTAGTATTATATAATCTAGCAATAGATGCTTCATGTAATAGAATATCATTGAATTATTAAAAAAAGGGGATCCATAATACAAAAAAATCATCATCTTCTGGCATTTTCACTGATTGTTTTCAAGTGGTTGGTTAACGATTGGTTTAGTTCATGCCAGAAACAAAAGCCTTAGAGAAACATTGATTTTTCAAATTTTAATAGGGAAAGAATAGAAACTCCATTACAATTTTAAGTAAGTGTCACAAAAATTGCTAAAAAACTCAATCATAAGTGAGATCAAACATACTACCCTCAGGAAATTATTGTTTGCGGCTCTATCCTTGAGACAGTTCCAAGTTCCGAGCAGTTCTTCATGTTTTTGTGAGAAACCTATATGACATAAAATTAGTAAAGTTAACAGAAAAGCTAGATTTGCATGTTTTTCTTCAATTTGCAATGTGTCCCAAATAAAATAACTTTATTCAAAAATGTTTTATATGTGAGTTTCAAATGTTATTATTTATTAACTTTATTTAAACGTTATATACATATGCATCTTATTGCCACTGGGAAAGCAATCAATAATCTTAAGGAGGTGCAATGAAGAATTACATGTATTTATTTTAAACACTAGTTCAAGATTTATTTTTAACTACTAACACAGATCAAATAATGTTTTAAGTGGCAGTTGGAAAATACTATGCAGCACATTGTTACCAAAACAGGACAGAAATGAACAGACACCTAAGAAAGGAGATTTACTTCGTATGTTAGATATATTTGAGAATATTAAAATCGTACCAAGCAGAGATAACATTTCTAAGAGCCATGTTAAATGAGGTGGTCATAACTATGAAGTATTACTTAGGAGGTCCTGGAGCATAAAGCAAAGATAGAAAGCTTTCGAGGATTTGTTTTGCATTGTGGTGCCTTAAAAGAAGTGTGTCATAAACTCTAGTCTTGACTAAGTTACCATATACTCTGTCAAGATATCTTTCATATTAGAAAGGGAGTAATGAGAACGTGACTTATGCATTCATTGGATTGACTCTATGAAGAAAAAGCGGATCCTAGTTACTTCTAATACTTCTTGCTCTACCTTACTTAAGTAAATAAGTAATAAGTAAACTCAGGTATTTTGAAAAATTATTTTTAACCCTTAATTTGTGTTACTTGGAATGTCACTAAAGTATGGAAATTTACGATATAAATTGAGCTTGTCCTTAACTACCAGACATCTGTTTCAAATTTTCCCTTTAGGTTACAGCTCGTGGTAAGGTCTGCTTCAAGTGCAGAAAACACACCGACAGGCACATTTAGAAGAGGTGGCTTTCTTGTTCTCAATGCATAAGAAGGAGGATGTGTCCTGCCCTGGCAGTCAGAGAATTGCCTATTTCTCAAGATAAAAGACTGAGCCCTATCCTCTTACGGTGATGCTTCAGAGAAGTTAAGGAGGAAGGCGATAATGTTTTCTCAAATGTTGTCCTTTGTTAAATAATCTTGTCTCTAACCTCCCATGACCTTCTGTTAATACCAAATAATGTCTAACCTTCAACCCCAGAATTCTTTGTTTCATGATGTTCAGTAAGTAGTCTACCTCATCATGTTCTCAGTTGATATCAGTAGATTGTTATAAACCCTGCATGAACAACAGCAAAACGAGAAACAAACCCCAAAAGATTTTATAGGGAGAGCTAATTTTGAGTAACAGACCCTCACTTTGGCAGGAACTGTAAAACTGAAGCAAATAACTGGAATAAGGGTTCATATGCCTCCTAACGACCAGATCGTCAGACATGTATTAGTATTCAATCGTTGCCATAAAACATTATTGGAAATTTAATGAATTAGAACACAAGTATATTCTCACAATTCTGTGGTTCAAAAGTCTAGGTTGGCTCAGCTGGTTATTTGATTTTAGGTTTCACATTGCCAAAATCAAGATGTCAGCAACTGAGTCCGAGAATTCGGTTCCAAGTTCATTCAGGTCACCAGCACAATACAGTTGCTTCTGGTAGTGGGGCTAAGATCCCTACTTCCTTGCTGGCTGTCCGTTGGCTGCCACTCAGACCCTGCTAGAGGCTTCTTTCGTGGGTCCTTGTATATAGTCCTACCTCACAGAGCCAGGGTCGGTGTATTGGATCCTTCTCATTCTTGGAATCTCTCTAGCCTCTTCTTCTAGTACATATACCTGAACGAGTCTTCTGTTTGCTTTTCCACTTTAAAGACTTCTATGATTACATTGGGCCCACATGCATAATCTAAGATGGTATCTCCATTTTCAGGTCAGTTTATTATTGGCCTTAATTACATCTGCAAAATTCCTTTAGAGTAGTAGATAGATTAGATTGCATAATAAGGAAACTGTAATCTTAGGGAGACGTCTTTAGAATTCAGCCTACCATGCCAGTCTATGAAAGCCCTTCTTTGCCTATTACAGGGTCAACTCCGTACCCAAATATCAATACGCAGAAATGGCAAGAACTGGTTGGGTGATGAACTCTAGGACTACGGAAGTCTCCTGATTATACCCTGAGTGGAATTAGCACTAATAAAAATATTTCTTGGTTAAGAGCTATAAATTGTTTTTTTAAAGAAAACTAATAGTTTGCCTCAGTTTTTAAATTATCTGGATCTATATCAGTATTACTTTCTTGATCCCACCCCCCCCGCCGCCCCACCAGAGTGGATCATACACTTAAGTTATTCTCTCCTCTTTCCTAACCACAATCACCTCCAGACTTTGCAAATACTTACTCTCATGATTATCTGTTGCTATGGTTTGCTGCCATTTGGAATTTAGTCCAAACATCAAAATCTGGTGTAAAATGAGTTGGCGGTTCTTAATTCTTCTTTCCCAAACTTCTTTCCGTGTTTCACAGAACAGGGCAACAGGCTAGTGTGTGTGTGTGTGTGTGTGTGTGTGTGTGTGTGTGTGTGATCTTGTGTATTCATATGACCTTTAAGTTATAGAACTTAGATACGGGGCCCAATTATGGGATTAAAATGTTACTTTCCTCTTATGTCAATGCAAAAATACATAGGTGACACGATTTGGAATAATCTTGGGTTTAGGAAAAGACTTTCTGGACACTAAATTAGTAGATGAATCAATATAGGTAAAAATTCTGTTTTGACCATCATACATGTATTTTAAGTTAAAAGTGAACAAAACCAAGGAAGTGAACAAAACCACTTAAGTTAAAAGTGAACAAAACTACAAGTATATAATGATGGATTAATAATGAAAATTATTAGTAATTTAGTAAAATAATGAGCAAATAGTATTAAAAAGTTTTATTAAAAAGTATTAGAAAGTTTATAGAAGGTGAACACACAACTTGATATTAACCCAAATCAGGTAATTTATAAGTCTATTGTAATTGTTGCACAATTCATATTAGGTAAATGGTTTTAGACATTTTGTGTTAGTAGAAAATATTTCTGAGCTACTCCTTTGAAGTGAAGAATGGGTAGCGATGTAGAGGTCCTAGGGTCCAAGAGAAACACATGCTACCATATTCAATGTCTAATCACAAAATACATCCAAAACAGAAAAAAAAGGGAAATCTAGTGTAAGTATAATTTCCTGAGCAGATGGCCACAGGAAATGTATCACTTATCTATTTCTACGTAACATATTATTCCAAAACTTACTGACTGAAAGAGCACTTAGGGAGGGTAAAAAAAGAAATGTGTCAAAAGAATTTAGTTAAATTTATAGTAATTCAAACATTATTAATCCTTGTGAAGTAATACATCTAATTAATAATTCTAACAGAGAGATAAACTATCATGGACAAGTTTATGATAGAGAATTATGAATATGCTGATTCATATCTTGATTAAGAAATTAACAATGTTTGAGCACTATAATTTTGGTTTCAAACTTCTCATACAGGAATATAATTTTAATTCAATATAAGTTTTTAAAAGCATGGTAGGAGAACTAATTTTATAATAAATGATTAAATGTATTCAAGAATTACTTGGTCTATTATCTAACTTCAATGGTATATCATTATATTTTAAATTATGGAGTACTTAGCTAAGGATAACAGTTGAGAGTTTACAGATAAATTCTCATTTTTTTTCCTTTAAAAATATACCTTTTGGGGCGCCTGGGTGGCTCAGTCGGTTAAGCAACAGACTTAGATTCAGGTCATGATCTCACAGTTTGTGGGTTTGAGCCCCGCATTGGTCTCTGTGCTGACAGCTCAGAGCCTGGAGCCTGCTTCCGGATTCTGTGTCTCCCTCTCTCTCTCTGCCCATCCCTCACCTGCAGTCTGCCTATCTCTCAAAACTAAATAAACATTAAAAAATTAAAAAATATATATATATATACCTTTTCTATAACTTAATCTAGGAGGCCAAAATTACCTAGTACCAAAACCAGACACAGATTTTACAAGAAAGAAAAATTACAGATAAATATCTTTCATGAATATAGATTCAAAAATCCTCTTAATGAACAGATAAATGGATAAAGAAAATTACATATATACATGAGATATTCTTTGAATACGCACAAGAAAGGAAATTTTGCCATTTACGACAATAGGGATAAAATGTGAGGGCATTATGCTAAGGGAAATGAGCCAAACATAGAAAAACAAATACTTTATGATTTCACTTATATGTGGAAGCTAAAAGAAATAAGCAAACAAAAAGGAACTCATAGATACAGAGAACAGATTGATGGTTGCCAGAGGTGGAGAGTAGAGATGAGCAAAATAGGTGAAAAGGTGGTCAAAGGTGCAAATTCAAATTCTAGTTATGAAATAAATAGGTCCTGGGGATTTGACGTACACAACATGGCAGCTATAGTTTACTAATACTGTATTGTATATTTCAAAGTTGCTAACAGTAGATCCTAAAAGTTCTCACCACAAGAAAAAATATTTAACTATGTGCAGTAATGAATGTTAACTAGTAATTTTAGTAATCATTTCACAATATATACAAATATAGAATCATTATGTTGTACACCTAAAACAAACATAATGTGATGTGTCAATTATATCTCAATTTTTAAGAAGTAATAGTCCTAATGATACATGCCATATTTTATTAGAAAACACTCATCCAACCATATAGCTATAGCAAGATTACTCTAATTCATAACTGGAAACTCTAATAATCCTATTTGAAATCATACAAAAGACTGAAAACTACTATTGCTCAGGATGCAAGAAGAACGTGTAGAATAACACTGCCTCAACAAGATATGGAAGGAGTAAGAAGGTATAATTTTAAACTTTTGTGAAAGATAAAGGAAAACCTCATTAAAAGAAGAAAAAGGACAGGCATATATTGTTATTTTTTCCATGTATGTTTCTTCACTTCATATAACCTAATGTTGCTGTTCACCCTTAAACTGAAAGGCCCATCCATTCTACCCAAGCCTGAAGCTTAACCTCCACTACACTTTAGGCCGACAGAACTTCTGCTGATTTTATTTGGCTCACATGGACAATGTGCAACCATCCGGAAGTCTTCAGCAATTCTGCACAAAGGCATTCTTTGCTTGGGAGCAACAAAGGATTCATAATTCTGTACAGGAAGGGTTTATGGGCAGTAATCCAGTTGCAGTGGGGAATGAAAGTAGAGTTTGCAAATACTTTTGCTTGAGTGTACAATTAAAGAACATTTAATTTTTTTTTTTTTTGCAACGTTTATTTATTTTTGGGACAGAGAGAGACAGAGCATGAACGGGGGAGGGGCAGAGAGAGAGGGAGACACAGAATCGGAAACAGGCTCCAGGCTCTGAGCCATCAGCCCAGAGCCTGACGCGGGGCTCGAACTCACAGACCTCGAGATCGTGACCTGGCTGAAGTCGGACGCTTAACCGACTGCGCCACCCAGGCGCCCCAAATGCTATGAAGCCCCTTCCACATTTTTCAGTCCAAATATAAAAATGTCACCCCCCATAAGTTTAAATAGTAGCAAAAAATGCAATCCCAACATACGTTTTGAAAAAAACGCTCAACAAAATATCAGCATACTGAATCCAATGTTGTTTAAAAACAATCATACACAATTACCAGATTTTATTCCAGGCATGTAAGGCAGGTTTTACATTAAAAAATTATCACTTTAACAGATTAAGTAAGAAAAGCCACATGATCATGTCAATAGATGTGGAAAAGCATGGAACAAAATTCAACACCCATTCATAATAAAAATTCTCAGCAAACTAGGAATAGAGGAAGCTCTACTTGATAAAGAACATGTGCAAAAATCCTTTAGCTGACATCAGAATTTATGGTGAGAAACTCCATGTTTTCCTGCTAAGATAGGAACACAAGGATGTTCACCCTCACTGCTTCAATTCCACTTTGTACTGATAGTTTTAGCTAATGCGGTAAGACAAAACGTGGCAAGAAAATATATGAAAATTAGCAAAGAAGAAATCAACCTGTCTTTGCTTGCAGATGACGTGACTATGTAGACAATCCCAGAGAAATGACAGCTACAAAAAGCTCATGAAAGAAAATGTGATTATAACAAGGTTACAGGGTATGAAGTTACTATGCAAATTTCAATTTCGTTCTCATGCACCAACAGTAACCAATTGGAATTCAAAATTAAAAACACAGTACCATTTATATTCAAACCTAAAATTTGACATAATTATGTATAAATTTAATAAAGTATGGACAAGTTCCATCTGGAGAAAACTTCAAAACTCAGATAAAAGAGAGCAAAGATTTCAATACATGGACCTACAAGACCCACACAACTTTAATCAACTGATCTTGGACAAAGAAGAAAACTCAATTCAGTAGATAATGGATAGTTTTTTCAGTAATTGGTGTGGAAACAACAGGACATACACATGCAAAAACATGGATCTCATTACTGACTTTGCAACTTTGACAAAAATCAACTCAAAATGGTTCATAAATCCATTAAATAGTTAAATGTAAAATGCAAAACTGTATATTATCTAGAAGCCAACATAGGAGAACTCTAAATGATCTTTCATTTGGTGATCACTATTTAGATACAACACCAAATACAATTTATGAAGGAGAAAAATTGATAATGTGGACTTCATTAAAATTAAAAACGTCTTTGTGAAAGACACTATACAGAGAATGGAGAGACAAGCTGCAAATGGGGAGATAATGCAATACATATGTATAATAAGGGACTGGCATCTAAAATATGCAAAGAACAGTTAAAATTCAAGAATAAGAAAACTATCAACCCAATTTTAGAAATAAACAGAAGATCTGAACAGACATCTCATTAAAGAAGATACAAAGATAGCAAATAATAGGGGCGCCTGAGCATCTCAGTCGGTTAAGCCTCCGACTTCGGCTCGGGTCATGATCTCACAGTTTGTGGGTTCCTTCAAGCACTGCATTGGGTTCTGTGCTGATTGCTCAGAGCCTGACAGTTGGGAGCCTGGAACCTGCTTTGGATTCTGTGTCTCCCTCTTTCTCTCCGCCCCTCCCCTGCTTGTGTGTGCACTCACTTTCTCTCTGTCTCTTTATCTCTCTCTCTTCCTCTCTCAGATATAAATAAACTTATTTTTTTTTAAAAAAGAGATAGCAAATAACCTTATGAAAAGACACTCAGCATCGTATGTCATTGGGGAACTTCAAATGAAGAGAACAATGAGGTATCATTAAGCACCTGAGAAAATGGCCAAAATACAGAGCATTGACAATGAACGCTGAGGACGTTTGGAGCAACAAGAATTATTGTTTGTTGCTGGTGGGAACACCAAATGGTACTGCCAGTTTGGGAGACAGTTGGGCAGTTTTTATAAAGCTAAACATACTCTCACCATATGATTGACCCATTCCCCTCCTTGATGTTTACCCAAGTGCGTTGAAAGCTCATGTCTACACAAAAACCTGCACACAAATGTTTGTAGCATATTTCTTTTATCAATTTTGTTTTTAACCTTTCAGTATACAAGTATTTCATTCCTTAGTTAAGTTAGTGCTGAAGTACATGCATATAAGGAGAATTAAAACTAATTATAATTATTTTCTTACATTTAGTGATAAGCAATTGAGTAGAAGTCTCAAGACTCGATCTACGCTTAACCTGCAAGTACATGAACACCAAACGTCCAACTTAGTATTTAATATGACTTTGTTTACTTTCCTTTTTGTAGTCATTTCATTGAATTATAGTGAATTCCTACAAAATCGAAATTTTGTAAGTAATAGTGGCATTTAGTCTCCATTTCTAATGATCAAAGCTGGGGGAAGCTAGAATAATAAGAAAGTCTGTACTCAAGATGAAGTTAGGAGCAATCTGTACATTTAGCTCATACGCATTGCCAGCTAAGACAGCTGATGTGATTTAAAGAACTTTGACAGGTCGAATTTCCCTAAAATTCCTTATTCCTCTTTTTCAGTGTCAGAATAATTGCATTATTTTTTGTAGTGTCAAAATGATTCTATTATTATTTAATTTAACTCCAAACCAGTAACATTAACTTATGTGAGGAAGAGAAAACACAAAGTGATCAGTACTTCTACTTGGCACGTTGAATTGCTGTGGGTTTACGGTTCCCTGAGGCAAAGCTGTAGTTAGAAGGCAACTGCAGAGAAGTTTTGTTTTTGTTTTTGGTGTATGTGTGTGTGCGTGTGTGTGTGTGTGTGTGTGTGTGTGTGTTAATATCAGGGCTTGAGATAGTGTCTGGAAAACACCCAGAATGGGAAAAGGGAAAGTATGAAGCCCTAGGACTTAAGATGGAGGTCAGAAGGAATGATTGCTTGGGAGGTGCCTGGATGACTCAGTCCTTTGAGCCTCTGACTTGGGCTCAGCCCAGGCACGGTTTGTGAGCCCGATTCCTGCATCAGGCTCACTGCTCCCAGTGCAGAGCCTGCTTCGGATCCTTTCTCCCTCTCTCTCTCTGTTCCTCTTCCACTCGCTCTCTCTCAAAAACAAATAAAACATTCAAAAAAGAAGAGATTATTGCTCTAAGGTGGGTAAAAGGATGCCATGTATAAACTTCAGTGGTTTAAATAATTTTGTTCATGGTTTGGTGAGCAAAAATATAGGATAGCTTTACCATTCATATGCATGTATTAGCAATGAGGACGGTCAGTCTTTGAGGAATAGTAATTGACTTCTGCAGTGTTTTCTTTTACAAAGACAGAATATTGTCAGATATTTCTTACAGCACGTGGCCACCTTGATAATCTATTTCTGAATAGTTTTTTCTTTTATGTTTTGAAGTGTGTATGCCACTACATCTATAATTGCACCAGTATTATAACATAGGACAATTCAATTAAAGTGTTTGTTCAAGCTAGACTTAATTTATGAGCCTCAATAGGTCACCTGCTTTATTTACTGAGCAATATATAACACAAACCCAAGCTCTTGTAATCCATTATAGAGACTGAAATAAATCACTATTGTCCTACAGAAACTCTGTCAGAGAACCTAATGAAAAACAGAGGTAAAGAATTTGATTTTATTCCATATCTACTTTTTCTTCTTTCCTATTTTCTTGAAAATTTATATTTATTGGAGAAAGAGCTATTGGAGGTGTGGCCAAGATCCATTTTCGTACCTGACATTTTACAAAACCATCATAAAGGTGACCGTAGCTTTGAAATAAGAAATATATAGTTGATCGTCATGACAAAATGTATTTATTACTTGGGGTTTAAATATTCAATTTAAATTTATTACTATTTGCCCCTGAAAAGTAAATTATCATCTAATAGTCACTTATAAAATACTAGGCTTTGGGTCGCAGCAGCAGAATGCTTAAAGTAGCCAGGCTGCCTCCCAGCCTCCCAGCCTCCCAGCCTCCCAGCGTTTCAATAACCCTCTTAGCCCCTGATTTCACCACCCATGTAACTCTGAAGGAACAGGTTTTCTTCATTCCAGAGGCTTTTCAGTCGCAATGCTGCCAGGCTTAAACTTGTAGCAGCCTCAGTCAACTGAGTCAAGCTGCTGATCAAGATGCAAGTAAAGGAATTTACTGGAAGTACAGCACAAATTCATAGTGGGCCACCATGCCCTCATTCCAAAGAAAAGGAGCAATCTGGAAAATGTCACCAGATGTTTCTCTACCATTAGTTTTGTCTTGAAAGACAAGTGAAAACAATACCAAAGGGTATGAATAAACGTACACAGTCCTAAACATATTTTACCAGTAATCTGGCTTCTGGTCATGAAGCAGAAGTCACTTTTCTCTGCTTCACTTATCCACTGGAATTTCATAAAACTCATTTTTGCTGATGCTGGTAATCTGTAATTGAATGGTAATTCAAAGAACCGGAAGACTCTTTTGTGAAAATCATCAAATCAGATTGGATTTGAGACTGGGGTGAATGGTTCAACATGCATAAGGCATGTTCTCAGAACCCAAGACCGTGCTTAACCAGGTGAGAAGATGGAATACACCCAAGAGTCCTGCGGTGGTAGGTAGGCATGAGCTATTTCCCTTCAGTGGTGAGAAGATACATCTGGATTATTAAAGAGCAAGATTTCTAAAAGATCGAAGAAGCGGATAACTCAAAATTCTCAGAGGCGTGGTAGGGTCTTTGTGCTTTCCCTGTATGCCCTCAAGTCTAACTAGAAATGCAAACCAAAAGTATTCAATCACAATTGGTACAATGCCTACCCATCTTAATATTTTAACAATTAACCTCTGTTAAGGATTTATATATTCTATAGCCTTTCCATTTCGGGGGAAGGTGTGTCAAATTATCTTAACTAAGCAAAAGTCTTTGCTATCCATTACATGATCTGTTTTCCTGCTGATCTACTTTATTTTCAGTTGGGCTGTGCATATTTTTTTCTTTTCTTTTCTTTTTACTATTTTGTATAATTCTTTTCGAAAATGATGTCTAGGTGGCCATCAGAGGTGATGAGGTGGTCCAGAGGAGAGAGAGAGAGAGGGAGAGAGAGAGAGAGAGAGAGAGAGAGAGAGAGAGAGAGAGATTAACCTTTTACTAATAGCTCCAGCAATATCTGTGGGGATCATGATGACCTCTCTTATTTATTCCAAATGCTTCTGTCTCTAAGCCCATCTCTGTCTCAAGAGATGTTGGATGCTCTATTGGACTAGAGTTGTTCTACTTTCAAAGAGGAGAATTTAGGGGGTGTGTGGGGACAGTTGGGGAAAGTATTTTCTATAGATATTTTAGACAGATGTTACACATTTGCTGTTTTTTTCAAGTATCCAAATAAATGTGTGAATAATTTATTTTTTGTAATAAGTATTAGATATTTGGACTCATTGCATACTGACGCTGAAACGACAATAAGTTCAGAAAACCAAAAATTAGAAGTAGACCATCTCAAATGTAGAATATTTTTTATTTTTCCAATTGAGATCCTTCCAAGAAGAAACTTCCTATCACATTGCTTCTCCTTGGGAGACATATTGTTATTCCACTCTTAAGTGCTATGGAAAGAGGTGTTTTTCTTATTAACTGTGAACATTAGGAAGCATGTTTTTTTCTTTCCATCTGACTAAAAGGAAAAGTACACTAAATATGTCTTCTTTTTATTTCCAATTTTCTCATGAAATTTTATTTTGTAACAGCATTGATATCTTTCATTTGTGCACCCTAAGAACTCTGATCAGAAACATTCTGTCTTTTCTTCCATGATTCGCATCTGTTTTTCTTATAATTGCATCTTTTTGTGTTTTTCACCTCAATGCTCTTGCCTTTGCAACCTTTTTAACCTTTCAGTAGTTCTTTATAAGTAAATTGGAATTCTACTTGAAATTCTAAGCAGAGATAAACTTTCTTTTATGGCTTATTAATATGAAACTATTTAAAACAGACCTTTGTGCTAGGAAGTTTTAATATTTAATAATATTAGGTTGATTCAATTTATTTAAATCAGAACAAACTAGAGAATTGATAACTACACATTCGCACATTTTGTTTATATATAAGCATCCCATTTTCTAATAAATCTTTCATATTCAAAAGTTACCTTCTTAACCCCATTTCCTCTTCCAGTGATATTTTTATATTTCCATTTTCACCAAAGCTGCTGTATTAGTCTATATTGCTATTTCTAATGTTTTGTTCCACTCTTTCTTAAACTGATGTCTATTAGGTTTTCATTCTTTTAACTGACCCCCACAAATGGCTCTAATACCTCTGGGCTTTTACCTTCACTTGTTTTTCCTTATCTACTTCCCCTCTTGGTAGCATTTGACATGGTTCATTATCCCTTCCTACTGGGTACACCATTTTAATTTGTTTTCTATGTGATCACATTCTTCCTTGGTTCTAGGATAGAACTTCTCACTATGGCAGTCTTCTTTGTCCTTTTGTTGTTGTTGTTGTTGTTGACACTGATGAATTTTTAATATAGAAAGGTATAGGGTACATCTTTGATATTTTTATTTAGTCTACTTTTCCTATCTTCTTCAATGATCTCATCCAGCGTAATGATTTTAAACAGAACCTTTGTGCCGAAGACTTTGAATTCACATCTCTAGCCCAAATTCCACACGTTTTCAACTGTTTACTCATCACGACTACTTGAATGTCTGATAGACGTGTTGAATTAAACATGAGCAAAACTGCTGATTCTCTAGAACATATTTTACCTATAGTTTCCCTCATGTAAGTTCACGGAAAGCCCATTTTTCCAGTGCGGGGTCCGAGACCTTGTATTCTTGGATCCTCTCTTTCCCTCATGTGTTATAGCCAACCACCAAGAAAAGCTGTTGGTTTCAAATTATATCCAGAAACAGATCCTTCTCACACTTTCACAGCTTGCATCTTCATCCAAGCCACAGCCATTTGTTTTCTGGCTTATGGCAGTGGCTACCGAATAGTCCTTGCATCTATCCGTACCCCCTGGAGTCCATCCTTAACGACACAGGACTGGAGTGACCCTTTTAAAACACAAATCAGTTTGTCAGTCAGAAATTTACCAGTGGCATCCATCCTATTCTGCATAAGATCCACATTCTTTAAACTGCTTTGTAAGTTCTCGTATAACTTGGTCAGTTCATCCCCATTCCGTGTTGTTTACTGCTCTCTCTCTCTCTCTCTCTCTCTCTCTCTCCAATCTCTCTCTGGCTTTCTCTCTCTTTCTCACTTTCTCTACTCTAACCACACTGGTATCTGTGTCTTTCCTGGAATATGTTAGCAATTCTCCCTTCTTCATTTGTTCTAGTCAGTTTTCTGTCTGGAAGAGTCTTCTCACAAATATTTCCATAGTTCATTCCATCACCTCCTTCAAATTTTCATCCAAATTTGATCTTTCCATTTGACCACAGAGAACTCTCAGTTCCTCTTTATTTTGTGGCACTTCTTGGTATTTCTTTTTTCTGTATCACTTACTATGTCTAACATACAGTTTCATTTATTCTTTTATTATTTGATTTTTAAATTGCCTTCCTTCTTTTCCTCCACAGTCTTTATGTATACTTCATAGGAACAGAGATCAGCACTGTGTTCATTTAGCCTAGTACACTTTATATATTCAATAAATATTTACTAACTATGTGAATACTCTTTATACATAGTACACAAGGAATTGTGATTGACCACTGATTCACTGATTTTGTTTCCCTTTTTATTGTAGATATTATCAACAGCAAAATAAAAATAAATTTAAAAGGTATAGTATATTGTATGCACAGATACCATAAGAAGTAGTGTTGATGGTAGATAATTCGGTGATGTTTACATCATAAGACTCAGGTTCCTTTCAGTTTTGTCAATATTTATGAAATTTGGACAAATATATTAAAATCAGGGTGGCAAAAGGAATACTGAGAGGTCTATATGAGTTTTAGAATTTCTGGGATGGCATTCAAGGTTGGTGATAAGATTTCAAAAGACATAGTTGTGGAATAAAAAGCAAACTTCATGAATAAGTGAAAAACATGCATGTTTCTGCATTGATTGTGTGTTTAGGGACACATGAATAATTATAGAGCAGTAGTTCAGTGAAGGTATGGGCTTCAAATCTTTGTTCCTCAGATGAGATGGCCTGTGACTAGTTACTCCATCTTTAAATCCCCAATGTCCTTATGCGTGAAACAGGGTCTGTGCAATGTCTGTCCTGTGGAGTAGCTGTGGGAATTAAATAAGATTAAGTAGTTAGACCGTAGAGAAACTTGTTCCCCCTGTAGCAAACATTCAATATATTTTTAAAATATTCATGCGCATAGAGAGAAATTTTGGATACAATTATACTCATCACATTGAGTTTCATGTTTGAGCCTTCCCTACGAGTGTACAGGGTATGAGGACTTATCACACTGTAAGAGTTACCATCCATTCGAAATACTTTAATGACTAGAAAAGGTAAATATAATGAAGTCCAATCAGATAAACATTTACTTTAAACACAATCAACTGTACCAATCCAATATGAACTGAGAATGTATTAAGACGTAATATGTACGTTTTATTCACCAAGACCCCTAAACGTAAGGCAACTACTTCATTTGCTTCCCATACTAGTAAAAAGTTATATTTCATAACACATGAGGCACATGAAGAAAAGCTCACTGGGTTACTTATTAACTACATTTATTCTGTTTCTTTTGAGTGTTTGAAAGAATTTTTCCAAGATAATGTTAATTATACATGAGTTCACGCCATGTGCTCTCTTCAGAATATAACTCAATATTTCACACTCAGAAACTTATTTTGTGATGAGCCATCTGTAAACAGATGTTAAACCAAACCATTGGAGTTCAAATAGCGATAAAAACAGGGAAACTCCATTCTCTGATTTTATAGAATGTAGGAGGGTTTCTGTTAAAATAGCCAAAGGTTAGAGGATTAGGACCACACTAAGAGAGGGACGATGAAATGTCCTATGATACACGATCAAGTCAAAATCAACAGAGTGTAGTCAACTATGTAGACTAGGAATGATGGAAAGAAACAAGTTAAAAATAAAATCTCAGATCATATAATAAGTTCATATTTGGCAAAGGCTACAACTGATACCTCAAAAAAATTTAAGAAGTGTTCTAGATAGTGATAATAATGCCATTTTCTCATGTTAAATCTCATTTTCTTTTTTTTTGTCACAATGTAACTTTCAATGGTAATACATGAACTTAATTCTATAGAAAATCTTTCCTTGGGCTGCTTGGAGAAAGCAGAGTTTCATAGTTTTTTTTTTCCCCCCCAATACCAGAAGCCAAACTCATTTATTCAAAGATCATCTATTGTATAATTTTCTCTCAGGAAAACCCTTACATTTTAAGAGATAAGAATATCCATTAATGACTACCATGGACAATGCTAGACTAAATCCCAGAATTATAGTCAAACTAACTGTTCTACATACAAATGAAATGCAATATCTTCTACACTTTTTTTTGTGTGAGGAATATAAAACTTTAAAATCATTTTAAAGATGAGTTACAAGTGAATACTTTTGGTCTCTTGAATTTTAGAACTTACTTGAATTTGTAACATTTTAAAGTGTTATTATTCTACTCCAGACTTTTTACCATTTTAAACAAATGAGCAATAGAAATTCAGTCCATTAAATTGTTACAATGCTTTTAAAATAATCTTTATGACACAGTTTTAACTTTCATATCTTAAAAATTACTCTGCATTCTTGGTAACATCAACTAGATAATTCCCAACTACTTTGGGCATACCAACAAGGCAAATACAAAATTAGGAAAGTATTTATAACATAGAAATTGAGTCAAATAAATAGCAATGTGCTTACAAATAATTATAATCTTTACTTTCCATAGAAAGAAAATTAATTTATAAAAGTAACAGATGCATAGACATATATTTTGAATAAAGAAGGAATTCTGTGGATACAGATCTTCTGATATTACTGATAAACTCATTTAAACAGAGTAACATTTATTATATGGAATCCTATAACAATGAAAGCTATTAAATGAGATAATGGTTGCTAAAGTATCACAGAAAAACAACTCTGAATTATACTTCGGTTTAAATAAATAAAATAATTTATATAATTTGTATTTTGATAAGTACATGTGTATTTATATACACATAATATATCTGAGTCTTGGCCATACTTTATTATGCTATAGAGAAAATCAGTAGAAGTATAAGTTTTGTTGGCCTTTTGGAGCAATGCTGCATAATAGGAAAAACTCTAATGGGGAGAAGAGGCACAGTGAATGCTCTTTATACAATAATATGCTTCATATGTTCTCTCTCCTGCAAAAATGTTTAAAAAGTCACAAATAAAATCGAAAGGAAATGTAGCCCTGTAGTTGTACAATAGTATGTGGTTGTTAACTCAGCATAAAGCAAATTTTCAATATGAAACATTTTCATCAGTTTACCATGGCTTAACCATCTACCTTTAAAATGTCATGGATGTTTGAACATAGGTGAGCAGGCAAATTTCATATTCTTCTCTCTAGAAATATTGTATTTGTGTGTAAGTATTTTCTTGAGCATGCGTTTGGGTGTGTGTGTGTGTGTGTGTGTGTGTCCTCACACGTGATGTGTAATTGATGTGGGACTCAGAAGTAGAGTTCCAACTCCAGTTTCAGGGGCAAATTCCAACAATATAAAAAGTAAACCTTAGATGGGGCACCTGGGTGGCTCTGTCAGTTAAGCATTCAACTTTTGATTTTGGCTCAGCTCATGATCTCATGGTTTGTGGGTTGGAGACCCCCATCGGGCTCTGCACTGACAGTGTGGGGCTTGTTTGTCTCTCTCTCTCTCGCTGCCCCTCCCCTCTCAAAATAAACATATAAACTTAAAAAAAAAGTAAACTCTGGGGAACCTGGGTGGCTCAGTTGGTTGAGCGTCCAACTCTTGACTTCAGTTCGGGTCACAATCCCAGGTCGTGGAATCGAAACTTACATTGAATATGGAGTCTGCTTAAAATTCCCTCTCCCCCTGCCTCTGCTTTAGCTCTCTCTCTCTCTCTCTCAAAAAAGTAAACCTTAGTGTCAGAAGTTTGAATCAATAGATGTTTTAGGCAATAGTAATAACTAATCCTTGACAGACTGATTTTCAAACATTTGTGTATCTTGAATGTATGTCAGTAAGATCAAAGAGAGTAAATTCCTTGCTAAACTGTAATGGAACCAGAATTAGAATTTCAGTCTTCTAACTACAGATATTAAATGCTTTCTGTATGGTATGATGGCATTATTTTTCTCCAACTCCTTCAGGACTCCTGAATCTAAAACTGTTAACATTAAGTGTAAATATTTTCTATGTGTCTATTCAGTAACATTCCACCAGTCCTTAGTAGGTAGGGTTGAGTCAGCCACTAATAAACTGAATTATGCTTGCAGTTATGTGTTACTGACAGATCAAAATATTTCATAATGTAATCATTGATAGATTAATGATATCATAGAATGTTCTAGTGTCATTCATTCATTCACTGAACAAAATCTATTGAGGAGTTGTTATATGTCAAAGCACTCTATTAGCCTGCAGGTCTAACAAGAAGAAAATGCCGTTGTACCTAAATATCTTCAGCTCATCATCCCATTATTTAAGCAGGAATCATCACAGTGAACTTATGTCATTAAAGTGTTTCACTTAGTTTAATTGTCTCTTTTAGCAATGGCCTAAATGTCCTCTGTTCACAGCCAAAATTCAAGTCTCATTACAGTTTTAAAGAATACTTTGTTGCAGTGTGTTAAAACAAAATAAGATGGAGACCAGCCACGAAGATCCCCAGAACAGACAAAACCTAGTTAAGCCAGGAAGCAAAACGTAATCCAGTTTATTTCATGAATGTAAGCAAAAGTCATCTTTGGTTATTTCTCACAAATGCGTCTGATAATCATGAACAAAACAAATCCTCTTCTTAAAATGGTATATGATAATCACTCTAGCCAATCGCCCGCTGCCTGGGAAACTCCCATTGTAATAAGCAATTATTGTAAAGGTCAAACAACGTTCTCATTTTCACTTTATAAGCCCTCTTGTAATGTCACGCCTGTAAGTCCCATACCAATCCTGTGGTTGAAGTCTCTGTTTTGGAACAGTTTGTTTCTGGCTCAGTGAAATATTCAAGGAAAGCTGTCTGAATTTTCTTTTGACGAATCACATCGCCATTGACTTTATAATTGTGCAGTGCATGTTAGACGACTATTTGAAACAAGTTAGCAGATACTTACAGTTCAGCTCTACTCAAGAGCAGTACATAGGTATCAGCAATATGGCCAAAGTGAAGTCAGGCAACAGCTCTTTCATTAAATCATCTGAGAAATATTTGAGTGATTTGTATTCGTATATCTAAAGCAGGTGTCTTGCTACTCGCCTTAATCGGATGACTTCATTTCTGAACATCAATTTCCTCATTTTAAAAAGAGAAACATTATCGGGGCACCTGGGTGGCTCAGTCAGTTGAGCATCTGACTTTGGCTCAGGTCATGATCTCGTGGTCTGTGAGTTCGAGCCTCATGCCCGGCTCTGTGCTGACAGCTCGGAGCCTGGAGCCTGTTTCAGATTCTGTGTCTCCCTCTCTCTCTGCTCCTCTCCCATTCATGCTCTGTCCCTCTCTCTCAAAAATAAATAAACATTAACAAAAATTAATAAACATTATTATATCCCCTCTCAGGATTATTATGACAATCAGAGATCATATGATACACTTTGTAAGTTAAAAAGTTATATAAATTAATATTTACACAAAACTCATTTAGATTTGGTCTCTTAACTTACAACACCCGAACACATCCCTTACAGTGTAAGAACAATTTTAAATTCTTTGAATATTTGCTAATTAATTGATATGAAGGAAATATTTAATCCGGAAGAATTATTCTTATAAGCAAAGCTGTTCTCTGTTCTTTATTCTTCAAGGATACTTTCTGAATATATGTCATACTAACAGATAAAATCTTAAGAAAGCTGGTGTAGTTCAAGGACACTCAACTATTAAATTCTGACAAAACATATTCAAATGTCAAATATTTTGCATTTTCTTTTACTGTATATTAATGTTTTCACACATTTCTAATTTAAAGTTCTACATGACTATGACATAATTTCTTGAGTATTTTAAGTCTCTTGAGTGGATTTTATTACAGAAATAAATAATTCAGAGAAAAAGTTATTTTTCTTTTTTCTTTCACATAGAATAAAACTCAAATTAGTGTGACAGTATTTTAGCAATGCATTAATGAGAAACGGGGGAATTTGAGAATATTTTCTTACATTTGTGGCAGATTCAGAAATTTATTCACATTGCATCAAGCTGTTGATAGAAAAGAAAATTTCTTGACTCCATTCGAAACTTTTGGGTTTTCCTTATTAGCTCCTACCTGATATAGATAGAGGAGTAAAAAAAACATTTAAAATCTTTTACATTTTTTACTTGAGAACCCACGTTGAATTTTACGAAATGATGTTTGGCAACCATCAGGATGCACATATTTGTGGCGTTTGTTTTCCAGAGTAATTTATATATCTGATATTTCTATATTATATTTTGAAATAGTCATCCATGTTTTTATTCCTTACATAATACCTAATTGTCTATCAACTGTGTTAGTTTTTAACACACAGTAACTGATTTACTCCCACTGATTATTACTTTTGGATCAATAGTACCAATTACAATTGCATTTTGTAGTTTCTTTTCTTTTAGTTGTTTTAGCTATATAAATAAATTAGGAAAGCTTTCATCTTCCTTTGTGTTTTGAACCCTATTAGCTAGTTGAGAAAATAGGTATTTATTGAATGGTTGGTACAACTCACACAAAGGAAAATTCAAGCCAGCGATCGAATTTTTAAGTTACCTTTAACTTTTTTCATGTTTAGTGCTTTTATTGATCTAATTTGGTTTGCTAGTAAACATTTTGTAATATTTTCATTTTTTTTAATGTTCATTTATTTTTGACAGTGATAGTGGGGGAGGAGCAGAGAGAGAAGGAGACACAGGCTCCAGGCTCCCAGCAGTCAGCACAGAGCCTGATGTGGAACTCAAAACTCCTGAACCACAAGGTCATGCATGACCTGAGCTGAAGTCCGAAGCTTAACTGACTGAGACACCCAGGTGTCCTGCTAATGCACATTTTTAATTATGTAATCTTTTATAGTTTTTTATTTTTTTTCTCTTTTTTCCAAGGTATTTGAGTGAAATAATCAAGATTTCTGCTATTCTTTTTTTTAATTTAGAATTTTTAATGATACTGTTTTGTTGAAATGTACTGAGGTTTTGTGGGCCAATAGGTTGTCAATTACATGGATAGTTCACATCTGCTCAAAAAGACTTTTTATTCTTCGGGAATTGCCATAAAGTGTTTCTGTTTGATATATGCAATTTAAGTATATTTTCACATAATGTAAATATATAATCCTAGGTACAGTTTTTTTTTTCAAAGTAGATCTTTCACCTAGAGATTACTTATTTATTTATTTATGTTTACTTTTATTTTTTAGAGGAGATAGAGAGAGAGTAGGAAAGGGGAAGAGAGAGAGGGAGAGAGAGAATCCCAAGTAGGCTCCACACTGTTAGCACAGAGCCTGATGTAGGACTCAACCTCTCAAACCATGAGATCATGACCTGAGCTGAAATAAGGAGTTGGAACTTAATGGACTGAGCTACTCAGGTGCCCTCAGCCAGAATTCTTATCAAGAGGGCTGCATGTATAAAACCTGTTACTCCAATCTTTTGAAGTTTTTCTTATCTGTTTCTGCATTAATATACCATAAGGACTATTATAAAAACATCATATTAAAAGTATTAATTTAGCCACAGTTCTATGTATTCTATTGATTAAAAAGTCTATGACTTTTATTTCTTCTTGAGATGTAATACATTTGCACGTATAAATATTCTCTAATAGTTTTACCTTAAATTCATTTTTAAAGTTTATTTATTTATTTTGTGCAGAGATCGACAGCAAGAGAGGGGCAGAGAGAGAGAGGCAGAGAAAGAATCTCAAGCAGGCTTTGTAATGTCAGAATGGATTCCGATGTGCAGCTCGAACCCGTGAATTGTGAGGTTATTTACCTGAATTGAAATCAAGAGCTAGACGCTTAACCAACTGAGTCACCCAGATACCCCTTAAATTCTAATACACTTAATAAAATTTGCCTCCCCAGTGTGTTGTTTTAGGTATGCCTTTTTTACATTTCCTACAATATTATATTTTGTTTGCAATGTATCTTTAATAGACAATTTATTACTTGACTTGCTTTGTTTACTTTATTATCTAATCTGAAAGAATTTATTTTTAATCATGAAGTACAGGCAATTAACATTTATCTTAAAATGCTATTGTACATTGTCACAACTAAATTTTTTTCTTCTTTCTTTTTTAAATTTATTTGCATATCATTTTCTTCTACTGCTTTGAAATGTGCTCATTTTCTTACATTTATTTACCTTTATATTTTTTCCTGTATCAATTCCATGTCAAATGGAATGTATAAAGTGTAGTACATAAAGTTTAACATATAAAGCTTATACATTAACCTGTTTTTTAAAAATTTATTTAGTTAGTTAATATACAGTGCAATAATGATTAGGAGAGAGAGAAACAAACGGTTTTGTTTTTATTCTTCTAATGGGTACTTGCTTAGTAAGACTCAAACTCAGTTTCCTTATTAATATTGAAATTTATCAATTTCTGTACCTCTCTTGGAACTCAAATGTTTTCAACCCCTTGGTTTCTCATGTTTTTCCTGTTCTCCTTACATTGGTCCATATGGGTTTCGTCTCTAATATTATATGTTGATTTCTATGTTTATACTTTTATTACTTGGTCATTTTTAAAACTGAGTAATCAGGAGATTTTTATTAAAATGTTATTTTTCTAATTTTGTATGTCTTATTGCTTCAAACTGTATTAATCACTCTTCTTGTTTGGAATATCTCCGAAGTTATTTCAAAGATTGTCTTTTTGTGGTAATATTCCTGAGATTCTGTATGCCTAAAAATACATAATTCACTCTGACATTTAAATAACAATTTAGATCAAAGGTCAGTAAATTTGTTCTGTAAAGAGTGAGATAGTAAATATTTGAGGTCTTGAAGGCCATGTGGTTTCTCTCTCGAGTATGATTTTCTCCCCTTATCCAAGCCTTCCATGGGTTCAGTTAGTTACTCACGGTCAAGCACAGTCAGGAAACAGATGATCCTTCTCCTAAGGAATCATCAAGGTCAAGAATAGCCTAATGCTATGTCTCCATGTCTACACCATTCACCTTGTTTAATCTCATCACGTTCATCCCACACCATTACAAGAAATAAAAGGGTGAGTAAACCACAAAAAAATATATTTTGAGAGAGGAGACCACATTCACATAACTTCTTTTACAGTATGTTGTTATAATTGTTCTATTCATTATTAGTTATTGTTGTTAACCTCTTACTGTGTCTTATTTATAAATTGAACGTTACTGTAGGCATGAAAGTATATGAAAAAACATAGTATATGTAGGGCCTTGTACTATCTGTAGTTTCAGGTATCCACCTGGGGTTTGGGAACATATCCCCCATGGATAAGGGGGGGTATTATACGTCTGCCGTTATGTGAGGAGTGCATCCATAGGCAAAATATAAATGAATGGATGAGGCTGTGTTCCAATAAAATTTTATACAAAATAAACAGGCTGCCCTGCAGGCCACCATTTACTGACAACTAGCTTGGATATATATATAAAATTCTGAGTTTATTTTTCTTATTGTTTGTATACGCAGGCATTACTACACTGTCTTTTTTTTTTCCACCTAGCAATGCATCTGAGAAATATACTTTAATTTAGCTACTGTTCTTCTATGAGTACCATCCTCTTTTCTTTAGAATTTTCTCTTTTTTGAAAATCATTTCAAATTTCACAGTGTGTGTCCAGAGTTCTTGGTACGGTTTTTCCTTATTTTGATTATTGTTAGTCTGTCTTATCTATCTTTACAGAGATTTATGAGCCTTTCAATATGTTTTTATCATCCTCAGAAATTATTTTTTATTTGTGCAAATATCAATTCCTTTCTATTTATATCATTTTTACCTTCTAGATTCCTTAACAGTTGTTCAGTTACATCTAATGTTTTTCTCTTGTCTGCTTTATTTATACCTCTTGGTTAACCAACTGAGCCACTCAGGCGCCCTGAAAATTCTTTTAATGTTTATTCATTTTTGAGAGACAAAGACAGCAAGAGTGGGGAAGGGGCAGACAGAGACAGACACACAGAATCTGAAGCAGGCTCCCGGCTCTGAGCTGACAACACAGAGCCTGATGCAGGGCTTGAACTCATAAACCATGAGATCATGACCTGAGCCAAAGTCAGATGCTTAACAAAGTGAGCCACCCACGCACCCCTCTTCATTCCTCTTGGGTGTGATCTTTTTTATTCTGATTTCCAGGCTACTCACATTTTTGCTGTTGTATTATTCTCCCATTCATTTCTAACATTGGATTCTTTAGCTCAACAATTGTTTTTTTTTCATATTTCTAATATTTTCTTATCAGAAAAAAGATATTGTTTTAATTTTTAGTTTTATTTAATTAATTCTGCTTTCTCTATGACAGGGTTTTCCATCATTAGCTCTTTTTTTTTTTCCTTAATGCTCCTTTTTCCAAGTATTTGATCAGTTTTGCCTGTAATTTTTGCTGCCAAAGTGATTTAAAACTACCTAATTCTACTTTGTGCTTTTTCAAGTAAGATTTGAGTTAGTAAGTGTCATCAACCTCAGAATAGGCAGTCTCGGTTAATATGCTACCCACCTTCCCTCCATCTCATGTCTAGTCACCCTTGAGACCTCCACTCATACCAGAATCTGTCCCCTAGCCTTCTCAGTATTTGTGCATCTCTGAGCTTTTGTGTCATCTCCACGGGAGGCAAAGAGAGAAAGCTAGGGAATACCATCCTGTCTTATTGCTCTAGGAAAATGACCCTGGGTATGCATAGGAGGGATTCCCAAATAAAATTAATCCTGTAATTTATTAACCTTCAATGTTGATTAGCACTGGGCTACAGTTTAAGAGATAGATGCTCAATGATTTTAATTGTATAAATCTGCTGACTACATGAAAAGGAAGTTGGGAAAGGGATACAAGGAAAAGTGGAGGTGTTTGGATGGAGAGTTTTATTTCAGGCCAATGAATTATTTTGTGGAAAATAGGTTTATATCTGGTACATCTTGTTGCCTCCTTGAGAAATTGGTTTCCTCACATGTAAGATCAGGAAGCGGACTGGATTACGAGTGGTCTAACTCTTCTTTTGGTTATTAAAGAAGTTCTATTATCCTATGACACATAGATTTTGCAAATAAATTTTAAAGAAAGCATGTTTTCCTCAGAGCAGAAAGTTCCGCCTTTTCAAAATCTGCTGTTACATGAAATGCATAAATGAAGATTGTCAAGTGACAGAAGCCGCATAGAAGTCATTTTGGTATTTAAGATCTTGGGAGTGAACCATGGTAAAGAATTTTGGATTTGAATTAACGTAAGGTTAAAATCTACCTGGTGTCTCACAATCAGAAAAACTATTTGAATTTTCTTGAATGTAGACCTCCTTTTAACACTTTCATCTTATTATAAATTCTTTAATTAAACTATTTTAAGTAGATTAAATTTAATGAATTGAAGTATGGGAAGACAAAATAAAGTTCCTTTTCTTCTCACCTCCAAACAGTTCTTAAATTATATTTAATCTTTTAAAAGATATGGAGGGATGCCTGGGTGGCTCATTGGGTTGAGTATCCGACTCTTGATTTCGGCTCAGGTCATGATCCCGGGGTTGTGGGATCGAGCCCCATGTGGGGCTCCACGCTGAGCATGCAGCTTCCTTAAGATTCTCCCTCTCTCTCCCTCCCTCTCTCTCTCTCTCTGTCTCTCTCTCATTCTCCTTCTGTCCCTCTCTGCCCCTCTCCCCCACTTGTGATTTCCCTCTGTAAAAAAATAAAAATAAAATAGAAACAAACAAAAAAATGTATATTTCAAACACTTCAAAAGTCTGAATCTCCTTGGAGGTGAGCCTCCTTCCCCGCTATGCACCCTTCCCCCCCTTCAATTCAACTGCCTGGAGAACACCATCCTAAAGTGGCATAAAATTACTTAATATTTTCAGTGTCTATGAACTCTCGGAAAGCATATTTATAAAAGCAGAAGTTGTGATACTTTAAATTAATTTAAATTTGAGCTAATGAAATGTTTACACTGAAATTATTGTTTTCATTTTTGTTCCATAATGCAATTAGCTTAATAATTCTTCAGTGTCTATAACCTTGAGAGTTCTGATGAAGTAAATAAGGAAGCACTTGTATTAATTTTGACCTGAGAAGATACATGATACTGTAAATTACTCAGTTATGTGTGAGATTTTCAGAACACTGAAAATTGTATTCGCCTTGGAATTTAAATACTATTTTGAAGATGTATACTAAAATATATTATAGTAACATTAAACTTCTAGTAGTATTCAACATTCGATCATCTACTAGTTATCAAGAGTGAAATATCATTGCAATTTATCTTCTATATAATTGCCTCATCAAACTTTTATATGGTGATTTTTTTTCTCTTTGAATTTTAGTAGAAACATAGTCATGTTATCTTGCTTAAATACTTGATTGTTAACCAAAACGCATTACTGCATTTTTTTATACTGATGGCTAAGTAATTTATGCAGATAATTAAAGAAGTGCTTCAATTTTCATTACATCCTTAAACATACTTTCTTTTCAATCTAGATTAAACTTAATGGAGTCATTTGCATGCACTTTTCACTGATTTGGAGTTTGTTTGCAAACAAATTGGTATTGTAAAACTTATTGACTTACTCTCAGCATATTTCCGCATTTTATTGATGTATTGAAATACTTTCAGTACTATAACAAGCTTTCTTAAAGAATTTGTCACTAGCATCAAAGGTTTTCTACTCTACTGTTAATGTAATAGTAAATTAAATTAGGTGTAAAGACTTGCTGAATATAGAAATTATCCTAAGCCCTAAAATAAAAACAAAAAATAAAGATACAAGCATGGAAATTACCTATTTTGCCTGCCTGCCATTTGGTAGGCTAAACAATTTTTGTAACATACATATTCTTCTATTTAGAATATGATTAACCTTGACGTTATATAAGGAAATATTAAATAATTAAAAACATTAATGTTTATTTATTTTTGAGAGAGAGTGAGAGAGAGAGAGAGAGCAGGGAAGTGGCAGAGAAAGAGGGAGACACAGAACTCAAAGCAGGCTCCAGGCTCTGAGCTGTCAGCATAGAGCCCGATGTGGGGCTCGAACTCACAAACTGTGAAATCATGACCTGAGCTGTAGTCAAACGCTTAACCAACTGAGTCACCCAGCACCCCAAAGAAATATTAAATAATTTATTTATGTTGAAGCAATACCACTTTTAGTTAGCTTTTTTATAATTTTTTTTGCATTATTCACATGGACTTGATAATTATTCTTAGAGGTTACTGTTTTCTGTCTTGAGATACATTTTAATAATAATAAAGCAATCATTTTTAATTTTTTGAATTTTATTTATGCTAATTAATTTATTTTTGAGAGAGACCAAGCAAGTGGGGGAGGAGCAGAGAGAGAGGGAGGAAGAGAATCCCAAGCAGGCTCCGCACTGTCAGTGCACAGCTGGACGCGGGGCTCAAACTCACCAACCGTGAGATCATGACCTGAGCCCGGATCAAGAGTCAGACGTTGAACTGACTGAACGAGCCACCCAAGTGCCCCTAAAGCAATCATTTTTTAAAGGGATAGGAAAAATATTGTAGTGATTTCAACTGAAATTACCAAACATAAGTTCCCACTCTACTGAAGCTATGGTATAGAGCGTAGCTCCCACAGTTTACATGAGCCACATGTAATGAAATTCTCTCAGAATCTCCTGAGTAGAAAGCTCTTGGAAACAGACTGAAAGTCCGGTTAGAGGTGATCTATAACAGCCTTCTAATTTATTTGGAAGATGTTTATGTTTAATATTATAAAGTTGTCTGCTCCTTTCTTGTTACACTGCTTGATTTTTACCACCCCACGTACTTTTGCTTTCCCTGTTGGTAATCTGCTAATCTGATGATGCACCAATTTCTGCGTGCTTCTTTCTTTCCTTCTTGACTTCATCTCTGTGGGCAGTAGGCTTTAGGAGAAAAGCAGCAATCAATATGGCTAACTACTTAATATGAGAGATAATTTTTACTTGATATATTATTTGTTGAATAAAGACAATAGTTTCATTCAACTTAATTCATACAAATACATGAAAAATTATGTGTGTCCCGTGACTGTCTCCAGTAAGAATTCAGACACGGATTCTGCCCACAAAGAACTTTTCATCAATTGACAGGGATTATCAGCAGAATCTTCTGAGTGTCAATCACCTGAAGTTTGCCTTGTTTAAATCATATTTTCAAAAATAATCATATGTTGGGGTGCCTGGATGGCTCAGTCGGTTGAGCATCTGACACTTGATTTTGGCTCAGGTCATGATCCCAGGGTTAAGGGGTCATAATCCCATGCTGAGTGTGGAACCTGCCTAAATTTGTCTCTCTCTCCCTTTGCCCCTCTTCCCCACTTGCACTGTCTCTCTTTAAAATAAGTGGTAAAAAAAAAGTATCTATATGTTGAAATGCCATAGGAGAGAATCCTCAAAAATTATTTTTGAACTGGTTTTTGAATTCATCCAGACGGAATTACACAAGATATAGACAATGTTAATTATTCTCTTTTGATACATATTTAGTTCCACAAGTGTATATTCATGTTTTGAAAAGTAAAATGAATCCAATTGATCTACTACTCTCAGATATTCTGTAATACTCTTAGAGATCTAACAAAAGTATCAAAATCTGATATAATGCAAATTCAACACAAATATTCAGGTGAAAAAAGAAATTTGCTAAGCATCTGAAGGGCATAGAAATGTCTCACACATGTTTGGCTAGATCTTAACATTTGTCTTAAGCATTTCATGGTTATTTAAATTCAAATATTAAGTCAAAATTTCATTCATAGATTTTAGTAAACTTCCTTGGCATGTTAAAGCCACGTTAGAAAATATTTTGCATTTTGTTGGTTAAAATTAAGTCATTGTGACAAACTTATTTATTACATCACTTAGGTTATTACAGAAATGCTTATTTTACACTAATACAGGCACATAATATTCATTTTTGAAAGGCAGTGATTTAGAATGAGATCATAAAAGAGATGAAATGAGATAATCAGAAAGTTAATATCAAACAGCTTTTGAGGTTAAACTTAATGACTGTCATTCTTTTAAAAATGCTTTCCTTTGTAATTTTATATTGCTGTCTCATACAACATTTGACTTATCCCAACTGTGTTTAATTGGCCCAGATGCAAAGATAAGGTGACAGTTGTGACCTTGAGACTGTGACCTGTGCAGTAATGAGGAAATGACTTTATGTCACGAACCTGTACATTACTAAGCTTTAGCTTGTGATAGTGAATTCTTGTGTTGCTTAAATCTTCCAGAAGAGGTCTTCGAGTGGAGACTGAGTCATCAGTAATCTGAGGATGTGGAGGGATGGGATTGCCCCGTTCTCTGAACACTGTTACACACAGAAATGGTTAGCAGTACGCGAGAGATACTGCCTTTCTTTATTCATCTCGGCTTTGCTTTTTAAATATCAAGAATGTACCCCAGGTCCTGGTTTATGCTAATTTCTTTGATTTGTCACCATCAAGAAGCAAGGACCTTTGATTTGCTCATGACAGGCACCATTCTGTATTGCTGAATTCCAACCAAGAAATCATTCCATTGCATCACTTAATCCATTCCTTTGAATGTTTATTTATTTAGTTTGAGAGAGAGAGAGAGAGAGAGAGAGCGAGCGGGGAAGGGGCATAGAGAGACCTGGAAAGAGAGAATCCTAAGCAGCTCCACTCTCTACGCGGGGCTCGGTCTCACAACCATGAGATCACAATCTGAGCTGATATGAAGAGTCAGACACTTAACTGAATGAGCCACCCAGGCGCGCCACACTATCTATTTTTTTAAGGCACAAAGCAGCTATTCAATATCCTTTTAAAAGGAAAAAAAAAGTTTAGAAGAATCCATACATAAGAAGAATCCAACATAACAAAAATATGTTACTCAATTTGCTACTGCAGCAGGATACATGGTTAAAATCTCAGAACTTGAGAGTTCCATTTTTTTTCCTAATTCACTACTTTTTCATTTATTTTTATTTTTTATTATTTTTTAATATGAAACTTATTGTCAGATTGGTTTCCATACAACACCCAGTGCTCATCCCAACTGGTGTCCTCCTCACCCACCCTTCCCTCCCTCCCACCCCCCATCAACCCTCAGATTGTGGCAAGGAGAAAGAATGAAATATCGCTTTTTGTAGCAACGTGGATGGGACTGGAGAGTGTTATGCTAAGTGAAATAAGTCTTACAGAGAAAGACAGATGCCATATGTTTTCACTCTTATGTGGATCCTGAGAAACTTAACAGAAGACCATGGGAGACGGGAAAGAGAAAAAAAAAAAAAGTTAGAGAGGGAGGGAGCCAAAGCATAGAGACTCTTAAAAACTGAGAGCGCCATTACTTACCCCAACTCTTCATCAGTCTGAAACACTTTATTGGTACTTCGACAAGTTTTCATATTGTCCCTGAGTGAAGATCTCCAAAGCAAGGATATTTATACTAGATAAAAATTGCATGTCTTTTATTTCCTCACCCTGATATTCAGAAAAATTCTTTTGATTTTGAGATAGTTGAGATTTTACTAGAATTCCAGTCAATACGATAGCTCTTTGCTTTCTTCTCACACTGGTATAGAAGTTGTGATTAGGAATCACGGGGAGTAACAGCAGTGCACTTGGGTGCGGGTATTACGTTGTCATTCACCTGGAATATCGCTTGTTGTTCCTTAAAGGTTGGACATTACTTTTTATAAGTCTGACTAACGGAAGCATATTCATGAGCATGTAGGAAGGCACACGTATCTCCTGCCTGCTTTAGTTTTCCTCTGCCTGACCAGTAAAGACTGTGCTAAGCCACTATAAATTAAAGAATAAAGGAAAAGTATGACAGGATTTTACAGATAAAGCTAATTTATGTCATTCTTTTTATTCTTCTCTGCATAACTCACCAGGTAACAGCTTGACATAAGAACAAAGAGAAGGCAAAGTTGCTGGTGAAAGCTCATAATATTTGATCCTTGTCGTAGAAAAGGAAGTCAATTTTGATGATTGCTTAAATGTAAAACACGCTTGTGAAAAAAATGGAAGAATCTTAACACCCTTGATGTCTGTTTATTATATTATCATACTACATGTTTCTGAATCTAAAATGAAATAAAATTCTACTTTATTTGATCGTTTTATGTTTTTCTTTTCCTTTTTGCTTTATTTCAGTGAGATCATCTGACATGAATTCTTCTCTATAACAAATTTTTAAGAGTTCAGTACATGATTATTGACTATAGATTCAAGAGAAGATTATGCAAATATTAAATAGTGATATATTTTAATAAGATAATAACATAACATACAGAACAGAACAGAACATAATAATGTGAATCATGTGTGTGTCTGGGTAGCCAGAAAGAGCATCAAAAAAAAAAAAGGAGAGGACATTTTAAAAGTTTTTTTTTTAATTTATTAACATTTATTTATTATTGAGAGACAGGGAGACAGAGCGTGAGCAGGGGAGGGGTAGAGAGAGGGGGACACACAGAATCTGAAGTAGGCTCCAGTCTCTGAGCTGTCAGCACAGAGCCTGATGCGGGGCTCAAACCCATGAACTGTGAGATCATGACCTGATTCGAAGTCAGTCGCTTAACCAACTGATCCAACCAGCCACCTCAAGGAAAGAGCATTTTAAAAGAAACAACATGAATCTCTAAAAGTGGTTCTATATTGATGTATTTCAGGAATTTATGCGTACTTATATGTTTCTGTTTGCCAGTTTTTAGAAAACGAAACTCTATTAAATGTATAAGGAGAAATAACATAATATATATCACTATCATGAAAAGTAGTTCTTTAGAAGTTAAGGAGAATATTTGTCATTATATGAACTTTTAATTATGAACATTATATTTTATGATCAGCATCAAACTTTGATTTGAGGGGTGTATAGTATTTTGCACATTATATTCTTTGTCTTCAAACTTATGTAGATAATACTTTTGATTTGATATAAAATAACAATTATTTAAATAAAACTGAATAGGATTTCAATACATATAACAATTTGAACCTGTGTCATACTCATCAAGTATCAGAAAAACACACAGATTTCTGACAAAGCTTTCCACATAGTAGGTTAGGATTAACATTATTCCCTTAAACTGATACTGTCCAAAAACCTCTTATACAACCATTTTTATTGGAGCCATACATTTCTACTTAGTTTACATTTCTTGAAAATCTCTTTACTTGGCTTCAAGTCAAGAAAATGAACTAGCTGATTTGTTTCTGATTCATTTTACATTTGAAACCACATACTTTGTAACAAAGTAAACATAAACATGCTGTGTTTTTCCTTATGACCCATTTCCTGAAATGCAGATGTATATACATGTCAACTAAATTCCATCTACTGACCTCTTGTGATCTATGATACCAAGTACAATTTTTTCTTTTAATTGGATTTTTGGGCTCTGTTAGAGCCTATTGCACATTTATGTTTTCCTGCAGTGAATCTTGTAAAATATAAGAGGCTTACTGTCTGGTAGGCTAGACTAATTGCCGTGGTGACCCTGCAGACCTTATTTTGGATGAAGGTAAGGAGAAAAACAAACAAACAAACAAACAAACAACAAAACCCAATTTCAATAGAAATACCAAACAAATCATTAGTGTTCAGTTTCAATTACTTTTTAAATGTTTTTGAGAAGCAAAGAGTAACAAGACAAAAGGTATGATCAAAACATATTTAAGTAAAAACACAGCATATTAACAATGAATGAATTAATCAAGTTCAGAATAATCTTGAGATAGGTTATACCACTCTATATTTTTTCCTTCCAGCAAGACTACAATAGAGAAACCAGAAAAGTATCTGGAAATGTCTGGGTTTTCAGTCACATATTTGAAACAACTCTTTAGTCTTTTTGGCCTAAAAGATACGTTTGAACATTTCATATGCCTTGGGAGAAAGATGGCTGCTGAAATGTGATAGTTCTTCTCTACTTTTATAGATACAGTTGCCTGATGAATTGGCCTTCCACAAGCTGAAATTAACTCAGCAAAGGCATACTTCTTAATATGTGGGCTGCCTCCAATAATACTACTGGAATTTCTTGATGAATTGGAAGAAATTGTATTTGGCAAAGAGAGATTTCACCATACTTTCAAGAATATGATATTCTAATAAGTCTCCTTTTAAACCTATGGACTTTAAAATTTTATAACAAGTACTCATATGATAATCACATGGATTAAAAATTATTTAGCGTTTAAAATTTTTAAACTACAAATTTCCACTTTGAAGTAGATATGAAAGTCAATTATTATAGCAACAGTAAAGTGATAGGTATGCTATTTTATAACAACGGAATATGTTCTTATTTTAAATTATCGTATTTTGTTCTATCCAAAATTAAAAGATTTCTATTAGCCAAATGCATGTCTAAGAAATCACTAATATGAGCATAGCCCTTTTCTTTCACTAAGATGTCTTCGTTGTATAAAAATTATTTATATGTTATTTTAAGTTAAAATGCTGCTGATTTTTCAAAGCGTGTATTCTTTTCATAAATAGAGTTATCGTGTGAAAAGAGCTTAGTAAGAAGTCTAAATGTTTGTGTCTTTTCCAATTTCTGTGTTTGGTTTATTTCATAAGTGTTTGTAATAGAGTATTGCTAAAATAGATAGTATAATATATACATAATATATGAGCAACTGTTATGATCTGAATATTTGTGTCCCCCTAAAATTAGTATGTTGTAACTTAATCCCCAATGTGATAGTTTTCGGAAATGGGGCCTTTGGGAGATAATTAGGTCATGAGTGTGGGCCCTCACGAATGGAAAAGATTTCCCTATAAGGTAATGAAGGGACCAGGGCTCTCTCTCCACCGCATGAGGATAAATGAAAAGTGGGCAGCCTGGCACCCAAAAGAGGATTCTCACCCAAACTTGAATGTGTTGCACTCTGATTTCAGACTTCTAGCCTCCCAAACTATGAAAAATAAATGTTGGTTAAGCCAGCCAGTTTATGGTATTTTGCTATAGCAGCCTGAGGTAAGACAGTAATGAAATGTGCAAAAAATGAAATATTATATTGAATACATGAGCTGTCACTTATAAATAATATAGATAAATGTCATCGATACATGCAGCTGTGATTTAATTCTGTGAAATCTAACTTAACTGTCTTAAAAATTCTCATAACTTCCTATACAGATTCTATAATTACTGGGCTTCAATTAAAGCAGTATATTTCTGTTTGCCAAGTGCTCAGAACTACCTGTTATTTGGCTTGACCAAACATTGGACTTCTGTCCTCTCCACAGAACCCTGAACTTGAGCTCACTGAAGCTTAGTAGAGAAAACATCTTCCTTTAATTGCTCATTCTGAGAGCAGAGATAAATATGTCCCATTAAATCATCTTGATGATTAACTCCAGCTCTCCACAAATATAAGTTCCTGTCAGCCATGCTTACCCCTCTTTCAGTTTACCCCAAACTTATTTGTTTGTCTGTTTGTTTTATTTTGAGACATTTGTTTTTGACAATGCCATTTTGGCTTCACAATGTATCTTAACGTAGTAACTGAAGAGAATTTGCCACATCTGGTCAAGAATTAAAGATACAAGTTTCAGAATATATAATGAACTGAGCATGTAGCATTTCATTAACAATAACTATATTGAAATGCAAGGAGTCCATTTGGCTAAGAATAAGACCATCTCCAGATTCAACAAAGAGTAAACGCTCATGTGGCATTGTGTATAATTCTATGCTCTGAAATGGAAGAGAAATGGACTTCAGATGATCCCAGAAATCTAGGACCAGGAGACTAGAAATCTAGGGCCACCTGGGTGGCTCAGTTGGTTAAGCGTCCGACTTCGGCTCAGGTCATGATCTCACAGCTCATGAGTTCAAGTCCTGCGTCAGGCTCTGTGTTGACAGCTCAGAACCTGGAGCCTCCTTCTGCTTCTGTGTCCCTCCCTCTCTGCCCCTAACCCACTTGCATTCTGTCTCTGTCTCTCTCAAAGAAATAGATAAACATTAAAAAAAAGAAAGCTATGAATGCTATTTAAACATCCAAATGGAATATAGTGAAAGTATGATAAATATCTTGGTTAGGACAATTGTAAGAACATATATATTTTTTTCTGATATCTCAATGTTGATACTGTTTTAGAGTAAGAATAATGCCGATTCAATAGCTTTTTCAAAGCAAGTACTGTCTTAAACAGTACTGTCACACCTGCTTGCACTTTTAAGATGATAATAGAGAAATTCCTGTTAATAAGCAACCATTTAATTGTTATTAAGGAGGTCATTAGATTCCATTTTACTTTTGAGAGAGTAGTTATATCTGAATGAAATACACCATCACTGTTTTTATTCTTCAGACAGAGCTGGCATTCATTTACTTTGATTTATGGCACTTCTATTGCTTACTCACCTTAAATTACATTTCATTGTTTCCGTCTTCAACGGTAATAGTGTCATCATCATGAATGAGTTTCTCACATCAAAAAATGTGTACCTGCTGTTTTCCATCTGCTTTTCTTGCTCTCTCACCTTGCTAGGACACCTAGGAAGATACATAATAAATCAGGCAGAAACTCCTGGTATGAGATGTCTCTTTACATACTCGACCCTCAAAGAAATGAAGTTAATTTGCAAAAAGGGAAATGATTATTTTTTCATATTCATGAAGAATCTACCACTAACATTTTCTTTTATTATTTACATTGTGGCATCACGCAAAAATCTAAATAACATCAAGTGTACATCCTGATGCATTTTTACAAATTTTAGGAGTTTCATAATCTACTCAAATAAAAAATTAAAAAAAAATGGATATTCAATATAAGGTTGAAAGCCTATAAGACACAGTAAAATATCTGTGTTCTAAAATTTCAGACACCGAGTTTACTTATGCTTTTCCACTGAAAATTCTATGAGATATATTATACTTCATTTCAAATTTCCCTGAAGCTTAATCACAGGTATGTCTGTCTTCACAAGTACTTTTTAAAAAAATATATATATATGAGGCAAAAAAAAAATTGTAAATGATACTTCATTTGATTTGAATGGAACATTTATTCTTGTAGATTTTATTGCTCTGGGAATGCAAGTGAGGAACTAAGCAGAATATATGCAAACTTTCAAACTATTTTATTAATGCAGCCATGGAATGCTCTATCATTTTTTTTGTTTTCAAAGATGGGAGAAGTGATAATGTAACTTAATGCGCATAGGCAATTCTATCATGCCACCTCCCCCCCACTATATTATTCAGCCAGGTACTTGGAATCTTATGAAAATGTACGGCATATATAAAAATAAATATATGTATATGATTTGTATAGATACACAATATATTTTGCATTACTGTGTTTGAAGATATGTTTCTTCTAATGCATATGCAATTTTTGATCAGGTAAAAGTTTCACCAGCAAAAGGAAAGTTCATCCTCTTAGTTAACTCACCTTTGTCCCACATTTGTCCAAAGAACCTACTGATATGAAAGTCCTAGTTGATCTCTTTGCTTCTATTTTTCTCCCAGCCAAGCATTTGAAATTGCCAAATATTGACTCCCTGGAACAATCTGTTGATAAAGCAAAGTGACATTTATTGCTTACCATAATAGTGGAGATTAATCCTTGAGAGAATCTTGTAAAGAATGGGAAAAGACAGAATATATTTGCGGTTGGTTGGGATCCTGACTTAAGGTGAGGCTTCCAGTGTGATGTCTTGATGAGAGTTGGAAAAGTGCATAATATAATAATTCAGGATTGGTGGACACAGAGTCGTCAGTAGTCAAGCCCATGAGAGACACATCTTGCAGAGTCCTTCATCCTAACAGAGCTTTGATTTTTAGCAGTTGAATACTTTCTGAAAGTTTTTTAGCAAACAATAACAGTTACATACAATGTCATCTTCCTGAACAAATGTTTTCTAGACTAGTATGGACGTGCTAATGTGAAGAATGGAGTAATAGATTGTATTAATGAAGACATTAAGGTGGGTGGGTGGGTATGGACGGATTTGGTTCTCAGTATCACCTTTTATCATCACTCTTTAGGTTAAGCCAAAGGGTAGAACATCAGCATCTGGAGAAGTGATAAGTGCATTTCTTCATTTCTAATAAAGTGGTGTAATCACATACTAAATATTTGAGGATGTTCGTTTCAACCTCTATGAAGGTCCAATTTTCTTGTTTTTTGCTTGGAAGGTCAGTTATTGGATCATTCAATAGGATAGCAGCGTCATAAGAGCATTTAAGATTCTAATGGCCACACAGATGAACACAGCAACACATAAAATACTAAAAGAAGGATTGTTATCAGAGCCTGTGAGTCGGGTTTAAGCCAAGGCTCAAAGTGCCTAAATTAAGCCAAGAGAACAGATCTTACCTTCAATATGAAGAGCCCACAGAAACACATGGCATTATTTTAAAAAAAATCTATATAATTTTTTTGTGTGTTTCTCAGATCTGGGAAGAATATTGTGTCTGTATCCATAGAGAATCTTCCAAAGGTCTGTATGGATGCAAACACAATATTCTTCTCTTAAAAGAGCATGCACGCCTTATTGAGAAGCCGATACTGTATCTATAAAGACCTGTTCCAAACTAACGTTTAACTTAATGAGCCCTTGGGGCAAAGAGTTCTGTGACCTCGGAAGCTTTACTGAGTTCTCTTGCTATCTTCCAACCTATGGCATATAGTACTCTCTATACTGTGTGGGCCTCTTACAAAGCATAATTTGCAGAGGCTTAAGGACAGAAAAACATTTCAGAATTTTCCTTGAATTATTAATATTCTAGATTCCTGGATGTCTGGTTTATTATAGTGTTTGCCATGTAAAAAATCACTTAGTGGTTGAGCCAATTTCACAGGAAACCAACTGATTACCAAAAGACACTGGTATCATGGGAACCTAAAAAAAACAATGGGTGGTTCTAAAAAGAAAGTGTGCACAAATGTAACAAGTAAGATTCATCATTCCCTTGGGCCAAATCATGATGAAATTACAACTAGTCTTCTTATGCCAGAAAGTAAATTAGAAAGCAGAAAGTAATTTTAAAAATGTGAGGCTTACAGATAACAGATGTCTGCTTATGAATTGTCCAAAATCTTAAACCAGCAAAAAGAAAAGAAAGTAGCTAGGAAAAAACAAACGACACATGCAGGCATGCATGTTAAAGTTCAATATGTAATTCTAGCTCTGTGGATTTTGTTCTCTGGATCCTGAGTGGAACCTATGTAACTCCTGAAGACTATTTGCTTCTGGAACGTTTCTAACAATCTTCAGCTTGACCTTGATAATCTTCACAATCATCAAGTGAGTCGAGAATTACTTATGTTTCCGCATGACCCAACCTTGACGTAAGGGCAGAATTCTTGGACTGTGCTGATGTGATG
The DNA here is from genome assembly GCF_018350175.1 of Felis catus. Lineage (NCBI taxonomy): Eukaryota > Metazoa > Chordata > Mammalia > Carnivora > Felidae > Felis > Felis catus. The sequence goes on along the minus strand of NC_058368.1, from coordinate 216,684,018 downwards.
ATGGCTCATAGTATCTGGTCAGGATTTTTCCAGCAGGGTTCAAATAATGTCTTTCTCTGATATTAATTCAGAGACCAGTTGTCCAGATTTTGTTCATGCGGAGGTTAGCTCAGATGTTAGGAATGGCTGCCCACAGCTGGTGGCAATATTTTATACAGCATCGTACGCGATATTTGTTCACGTTTGCTTGTCAGAGTATGAAAATTAGAATTGGCGTGATATTCTCAGAAACATGGGGTGGCCTCTTTGTGATTTTTAAAGGGGGTAGCAAACCCAGAAGGTGTTGATCTCGCTGTCATTTAAAGCAATAGCAATACCTTAGGCCATGAAAGTTTAGAGCCTCTGAAAGCTCTACCAATTTTGGTTTCAGAATTCAATTTGTGCTTACCACCTTTTCCAAAGATTGGATGTGATTGGGACAATTAAATTTCTTCTTAATTGCCAAAGCTTTACAAAGATATTTGTAATGGTTCCAGTAAAATGCTTACTTCTGTCATGAGAAGAGTTATTTTGTAATTTCCTACAATGTGAACACAAAATCAAGTGATTCTTTGTTACTGGTAGAGTCATAAAGTTCCACCAAAGAAAGGTTTTATCCTATACCAAGAATAAGCACATAGTATGTAGTATGAGGAACATATTTAAAATGTTTTGCAAGTTAGCTTCATGAAATCTGCTGGAAGATGGCCAAAGGGACTCTGGTATTTGGGTTCTTGTCAATATCTTGCTTTTACAATTTTACTAGAATTATGACAATGACGGATAAAGCATGTACTCTAAAAATTTTAGTAAAGCTTCACACAAATATTGATTGAAAAGAGTGGCCAATTTGTAATATTGTGATAAAACTCCAAATTGTTCTGACTAATGCCTTATGTTAGGACCATTAGCAAAAATGGAAGACAGTAAAATTCTCACTTTAATTTTAACACATGATATATAGATATATGCTTAGTTGGGTATATTTCTTGGATCAAAAACAGATCATGGAAAAAAAATAGATTATGAGCAGTTAGGGAATTACTTTTTGACATAATATATCTTCAGAAAATTATTACAATGGGTGTTGAACTAAAATAAATAAATGAATAGATTGATCAATCTATCAAAGATAGATATAAATAATTATTGTAGAAGTGCTTGTGACTGATCTTGAGTAGGTTTATTATTAATCCTGAAAATTATAAAATCATTACTACATGTATTTTAATTTAATCCATTCAATTTAAAGAGACTTTCTCTTCTGATTGTTAGTTTGATAAACAATCCAACTCTTAAAATAGTTTTAAGTTAAATTGTTTTCAGAAAATGTCCAAACTTAAATTATTTCTGTTGTCTTTTATAATGTAAATATATAACCTTTGTAGGGTTTATAAAAATTAAGGTGGCAAAAACATAAATGTCTTACCAAATCATTTGGGCATTCTTTTCTGTATAGGTGTATTGTAATGCTAAAAAAAGGGGGATCAATTACAAATCTGTATTGATAGCACAGTTTGTTTTCCCTTTCAAATGCATTCAACTACTTATAGATTATTTATCAATTGTTAAGCTTTAAATATGTATAGGATGCTTTGTCCTGTGTGATACCTTCCTAATTTTATTTACCTTTATTATGCTAATGATCACATACATTAGTTTGTATTCTAGGGTTGGCAAATAAACTATAGTGAGATACCGATAAAAGAGATTGTTATCTGAAAAAAATAATTTTGGATTCATATTTCACTCCATTTGATGTCAAAAACCAAGACTCCAGGAACATACATGTAGCCAAAGTTGGATTTATTACTTGGAGAAACAAGGGACACTACCCCATGGAACAAACGTGGGAATGTTTGGTCATTTTAGTGGTTGTGTAGTAACTTTGTTTCCAGTGTCTAATTAGAAATGATCATGAGTTATTTGTTTTTTGTTGTACCCATGTCACAGAAATTTCTAGTCAGATATTTATGTCCTGCAAAATTGTTAATGTCAGTAGGGGAACCACATGACCTATCAGAGAGCAGCTAGACCAGCTACCAACTGTCATCTGTCAGGTATGATTATTTCTTTTTCACTCTTTACCTTTAAAAAAATCAATTGCATTTAAACTAAAATACAAAAGTCAATCCATTAAGATTTTAGGATAACAGATATACATCTATGTAATTTTACCGTGACTGAAAACCAAGTAGTGTAAAACATGAGACTAAACAGTTTTACTATGCATAAAAATCAAAGATGTTTGCACACACACACACACACACACACACACACACACGAGAAAATGGCTATGTATCACAAGGCAAAATGAATGGAAATGTTTGTAGTAGATACCATCGGTATAGAACTGAGTCTAATACGTATGAATTGCTATAAGTGAATTAGAATAGAACAAAGAATCTAATAAGCAATGAATGTAAACTCTCAGTTTATAGAAAAGGAATTATATTTGGCTCATGAATATATGAACCAACACCTTCTTATAAAGAGAATCACAAATTAAAACAACAACGAAATATTATTTTCAGGTCATGATTGGGGAAACAGTATTAGGGAAACGGTCATTCTCATAGTCGGTATGAATTTAAATGTATGAATAATTAAAATATATTCAAAGTATTTATGAAAAAGGAGATCTATAACTATTAGAAAAATCAAGTACTACTTCTAAAGAATTTAATTTATTAAAAAAATCACTTTGAGAGGATATTACAACAAATCAATATTGTAAATTGTTTAAGATGAGCACACCCTTGTTTCACATTTTTTTCATTATATAGTTTGTCTCAATATTACTTTTAATTTCAAGAAGAGTTACAATTTCAGTTTGGGGGGAAAACAAGTTTAGGTTAATAGAGAAAAATCAGTCTCAAAATATTGAACTTTTTAGGAGCAAAAAATTATTCTAGTTGAGTGAAATGCATATATTTGTTTACTTGCTTAAAACATTGTTTATATCACATTTTGCTTATTCGTTTATTCATGGAAGGACACTATGGTTGCCTCCCATTTTAGCTATTATGAATAACGTAGCTATGAACACAGGTATACAAATATCTCTTTGAGACATTGCTTTCAACTCTTTTGGGTATATATTCACAAGTGGGATTGCAGGTTTTTATGGTAATTATATTTTTAGATTCTTCTAGAACCACCAAACTGTTTTCCATAGGATCGTACCATTTCATATTCCCAGCAACAGCACATGAGTCCCAGTTTCTTCACATCCCTCCCAACACTTGCTCTTCTCTGGTTTTGTTTTTTGTTTTGCATTGTTTTATTTTGTTTGATAGTAGCTATCCTCATGAGTAGAAGGGAATATCTCAGAGTTTTGACTTACATTTCCCTAATGATTTGTGATAGTGAGTATTTATTTATGTGTTTATTTAGCCATTTGTATATCATTTTTGGAGAAATGTCCATTCAAGTCCTTTACTCACTTGTAAAGTAGGCTATTTATTTTTTATGTTTTTGAATTTCAGGAATATTATTCAGCCTTAAAAAGGCAGAAAATTCTGACATATGCTACGACATGGATGAACACTGAAGACATGCTAAGTGAAATAATTCAGTCACAAAAACACAAACACTGTATGATTCCACTTTTATGAGGTACTTAAAAATATACACAGAAAATAGAATGATGGTTGCCAGGAGTTGGGAGGAGGGGGAAATGAGTAGCTATTGCTTAATGGATGTAGAGTTTCAGTTTTACAAGATAAAAAGAGTTATGGAGATGGATAGTGGGGATGTTGGTACAACATTATGAATATATTTAATACAAGTAATAGCCATTTACCTATTTTTCTGGATGGAATGTCAAAGTGACTAAGGAACAGAAGAGCCATATTATCATAAAAATAGTATTTTGAGCATTGTGAATCATAGTCAAAACCTGTGAGTTCCACTAAAATTATGTCTACATATCATATATCATTAAAAATATAAACCCGTGAAGACGCTACTAAGACCACTGAACTACCACTTTGGACACAGACGGAATGTGCAATAGTGTCATTGCTCAAAGTAGATTTGATGGTTTGATATTAACCATTAGTTAAGCCTTGACAGCTTTTCAGTTAAAAAAAAATTAATGATTATTTTTGAGAGAGAGAAACAGAGTGTGAACGGGGGAGGGGCAGAGAGAGAGAGAGAGAGAGAGAGAGAGACAGAGAGAGAGAGAGAGACAGAATCTGAAGCAGGTTCCAAACTCTGAGTCAGCACCGAGCCCAGTGCTCAAACCCACGACCTGTGAGATTATGACCTGAGCCGAAGTCAGACGCTTAATCAACTGAGCCACCCAGGCGCGCCAAGCCTTGACAGCTTCTTTAAAACTTCGATAGTTTAACTGAAATACAAAATTTTGCTTCACATATGGAGATATAGGAAAAAGTGATCTCATCCAAATCTGCAGATGCTGAAAAAAGTTAATGATGATATTATAAATAAGCAAAGATAAAAACTGGGAGAAAGATGAAGGAGAGATATAGAAAGAGAAAATATAAGTATCATCTATAAGTATATAGAATTTCATTTTACTGTGGTGACTTTTCTCTTAGGTTAATTTTTTTAATTTAAATAGTAGTTAGTGAACACACAGCGCAATATTGGTTTCAGAAGTAGAATTCAGTGATTCATCACTTACATATAACATCCAGCCCATCTCCCACCCACTTCCCTCTGTCAACCCACAGATTGCTCTCTATCATTAAGAGTCTCTATGATTTGTTTCCCTCTCTTCTCTATCCCCTCTCCTTCCCCTATGTTCATCTGTTTTGCTTCTTAAATTCTACATATGAATGAAATCATACAGTATTTATCTTTCTCTGATTGACTTATTACACTGAGCATAATCTCTTAGGTTAATTCTGTCCCCTTCTGGAATCTCAATAAATATTGAGATTCTGGAGAGTAAAGAATCCTTGCACACCAATTATCTGTCTATTCTCCCTGACTGAATGAAACCAGTAATTTATATGGAAATTTTTTTTAATAAATGGTTGATAAGATTCCCATTTTCTCTGCTCACCTTTATAATTTTTTTTTCAGTCATACGTCTTTAGATTTGGGTGAAGTAGATAAATTATTACCAGGTAAGAATGTCCTCAGAATCTGCCATCTCTGTTTATTTAAATAATTCTTGTGGATTGATTTGAAATTCAAAAATAGGCTGAGAATTTAGATTTTTATCGAATTCTCTTTTTTTCATGACTGTAATGTAAATGGTAATGTAAATAGTAACAGTAATCCTCAAACTGCATATTGTTTATTAAAATAATAACATAACCTATATTTTATACCAACTCTATTTTATGTAGCAGTCATTCTTTTGAAATAACCACTTAATGGTGTGGGATTTCAAAGTATGCTAATGCTAGGTCACAAACTTAATATATTTTTCTTATAATATGTTTTATTTATATGCCATCAACTATATATGCCAACTGAACATTTGCACAGAAGAGATTAAACAGCTCTTTTTCAAGAGATTTCCAGTGAACCCTAATGACCAGAGCAGCATCTGTAGATAAATTTTCAAGCGGTCCGTGTGTGTTTGCCATTTGTGGTGTGAGAATTTAGCATATGTGGTGTTTGATGTTTTAGTCATAAGACTGAGGTATTAATTAAAGCAAACTTTTTACTTTAGGCAAGTGGAAGACATATTGCTATAACATATTTATAGTAACAAATGACGTCTTTGTAACATTCGTTCTGCAAATAAAACTTTTACTAAAGGAAGTGGCCTTAACCTATATCCCATGCTTCTGTGTCTATAACTGTCATCACAAAATAGGCAAATTTTAATATTTGCCAGCATCTTTTTGGACCTACACAGAGGCATCTATACGTTGGATGAGGATAATTGTCTTCAACCTAAACTTAATGTTTTGAATGCTCCTGAAATTTACGATCTCGTCGAGAAGGGAATCAGAAGTATGTTTACTAGGGCATAACAGAAGTTAGATTAATGTAGGTCACGTCAAGGATTGCTCAGCCAAGTGCTTTGTAAAGATTAGTAACTTTAGCATTTATTTCCAATCACCCATATCTGATACGATATGGGTGAGCCAAACTTGACAACTGCCGCATTTCTCACTCCCTGAAGAATTGTTCAGTACTCGACTCAAGAAAATGAATGAATCTGGTGATTCAGGTAGCTACCTCTCTCTGACTTCTGGTAAGAAGAGAGAAAGAGTGCTATGAGAAAAGGCTAACTATGGACTCCTTTCAATTTGTGTCACAATTTCCTATGTATGTTAAAAAAATATGATAGATGTTCAAAGTAAGAAAAAAAAATACACGTAGGAGGTGAGTTGAAAGAAAATCTTTACCTGAGTCCTTTTATATGCCATATATAAAAATGAATGAAAGATTTTCTTTAAAAATGTGGCAAGCTGTTTCCTCTTTTAATTATTATTTCATTACAATTTAATTTTTTGCACTTACTGTGAAATCTAATCTGAAATTAATGTCAATGGCTGTAACATTATATAGTGATTTCTCAATGAAATTAGCGCTGCTGTTTAAACGTGACAAAAATAGTTCTGTGATCTTCTAGGCCTCAGTTTCGTAACTGAGTATACTGTGACACACAGAGGTGAGTTTAAGAGATTTTGGTGTCTGTTATAAATGGTTTTTACTTACTAAGTTGATAAATATTATGCATGCTTCAAGAATACTGCCAAAGGAAATTCTCTGGAGCATGCATTGCTGTTTTCATTTTTCCTTCTACATATTTAAACAAGGGTCTTCAGTTTTTATTCAGAATAAGATAGTTAGCCATTTGTATTTATCAACTACAACTTTGTATCACACCAGAGAATATGACAGAGAAATGATTTGAATAATTAATTTCAAACCTTCCAAACTATATGACTCAACATCTGGCAAATTTACAAGAGAAAAACATTAGAATTTTTATGACGTGCAGTCACCATTCATTCACTGTAACTAATGTTTATGAGCGACAATATGGAAGCATGTTCTGGTTCCCTATTCCCCTGCCTCCACCATGGATAATGTTACAGGAACAAAAGTTTTGTGTACCAATTAGTGAGTAAATAAATGTAGATGAATACATACATACACAACATAACAACATTTTAATAGTTGATAAAGCTGTCAAAAAGTTTTTCTGCATACTGTTTAACCACACAGATTTTTTTTTTTGAAACTGACTTGAACAATAATTGATAAGTTTCATATACCTCTGGATATTAAAACACAGGTTAAAAAAGTAGTGAATGCATTTTGCTGAAAAGGGGAACTAATTCTTCAGCCCTTCTTTTTTAGGAACTAAGTCCTAAATACTCATTACATATTTGAGAGATTATATATCACACAAAGCAGGACAAAAAAGCACCACAAAGAGTAATTTTTAAATTTTCTTCTATGAATTTGTATGTGTGCACGTGTGCAATATTCTCAAAATAAGAGCAATCTTAAAAATATCAGAATTACTAAGTACGCGTTTGTCTTAAAAGTGATGCAATTCATTCCTAGAAACTTTGTCAGAAAACAGAATGTAGGAAATAATTTTATTCTGAATTAGTGTATCTAATATATATCCAAGCCTTCACTCGTTTTGCCTGTAGACGAACCACCTTCACTGATACTGGGAGACGCATTCTTAGAAATACGTTTGTGCAGCCGAACAGTAAACAGATAAAACTAATGAGAAACCAGTCATCTCACCATAAAGTGAGCCAAGCTCTCTCCTCTGTCCCTAAACATAGGTGAGGATAAACAACACAGCTATTCACACTCAGGTAGTCGCACAGCCCTAAGAGCTGGAGGGATCACAAAGGACGCCTGGGTGGCTCAGTCTGTTAAGTGTCCGACCGTAGCTTCTGCTCAGGTCATGATTTCCTGGTTTTGTGAGTTCAAGCCCCGCATCGGGCTCTGCGCTGACAGCCCGGAGCCTGCTTGGGATTCTCTTTCTCTCTCTCTCTCCTTCTCTTTCCACACCTCCCCAGCTCACGCTCTCTCTGTCTCTCTCAAAATAAATAATTAAAAAAAAAAAAAAGAAAGAAATCTGTTTCTGCAGCTGAACAGGAAATGGATAAACCTAAGGAAACACCAGTCATCTCATTGTAGAGTGAGCTACACTCTCACTTCTGTCTCTAAATATAAGTGAGGATAAACAACAGAGACACTCGTGCTGCCGCACTGAGAACTGAAGGGATCAATAAAGTAAAACAAACAGTTGTGTTTGTTTATTAAAAACCAGCTCAGCAAAAATATTGAAGATTACACTTGTAATCATTCTTACTTTTTAGCACTTAAAACTATCAAAATCTTTTCTTCTTTCCCTTAGCGGTATTTATTTCTTTGAACAACATTTAAGGGAAGTACCGTGACATCTGGTAAGTGATTTCCATCACTCGTTAAATCTTTTAACCATATTTTAAGTCGAATTTCCCCATCACAAATCTGTTTCTAGAGACCCATCTCAATAAACTTGTAAATACTCAATCCAGAAAGAAGAAATAGATTCCGTACCAGATTCTTGTCTTGCATTCATAAATGCCCTCCAAAACTAGTTTTTTTAACCCTGAGATTCATACGACATTGAAATAGGAAAATATTTTTGACTAAATAAAATCTATTCCTAAATTAGATCTGTCTAGGGAATGGAATTTTATTAAGGGTCTCTACTTTTTCAATGTTTAATAAAGCGCTTGTGAACGTGATTTGATTAGATTAAAATTGAAAGCATCATGCTACAGGTCCATGTAATACCTGCCGTGTTAGTTGACATTTTATCTGTGAAACTCTTAATTGCTTGCCAGATGTCATGGTCATGTGATTCAGTGGTTAGAGATCTATGCTGCTTGAAGAAATAACTAAGTGCAATGGGAATGTCTATTTCCACACAGAGATACTTAAACAGATAGGAAATATAGATGCATATGGAAACTGTATTGAGCTTAGACTTTAAAGTGAAACACATTTTACTAATATTTACATTATAAAATCATACCCTGTCATTTCTTTAGGAAAACGTGTAGTGGTCATGATTTATTGTTCAGGTCTTCTTCTAAAGAACCATATTATTTTTGTACAAGTTGACCAAATTCAAAATCTCCCTAACTAAATGTGAATAAAAAATAATGTCATTATGTAAACATTGAATTATTCAAACCACATTTCTTTTGTATTCACCAAGTAGGATTTTATTTTCGCGTTGAACAAAGGCAGGACTCAGAAGTATATGAACACCATTTGTACTATTTTTAGAGCATTATGAAACAGTTGCTGTTATGTTGGTGTTTTTCTCAATGCCTCGTTCTGTATCATCACTGCGTTTAGGAAACAATGAACCGCTTCTTACTATCCAAAACTGTTAATGCAATAGTTAAAGTCAAGTACGTGTATGATCAGTTATAAAAGCTATAAAGGAGAACAAAGTGAAATTTCTATGTCAGTTTAAATATAAAATGTGTGTAGTATGAAAAATATCTTAAGTGCAGAGTTCCTCTTTAAAACTTCAGAATTCTTAATATTATATGTGTTTGCATATGTAGTTTTTTATGTTTCTCTTCTAAAAATTACATGTATTAAACACCATGTCCCCTTTGTGAAAAAGGCATATCTATAAAATACAAAGAGCCACATGCTGCTTTTCTTCTACCATTCCTTGTGCTTCTTTTAAATAGTCTTTTTAAACTTGGTGGAATCTCATTTTAATATTAATTGTAACATTTTGCACTTAGATAGTGCTTTTCCTCTGAAGAAAGCCAAAGCACTTAGCCGTGAAAAATCTCAGCCATCAGCCAGGACAAGCCAGTGAGGAAGGACTCCATAAATGAAAGCCAATTTAAACTAGGAAATGATTTGAATTCATACCCCTTTCAATCAGGCAACAGGAAGAGAACCAATTTTTCTCCAACCCTAAGGGTTTGCAGCAGAAGTGAAAAGTAAATTGCACTACCGGGGACCTTGTGGTTCAAAAGACATATGGGAAAGAGGGAAGAACAAGAATTACATACTAGACTTGTCTACATGAGGCGGGAAAATGGAGTACAGCATGCTAAGCATGGCTTGATTCATTCCAAGGAGCAAAACGTAGGAAGAGATACATTTCTGGGCAATGCACACTGTTCAAGAAACCCAGGAATATAGTAGAAAATGCACCACACCCCACACATGTGTGCACATGTGTGCACACATGCCTTATTTCCCCCCCGTATGAATGGTATTCAATGCACATGCATGCCTTAGTGTCAGAACTTTCTTTAAATCCTTATTCAGTTCATTGTGAGCGTAAAGGCTCAAAGCCTTTTTGTTTTCTTGTGAAAAGTGGAGACAATGACAGATTTCTTGACAGATTGTGAAATTGTGAGAAACAGAATATATATATATATATATATATATATATATATATATATATGAAAAATATAATTATTTTAAATTAATGTTTAATTCATTGGAAGTATTCAGTGAATGATAAATGTCATTAGTATACTTATGCAGATATAATTTCAGATGACAATATAATAAAGACAGTGATTCCTTTATTCAAGGGAAACAATATATCTGTATTTTTAATGGGAAATAAAGATTATTTTAAATGGCGTCGTGATCTTCCTTCCATTATCAATTTGTTTTTGAAAATTCATTACTTGGAATTAAAAAAAACATTTTTAAGTTTATTTATTTTTGAGAGAGAGAGAGAGAGAGAGCGAGCAGGGGAGTGGCAGAGGGAGAGGGAGAGAGAGAATCCCAGGCAGGCTCTGCACTGTCAGCATGGAGCCCCATGTGGCGCTCGAAACCTTGAACTGCAAGATCATGACCTGAGCCGAAAGGAGGAGTCGGACACTTAACCGACTGAGCTATGCAGACGCCCCTCATTACTTGGACTTGTTAAGTAAACTTTATAGAAATAAAAACTCAGAGCTCCTCTTATTCCACAAAGTTTTCCTTTCCTGATACAATTTTTAGACACAAATTTTATTTTATGTTAAATACAAACCTTATTATACGCAGTCACTTAGTTTAATGATAGTTTAAGTTGAACATTTTTCTGTAATATTCTCAATAAAATACTCTTAACTTTTCCAAGAAAAATTTAACCTAAAATACATTATCAATAGTAAGAAAAATATTCATATATTAATTCTGTGAATTGAGAAATGGCTTATGTTAGGTGTACCTGAGTGGCTCAGTTGGTTAAGCCTCCACTATTTTTTTTAATGTTTTATTTATTTTTGAGACAGAGAGTATGAGCGGGAAAAGAGCAGAGAGAGAGGGGGGCACAGAATCCGAAGCAGGCTCCAAGCTGACATCACAGAGCCCAATGTGGGGCTCGAACTCACGAACCGTGAGATCATGACCTGAGCTGAAGTCCATGCTTAACCGATGGAGCCACCCAGGCGCCCCAAGCCTCCAACTCTTGATTGCAGCTTAGATCATTCATTATCTCAGGGTTGGTGGGTTCAAGCCCTGCTATTAGCACAGAGCCTGCTTGGGATTCTCTCTCCCTCTCTTTGTCCCTCTCTTGCTCTCTCTCTCTCTCAAAAGAAATCATGTTTTCTTTTTTTAAAGAGTGGCTTAATGTTAAGAAAAGTAGTGTTTTGTTTTTCTACTTTACGTAAAATTTATTTTAAAAAAATCAGCCTAAACCTCTTACATATATTCTTAAGAACAAAATCTTCCCTCCTCTCTTGATGTTTTTTTCCTATCCTCAATAGGACCTGAGGATAATCTCACCCTTCCGGTCTCCATTTCACATTCTGATATTTCTGCCTTCAACAACTCATCAGACTGCCTTGACTAATCTGACAATTTCCCATGACAAGTGCATTAACTCCATGATACTGTGCTTGGACTTCGCATGTGTTACCCAGTATTTGCTTGTTCACTTTGGAAGAAAAACATGTTATCTATTTATTTCATCATCTCATTTTTGCCTTATTCTCATCCTATCTTACTCCTGTTTTTACATACCATCTAGCCACTTTTAAGTAACTAAAGATCACTTGTATCCAATGCAACACTCAGGATATTTATAGGAGCTGCTATCCTGGATGACAAAGTATGAATCATCTTCATGACAGCAATCAATGCCAAATCTAACTTTACTTGGAAGCAGAATTAATCCTTGTTTATCTTTAGTTCAAAACACTAATTAATAAAACAATAGCAATACTGGAAACCATTTTCGTAACTACAGCAACTATACTGCTTCCATACAAGCAGAAAGTTTGGTTTATATCATTGCATTTGACATATTAGATCTCACCTCACTGTTGAATCTCTTTGAGGCTTTATTTGGACCTCCATTACTATTAAGTTCTTCACCTTCCATTTAAAGGGAAGGATACCTCAGCCATGGGTTTCTGAGGACTCATCAGAGGATAGTACTTAGCATTAGATGGATGATTATTCAACATTAGGTGATTTTTTTGCAGAGGTGTTCATGATGAGATATATAACAAATATGCAGTATGTGATACTAATCTATCAAGGAAAACTGTAACTCAGCTTAAAAATCAAGATTCTTATTTCCTGAAATATTTGCAATTATAAAATATATTCTTGTAAGTAGAAGACATTTTATATTTAATGATACAGATTAGAAAATGGTTAAATAAACACAATTACCCTAAATTTCAGAATGGTTAATGACAATATTTCCTCAATACTTATTGGGCACCCATTATGTACTAGATTGTATTCAGTGAAAATTATCATAAGATCACTTTTATGATATATGTATGTAAATGACTATGCAAGTGAGGCACCTTTTAGTTGAACAGTGGAATCAAAACAGTATTTCTTTAAATAGATATTCAAACCTATTTTATACCTCCATTTTCACTTTAGCAGCCATGTAAGATCTATTTAAATTGAAACTTCAAGAAACTTCCAATTGCTACTGTCTAGCAAGGCTATCAAAGAAGACAAGATCCACCATTTTTATTTTTATTTATTTTGGTTTGAGGATATTTGAGATATAATAGTGCACTTATCAATACAACATCAAAGTGGAGGTGTTCCCAATATTAATGTTTGTTATTAAGCTTTTCAGCTGTCTGGTAACTCAAGTGGCCTATAGTTGAATACACTCTAATGCCAGATGGAATATCAGAAAATGTGTATGAGGCTTTAATTATCTGAAAACCCGAAATGAACCACTACTCATGATACCTGGGGATTTTAATGAAGAGCGTACATATGTTCTTCTTGCTAATTGAAGATGAGCTTCATTTTAATGGATTTAATCTCCTGAGAATTTAAAACATAAAAAAGAGAAGAATTGAAAAGAATTTTAAAAACCCAAAGCATACTTTGCAAAAACTCTTCCTATTGAACAGAAAATTATTGGAAGGTTGTATTTTTTTTATGGCAAATGATTTTGTTGAATAGGTAAAATATGTATGACATAGAAGTTCTGGAAAGCATAAGTATTACTTTTTTCATAGTTATCAAACAAGTGATACGCAACCAAAACATTAGTGATACATCTGAATAAAGCACTAGATCTGCAGATTTAAAATTGAGTATTCAACACATTTTTTAAAAATGGGCTGTAAAAAGAACATTAATAATAGTGAATATTTAGAGGTAGACAATTCTTAAATGTAGGTTAGAATAATTAAAGCTTTGTTTTGTAAGTAGTGCATACAGAAATCATAACAACTGTAAGAGAAGGGAAAAAATGAGTGTTACTTGAGAGTGAAAATGGATCAAAGGGCAAAATCAATTTAAATGCACTTTAAATGTCATAAATACACAGTACTTCCAACAGCTGCCATGTTTATTGGGAGATGTTAAAAGTTAGCTGGAAGCCACATGATTCGTTCAATGATGGGTCTATGTACCAGTTACCACATGATGGTATCAGTGGCTAATCCAAATGTTGCCTGGAGAATAGAAAAGGAGAGGATTCCCCATGAACAACTGGAAGCGTAAATATGAAAGAATAATCCTGGAGAAGAAGGTGAGGCACAGAGAAAGAGATGTTGTTAGAGGAAAGAGATGTTCCAATCACACAAAATGCTGTAGGGTTCAAACATGGAGGACGGTTTCGAAGGGCCAGAGAGAGACTTAATGACCATGAAAAAAAGTGGGGGGTGGGTATTGGACGGTTTTCCCCCGGCACCACCCAAGGTAGACAGGGTGGTGCCAGTCCACCTGACAGATACGTTGCTTATCTTGTACTAAGTAAAAATGTCATGATATCTTGAGGTTCTCATGCATTTGCTTGAAGTAACTCTCAATATTCTGGTTGCCCATTCACCAACCACTAGCTATGACAGTCACCAATATGCTGACTGTGCTGGACACATCTTTCTATGGCAGACTGATTTGTTCTTTCTGTATTTTTATAAATTACTCTCACTAAATGTTTATTTATTTTTGACAGAGAATGCAAGTGGGGGAGGAGCAGAGAGAGAGAGAGAGAGAGAGAGGGAGAGACAGAGGATCCAAGCTGGCTCCGCACTGACGGCAGCAAATCTGAAGTGGGACTCAGACTGACGAACCTTGAGATCACGACCTCAGCTGAAGTCAGATGCTCAACCAACTGAGCCACCCAGGCGCCCCTAAATTACCCTCTCTAAATAGCATAAGTACATACTCTGAATCTGCTCAACCCTGGGCCCCAGAGATATCAATTTGCTTGGCTGAGGTTTGGATTGAGGAAACAGCTGTACTCGGGGGTGATTTACCAAACAAATGCCATCTCACGGGTCCGTATATGAGTGCCATATGGCCTTCACCAGGTGAGAGGCTGAATAACAATCACGTTATTATCTTTGTTCTGGAAGAATGTCATTCCCGTCAAGACACTTTGTTTTGAGCCCACTTGTTCCAAAACTTGATTTCCACTTTTAACGAGCCAAAGCGTATCATGTGCTCAAATTTCAATTTTGTTGGTGACAATGTGAGGAGTCTCCTGTGGTTTGGAACTATATGAATCCTAGAACTAAATTAACGCTTTTATAGAAAGAAAAAAAATAATAATTCACTGGTTTTAATATTCCAGAATGCAGAGCATTTGTTAAAGTGATGGCTCACATTTTTCCTGGGCGATAATTTAAAGGACCTATCTATTGAATGTATTGAATCCTGCATTATATCTCTAAGTCTTGCCATTTACTCATGGTGACACACGATAATTAGGGGGAAGGGGCCCAGGACCTGGCATGAGACACCCAGCAAGAAACAGAAGAAATTTCACCTGGCAAGTGACACATAATATTCATATTGCAGAATAAATAATAAGCAGTGGGACCCCAAGCCTAGAGAGGATTATGTCAGCAGATATATGTCAGGAAGCAAAAATAACAGAAATCGTACAGTCAGCAGTGTACTACTGTTGAAACAAACGAGAAATACTAGAAAGTATCAGTTAAAACCTTTGAATATATATATATATATATATATATATATATTTTTTTTTTTTTTTTTTTTTTTTTTGCTATGTGATACTGAAGCTGGGTGTTTGCCCGCTCTGTGTCCCAAGCTTCCTTGATAACTATTTGCCAGTTAGGTTCTACTAATTGGTAGTACTGGTGGGAGAGTAGAGAACAGGAGGAAGGGAGAAGAAAGTCCCTTCCAGGTCTGAGCCCCAGGCAGGCCCCACAACGGTACATAACGGTTTGCATCCTAGTGGGCACTCCCGCTGCTTCCCGCACCAGCCTTGTGGGAAACCCTCTTGAGTCACAAGTTCCAGAACCTTCCCTTTTCTTTTGTCTTCTAGAGTCTTAGGTGCATTAAGTGCTTCCTGTAATTATTATATTCTGGATTACGTTACAGATGACATTTTTGTCATCTAGCCCTCTAACACCAGTGTGGTCTTTGAGAGAAATCTCTCTTACAGTTTCTATTCTCTTAAAGGCCTTTTTTTTGATAAAACACGACTACTTTGCCACCCTCTCTTCCTTTATTCCACTTCGTGGGAGAACATAATGCCTCTGTCAACCTATGTAGCCACCTGTTTCCAAGGACCTGAATCTCACTGGAGAGGCAAACAACTGTACGGACTGGGTTAACATTAAACTCATGATAAAAAGTCTCAAATGCATATTCTCAATTCTCCTAAAGATATTTCCTTGTTTTTCTGGTATCTGTCCTCCAAAGTGATGCTTCCCTGAACTTTAATATACCCTGCTGTTTACAATCCCTTTCTCTTACCTCATAGGTCTGTCTGAAACACTTCAAAAATAATGATAATAAAAAATAAATGGAATTATTTTGGTAGACAAATACATGCATCTACATATTATCAACTCAGACCCATTTTCTGTCTTCTTAGATCATAGGCAAGGCCAATCTCTCAACTCTGTTCAGAACCCTGTACTTCATAGTTTCTCAGACTTTGCAGCTGGAAGTGTCTCTTTTTTTGGATCATGAATATCATTGTTGCTAATCAATAATTCTATTAGCATATGCATATAGTATTTTCTCATATTGTACGATATCCACCACTAAGCCACGTTTCTGTCACAGCTAACGCCCATTTCTTTGTCCATTTCACAGCAAAGCTTCCAGACAGTTCTTTAAGCTTCCTTTTCACTTGTGCTCATTTCTAATTCTCCTCTCAAAACATTCAGATTCTGACCCCACCTCTCTGTTCAACCTACCAATTACAAAATCCCACAAACTTCGATGCTGTCTGCCTTTTTCCACTTCTCAGAAACAGTGGCCACTCCTAGAATTCTCACTGATGGGCTTTCTCCTAACTCACAGGTGTGCCTCCTTCGGGCTCCTTCTCGGTTCCTCCTCTCCAACCTTTGCAAAGTCGATCTGATCCGTTCTCTCCTCTCTCCACGATCTCATCCGGTGCAATGATTCTATAGTTCATTTACGTGTCTAGGGTACTCCTGTTGATATCTCGGAGCCAGATGTGTCTCCTGTTCTCCCAACTCCTGTGTGGCAGCTTATCCCACACACCAATTTTCTCATGTGAGTCATTTCCTCACCTCCAGTTACTCCCTTTTTCCTCTATTTTGTGATGTTTGTAGTTCCTGTAACTCTGTGAAATTATCCGGGTTATTTTCTTCCAGTTTATTTCACTTAGTTCCCTCCACTAGAATACAAGTTCCATGAAAGGGGGGCATTTTTGCTTTGTGACTGCTGCACTATCAGCTTTTATAAAAGTGACCGTCATATCAATAGCTCTGTAAATTTTTGTTAGACAAATAAAGGCATGGATAACCCCTGAGGAAGGGTTCTGTTGCCTGGTAAAGTATTTCCTTCTAGAATATATTCATCTTAACGGATTAAATGGAAATACACGTATGGCTATTTGAGCGAAGATGTGTCCCTGAGAATGGATTAGAGTTTAAAGTTTCAGTTACACAAGATGAATAGGTTCTAGAGATCTATTGTACAACATAGTGCTTAATTTTAACCATATGATGTTGTTCACTTAAAATTTTAAAAGGGTAGATCCATGTTGTGTTCGTACCACACACATCGCCAAATTAATTAAATTTTTTTTTCAACATTTATTTATTTTTGGGACAGAGAGAGACAGAGCATGAACAGGGGAGGGGCAGAGAGAGAGGGAGACACAGAATCGGAAACAGGCTCCAGGCTCTGAGCCATCAGCCCAGAGCCTGACGCAGGGCTTGAACTCACAGACCGCGAGATCGTGACCTGGCTGGAGTCGGACGCTTAACCGACTGCGCCACCCAGGCGCCCCTAATTAAATAAAATAAATACAAAGGGAAACTCTGGTTACCTTGATTGTAGTGATGGTATTATGGATATATACATATGTCCAATTTCATCAAATTACATGGATCAAACATGTTCCCTGTTTTTGGCATACGGTTATATCTTAATAAAGCTGTTAAAAATAACAGGAAGCGTCCTTTGTAAGATTATTCCTTTTAGGGTAGCTTAATTTTGTTTGCTTGGATACATGTTACAAAATATCAAATACTATCAAGCTTTGTAATTGCTAAAGTCTTTATAGATTTTATTAAAAATATATATGAGAAAATGTTGTCTACTAAATCTGACCCTTTCCTGTCAATTTTGTTACCCCAAAATTGATAATAATCACTAGTGTTTATCAAACATTTATTGTTGATGATATAGTAACTATATTTCATAAATTGTTTTAATAAATACACAAGAAACTTTTTTTTAACGTTTATTTATTTTTGAGACAGAGAGAGACAGAGCATGAACGGGGGAGGGGCAGAGAGAGAGGGAGGCACAGAATCGGAAGCAGGCTCCAGGCTCTGAGCCATCAGCCCAGAGCCCGACGTGGGGCTCAAACTCACGGACCGTGAGATCGTGACCTGAGCCGAAGTCGGACGCTTAACTGACTGAGCCACCCAGGCGCCCCTACACAAGAAACTTTTTGATAATTAATTAGTCTACATGTGGAAGCTGAGGCTTATAAAGATAAAATTTTCGTGCTAAACCTACCAGCCAGTAAGTGCTGGGAATTATAGCTGAAGAAAAAGTGTATAACACTTTCCCGAAGATTAGGAATTATTGAAGAATTATTTATTTAATCCAATATGGAATCCTTTCTATGTAACCAATTTTCTGATGTGGATCCTGTTTACTGTTCTTTGAATTCAAATTGTTTGTTTTCTTTATATGAAATGCCATGCAGTTTGGAAAACTGCTAAACATTTCCATTTATTTTACTTTTCCTCGAGAAAGAGTGTCCTTAAGCATAAGTAATTCTACCTCTAATGTGACTATCTAAACGCTTCATATATTTAGGTTTCCTTCATGAATCTTAGCACATATTTTTAGGGAAAAATTATAACTCAGCTACACACTGCATTTTATGTCTGGATATAGATGGGGTTTTTATTAAAAGTCGGAGTTTGTGTTGTGTTATTTTATTATAGCAATAAAAATTCATTAGCTTTGATCAGATGACTACACAAATAACCTATTTGAAACTCCTAAACTATGCAAGAGAAACAAACTTCTAAAGCCAAAATAATAAACCACTTTCAAACAGGAAAAATTCAAGGTTGGTAGAAAGCAAACTCATGTGTGAAACCGTTTTAACAAATAACAAAATCCTTTTTTTTTAAAACATCACAGAATCGATAGATTAAAACAAAGACAGAAATAAAAACTTAATATGTAAATATATGTTGGGCCAGGAAAAGACCGCGGCAGCCTGTGATGTGATCTTCTTAATAGAGGTGGGGCTGCTGGTCTAGAGAAAATGGTTGCTTCTTTAGGACCTTAAATATATGACTTCAGGCTACAAGTCCTATGGTCTTTCCCTAATTCAGAAATGCCTTCTCTTTTTTATTTATTAAAAAAAAAATAATGTTTATTTTTGAGAGAGAGAGACAAAGTGTGAGCGGGCGAGGGACCTAGGGAAAGGGAGACACAGAATCTAAAGCAGGTTTCAGGCTCTGAGCTGTCAGCACAGAGCCTGACACGGGGCTCCAACTCACGAACCCTGAGATCGTGACCTAAGCCTAAGTCCGACACTTAATGGACTGAGCCACCCAGGAGCCCCAAAAGTGCCTTCTTTTAAAAAACAGAAGATGCACATTTACAAGACAATTACACTTAGAAACAAAAATTAATGCAGACACACAGATGTTTCCCTGGTTGGCTTTCCTACTTTTACGAAGTTTATAGATAATACACATTTTATGCTTTGTAGTCTCTGTTGCCACTGCTCATCTCTGCTGTGGCAGCACGATGGCATGAATAATGCCGACCCAAATGGGTGTGGCTGTGTGCCGATGATACATTTATAGATACTTAATTTTGGATTTCATACAATTTCAACGCATCGGTAAAATGCAAAATCAACCATTAAAAAATGTAAAAAACATTATACGCTTACAGTCCTTGCAAAAACTATGTTTGGGGTTGGCCCACCGACCACAGGTTATAGAACCCTTCTCTTGCACATGAATAAGGCCACTACCAGTCCCCGTCACCTAACATAAGATGAATGAATTTATTTTATTGTTGTTGTTGCTGGATGTTTAAACAAGTAGTTTGAGAAACAGGTGCAGGTAAATTATTTAAACATGTGTTTTAAGATTTGAAAAAGCACATCATGTTCTTAAGCTGGGAAGAAATTTAATTAATTCCAGCAGCCTTTGCATTGTATTTCTCATCATTGAAATTGTTTTGTATTTAACATATTGGTGACTCCTTTGTTTCTGAGAAATTACCATGACCGATTATGTCTAATTTCCTTGTGGCTTATGAATTTTCTGAAATTAAACAACAGGTTTTATCAAATTTGGTAGCATCTCAGTAGTTGGTATGATGTTTTACATCTTGCTACTTAAATTGTGGTTCTCAGACCAGACTTAGCATAACCTGATATCTTATTAAACGTGTAGAATCCCAGTTTCCATCTCAGGCACACTTAATTAGAATCTGCATTTTAACAAGGGATTCTTATGCACATCACAGTTGAGCAGCTCGTTTTAACATACAGCGAGCACTTAGATATTAATAACAACTTGCTAAAAATATGCCCTATCAAAGTAATTTCCTTAGGTGCTGAGGAGATACCTCAAAATACCTAAAAAATATTTTAGCTTTATGCATCATTGAAAATAGGCAAGCACCAAACTCTCCTCTACCAGGATCACATGGGTAATAGCAGTGGGATCCATTCCTTGTGGTCATTTTGTGGACAAAGAGAAATGTTTAGTCTATATAAATATTATCATGGCAATTCATGGAAATAATGTTAATGTGGTTTTTAAATACTTTAGATCATTAAAGTGTTGACAGAAACTTTCCTGGATTGCTATGTAGTTAGTTCTCGCAATGCCATTAGTGTATATGAAACCATACCTTGGAGATATTGTGCGTCGGTTTCAGACCACTACAAAAACGAATATGGCAATAAAGGGTGCAATAGCATTTTATCTAAAGAAACCATGCAAATGAAAGAAAAAATACTTTATTACTAAAAAAATGCTAACCATCATTTGAAATTCCAGCGAGTCATAGTCGTTTTTTGGCAGAGGGTTTTGTCTCAATGTTGATGGCTGCTGATTGATCAGGGTGGTGGTTGCTGAAGGCTGGGTGGCTCTGGCAATTTCTTAAAATAAAACAATAGTTTTTGAAGTTTGTTCCATCAACGAATGCGCCCCTTCACGAACGATTTCTCTGTGGCACGCAGTCCTGTTTGACAGCATTTTACCCACAGTAGAATCTCTTTCATTATTGGAGTTCATCTTCTCAAACATTGCCACTGCATTATCAGTTATAGGTATGGAATATTCTCAATTCTTTGTTGTCATGTCAACTTTCTTCACTGCATTTTCACCAGGGGGAGCTTCCATCTCAAGAAACCATTTTCTTTGCTCATCTAAAAGAAGAGACTCCTCACTCATTAATGTTTTATCATGAGATTTTAGCAATCAGTCATGTCTTCAGGCCCACTTCCAATTCTATTTCTCACACTTGCAAATTACTTCCTCCACTGAAGGCTTTGTCTCCTCAAAGTCATCCATGGAGGTTAGAATAAACTTTTTCCAAACTCTTGCGAATGTTGGTGTTTTGACCTCTTCCTACGAATCATGACTGTTTGTAATGGTGTCTACAATGACAAATACTTTCCAGATGATTTTCAATTTCCTTTGCTCAGATCCATCAGAGGAGTCATCGTCTATAGCAGCTAGTGCCTTACAAAATATATTTCTTAAGTAATAAGACTTGAAAATCAAAATTACTCCATGATCAATGGCTGCAGAATGGATGTCGTGTTAGCAGGCATAAAAACAACATTAATCTCATACATCTCCATCAGAGCTCTTGGATGATCAGGTACGTTGTCAATGAACAGTAATATTTTTAAAGAAATCTTTTTCTTTTTGAGTAGTTCTCAACTCCAGGTTAAAATATTTAGTCAACTACGTTGTAAACAAAGGTGCTGTCTTCGGGGTTTTGTTCTATTCGTAGGACATAGCAGAGGAGATTTAGCATAATTCGTAAGGTCCCTGGGATTTTCCGAATGCTACGTGAACATCAGCTTCAATTTCAAGTCACCAGGTGCATTAGCCCCAAAAGAGAGTCAGCCTGTCCTTCGATGCTTTGAAACCAGGCATTTACTGCTCCTCACCAGCTATCAAAGTCCTAGACGGCATCTTCTTCCAAAAGAAGGCTGTTTAGTCTACACTGAAGACCTATTGTGTAGTGTAGCCATCTTTATTAATTATTTTAGGTAGATCTTCTGGATAACCTCGCTTTTTTTATGTTTTGGAGATGGCTTCTTTCCTAAGACCTCAGGGGCCAGCCTCTACTGGCTTCAAACTTATTTTCTGCAGCTTCCTCCCCTCTCTCAGCCTTCATAGAATTAAAGAGAGTTAGGGCTTTGCTCCAGATTAGGCTTTGGCTTAAAAGGATATTGTGATGGGTTTACTCTTCCTTCTATCCAGACCACAAAAACTTTCTCCATATCGGCAATAAGGCTGTTTTGCTTTCCTATTATTCATGTATTCAGTGGAGTAGTACTTTTAATTTCGTTCAAGAGTTTTTCTTTCCTTGACATTCATAGCTTAACTAACTGGCACAAGAAGCCTAGTTTTCAGCCTCTCTCAGCTTTCAACACGCCTTTCTCACTAAGCTTAATCACTTCTAGCGTCTGATTTAAAGTGAGAGATGTGTGACTCTCTGAGGCCATTGTAGGGTTATGGATCAGCCGAAGCTCAATACGGTTGTGTCTCAGGGACAGGGGAGGCCTGATGAAAGGGAAAGAGATGGGAGAGCAGCCAGTCTGTGGAGCCATCGGAACAAACACAACATTTATCAATGAAGTCCACCATCTTATATGGGTGCAATTCGTGGAGCCCCCCCAAAATTACAATATAACATCAAAGATCACTGATCACAGGTATCCATAACAAATACATTAATAGTGAAAAAAATTAAAATACTGTGAGAATTACCAAAATGTGACACCGACGCAGAGTGTCTGTTGGAAAAGCTGTGGAAAAAATGATGCACTCGACTTGTTCAACCTGAGTTTGCCACAACCTTGAATTTGTAAAAAATTCAGTAATTGTGAAGCACAACGAAATACTGAAAGAACAGTAAAATAAGTTATGCCTGCATCTAAAAGGAAATAGGGGTTCTTTATTTTTTAGAATTGACTTAATGATATTTTTTCAAGACCCCAATCCTGCCGAAAGCAGAGAAAATAAACATTTATACAAACAAAGTAAAATAACTTTAAATGTCTAAGTAATAACTCTGTCATGTTAGGTTTAAATTCTTTCTATTTTTGAGCATCCATCGTATAGCAATTAGTCATTGCAGAGTCACTTAGACTTACCTGTCTTTATGTCATGCCATGGACCACTATTTCAACGTGGTAAACCTTATAGATTCCGTTTCAGAATAACATTTATAAATAAATAAAATAAAAATAAAAAGAATTATGGAACAAAATTATTATACTGAAATATGATTCTGAAAACATTAAAATGTGGTATAGCAATAGATGTTTTTATTAATGAAGTATTTATTATGGGTTTATCAATGAAGGAGCTAGCAGATGGTATAATAATTACTCTCCTTTTGCAATAACAATAACTGTAAAAGATGATTTGGTCTGTTGGGCGTTGATGTCGGCTCGGGTCATGATCTCACAGTCTGTGGGTTTGAGCCCTGTGTCGGGCTCTGTGCTGACATCTCGGAGCCTGGAGCCTGCTTCAAATTCTTTATCTCCCTCTCTCTATGTATGTCCCTCCCCTGTTCTGTCTGTCTCTGTCTTTCAAAAATAAATAAAACATTAAAAAAATTTTTAAAAAAGATAATTTGGTCTATCTTCAATAACTGCTATGTGATATGAAAATCTGTGATTTCTATTGTTGAATCAAAAGTATGATGATACAATTCAGTTTTTTGCTTATGTTACAAATTGATGGACATGCTCTATTTTAGTTCAACGTAATTGAAAGTACTTTTTTTTCATATTCAAGTTAATGAACTTCCTAAGAGATTCTCAGATTAAGATCTTCCATATGAGGTTTACTTGCCATGTTTTTATTCTCTTACCAATGATGTTTTTTGTTTTTGTTTTTGTTTTTAGAAGGCAACATTAAATATTCTAATAACATAACAGATAAAGGTATTAGGATCCTCTCCTTGGCCATCTTGGTCCCAGAGTAGCAAATTTGGAACAAGTTGGAAACTGCTGTTAATTTCTGTGATGGAGTTATTTTGTCCTTCTCTTGTCATCTACCAATGAATGCAATGCCAGAGAAAGTCATGGTCTCTACTTTTGACAATACTAGGAAACTGCCCTTGTGTGTGTTTGACATTACTTTGGCTCACTAGGGTTACATGTCTAACTTAAAGTTCTGGCAGTGAACTTGACTTCCTTGTCTAACAGAGCCACTTAACACTAATACAATGGCCATGTTTAGAACACTCCCAAACATGTAGCTTGTTCACACCCTGGCATCAGGGCACATGAAACCTGGGTTTCTTCCACACTGCGAACAGTTCATGGATAGTCAGGGGAAGTGCTGCTCAGAATCCTTGTCTCATTGTCATATCTTTGTTACTACAAGATGTTTCAGGACCATTCTCTCCGGTGTGGCTGTATTCTAGGGGTCTTCATGGAACATGGCAAAGCCCTTTTGTTTTTGGAGTCATATCTACCCAGCACCTTACCTTCATCCTTACAAAATTTTGGTACGGAATGAAACATCCAGGTCACAAAGAATCTAAATATAGGCAAAAATTTATCTCTTTCTCCCTTCCCACAATTCTCTGACCCGGAAGTGACAGGTTTTCTATGTCCTCTTCCTCTTTAACAAAATATGATAATGGTCACATCTTACCTTAAGTTCTTTCTTGCCTGTGGTCTAGTAAAATATTATTACTTGATCAGTTCTCCAAGGCCTGTCCTTCATATGCTAACAAGAACTACAATTATTCAAAAAATCTCTTTTCCTTTTTGTGCCAAATCAAATTCTAAAAGAATGGTTTCATGATGGAGTTAGCAGGATATTGACCGTGTGATTTTAAGCAGTATATATTTTCTGTATAAAGTGATAAATATCATTGATTAAATATCAGAAAGCCAAGGCCACAGGATTTTGAGGAAAGAAAAAATAGAATGGAAATGTAAATGTGTATGTCGTGGCATATTAGATCATTCTAAAAGTTAAACTAAAACTAAGATTTAAGGATTTAAGGAATGCAATTAAGTTTTCGGAACTTTGATTTTCAGTTGCTTAGTTTATAATAAAAGTTGAACTTTTGGAATCGAAGCAGATGGAAGTGTGTTTGATAGACTCTTCTTATTCTACCATTCCACAGTCATTTGCGCAGATTTTGATGGGTTTGCAGAGCTGTATGAAGCAACATATATTATGATGTAAATGCCATCATTATGACATATGCTTAAACTTCTGCTGAGAAATAAATAAAATATCTTGAAATGCCTGCTGTTTATCCCAGCTGTTTATTTCTCACAGCCCATAAATGGAAAAGTCACACAGTTTAGCATTTATATGCGAGAGAGGCATTTGGAAATAATTAAAACTCTTCCAGAGAGTGCTTTCTTTTTGTTTTGAATTGGAATTAACTCATAAGTTCAAAAAATGAGGGCAAGGGCATTAGCTGAGAATAAATAAAGGATATATTTTTTTCCAGGATCGTGAAGAAATGATCAAGAATTGCTTTGGCCTCCCAAATTTCCAATAGTGGAGTAAATAAGCGAGAAGACGTATCTGGAAATAAGTTTAAGCCACCCGATCTGTATGCCTGGCTGCAGTTCCAGTGGAGACACAATTGCCACTGGGAAACATGCTCCTGTGCGTAAATTGAGTTGATTGCAATGAATCTGACTTATGCTCATACTAATACACACAAATAGGGTGACTCAAGGAGGTTTCATTTCCGTCATTAAAAAATGGTGCAGTATTTTATGAAATTGAACACTAAAGTTGAAATATTCTGTAATTATAAGCAAATAAATATATTTTATATAAATACTTTAATAATTACTATTTATTTTTTCATAGATTGCTATAGTCACATAAGCCTATTATGTAAATATCCCAATTTGTTTAACATAAAATTTAAGTTGCTTATTTTTCTAAGGACGATACGGCAGTTCATTTTGAATTCGCTGTTATGAAAATGGTTAAATGGGCCAATAGATTTTGTCTACCTTCTCACTCTAACTATTTATCACTATATTAGATAAAACTCTATTATAATGACAGAGCATACCACTTTATAGAAGGCTCACATTTTAAGAAATGGCACGGTATCATATTTTTTTATTTTTATTTTTAGCATTGCTGAGATAAAAATGATCTAAAGAACTTCTCAAACTTTTAGTCATAATTGGTTAATATGATGTAGCAAACAAAACACATCTTTATCATACAAAATAGTTGGTGAGAAAATGATATTTTTATTATTGTTGCTGTCAAATTAATTCCAGAATCGTATCCCAAGATTTTTGTTTAAAACAAATTTTTTTTCAACGTTTTTTTTTTTTTTTTTTTTTTTTTGGGGACAGAGAGAGACTGAGCATGAACGGGGGAGGGGCAGATAGAGAGGGAGACACAGAATCGGAAACAGGCTCCAGGCTCTGAGCCATCAGCCCAGAGCCCGACGCGGGGCTCGAACTCACGGACCACGAGATCATGACCTGGCTGAAGTCGGACGCTTAACCGACTGTGCCACCCAGGCGCCCCTGTTTAAAACAAATTGATCGAAAAATTTTGTATACATATTAATCACATATATATTTTTAAATGATCTTTTAAGACATAATGTATTTAATAGTTACCATGCCTCAATTAATAATTCTATGCTTTCTTATGGGTAAACAGGTTAAGCAAGTCTTATTTTTTTTAATGTGAAAAGCAAATCTTTTACCTGGGAGTAGACTTACTTTGTATGTGTGTGTATGTATATGGATATATACATACATGTTGTGTTGATTGTATCCATGTGAAAAAGTAAAATGATTATCTTTTAGTAAAAATAACTTATTTTTTAGTATGAATAAGGCAATAAACAAACCTGGACTAAATCTTGGCCTCATCCTTCATGTGATAAAAATTGGCACTGTTTTTTCATTTGTATGAGATTCACACACACCATGCTGGAAAACAACTGAGGGGAAAGTCCTATTTAAAGTTCAACAATGATGTGGCTTAGAGATTGTAACTTTAGAAAAGAGCCAGACGACTGGTTTTTGTAAAGCTTCCTGATTTTTCATAATAAAAACAGTTTAGTCACATCACATTTTCTTCTGCAATTTATTCTGTTCTCTTCGATGGAAATGGTCTAAACAGCCATAGGAAGGCAGAACTTAACCTCTAGGAACATATACTTTACATGACAATTCTATGTGGATGTCATCTTATTCAGTCATTTGGATAGGTTTCAAAATTTTTAAAAATGTGTGGCCCTCAACACTAGATAAAATGATCATTTGTATGTAAAATTCACAAGGTTTAAATTTGTAAACACTGCTATACGAATAGTGTATTTGTGTTTTTAATAATTTTGTCCTTAGAAGACCTAAGAGACTAAATTTATATCTTCTCCAAAGTAACAGAAAATTGAGGCTGAATCACTTATTATCATAAATATGCCTAAAATATCACTAGAATTTATAGTGTAATCATGAATGTATTCATTTTTTCAAACACTCATGTTAAGATAGTGAACAAAATTTTCCAAAAGTTTTCTTGTTTAAAATTTATTCTGATGTCTGGTGAGGTACTATTACATTGGTCAAATTGAAGAGTATTTTCAGCTTAATAAATTTTTCTGTTTACACCTGGATGAAACAGTTAATTTTAATGCATATTTTTAAATCATCAGATTATTTATTTCTCTCTTATAATATTAGAATTTAGTTGGTTAAATGTATAAGAGGTATACATTTAAAATTGATTAAGTTTGGAGTGCCTGGGTGACTCAATTGGTTAAGCAACAGACTTCAGCTCAGGTCATGATCTCACAGTTCAGGAGTTTGAGCCCTTCATTGGGCTCTCTGCTGAGAGCTCAGAGCCTGGATCCTGCTTCAGATTCTGTCTCCCTTTCTCTCTGCTTCTCCCTCGCGTGCTCTCTCTCTCAAAAATAAACATTAAAAAGAATAATTTGATTATGTTAAAAGAAGAAATCAAGTCATAAGCTGTACTTCTGCTCTAACTTTTTGTTTAAAAAAATTTTTTTTTTACATTTATTTATTTTTGAGAGACAGAGAGAGACAGCGTGAGCAGGGGAGGGTCAGAGAGAGAGAGTGAGACAGAATCAGAAGCAGGCTCCAGGCTCGGAGCTGTCAGCACAGAGCCTGATGCGGGGCTTGAACCCACCAACCGCGAGATCATGATCTGAGCTGAAGTCAGACGCTCAACCGACTGAGCCACCCAGGTGCCCTTACTCTAACTTTTTCATTTAAGGAGGATTCATTTTGTTAGGATACTAACTGTACCAACCAAAAGAAATAGTCTTGCGATCTTCCTCAAACTCTATCTAAATGATATGGATAAAAGTGTTCTCTCTTTCATTGAAATATTTCTAGAATTGGACTTCTCTTTGTATCCAACAATTTAACCTCTCTCTCTCAAAGTAAATAAATAAGATTTACCAAAAAAAATTATTTAAATAAATAAATAAATAATGATGAGGAATTTAATCCCATAAGATAAGTAGTTGAAAACATCATTTGCTTAGAAAAAGAAGAGTGGAGGACTAAAGTCAGAAGTTGGGTAGAACAATATTTAAGAAGAGAAAATAAGGAAAGAAAGCCAAGGGGATCAGTGAATTAAAAGAATTAGGAAATAGCATTCATCCTAGAAAGGAAGAAGTAAAATTATCTCTGTTCACAGATGACATCATCTTATCTGTTGAAAACATTAAAGAGTCCACAAAATTCTGTTAGAACTAAATTCATTCAGCAAATTTTAAGGATACAAAATCAATACACAAAATCAGTTGTGTTTCTATAAATTAACAATAAACAATATAAAAAGGAAAAAAAAAGAAAAGAATTTCCTTTAGCATAAAAAAGAATAAAATACTTAGAAATAAACTTAACCAAGGAAGCCAAATAATTGTACACTGCAAATTATAGAAACTTGCTGTAAGAAATTAAAGAAGACACAAATTAATAGAAAGACATTCCATGTTGATGGGTTGGAAGATTCAATCTTATTAAGATGTCACTATTACCCAAAGTGATCCATCTACAGATTTAATATAAGCTCTATCAAAATTCCAAGGGTGTCATTTTTTGTTGTTTTGCAGAACAAAAAAAAAATTCTTAAAATTCATACAGAATCTCCAAGGACTTCAACTATATATTCACATAAGTATATGTGATATATATATATACATATATATATATATACACACATATATATATATGTATATATATATACACACACACACACACATATATATATATATACATATATATGTGTGTGTATATATATATATGTGTATATATATATATATATATATATATACCTAGTGGTACTTGGAAATAATGGAAAAATATATATCTACATGCTAAAAAAATGAAGTTGAAATACGATTTGAAACCATTCACAAAAAATCAATCCAAAATGAATCAAACACCTAGATAGAAGTACAAACCATTCAGAAGAAAACATAGAGGAACATCTTCTAGACACTGAGTTTGGCAATGATTTCTTGGATTGGATACTAAAAGCACAGGCAACAAAGGTAAGAATAGGTAACTTGAAGTACATCAAAATTTAAGACTTGCACGCATCAAAGAACACAATCAACATCTTTAAAAGGCTACCTATGGAATAAGAGAAAATATTTGCAAATCATATATTCATTGGGATATACAGAATATATAAAGAATTTCCAAAAACTCTACACCAAAACACACCAAAAAAATCCAATTAAAAATGTTGCAGCATCTATAGAAAATAGTGAGGTGGTACCTCAAAAAAATAAAATAAAAAATAACGTTACCAGATTATCCAACAATCCCACTCTTAATATATATCCAAAATAATTGAAAGCAGGTACTCAAATATATATTTGTACACACATGTTCATAGCAGCATTCCTTACAATAGCTAAAAGGTAGAAAAAAAAAACCAATTGTACAACAATAGATGCATGGATAAGCAAAATATTGCATGGAATATTGTACAGCCTTAGAAAAGAAGGAATTCTGACTCAACAGCATAAATGATCATTGAGGACACTGTGTTAAGTGAAATAAGTCAGTCACAAAAAGATAAATACTGTATAATTCCACTCATAAGAGGTACCTAAACTAGTCAAGTTCATACAAACAGGAAGTAGCGTGGTGGTTACCAGGCACTTTTTGAAAGGAGAAAATGTGGAGTTGTTTCTTAGTAGTTATAAAGTTTCAGTTTTATAAGATGAAAAGAATTCTGGAGATTGGTTGCACAACAACATGAATTTATGCATAACTACTGAATTAGACATTTAAAATGTAAGAAGCTAAATTTTTATGTGTATTTTACAATTAAACAAATATGGAAAAACTTAAAAATAAAATGAGAAAGGTAATAGTGTGAAAATCAATATTAGCTGTGTTTTCAAAAAGTCAAGAATGGATAATGTTTTTAAGAATAAGACTCAGGTATCAACTTTAAATACTTCTTTTTTTTTAATTTTTTTTTTAACGTTTATTCATTTTTGAGACAGAGAGAGACAGAGCATGAACGGGGGAGGGGCAGAGAGAGAGGGAACACAGAATCAGAAACAGGCTCCAGGCTCTGAGCCATTAGCCCAGAGCCCGACGCGGGGCGGGAACCCACGGACCGCGAGATCGTGACCTGAGCTGAAGTCGGGCGCTTAACCGACTGAGCCACCCAGGCGCCCCTAAATACTTCTTATTAAAAGACTATATATTTTAATATACATATTAAAATAAATATATATATTATACTACTAGATATTATATATAATATATATTTATATGTTTGATATATTTAATACATTAATATATTTTAACATATATTTTAATACATATAGTGATATAATATATGAAGTGATAAATCCATACCTAAAATACTTCTAAGAACTAAGATAGAGGGCTGAAATCTATACTATATTTATCTATACCATTGTCTTTATCAAAACAGTTTCAATGGTATCCTAGAAAAAGGAAGCAAAGCTATATTTATCGGGGAAGGGAATGAGGGTTAAAAATGAATATAGTCTATTAAAAATACTATCAGAATGGAAATATGGAATCACAAAATCATAGGTATAAGAGTAAAGGCAAACATTATTCAAAGCTTAGGTAACTAACTAGGGTTGTGTTTTATAACTTGATTTTACAGGCTGCCAATGAATGTTGCTTAGATAGCACTTTCTCTAGGAAGTAGCTATTGACCTTTCCATTGTCCTCGACTTGGCTGGATCATCCTGTCAACGTTGTATGTAACCCGTCATAGAACTTATTATAAGCCTTTGTAATTTCTTGCTTATTTCCCCCTCGAATGACTTCTGTTGAAGGCAGAGTTTATGCCCATCATATTTATCATCGTATCTCCAGTGCCTGGCACAGAATTCAAAACAAGACATGTGAAAAATGATGCCTTCCAGTTTAAAGCCTTAAATGAAGAAAACAGAAAATATGCGTTCATTTAGAAAAGATTTTTATGCCAGGGCATAGGATGAAGGAGAGAGAGAATTGAGAATGCTAATGAAAGGGTCAATGAAATGACCCACCATACATATAATTTAATTATGGCAGGAAACAAAATTTGCTGTAAGCTGCTCAAAGACTCTAAGTTCTAAGCAGCTAAAAAATTAGTGAGAGTACCGTGTGATTGAAAGATTTGTGACAATAGATGAAAGCAATTCTGGAATCAGTTTATGAGTTGGCCATCGAGAGTTCAGCTAAAGTTTAAAGAAAAGTTTAATGAAATATAAAGAAAACAAAAATGAGTCTAGAGCATTATAATTGTATACACCGAGGCATTACAATCTTCACTAAGACAACAAGACTTTTGAAATACAGCCTTCTAGTTTCTCAGAGGTACACACACAGGTTTAAGCCAATTTAAATGATATGATGAAAGTCACTGGATCTATTTGTCACATTTAATATGCTACTTATTTTTAGGCATACAATTCTTGGTCCAATTTTTATGGATCATTTTCTATTAATAGGTTAAAATTTATTTATTTGTCAAGGGCCTGGAAAAGAATATTTTAAACATTTTAACATTTTTTTTTTTGACCAGTACAATATGTAGTTTTATGAGTTTAGGTCAACTACAAAGTTACAGAAAACACCATCATCAACAAGACAAGGCTGTCATTCTCTCTGGCACCAACTCCACTTGCTGGAGAGATTCTCAGAACTCAGTGTAGTCTGGTTATGGCTTGTTGAAGGATGGATGGATACAAATTAAAAGCAGCCAAGGAAAGAGGCACAGGGGTAGGATGTGGAGAAGCACTAAATGCAGAGTTTCTTCCCTGGTGGATTCCTGAGATGTTACTTTCCTGGTGTCGATGTGCAGTAATACGGTAAGGTTTCAGCATTGTCAACTAGGGCAGCTCCATTTTAGTCTCCACTTGTGACTGGGGTTCCACTTACTCCCTGGTTAATCTCAGTCTCCATTTCAAATGATAGAGTGTAACCCCAAACCCTAACCTATGTTACCTCGTTGGTCTTTCTGTCCTGTTCAGCCCCACCATCATTGGGTGAGGTTGGGTCTCTCCACAAATATACTCCTGTCAGGTATGACATTTCAGAGGAAATTAACTCCCTGAAGCCAATAGCAAAGACCAGCACTCTTACAGGATAAAGTTAAATTTCTTACAACTCAAGTGCATTTGCCAAAGGTCCACATTTATGTTAACCTTTTAAGTATTTGCAATAGTGATTCCCTAAGATTTCAGACAATATTGTTTGTAAAGTCTCTCGTTCTTTTTATTCTTCTGAAATATTAACAAGTGCTTCCTAGGAATAAGGACAAAGATACAGCCCCTAAAGGAAAAGATAGTATTTGGACACAATCCCATTTACATGTCAGCTCTAAGATGTGGCTTGCCTGTTCAGTGTCCTTGGCTTATCATAGAGTTAATTAAATTTTGTGTGTTTTCTTTGTAATCCTTCGTGCAATGTCTCTGATTAACCTTCTACATTTTTCGGCAATAATTTAAAAAATAGTGTAGTTAGCTCATTTCTATTGCATGTGTTCTATGGTATTAGAAAAATCACTGACTTTGTAGAAATTAAATCTAAATATTTTTATTAGCCATAAATCTTATATTTATTTAGCAGAGGCCTTGCCATCATGGGATGTTTTTCTATTAGAAACTTTGACAAATGGGTTGTAACCATAGAAATGATTTGTGAGACAGCAGGAGTAGCCAAAATAGATTAAATTAATGTGTTAGGTTTAGTGTTCACACAGCATGCTTTACTTTAATTGATTACTCTATGGCCAAACTTAAATTACTAATATCAGTACTGATAGAAGAAAATGAATATTTAATAAAACACCCTTTGTTTCATAGTAGCAGATTAATCTAAGTGAAAAAGCTATTATTTGTAATAAGCTTTTAAGGCTACTTTGATATCTTGAATACATGCAAGGTTAAAGTGCTCATAAATACAAAGAGCAGGATAAGTTGAAATAATTTAATGAAAAGTCTCTGCAATTAACTTTGAATTATGATCCATTTGGATTTTAAAATTAAGTAATATACTTAAATTGAGAAGAAGTGGCAATAAATTGTCTCTAGTTTGGAAATGGCAGGGGGTTCATTTATCAATGGGTTATTCAAAATAAAATTATATCAACAAAAATAACAGAATGAGTAAATAGAAACCTGATTTATTTATGAATTTTGTAATGAATACTTAAAGTCCACTGATTCTTGTATGTAGATAATCTCAATGCAAATAATCCATAGATAATGTAGGTTTAGTTTCCCAATCATCAATCATCTTCATTATCATTAATGCAACAGGTTTTGGAATAAAACTCAAGTATATAACATTAAGGAGTAGCACAATGGTACTAAAATTAAAAATAAAATTATATAACTAAGAAAGAAACTTTGTAATATTGAGATTAAAAATAGCGTAATGTTCCAGATAAGGGGGGAAATAAGGCAAATTTTATGTAATCTTAAATAGTATCTTATTCAACTCCCAAAGATAATTTCATTGTGAATTTGTTTAAATCCCTTAACCTGGAGATGTGCTACAAAAAGGATCCTGTGTACGCTATAAGATCAAAAGTGCGTAATACTCTAGCGACTCTAGGTTTGTTGAACTTCAACTGCGTCTCCGGCTCCATGGATTTTATTCCATTACATGCTAAAATTGAAAGTCAATGCTTGGGGAAAAAATAAATTCCTGGTTTTTAGCCCCCTGGTCCTCCCGGAGTGACTGAATTAGGGGATGGAAACATCACCAGTGAAAACCAGAAGTTTCAAGCAAAGTCACCTCAATGCGAATGCACCTGCAGCCACCCGAGCGAGGTCCCAGAGGTAGAAAGACATCACACTCGGTTTAATGCTCCGCTGTTGCAGTCTTGAAATCCTGAGGAATTTGTGAACAAGGAGCACTCAGTTTTCTTTTTGCACTGTGCCTCTTGAGTTCTATAGCCAGTCCTGAGTTCACACAGCCATAGAGAGCGTCAAACCTGTATGTTACATCAGTGTGGAAAACTGTCATGTCTTGGTCAAGAATGGACTGACTGGGCACAGTTGCTGGCCATGTGGCTTTAAACGAGCCATTGACTTCAGGAGTACTTGACGGGAACATGACTCTTCTCTGAAACTCAGAATATGCCCATGACTTTATGCTTCATTCCTTTATAAAACACAACTGCTAATTTAAGCTGGCTCTGTGGAGAATATTCTCCATGGCACAGTGGTGAAGACAGCCTTCTTGATTTAATAAAAGCAAACAAATAAATAACAATAATAAACAGAAAGAAAAAGAAAGAGGTGTGATATCAATATTAAATTGAAAAAATGCAGGGGGAAATTATTTGACTATAAAGAGGATTATTTTCTGAGGACAAATGCATTATCTACAAAGAATATGTAAGAGTATGAGCAGTAAACACATTTAAAATAATGAAAATGTGATGAATACAAGTATTGCGATCTAAGTGGAAATCTTTAAGTCACCTCTCAAAGTTATATCAAACAAACCCATAGAAAAATCTGAAATATATATATTTTTAAGAACATAATTAACTAGTCTGAGTTAATAGGCTTATATGGAATTTTAAAATTAGGTCAGATAGACATGTAAAGAGTTCCCAGATGTCTGGAAAATATTCAAAATTTATGTTCTCAAAGCAATAAATAAACTTTAATCGATTGTTAAGAATGGAAAAAGTCCACAGTACCAGGCCTCGGTGCAATAATTCATGAATATAATAAGCTTAATGCCACAATGACCAGTAGAAAATTATAATACAGAACTCATCTAAATAGCTCTAATTGCTCTGAAAGGAAATGAAAATTGCAATGAGTGTTTAGGAATAAAGAACTTACAGAACCCAACATACCACAATACATAAAGTATGCTTAAAGCTTTAGTCAAAGAAACATGAAAAGGTATACAATCTATCAGTTTAAAACATTTTATTTTTTTTATTGAGATGTAATTGACATACAACATTATATTAATTTCACAGGTACACCATAATGACCGGATATTTGTTTATATTGGGAAATGAGTGTCACAATAAGTCAAGTTAACTTCCATCATCACATACAGTTACAGAAGTTTGTTTTCCTTGTGATGAGAACTTTTAAGATCTATTCTCTTAGCAAGTTTCAAATATACAATACAGTATCATTAACTATGGTCCTGATGTTGTGCATTATGTCCCCATGACTTATTTTATAACTGCAAGTCTGTACCTTTTTGACCCACTTAACCCATTTAACCCACACTCTATCCAGTTGTTTCATTATTAACAAGAAGCAGTGAATATATATCATGTAATTATTAAATTGCAATTAGTTTATTTAAAAAAATTGATAGAAAATGCACTGAAGCTATAAATAGATACATTTTAATGAGACCTTATTATATGCCAATGCTGGTCTACATATATTACCCGAATTATCAATTTCAGTCTTTAATGATACTATTGTTGGCCACATTTCACCTAGGAAGAAACTCAGGCACAGAGATGTCAAGTAAGTCAAGGGCATACAGCTGTGTACCTGGAAGAGGGGGTTTACGAATAAAGTCAGTCGAGGTCTATAACCTGGGCATTTAGTGTTTAAGCTCTACCCCTGATATATAATAAGATAGGCCATACTGACCACACTCATCAAACCTTGTTCCAAATTCTTTACATGGTTTAATGAAAGACTAAATGGATTAAAAAATCATAAGAAAACATGTTGTGCTATATCCACATGAAAGAGACTTCTATTCTTTCAATAATAATTTCAGTCTATTGGGACATCAACTATTGTCCAGTACATTTTATTTTAAGCTTTGAAGGTCATTTTTGCTGATGTTCCGACCCCAACTGGTGTTCTGACCCCAGCTATATTTTTTGAGGGACGGTGTGGGAGGAGGGAGGTGCACTGGAAGTAGATGCAAATGAAGACCTCGTGGAATCCATGGGAGCCCACAATCCTGGAATTATAAAAGGCACATGCAGTGAACCCTGGAAAATTAAAATTATGGGTAAGGACACACACTAGCTTAAATCTTTTCAAGACATTGTCCTCAGCACCGCTGCCTGGAGCACCATCAAAGCTGTCACAGCAAGAGCTACCAGGGCAATTACACCTGCCACCACTGTAATAACCCAACACCCCCAAACTCTCCCAACTCCTCAGCCAAATGCCCCATTTGGCAAGGTCACATTAAAAGAGAGACTGTGCTATTGGTTAAGGTGAGAAGCATAAAATGGGCTTGGGAATCGTTCTCTGTCATTTCCATACACATGGTAATGCCCAGGCAGCACACAAATCCACAAACAACTAAAGCTCACATTGAAAAATATGCGGTGACTCGTTTGCTTCTCTTGCTTTCTTATAAGATTTATAGGAGCAGAAATAATTAGTTTTCAACACATTACCTAAATGATTTGTTTTAATTCATTAAACATCTGATATAAGCGTGTTCACAGAATTGGTGAATATTTAAATGGCTGATGAGTGATGAACTTTATAGAACACTTCTACCAAACAAGAAAGGCACACCAAAGACATCACAGAGTAATAGCATTGTATACGGCTTAATACAGATCTTCTTTTTATATAATCCATAACAGACCAGCATAGTTTATAGTTTGCCTTGACTGTCATCAAAATTAAAAAGAAAAATCGATTCATACTGAAAGAGAAAAAAATAAGTAAATGTATTGCTTTTGTGTTGGTGACATCGTGTACCATTCCTTGCAAAATGAAGAATGACAAATTGAAAATTACATGACCTGTGAAATACACTATCATTTACCACAAGCCCTCCTGTGAAGATTTTATATAGTAGGATAAATAGTCTGTCAAAAACAGAAAGAAATGACTTGTAAAACTGTCATCTGGTTGAGTGGCAGATTTTTGTAGGAATATTTTTAATAAGAATGTTGAGTTGTATATATTATATACATATAATATATATTATGTATCTTTAATGATCTGGGTGCTGGCTGTAAATCCTTACAAAGAAAAAAGCATGCAGAAAAGAATATCTCTTGTGAAAATGTAGTTAGTTTATCAGTTGGATCATGTAGTAAATATACGTGGGCTTGAATCTGCATAAGGAGTGGATTTGAAAGGAAAAGTTTAAAATTATTATTCTGTTTCTTAGGATCAAAAGAAGAGAAAAATTGCTTTTGTACAGTTGGGAGTGGGAGATATGTGAGTGGATATTTTCTAAACTACTTTTAAAATAAGTTTCTAATAAAATGGAATTCATATTTCCACAGCTAGTGAGGGGAAAAAAAAAACAAAATAAAACTGTGTGGATAGATGAAATAACACAAGGGAAATACGGAAGTCACTATTTCAAAAATTTTGTATTGCATTATGTAGAAACTGTATACAAACAAATAAAATATAATGCATTGTACTTGTATGTAGCTCCAGGGGTGTTTTAATTCAGAAACTTCCTTATCTCATAGATTCCCGTGGATGGTTCACATTTGCATTCTGTTTTAAAGAATTTACAATGGAAATCTTCAAGTTGCCTTGAGGATGAATTAAATTAATTTATTACGTCAAAGTTCCCAGGGAAAAGATTTCGTAAGTGAAACAGGAGAATTCAGTTTGCTTATTTTACTGACTTAGGAGGACACACACATAAATTTTGAAAATTTGAATTACAAGCAAGATTGTCTAAGAATTCACTTGCCTTCCTCTTTTTTGATTAGTTTGGGAACTAATCAACTCACAGACACTTCTTCAAAGATAATTCCATCTTTTAAAAATTTTTTAATTGATTTTTTGAGAAAGGGAGAGAAAGAGAGAGCTCAATCTCCAGAACCATGAGTACATGACCTGAGACCATGACGGAAACCAAAAGTCAGACGCCTAACGGAATGCGCCACCCAGGTGGCCCAATAAATTCCATAATTTGCTGGATTTCTTAATATGGCTTCTGGATTATAATGATTAACTTGTATATTAAAATCTCATGTGTGGAGAGATGATTTTGGTCCCAATCAGGATGGTGGGATTGGTTGTTCAGTAGACCTTGAGGTGGGTGTAGCCAGGAGGGTGGCACTGCCTGGTGAGGGACGTGGAGGGATGATCTTGGAAACTGTGGGTCGTCAAAAAAATGCACACGTGGTCTCAGCACCAGAACATCAATTACATTGGTGATCCATGATGCCTGGATCTAGAGCTGGTCTTTCAACCATTTTATTCTAATATTGTATTGATTTATTTTTGCTTCTGTTAATTCCATTCTTATAAAGTTCAGATTTTTTTCCATGTAGGATTGATCAATCTGTCAAATAGGGGTATAATTTTCAAAACTGCCTTTCAGCTTACTTTTGCAATAACAGAATGTTGTTTTCTTCTTCAAAAGATCAGCCATTGGAACTATAGTCACACATTTTTTTTTCTTCTCAAATGAAGATGGTTTTATTATAAACAGTAGTTTTAAGTTGCAGCATGTCTTACACCTGACCTAAATATTATCCTTACATTTTTCTCAGTTGGATTCTTTCAATCTGTCTTCTCGAAATAATGCTGATTTTCCATCATGGACCAGACAAGAGGTAAACCATGCTGCAATTGCAATGGGGACAATTTACCAAATGAATTGATACCTAAAACAATGAATGGAGTAAAGAATGCAGTACTATCCAATCTAGAAAGCAGCCACTATCCCCAGGCTGATACATAGTACAGAATTTCCTCCCCTATCTCTACCCTCCACCCCATGCTGGCGCTCAGACCTCAGTGGGGAGGGCATGACTATCGCCCAGAGAGTGGAAATGTTCACTGAGGCTTAGGACGTTGGCAAGCAGTAGACTGCCTCCTTCTTGCTTGTAGAGGAATCTAATGGGAAACTACATTTGGTGGGGGTGGTGTTGAACTTGCAGAGAAGTTGTCAGAGGCACCCAATGAAATGCTGCTTAACCGAGGTCCCGCAGAACATGCTGGAAAACTCCCTTCAGGATGCACTGAAGCTTACTCCAGCTTTCGTGTCCTGAACACAGGCTGAGCACCTCAGTGGCAAGAAAAGAAGGCAGAAGAGAACCAAGGAGCGTGTTCCTCCTGCAGTTCCTCCAGGGCCCTCTACTACATGCCTTAACTCCTTGCCAACTGGCAACGTAGGGATGCTTACAAAAATTAACCATCCAAGACTTCATATACCATTGTAAATAATTTGAAAGTTTGTATGTTATTATGAAGACATTGGAGAGAAATGAATGGTCTCAAACACAGTGAGGCTGAAACATTTGTGGCCAAAATATTAGTCTTAAAAAGTCATTAAGATACCTGCAGATTACAAAGACAGGAAAAAGAAGATACCAACAAAGGGCCAACATTAATGAAATAGAAAATGTACTGTTAAGAAATCAATTAAGTCGGGACGCCTGGGTGGCTCAGTCGGTTAAGCGGCCGACTTTGGCTCAGGTCATGATCTCGCGGTTTGTGTGTTTGAGCCCCGCGTGGGGCTCTGTGCTGACAGCTCAGAGCCTGGAGCCTGTTTCCGATTCTGTGTCTCCCTCTCTCTCTGACCCTCCCCCATTCATGCTCTGTGTCTCTCTGTCTCAAAAATAAATAAAAACGTTTAAAAAAATTAAAAAATAAATAAAATTTTAAAAAAAGAAATCAATTAAGTCATGTTTATTTTTTTTTAAATTTTTTTCAACATTTTTATTTATTTTTGGGACAGAGAGAGACAGAGCATGAATGGAGAAGGGGCAGAGAGAGAGGGAGACACAGAATCGGAAACAGGCTCCAGGCTCCGAGCCATCAGCCCAGAGCCTGACGTGGGGCTGGAACTCACGGACCGCGAGATCGTGACCTGGCTGAAGTCAGATGCTTAACCGACTGCGCCACCCAGGCGCCCCAATTAAGTCATGTTTAAATGTAACACAGCAGAACAAAGAGGAAAGAAAGATGTTTAAAATCAATGTTGTTGGGCAAATCACACATCGATACAAAAAAATTGTCAAACTCTATCCCAGTCTCACAGCATAAATAAAATTATATTCTGGGTGAATTGCCTATCTGAATGTAAGAGGTAAAATATTGAAGCTTCTTGAAGATAATCCGGCAAAATAGCTTAATGATTCTAAATCAGGCAATGTTTCATTTCATTTTAAGTTTATTTATTTATTTTTGAGAGAGAAAGGGCGAGGAGCGAGAACGCACAGTGGGGAGGAGTAGCGAGATAGAGTCCTAAGCAGGTTCCACGCTGTCACCACTGAGCCCAAAGTGGGACTGGAATTCACAAACTGTCAGATCATGATCTGAACCGAAATCAAGAGTCAGATGCTTAACCAAGGGAGTCACCCAGGTGCCTCCAGCAATATTTTATTAAACAGGACATGTAAAGAATAAGTAAAAATTTAAAATATCAATAAATAAGACTATATTCAAATTGAGAAATTCTGTCATTCAAAATATACCACTGAGAGTTAACAGGCAAGACAGTGACTGAAAGAAGGTATTTAGGTATTTACAATATACATAACTCATAATGACCTTATATCCAGAGTTTTTATATGTGCATGTGCTTGTGTATGAGGGTGCGGGTGAGGGTGCCTTATTTTATTGTGCTTCACTTTACTGTGCTTCAGAGATACTGCATTTTTGACAAACTAAAATTTGCCTGAACTCTGTGTTGAGCAAGTCTGTTGACGCTATTTTGCAACAACGTTTGCTCACTTTCTGTCTCTGTCACATTTTGATAACTTTCCCAATATTTCAATCTTTCATTGTATTATATTTTTGATAAATATTATTTATTTATTTTTCAGGGGGAGAGAGAGAGAGAGCAGGGGAGGGACAGAGAAAGAGGGAGAGAGAGAACCCTGAGATCATGACCTAAGCCGAAATCAAGAGTCTGATGCTTAACAGCCTGGGCTACTCCAGTGTCCCTCATTGTATTAGGTTTGTTATGGTGATCTGTGCTTAGTGATTAAGACTCACTGAAAGCTCAGATGATGGTTAGCATTTTTGAGCAATAAAGTGTTTTTGATGAGATATGCATATTTTTAAAGGCATAATGCTATTGCACACAAAAAATACTACAGTATTGTCTAAACATTGCTTTCACATGCACTGAAAAACTAAAAATTAATTTGGCTTCCTTTATTGTTGTATTTAGTTTATTGAGGAGGTCTGGAACAGAACCTGAAATATCTCTGAGGTATAGCTGTATACACCAAGAGAACACTTGTTCAGTTATTTCACAAAGAGGATATCCAAAAGTTAGTACAAATATGCAAATAAGTTAAATATCATTTGTCTTCGGGAAATGAAAAATAAAATCATAGATATTATTAAACACAGGCCTAGTTAATTATATTAAGTATTGAATAGCGTGTTCTATTGAATAGAACTGGACCTCTGGGATAAATACTTTGAAAAATTTTTGCCACTGAGCGTATGCATTTCCTGTGAGTCAGTTATTTCAGTTCTAAATTCACATACATCTGATATACGTGCATATAGGTCTCCAGACACAAATATAAGAGTGTTCTTTGATGAAAGATATGAAATCATCCCAAATTCCCATCCAAAGTAGAGTTGAAAAACATTATGGTATATTGACACAATGATAGAGTAATATACATCAATAAAAAAGGAATGAGTTGTGTCTACGCAGCAATGTGATGAGACTCAATAAGATAATAAAAAAAGAACAAAATAAGGTAAAGCAAAACAAACTCACAATGTACAGTTCCATTTGTATAAGATCAAAAAGTGGGTAAGCTCATTTAGAAGCCAAGACCAGATTAATTGTAGAGTAAGGAGTTGTGATGCCTAGATGAGGGCGGGAGGAAGTTTCTAGAATGCTGATAATAGTCTGTTTATTGACATATGTGTGCTCATCTTGTGCATATTTTGGCACATACATGATACTTCAATTTTTTTTTTAATTTGTAGATATTAGGAAAGAAATGCAAGTACAATGAGTAGCACTTGCATTTAGATATTTTGGGCCGCATAGAGAAAGCTTTCTGTGCCCATCTTCTGTCACTGCTGAAGCAGTGGTGTATACAGAATAAAGCATTCATTTAGATATCAAGTAAACAATGCCTTCAGCAATTGCAGAAGGAAGGTATATGACGACATAGTGCCGGGGCAGAGACAGAGGTGAGCAAATGCAAAAAGATCAGTTCTAAAAATTCTGACTGTCATGATGGTGGGACTCTGGTGGGAGCATGGGAGCCACCTTGGCTCTAAGTAGAACAGCTAATTCATTTCTATGGGACATGGATTATTTCTAATTTTACTTCTAATTACAAAGGTAATAAGAGCTCAATATTGGAAAAATGGAAACAGAATAGGGTAAAATAGTCATAACTGAAACTCTCAAAAGAGTTATAAAATTCACTTTTATAAGATGCATATATATGTGTGTATATATATATATATATATATAGAGAGAGAGAGAGAGAGAGAGGATACTATATTCTAGATTGTATAGATTGCAGTAAATTATTTTTTACAGGATAATACTATAATATGTGTTTATATCCAGTAATGTTAAGTCCTTCTAGTTTTCTGGTTCATATGATAGTCTTGCCTACATTTAGTTCTTTGAGTTTTCATGTAAATTTTAGATTAATTTGTCAAATTTCACACACACACAAGGGATTTTGAAATTTCTGACATGTTTTGGTTGTTTAACATCAAAAGAAATGTAATTTGGTGGCCTTTTTTTTTGCTTTACGTATTCCACATAAATCATTTTAATATCATTAGAATAATATATTTTATTATATAAGAAAAAGTATTATATCCTAGTTTTGAAATTGTTTTCATTTTGTGTAAACACAATAAACAGCTCTTTGCATAAAGGTGATCCAAATTGTTTTTAAGGTTTTCCAGTATGGTGTCTACAAGGTATTAAAAAACAAAATCCAACTGCATACATTTGAAAGATCGTATTAGCTTCATTCAATGATGCATGAATCGGGCAGCATCCCACCTAGCAGATAAAAAGGAGCTTTGAGGAGCAGTTCAAAACGAGAGACTTTTGTACATAGAAGGTAGTGGGGACAAGGAAGTCATCCAAGCAAAAGGTGAATTTGTTGTTATAAGATCGCTGTCTTGCAGGGCATGGTGGGGGTCTATTCTATTGGGTGAATTACCTCACTAGGGCTGACCAAGTAATTCCTGATTGACTGCTATAAGATTCCATTTCTGGGAGAACCAAAACTGTAATTAAGTATTTATGTCATTTGGGCCAGGTGGGGCTTGGTATAAGTGACCCCATTTGGGGTCTTGTTTTTAAGAAAAGTGAACGAAGTCAAAGGACCGGTACTATGAAACCTCTCGGAAAATTGTTTTGTGTATCATTTCCAAATATTTTCCATTTTAACCATCAGCATATGTGATTAAGTTATAGACTATTACTAGGATAGTATGTCATAACATTAATTTTTCTTTGTTTTGATCCAAAATATCATTAAGTATTATCTTTCAGACCTTGAAGAGAAAGATAGTGTTGTGTGTGTGTGTGTGTGTGTGGGTGGGTGGGGTTGTGTTTTGTGCTTCTGAGGCCAGAGAAAGACAGACAGAGACAGAGATACCAAGGATTGTTAAGACTGCATGACTACAATTCATTTTTATTTTTTTGCTATGTAAAGAATCAAAATGCTAATTATTTCCTGGAAAATATAAATATTCTAAATGATGCATATTATACTTTTATACCTTTAATATAATTCATTATTTTTTATTATTGTCAATTAGCTTAGATAATGTATACATAATTAAAGGGCTATGATGCAAGGCTCTTTCCAGAACTGCATGGAGTAGGTTATTTCATAGCAAGTAATTGTAATGCGAAAATGCAGGAAGT
Source organism: Felis catus (assembly GCF_018350175.1). Classification (NCBI taxonomy): domain Eukaryota; kingdom Metazoa; phylum Chordata; class Mammalia; order Carnivora; family Felidae; genus Felis; species Felis catus. Next base: position 216,639,605 of record NC_058368.1, on the reverse strand, counting down.
TTTTCTAAAAGCACAAATTCAAGTATATTAAAATAAGTTTCAAATTTTCTTTTCCTTGGATGAAAGCTTCTTTTGTAGTGCAAATGGATTTTAATTAGAAATCTACATTTAAAAATCATATTAAAGGGACACTATTTTTACTGAGCTATGCCAGGGGGTAAATAATATTAATGCTAAATACATATCTTTTATGAAAAGAATAAAATGAACTGTGATATGTCTTTGTTTAAGCACAAAGTTCCAATACTGTGCAATTGTCTTTTGAATGAAAGTTGAATCACATTTTCTTTATTCTAGCATCAAATCTGAGCATTTCAAGAGGTAAACAGTGATACTTTGATGCTTTGCTTCAAAGCATCCAGAGGAAATTAATCAAATTAATCCATTCTTCTTTCTACTGGCAACAAAAATTATTCGCCGCTTTGGACTCAGGGCATTTCACAGGACTCTAATGAGTATTGGGAAGGGAGGGAAAAAAAAAGTATTAAATGGTGGCATTAAGGATGAGATTGTAAGCTACTCAAATTCTTTCTTTATGCCAGATTGGGGATGTAATGAGTGAAGCAGGAGGCCCCTGGAGGCTTGGAAACATTGCAGAGCACGCTGCCTGCCTATGGAGGCAGCGGCTACCCAGCATCTGTGGCTCGTTGCCACGTTGGAACTCAGTACTAAGTTTGGCAGATATTCCAGTGTTGGTGGAAAAGACAGAAATTTGTAGTTTAATCTGAGCTCTGTCCATTTTTGAACTGTTGGTGTTAACAATGTCCGTGTAAGCAGAAGAAAAAAGTTGGGAAGCTCTTCCTTATTAACTGAACAGAAAAATCATCACTTAACCTTGGACCTGTCCTATTGGTGACTGTTATAATCAAAGCTCCCAAGAAAATTTAAAAATATTTAAGTGGCAACTGTCTCTGAAGGCAGTTTTTCCTTGGGGCTAATCAAGAGAAAAATTTATTTCTTGCCTGAGACCATTGGTTGAAGACCAAGCAACTTTTTTTTTGTTTGTTTGTTTATTTATTTTGAGAGAGAGAGAGAGAGAGAATACCAGCAGGGGAGAGGAAGAGAGAGACGAAGAGAGTGAATCCCAAGCGGGCTCCACATTGTTAGTGCAGAGCTCGATAAAGGGCTCAAACCCACAAACTGCGAGATCATGACCTGAGCTGAAACCAAGAGTTGGACACTTAACCGATGAGCCCCCCAGGGGCCCCCAAGACCAAGCAACGTTTAATCATGCAGTTAATATAGGATTGCTTACATATTTTCCAATAATCAAGTGATTGCTATTTACAAGATTATTTTTAGGAGTCACTATAGGACAAGCATTCTCCAAAACAACAGAGGTTGCTCTCAAAACTTTTATTATTATTATTTTTTTTTTTTGCTGAAACTATACGCTCTCTTTCTGTATCTCTTCCAAACCTCTAAAGGAATTCTCATACTTTTTCAAAATTGTAGCTGTAGGGATAGCTAACTTACATCAGCTCTGTAGGCAGACTCAGATTCTAAACACAGCCCTGGTGTTTACCCTGAGTCCCGGGTTCCTTGTTGAGAAAATCAGGGTCATTATGGAATACCTCCTAGGCTTGTTCTGAAAATTTTGTAAGAAAATCTTTAAAGCCATCAGCACAATAACTGGAAAATAGGAATTGTTCCATACATCTTGATTATTATTATGTCCTTTCAAGTCACTCTATTTTGCCTGGTTGACATGAAAACATTGCTGCAGGTGTCAGAAGACACATTTTTCTCCCAGTGGAAACTTCACATCTTTCTAGTAATCATCTTCTTGGGGAAAAAATAGTATTTTTATTCACTGCCGCTCATGTCTAATGCATGTTTCAGATGACCCCCTTTCTGATCTTTTGAAAATTATCATAACATTATAAGTGGCTTTGACAATTATCTAGTTATTAGACACAAATGGATACACAGGAACTGAGAGAAATTGAGTGATTTGCCTGGGCCAAAAGTAAATGAATAAATAAATAAATAAATAAATGTGCAGAACTGGGGCTAAAAGTTTTGTTTGCTTCTTTCTTTTGCTTCATTTATACATCTCTTTTTGAATATATTTATAGATTTAAAGAAAATCTTTGAATGTCTTAAATCACAGACTTTATCCATTAAATTGGAAAGAACGGGATACATTCTTAAGAGAAAACTCTTATTTATACGGAAAAATGTATTTTTCAGTTTAGCTATCATGGGCCAAACATCTGGGTACCTGTCAACCGATTTTACATGATTGACATGGTTTGCATTCACATCCAGATGTTTCTGCATTTTGAGATCGACTTTCACACATTGACAATATAAATGATCAATAGAAAATCGTATTTCATGGGCATTATGAATAAAGGTCAACACATTTATTTTGGATTCCTCTAAATAAATATTTCTTAAATGTCATATTTGCATAGCATTAAAAGTTTTCAGCAAATGCTTGTGAGGAGTGCCCCTGTGACACTGATGATTGAATACATTATCTTGTCTCTTTCTAATGAAGAAAGCAGTGTATTGCCAACCTTATTCGAACTAAGGGAACCCCTCTGACCACTTCAGATGTCCAAAATGGATTTTATTTTGGAGGATGATATTTTGCTAAAATAATATGAGATTTATCTTTACTGTCCGCTAAAGAAATAAGGAAAATAAAATGCCATGGGAATTGTTATTTTAATGGTGTATTCAAAGGAGTAAAAGTTAAATATAGAACTTTGAATTGCTGTCCTCTTTTTTCCTCGGCTGGTAGAATATGTTAGTAGTCTGGAGATTGGGAAATTCAACCTCACACAATACATCCAACTAATGAGATTGCAGAAACATTGTGCTCTCCATCATTTCCTTATCAGTGACAGTCAGTCCATTAAAAGCTCTAACCCCAAGAAGTGAATTTCAGTTTTAAACTTTTGCATTCTGAAAACACTCTTCCCAAGACTGTTAATAGATAAGATGGATGCCACATTTGGTGACAGTTCAAGACACTTACCCTCCCGGAACTGTTTTGAAACCAACAACAGGCCTATTATCTTCTCTTAGAAAGACATTTTATAGTGCTGTTTAGTGAATTGTGAAATTCTGAAGGAAGTTTTATTTACCTGTGTTTTTGTTTCCTCACACAATGTAGTATCATACGTTAAAATACAGGCTTGTGATCTACATTTTAATTGCATCTTTTCAGGAAAATTGAATAGATCTACGAAAAACTATCTTCCTCTGGACAGCAGCACTATTTGGCCTTCTGAGAACAGAACGGTGATCATTTATCCCTGGATCCTTAATATTTTTGGTTGCAATAAGTTAGGCATGCTCACAACTGAAAGAATTGTAGGCTAATCTATGCAGCCTTTCCAAACTTAGTGTTTGTTAATTTTAAGAGAAGAAATTTAACAAACTCAAGCACAAAGGTATGACTTCACCTCCTGACACGGAGGAGATTTGCACTCACACCAAGGTCCCCAGGAAATAACCATGACTATAGGGCATGGCATACAGGGGGAGTTTAAAGTCTTACTATTTGAAGTGGTTTTATAAATCCGAAGGTTTGTAAGTTTCCTTCTATGGATGTAGTCAGAATAAGTCAAAAGAATAACTGAATTCAACTCCCAAATTCAGTCCCAGAGGTTTCAGAAAACAATAGGGAAAAATTATCTGAAGCAAGTAAGCTTTTGAGAAGACCGGCATCTAGGCCACTGTTCTCTCTGTTCCTCCATGAAGATGGGAGATAAGGGCATAAATCGATGTTTCTGGAGCTGTTCAATCGATAACTACTGGTTTGAGATGTAAAATAAGCAAGGAACGAATCAATCGATACTTAGGATCATTTGGTGACACAAAAAGTGCAGAAATAAATATTGCTAGAAATAGCGATGCAGGAACTGATTTATAGTCCACATGCAATAGGAAATAACACAGGCAATTTTGTATATACCTACTGGAGCAATGTTGTGAGCACAGTGACAAAAACACAGTGTATGGGAGAGGTGAGTGCTCGTGTCCCGCCAGGTACAGAGATTAAAATCTGTTTACAAAATGCAGCAAAGGACAGTTGGCTGAAAATCCCACGTACATCAGAGGATACTAAATAGAAACAGGATCCTAGGTATACTTGAATGAAGTACACGGCATTTGAAGCGGAATCATTTACTTTCAGTAAAAACGGTTCTCATAAGACCTCGGAAGCTAGGAGCACTGTAGAGAGATTGTCAGGGTGAAATTATCAAACAGATCTCAAATATAAAAATTTAATATCGATAATAGCCAACAGTTTGGGTCATTTATTCTCTGTGCAATAGCATGCTGTATGTGGCATATTTTATTTAATCTTTGCAATTAATCTGTAAGGAGACATTGTATGTATGTCAACTTGGCAGGAGAATAAATTGAGTTTAATACAGATTAGGTATCTTTTCTCAAGATTGTGAAACTTGAAAGCATCAGAATGAGGGTTTGAAGCAAGGCAGTATATTCCATAACCCATACAGTTAAGAAAGAATTATTCTAGATATTAGTATATGTTCTTTGATGCTAAGAGACTCAATCCATCCATCTAGGGTTGGAGGTAACACTAAAAATATTTTTTTTAATCAAAATTTTAAGAAAATATTTTTTTAATTTTTTTTAACATTTATTTATTTTTGAGACAGAGAGAGACAGAGCATGAATGGGGGAGGGTCAGAGAGAGGGAGACACAGAATCAGAAACAGGCTCCAGGCTCTGAGCTGTCAGCACAGAGCCCGACGCGGGGCTCGAACTCACAGACCGAGAGATCGTGAACTGAGCCGAAGTCGGCCGCTCAACCGACTGAGCCACCCAGGCGCCCCAAGAAAATATTTTAAATAAATCTAGTCCAAACATAATTTTAATTTTACCTTCACAATGTACTAGAAATATAGTTTAAAACGTTTTTCATAATTCAAGATTATTTAAATTTATATTAATTAAACATGATAACAGGAATATATGTATGGATAATTAGAGTAAGTTTTTCAGGTAAATTTCCTGTGTCTAACACAAATTGTAAATTTCAGCGAGCAAGAAAAATAAATTGCAACTCTTGAACAACAGCAGCCTCCTATTATAAACACCATGTGTAATATAACTCTCCATAGCCATAACTGTAAAAACCATTTGCTTAGCACAGTTTTTTCGCCTTTTTTTTGGGGGGGGTAAACAAAAGAGATACTAATTTCAGAATGAGGAGCTATGGCTAAAGCTTTTTGTTCTGTATGTCATTAGGATAAATGGTATATAAATATTTCCACGCTCATTCTATGTATTTACAGCAAAGCGAAATGATTAAACTAATGCTTTGAAATCTGGAAATTGCATTTGCCACTTCTTTTCCTCTAAGGGTGTCAGATTAAAAAACATTATGACTTATGATCTGTGCTTCAATTTCAGTTAAATCAAGACCACATGAAAGAACTAGGTACTGACAATATTAAATTTTTGCACATATGTGACTTTCCAAAACACCACAGCTGTCTGCTCCTTGTTCTTACTCATTTTTCCTTTGCCTCCTCGATTAAACTTTTCAGCAAATATCATGTTTATCTTAAAAGGGCCTTGAGTTTCAGTATTATCATTTCGTTGCCCCATTTACTCTTTAAACAGCCATAAACTGCTGTTCCCCACACCTGCACCTTGCTACAAAGATGCTATTATTATGGTATCTGACCTTGATATGCTAACTGTGACTCACAGCATAGTATTTACAGGATAAATCCAAACACCTTAAGTATAGATAGGTGCAGAAAAATCTAGTTAACTAAAACTGACGCTTGTAAGAAAAACTAAAGCAAAATGCAGTACTTAAGCAAATAATATCTCTTGACATACTACAAGGAGTATGAATATTACAGAGTCTATATTCATTGTCACTCACGTCGAAGTGGTGAATCCACTGGTCATCTAACTGGCCTGGCTAAATTTTAATGGCTAAGGTCACTCTCCAAATAGGCATATTAGTTATTTGCCCTGAGATGGGATTGGGATGTTGGCTCTCCAACTGAGTGATGTCCTATCTTATCAACCCGATTTGACAGAATTAAGACAATTTTCAATTTAAAGTATTATGCAATCTTTCCTAATATTCAGAAATTTTGCCTGTACTTGAATATAATTGGATTTTTCACGATTTTGAACTTGGCTCCCTATTCCAAGACAAAAACATATGGTTTTATAGTATATTATAGCAACTGCTAGGTCAATACCCCAATTTTAGCTTCCTTCCACCTTTACAATATTAAATCTGTTAAAATAATTTCCAGAATATTTTGACATATAAATGAATTGAGCTGTGTATTCTTAATCATGTTTATGTGTGTCCATTGCTATTGATACTTTTCTTTGGATTTTATTAAACACCACATTACATTGTGTCAAGTATAAAAATATTTTGTTCCTAAAAAACTAAGATATGAACCATGAAATCCATTCTTTTTTTTTAAATTTTTTTTCCAACATTTATTTATTTTTGAGACAGAGAGAGACAGAGCATGAATGGGGGAGGGTCAGAGAGAGGGAGACACAGAATCTGAAACAGGCTCCAGGCTCTGAGCTGTCAGCACAGAGCCCGATGCAGGGCTCGAACTCACGGACCGCGAGATCATGACCTGAGCCGAAGTCGGTCGCTTAACCGACTGAGCCACCCAGGCACCCCTCCATTCTTAATTCTAGAGGACAAACTGCTGGTTACCAGAAGGGAGGTGGGTGAGGAGATAGGTTGACTAGATGATGGGAATGAAGGGGTGCACTTGTGGTGATGAGCGCCGGATGGTATATGGAAGTGTTGAATCAGTACATTGTACGCCTGGAACTAATACAACACTCTATGTTCACTAACTGGAATTAAAATAAAAACTTAAAAAAATATTTTTTCTAAGACTTAATTGCCATTTGCAAGTGAGATTTGAGATTTGTGCTTCTAAAAAAAAATGCCATTCAATCTGTGGTGTGACACATGCAAAGTTCATTTCAACCTGTATCCTAGAACAGTTTAAACACGGTGAGACCTGATTTCACATCTACAAAAAATTCCTCTCTAAAGCCATATGCTCTCTGAACCTGTACAAAATGGTAGTTTTTGTAGAGTCTAAAAAATTTCTTCAACAACATTTCGTCATCATTATGTGTATTGTTCAGTAGTCTTCTTGCACCTTAATTAAATTTGCGAACGTATTTTAAAAAGAACAATGAATTGTATTTAATAATTAAATATATTAGCACAGAATTATAAACAACAATGACATATCACCTTGCAATTTCAATATCAGAAGGCATGAAACCCTTCTTATTTTTTCCTGAAGAGATCTGACAAGATTTTATATAAATTTTGAATGTGTATTTTTTTCCCTTTTCTTCCACTTAATTTTATAGTCCTACCAAAATAATGAGCCCTTTAATTAAGCTAAAAATTATGGAGATTCCCTAAACTGTGGCAGCAAAGGAATGGAGGTATCAGTGACTGAGGGATGGGTTAGATGGGGAATCAGCAAATTGTCTTGACGGGGTTTTTGGAGTTGTCTTGACAAGGCCATTGAATGGGTCTTGTAATTGTAAAGCCTGGGCACAAATTGGTTGGTGAGTTTCTTGAGCCGCCATTAGGGATGTGCTATGAAAATTGTATGACAGAAACAGATGACAACATAGGTGCAGTCTGTGTGGTGGTGCCTTGATGGTGTCTTGGGTGTAGACACGTCCAGGCGCTTGGCAGAGTAGAGCTTCGCTGTGGTCTCATCTGGGAGGTCTGAAAGATTGGTGGAAGCATCAGCTGGTTCTCGTAGTCCATGTGGGGCAGTAGCCAAATTCTCCCTGTTGGTACATTTCCAACATCTAGGTGAATCCAAGGTTGGTGAAGATATAGTAGGAATAGATCAATCCATAAAGCATCCCAGATGGGATGCCTGCTCGGTTAGGTCGCTCTGGTTAGGGTTGTCTCCAATCTCTTCATTAAGCTCCAGCTGTGGACGGGGAGGCACCTGCTCACTGAGTCCAGTGAGACTGAATTTGTTCTGGATGTAGTCTTCGTGTATTTCATAGAAGAACGCATTGCCACAGAGCCCATAGGACCAGTATCATTAACACTATTTTTCAGATGGTTAAATCACTTACTTTGAATTTATTTATTTTTCCATATCAATTTCCTGATGCTCCTTGGTGTCTATAATTTTGATTTTCTTGACTGTTCTTAAAAGTCTCTGAAAGTTCAGTTACTTGTTTTTCTTTTCATTCACAAAACATGTGATAATTAAAGTTTTTTTCTACCTATTTTAATAAATTATAAAAAGCAGTACATGGGAATGACATTTTTAATTTCTATGTCCTTTAAAGTTTTTATTAATATAGTATTTATAGAGAAAAGTGCCCATATCAAAAGGGTTCAGCTTAATGGATTGACTTCACAATCAGAAGACAGGAGTTTAGTCAGAGTCAGATCAAAAATGCCATAAGCCTAGAACATTCTCATCCCAATCACTACTCCAGTTAACTACTCTCCTGATTTCTAAAACCAAAGACTAGTGTTGCCCTTTTTGTAATAATGTTAATAAAATGCATTATGCACATTGTAAATAACTGATGCAGATTTTGTGAATATTCCTTAATTTTTTTATGGCTTCTCATATGACTGGACATTTATGTGGTAGTTTCCAGTTTGGGCTGATAAATAATGTTATTATGAAAATTCTAGTACATGCTTTTCAGTGAACTTATGGATATACTGCTGTTGGGTTCAGGTCTATACGGTGTGGAATTAATGATCTTTAAAAAGGTGTGTGTTGTAGATACTGCAAACAGCTTTCTGAACTGGTTTCATGCCGAAGTTTTGAGGACATAATGGACTTTGATATTTGTAAGGAATCTAAAAACTCGGCTTTTCCTTTTACACATTCAGAAACATGTGTGTTTAACTTTATAATATTTTATTTATTTAATTATCTCTTCAGAACCTGAATCAGCAACCCCGGGCCCAATAGGTTCTCCTGGTGATTCCCACTGCCTGCTAAAGTTTGAGGACCTCGGCGACAATGACATCTTTACCTACCTGGTAGGGTCAGGGCTCTTTATTAATGGATTGGTATATTTTTCAATATTTCACCTAGGTTTACAACACAGGTATGACGGGTGCTAAGATTTCATTTTTTACTTTATTTTTTAATGTTCATTCATTTTTTGAGAAAGAAAGAGAGAGAGAGAGAGTATGAGCACGGGAGAGGCAGAGAGGGAGACCCAGAATCCGAAGCAGTCTCCAGGCTTTGAACTGTCAGCACAGAGCCGGATACGTGGCTGAAACTCATGAACCGTGAGATCATCACCTGATCTGAAGTTAGAAGCTTAACCCACTGAACCACTCAGGCACACCCAGTGTGGAGCCTAATGTGGGACTTGATCTCAAGACCCTGAGATCAAGAGCTGAGATCAAGAGTCGGATAGTTAACAGACTGAGCCACCCAAGTGCCTCAAGGTTTTCATTTTAAAATGATTCCCTTTACAGTGTTAACTGTGAATGAATTAAAATGGAAAGTTTAGGGGCACCTGGCTGGCTCAGTCAGTAGAACATAGGACTCTTGATCTCTGGGTTGCGATCTGAGATCATAACCGATATTGCGTTGTAGAGATTACTTAAAAACAAAACCTTTAACACAAAATAAAATAAAATGAAGTGGAGAGTTTACTGAATCAGGGACTTTTATAGTCCAACCACCTCCCCCCAAATGCTAAAGACCTAATAAAGGAGTAATTGGGAAATCGGTACTTTCCACTTAATTTTTTTGATAACTTTAACTGCTCTAAAAAAATACTCTATTAATTTTGAAAATGTACTGCATTTTAATCTGCCTGTGCAATGCCTTTGGCAACTTGGACAAATAGTTAATAAGGAAAAGCCATTTTAATCATTTATTAGCTTTAAAAATATATATGTAGGTAATAGAGTTTTCTATCCCAAAATATATCTTCTTGCTCTAGAGCTAAGGCTGAGCTATAAACATTGGCAAAGTTTTGTGGATTGTGCTTGAGTTACTAATTTCTAAAACTGAATTATCACGGGACTTTTTGTATCATATTTGGTTTTTCTTTTATTAAATTTTATTTTTTGTATATGCTTTTATTTGCAGAAAGTGTTCTGGTGATTATCTGGCTAAGTTTTTCAAAAAAAAAAAAAGAATAGTTATAGATTTAACAATACAAGAGATGGGGCCCCTGGGAGGCTCAGTCAGTTGAGCGTCTGATTTTGGCTCAGGTCATGATCTCACAGCAGGTGAGTTCGAGCCCTGCATCAGGCTCTGTGCTGACAGCTCGGAGCCTGGAGCCACTTCGGATTCTGTCTCTCTCTCTCTCTCTGCCACTAACCCACTCACATTCTGACTCTGTCTCTCTCAAAAATAAATAAATAAACATTAAAAAAATAAAAAAAACAATACAAGAGACAATTACATATGCTCAAAATAAACACATTCTAATGGGCAGACTAGTGAAATTTCCATTTTAATTAAAATGTTTGACCTCAACTATAAATTTGATCTCTTAACAGCTCAAGTATAAATGTTATAACTGTCATGAAAGGGACTTGAGAACTACTCCAAAGCAACAAGGAATAGAATCAACAGTGTTATTTTTATATCACTCAAAAAATACTAGTTGAGTTTATTAATTCCAGTCTGTCAAAGTCATTGACATGCTGTATGAGACACAAAAAATAAGTTTGTAGACCTAAGCAAACCAATTTTTATTGTAATCAAATAATGGTGAATTAGGCCAGCTGAATGTTGTTTCCATACTGAAATTCATCTGCAATATATAAACACGACTTAGGACCAAATTGGTATTGTGGATGATGGATGGGTTATTTTTTGATAAATAGCAGGATGCATACTCCTTTTCATATTTTAAAGTGAAGTTAATAAGATTTTATGTTTTTTTTTCTTGACCTTTGAGACTGTCATTTCATACCTAGTAGATCAATTCAGCACTGGTAACAGAACCAAACAAGTCAGTGTATATGTTAAGAAAGGTTTTGATTTGCATGGAAGGTGGTGACAGGAGTGTCCATGAGGTTATCAGGCCAACAGGTGATATTGACTGTCAGGAGTGTAGGTAGATATGACACAGTTTTAGCCAGTGAGAATTCTGAGGAGAAGGGAACTGAGATTATTTGGGCACAATAGTGTTCAGTGGGAGGAACTGGTCTTCTATCCCATTAGATATCCCTGCTGTCTGAGACCCTGGTGTGAAGGCACCTTATTAGCTGACCGCATGTCGGGATAGTAATGGAGTCCTGTTATGACTCAGGAGTCCTGTTATGAGGGTATGAACAGACATCCTGAGGCTGGACCAGCTGTCATGAGGTTGGATCATGGATGACATGCAAATGAATCGTCAGACTCGGTGGGGGTTTTATTCCAATGAGTGTATGGACAAAGGAATGGGGAATAACCTGAGGTTCCTCAGAACAGTTTTAAGAGCTGTGATCTGCTCCTTCTGATAAGCGTTCACGGCTACTCACCGAAGTCTTGGGAATGAAAGAGCCTGCAAACCCTCAACGTCGCCATGTGAATTTAAAGTTTAGATGTGTGTAAGGAGTTCAATATAACCTGACACCTTTGCTGATGTTTCACTTTGCTGAAGGATGTGGGCACATCCATTCAGTGAGCCCCCAAGTTCAGGGAGTTGGGGTGGATGCAGATATAGCTGAGTGCCTGTTCACATGCTTCTCACCTTGCTTGTCCTCCACTATGAATTCCAGAAGGAAAGAAAGCACACGATTGGTGTCCACATCGGACATACTCACCTTCTGCAATGCGAACATCCTCCTGACATTCTTGGTGATCATCATCTGGTTGGTGAGCTCTTTAATGTACAGCTACATTTAGCATTTTTAGGTTGATGAGAAAGGGTCACCTTTCTCCTTTCCAGCCTGCAGCTCTCCAAGGAAATCAGCTGGTGGTCCACCAGGTACTGCAAGTTCTTACACAAGTGCTGGATACCAAGGGAGCTTGTCCCCCTGGCAACCCCTTGCCATTTTCCAACTCTAACTCGACAACTGAGAACATCTTTAACACCTTTCAAGGGCCATTCTTCTAAGAAGAGACTGAAACGGCCTGCAATTCTCAGGCATGGACCTGGGGCTAGGGTGACGGCTGGGTTTAGAAGGGAGGCAGAGGGATGGGGAGGTAAAGCTGGAGTTATCCCTCTTGAAGTCTGCAAGGCATGACTAAAATAGGTCTTCGTGGCATTGGGTTTGCTTTAAACAATTAAAAATTAGACTATTGACCAGCATATTCATTAAGTGTACTAATAAGACTGTTGATATCTGTGAAGCTCTTTTTTAATCAAAAAGAGCATTTTTAATGTGCCAAGATATAAATTATGGGTACTTCAGGATTATTGTATCATGGAATTTCCCACAATATTGTATTTTTATGCTCTTTTTAATTATGTTGGCCACTGATATTTGAAGTTTGATTTGTGTTTATAAAGTTTCCTTAAAAGATTCTTATGAGAGCTGAAATATTTGACAATTTAGAAGTTATAGACACTTTTAGAAGGCAACTTGGTAAGGTACCACATGCTGTGAACATTGCTTTTTGTGCTTTCCAAGTCACACGGGGATGCCTGTGAACCTGACCTACACAAAGTAGTTATTTTGGTTCTTTAAACTGCCTGCCAAACTGTTGAGGAAGCTTTTTGATTTGGGCAGACGGCCACTTCAAAACAAATCAAAATATAATATTTGGTCTCTGAACTTACCTACATTCAAATCTTTGGATATGAATGCTAACTCAGATTGAATTTGAGGTCTAATTGTTTTTGATGTTCGTAGGCAGTTTGCATGAAATATATTTGATCAAACAGCTAACACAGGCTTCACTTCTTATTAGTTTGTTGTGTAATATCCCTTCTGGTGCTGTATTATTTGAAATAAAAAATTAGAGGATAAAATATTAATATGTAGTTCCTACCCAGAGTAAGATAGACAAGATATGTATTAACAAGAGACACTGGTCTATTTCTGAGGCTATGCATGTATAGCTCACTGCTGAAATGTAAAAACATTTTAAAATGTGTTATTTACCGACAAAGTTTATGAGAAATGTGAATATGAACAGAATACATAAACTTACTAGTTTTTAATACAGTGGTATGGCATAGACTTGAAACAATGACATAGATTTCAAGCAAACGAAGGTAGTTATGTTGATTTAAGGAGCTCTTTCCAATTTACTCATATTCTTTATTGTCTTAATTTAGAGCTAGCTTATATTCCTCCCTTCTCTCCTTCCTTCCTTCTTCCTTCTCTCTCTCCTTCCCCACTCCTTTGCTCTTTCTTTCCTTCATTCCTTCCTCCCTCCTTACCTTTCTTTCTTTCTTTCTTTCTTTCTTTCTTTCTTTCTTTCTTTCTTTCTTTCTTTTATCTCTCTTCTTCTTTTCCTTTCCTTTCCTTTCCTTTCCTTTCCTTTCCTTTCCTTTCCTCTCCTCTCCTCTCCTCTCCTCTCCTCTCCTCTCCTCTCCTCTCTTCTCTCTTCTCCTTTTTTCTTTCTTTCTTTCTTTCTTTCTTTCTTTCTTTCTTTCTTTCTTTCTCTTCCCTTCTTTCCTTTTCTTTCTTTCTCTCCCTCTTTCACTCCTTTTCTCCTCCCTCCCTCCCCCTTCCTTCCTTCCTTCCTTCCTTCCTTCCTTCCTTCCTTTCTTCCTTCCTTCCTTCCTTTCCCCGAGTTTGTGTGCATTCTCTTATATCCGTAAAGAAAAAAATGAAAAGAGACATGAAAAACTCATAAACATGGTTATATATAAGAGGGTGCATGGTTGAGAAGCAGACTTGAAAATCAGTTCACAAAATATAACTTTTTATGCAGTTTTGGTTCTGGAATCTTGCTGGTTCTTTACATAATTAAAAAGGCAATAAAAAGCAAGTTTTAAATAGTGTAGGAAAGTGAAAGTGATGTTTATTATACAGGCAACATAACCAAATAGAGACAATGGTTAGCCAAAATAAAATACAGTAACTTCATAATACTCAGTCGTTTATAATCTTAGGAACACATAACTGCCAATAATCTTAAACCACACTCAGTTATACTTTGATAGTTAATTTGTTATTATGAATTTGACACTATTGTAAATATTCTAAGATAATTGAAATAATTCATTGCATCACATTCTCAATAATAGTTAAAGAGGTACAAATATGAAATTTAAAGAATTAGCAAAACTCTGATTTTCAATTTAACATAAACATATCAAGGTGGATTTATTATTTTTATTTTTTTAATTCAATGTTTTCTAGCACTCTTCACTAAAAACTCTAGAAGCTAATAATCAATAGCAATGAATATTCTTTGTAACAAGGTATTGGTCTCTAAGTACTATTTTTTAAAAAATGTGTGAATTTGTTTTATTTTATTGTGATAAGAATATTTAACATGAGATTTCTCCTGATAATACATTTTAACTATAAAAAACATCACTGTGGACTATAAAGACAATGTTGTATAGCAGAACTCTAGAACTTTGTCATCTTGCTTGAGTGAAAGTTCACACCTATTGACTAATAACTCCCCATTTCCTCTCCCCACCGCAGTCCCTAGAAACTACTATTCTACTCTTGGATGCTATGAGTTTGACTACTATAGATACCTTACATAAATCAAATCATGTAAAATTTGTCTATTTGTGGCTGGCTTGGTTTACTTATAATAATGCTCTCAAGATTCTTCTCTGTTGTCACAGATAACAGATTTTTCCTCTTTTTTCAGGCTGAGTAATAATCCACTGTAGGTATATACCACATTTTCTTTATTTGTTTATCTGTCAATAGACATTTAGGTTGTTTCTTGGCTATAATAGCAATGAAATAAACATGAGACAGGTAGCATCTCTTCAGGATTCAGATTTCAGGTATTTTGGAATAATGTCCAGAGTGGGAGAGCTGAATTATATGGCAGTCCTATTTTTAATTACTTTAGGGGACTTTATGCTATTTTCCATACTGGCCATACCATTTTGTATTCCTACAAACAGTGTGCAAGGGTTACAATTTCTCTACATCCTCTCCAACACTTGTTGTCTTTTTTTTTCTTTTAATATAATAGCCATCCAAAAAGATAAAGTGATATTTCATTGTAGTTTCGATTTGCATTACCCTAATGATTAATGGCATTGAAAAAAAAATTCATATGCCAGTTGGCCATTGTATGTCTTTCTTGGAGTAATGTCAAGTCCTTAGGCTATTGTTGAATTGGGTTACTAACTTTTTTTTTTAATTTGAAATATAGGAATTCCTTATATGTTTTTGAGATTATCCCCTTATCAAATATATGGTTTTCAAATATTTTCTCTAATTCATGGTTGCCTTTTTGTTTGTTGACTGTTCCTTTGGCTGTGCAGACTTTATAGTTACATGAAGTCCCACTTGCTTATTTTTGCTTTTGTTGCCCGTGCTTTTGGCATCATAATCAAAAAATAATTTCTGAGACCCATATAATGAAGTTTTGTCCTGTTTTCTCCTAGAGGTTTTATATTTCCAGGTCTTACATTTAAGTCATTAATACATTTTGAGTTGGTTCCATATGTAACGTTCCATTCCATTCTTTTTCATGTGGATACCCACTTTTCCCAACACCATTTGTTGAAGAGACTCTCTTTTTTCCCTTGTGTGTTATTTAAACCCATGTCAAAGATCAGTTGATTTTATGTGTGCAAAAATCACACATGTGTTTATTATTGGGTTCTCTATTCTGTTTCATCTGTGTGTATGCCTGTCTTTATGTCAGTACCATGCTGTTGTATGTAGGTCCTGGAACTTTGTAATTTATTTTGAAATCAGTGTGATACCTCCAACTTTGTTCTTCTCAAGTTTGTTTAATTTTCACATATTTATGAATTTTCTGCTGTTGATTTCTAGTTTCATTCCACTGTGGTTGAAGAAGATACTTGGTAGGGATTTAAGCTTCTTAAATTTGTTAAAACTTGTTTTGTAGCCTAACATGTGGCCTATCTTGTCAAAAAACATGTACAGTTTAAAAGAATGGGTATTCTGCTGCTGTCGAGTAGAATGTTCTATATATGTCTGTATATCCGTTTGGTCTATTGTGTTATTCGGATCCTCTTTTTTCTTATTAATCCATTTGGATGTTCTTTCTATTATTAGAAGTAGAATGTTGAAGTTGTCTACCATTATTGTACTGTTTTTCCCATCAGTTCTGTCAATGTTTCCTTTGTATATTTAGATGGGCTGAATTTGTATGTATATATATTTGTAATTGTTTTATCTTCCCAGGGGATTGACCCTACTAATATTATATCATGTCATTTTTTTTGTCTTTTGGAACAGTTTTTCCTCAAATTGATAATAAATATTAAGTGTAATTTATTATCACAAGTTCATGAAATATATCTTTTATTCTTTTCTCATTTTTGAAAACTTGTATTTATAATCATGGTTATTCATATTTGATAAATACATTCAAAGTATTTATAAAACATTTAAAATTTATAAATGGAAATGTATTACTCAATTTTTTTTCTTGATAATGGAGAAATTTAAGCAAAACCAATAAGATTTTTAATTAATAAATGTGGTAATAAAATTGAATATAACTTTAAAGTATTGGATAAATATAATTAAAGAATAAAATAAACCTGATAATCAGAATAAGTGCTTTATTATTATACATTTAAATTATCCTGATTACTATTGTAAAATACGTTAATATATATATTTGCATTGCAAATTTATAGCTAAGACTTTAGCTATATTAATATCGTGAATATTGATAGATCTGATTATCCTGTTGGATAATGGAATATAGTCTTTCATCCAATTATTTAATTTTCCTGATCCTTATGAGATAAAAAAGTTAATATTTCTAAATTTGCTATTTTTTATATGTGTTTTATAAAAAGTTATATTCAGTCATAACTTAAATGATTAAATTCAAAATGAAAAATGTTTCAAGACCTTTATTATCTTGATAATTTGGGCCTTTTTAAAAATAAATCACCTGTTTTTAGCAAAGATACCCTTATTAGGAAGTTATAATTGCTATTGAAAAATTAAAACAAATGATCAACGATTACTTTTGATTATATTTGTTATTGGGAAAAAGGGATTATAGAAAACTAATCAAACAGAAAAGAAAAATTACATATTTTAATTTGTAAAAGAGTGTTATATGATGCTCAGGTGTAAAAATAAGCATCATAGGTAAATGTTATAGAAATATTATAGAATAGTATAGAATAATACTATAGAATGAACTAAAAAATGCCTGGATAATTATTTCAGACAATATAATTGTGGGGTTTGGGATAGGATTGAAAGTACCAGCTATGCTTTACTGGAAAAAAAAAAAAAAGAAAAGAAAAGAAAAAAAAAGAAAAGAAAAGAAAAAAAAAGAAAAGAAATGGCAACTTATATTCTATTGCCAAAGAACTGGAGGATTTAAGTAGAATAACTGGATGATTTATTCCACAAGCACACATTTGTAAATATCGATGGTGACTTCAGTAAAACTAGAGAGATTTTAAGATTCTTAACTTTAAATATTAGAAATGGGGGCTCACAGCTCAGAGCCTGGAACCTCCTTGGGATTCTGTGTCTCCCTCTTTCTCTGCCCCTCCCCCGCTCACACTCGGTTTCTCTCGCCTTCAAAAATAAAAATAATAAACATTAAAACAAATTTAAAATATTAAAAATGATCATGATTATACTTTGCATGCTAAAATTATTTAAATCTTACTTTTAATTTTACATTCCCGATGAAAGGAACTCTCTTTTATTGTAGCTACTTTAATGATATCATTTTTGATACAAAAGTTTTCTACCTAAAAAGCGTAATTAATTATATTAAACGCACATTCAAGTTGTGAGTGTGGCCATTTAGACTATGAAGTCATAAAAAGGGTTCAACAATCCACTTGGGGGAAATTTATTTATTTATTTTTTTAATTTCTTTTTTTTTATGTTTATTTATATTTGAGACAGAGACAGACAGAACATGAAAGGGGGAGGGTCAGAGAGAGAGGGAGACACAGAATCCGAAGCAGGCTTCAGGCTCTGAGCTGTCAGCATAGAGCCCGACATGGGGCTCAAACTCAGGAACCTCGAGATCATGACCTGAGCCGAAGTGAGAAGCTCAACCGACTGAGCCACCCGGGCGCCCCCACTTGGTGGAAATTTAGTCTAATTGAGAACAATTATTTTATTTACTTGTAATTCACATGATGTATGCTTATAAATAGAAGTGGCTGCTAGCTAAGTCACTAGGTAGGTGATATTTCAAATTCAGCAGTAAATGCAAGGGAAGAAAGCATTTTTGCACATAAAAGATGCTAGAAAAAGTCTTTTTATGCACGATTCCAGTTTGGTAAATCTTTTGCATTTTCAATTGTTTAGATGAATTCACCAGCAAACATTCTGACGCCACAAATGGCTATTGTTTTTAAGTAAATCAGGTTATACTTTTAAAATGTTAATTTTTATGAATTCATACATGCACATTAAAGAAATCCCAGTGAAGGATGTCATAATGGAAATTAACAGTCTTACACTATTTCTTCACTTCTAGGTCTTCTCTCCAGGGGACTTATTCAATATTGGCTATATTTTGGTTATTTCTTTCACAAAATAATATTTAAGTTATTTTCTGAATTTATTAAAATCAGATCACATGTATTATTCCCCTAAAATCAAATATAAACAGTTAGCTTGTGCAAGTCCCCTTCTCCATCTCTGTGTTTGACAATTATTTTTTATTTGGGGTTTTCCAACAATTATCTTTAAATATTTTTTAACGTTTATTTTCTAAAAAAAATTTTTTTTTACATTTTATTTATTTTTATTTTTTGAGAGACAGAGAGAGACAGAGCACAAGTGACAGAGGGGCAGAGAGAGAGGAGACACAGAATCCGAAGCAGGCTCCAGGCTCTGAGTTGTCAGCACAGAGCCCGACGCGGGGCCAGAACCCACAACCCATGAGATATGACCTGAGCCAAAGTTGAACGCTCAACCGACTGAGCCACCCAGGCGCCCCTAACAATTATCTTAAATACAAACAATATAACTAAACCTCAATTCATGTTTCTATCATCTTTTCATTTGGCTTCTATACTTTACATGATCATATTAATGCCCTTCATTTTCTACAGTTTTCTTCACAATCTGCTTTGTGTTAGTTTCAGCTTTATGTTTCACAGCTCTTAGATTTTCATTCTCTCCTTTAAACATAACATCTCTTGGCCTAAAGATTGACTCTTAAAGTGAAAGCCAATAAACAATATTTGTATTATTATGGTTGCAAACAGATTGAGTAAAAAATAGCAGTTAGATTTCCATCCCTAAAAATTCAGTCATAATCCAAATATAACTTGAGGGACGATGTTAGGCTAAAAGGATTTCCTCAACTGGTAAAAAGTCATTTTAAACAAGTTTAGAGAACAGTGCTCTTCCTCAGTTTGTGATTTTTGGAGTTTATATTGACCATTTAAGAAATTGCATTGTTCTGCTTTTATCCTCAATATTTTTTCAGTTTCCATTATGCTTGTCATTGTGTTCTACTGCCATTTTTTTTCTCAAAAGTACCTGTAATGGTCTGCACTGGAACTGCATTACTTGCTCTGTTGGGTTTTCCATCTCGCTTTCTTCTCTTTTGCACTTTGACTTTCTTCTGTTTAATTTACATGTCAGAGGCCAATTTATCTTTTTTAAAAATGAATTTGGCTTTTATTGTCAAATCTAAGCTGCACTTCGGATTCCAAAGACTTAAATTCACAATGAAAGATCTTCCTAAACTGTGAAATTAACATGTAACATTTCTGAGTCTGAACTCTATGTACATATGTGTATGTATATGCATTGTATTAATATATATGTATATATGTATATATAGTTTTATGCATATATATATGTATGTATATATAGTTTTATGCACACACACACGTAATTAGATAGTATGTGTTCCCTCAGCTGACTGGCAAATAGGTCTGTCTTCTAGTTAGCTCCATGCAGATATGAGTCTTGCTAGATGAGATGATGCATAGAGAAATCTTTTCTTTTGATGTGATCATAGCAGTTGGCTTAGCTTTTGAGAACATAAACACCAAACTGACAAAGGCTTTATTTATGATATCAGCATTCAGACTACTAATCTTATTTAGAATTTAAATGTTATTATTTTTTAATAAAGTGCTCATTCTGAGATAATTGCAGATATCTTAGCAGTTGTAAGAATATAGAAGGATTTTATGTACCCATTACCCTGTTGGTCTCAATGCCAGGATATTGGCTTTGTTACTGTCAATACAGAGAACAATTCTATCACCCCAAAGATCTCTCAGTGTCTTTTGTGACACATGTACTTCTGTGTCCTTTCATAGACACATGTCCTTCTTCATTAACCCTTGACAAGCATTTATCTGTTCTCCATATTTATGATTTTGGCAGTTCAAGAATGTTATAAAAATGGAATACTATAGGTATATGAACTCTGGGAAGTTTGCATACTGTAAGATTCTTTCACTCAGTTTTGTAACTTTTTTTTCCCTCAACATAATTCTCTGGAGGTTCACCCAAGCTGTGTTTATCAGTGCACCTCTCCTACTTACTGCTGAGTAATAGTCTATAAATTAACCATTCACTCGCTGAGGAACAATCTGGGTCAGTTTGGGCTTTGAGGTACAAATAAAACTGCTACAAACATACGGACATGGATTTATGGGTGAACATGAATTTTCATTTCTCTGAAATAAATGCTTAGGAACACAATTACTGGATCATGTCATAATGCATTTTTTTTTTTCATAAGGGACTGCCAAACTAATTTCCATAGTGGCTGAAGCACTTTGGATTTCCACCAGCAAGCAATATATGAGAAGTTTGGTTTATCTTCACCGGTCTGTGGTGTTCTCATATAGTGACAATGTTTTGCCTATTATTGCAAATGTATAATCATTTCTTATTGTAGCTTTAATTGGCATTTCCTTAATTACCCATGTTTCTGCACATCTTTTTGCGTGCTTATTTGCCATCTGGACATCCTTTTAAGTGAAATATGTCTTCATGTCTTTTGTCTAATTCCTAATTGTGCTATTTATTTATTTGTTTGCTTATTATTTATTTAATTACTGTTGAGCTTTGATAGTTCTTTATATATTATACATACTAGGTTTTTTTTTTTTTTTGGTCAGATACATGGTTTACAAATATTTCTCCCATTTTACAGTCTGCCTTATGCTATTAACAAGTTTTTCAGAGAGCAAAAATGATTTTAGTTCGTATGGACGCCAATTTATCTTTTTCTAAAATGAATTTGGCTTTCACTGTCAAATCTAAGCTGCACTTCGGATTCCAAAGAACTTCTCCTAAGTTTTTGTTAAAAGTTTTACATTTTGCATTTTAAACTATTTCCATAATCATTTTGAATTAAATTTTGCATGAGGCTGTGATTTACTTAAGCCAAGGCTTTTTTTTTCCCCCATCAAATTTTGGCACTGTTGGTTGAAAAGGCATTCTATTCTCCATTTAATTATTTTTAACTCTTGTAGAAATCATTTGGGCATATTTGTGTGTTTCTTACTAAATCCTCTACTCTCTTCTATCGACCTACGTATCTATGGATCCACCAATGACAACAATCTTCATTATTATGAGTACCATACCAAGCCTTAGAATTGAGTAGATTGATTCCTTCTATATTCTCCATTTTCCAAATTCTTTTTATCCCTTCTGGTTCCTTGGCTGTTTTCCATATATATTTTAAAATAAACTGGTGTATACAAAATCCTCACTAGCGTTTTGATGAGAATTGGTTTAAACTTACATATCAATTTTGAAGAACTGACATCTTTACTGATATAAACTGCATTGTGTCTTCCCAAAACTGATATGTTGAAGTCTTAATACCTCAAATTTAACAGTCTGAGAATGTGACTACATTTAGAGATAGAGTCTTTAAAGAGGTTATTAAATGACAATGAGGTAATTAAGGGAGGCCCTAACCCAACATGACTGGCAGTTGTGTAACAGACACACAAGGGGAAAAATGTCAAGATGTAGAGAAAAGATGGCCATCCACAAACCAAGGAGAAAGGCCTTGGACAAAGTACAATCTTGTTGACACCTTAATCTTAGACTATTAGTCTTTAGGATTATGAGAAACTACAGTGCTGTTATTTAAGATATTCTGTCTGTAATACTTTGTTATAATAGACCTTACAGACTAACACACTTACCTAAAAGTTGAAAATTTCAGTCTACAAACACTGCATTTCCATTTTTGGGAAACTTTTTTATGTCTGTCATTAGCAGTTTACAGTTTTTTGATGAAAGTCTTGCAAATATTTTACAGCTACTTTAGATTATTTAATTTTTGAGTGATTTTAGATTACATCACATTTTAATTTCAGGGTTCATTTGTTCATTCCTGGCATGCAGAAATATAATTAGTATTATATGTTTTTCTGGTATCCTCTAAACTTGATGAATTTATTAATTTTAGAAGAGTACTTTTTGAATGTATGTGTATAACTAGACTTTGGCTTGTGTATAATTATGTCATCTCCAAATAGAGTTTTATTTTGCCCTTACTCATGTATCTGTCTTTTCATTATTTTTCTTGCCTTATTACATTTGCTAGAACTTCTCATACTATATTATTTTTTTTTAATTTTTTTTTCAACGTTTATTTATTTTTGGGACAGAGAGAGACAGAGCATGAATGGGGGAGGGGCAGAGAGAGAGGGAGACACAGAATCAGAAACAGTTTCCAGGCTCTGAGCCATCAGCCCAGAGCCCGATGCAGGGCTCAAACTCCCGGACCACGAGATCGTGACCTGGCTGAAGTCGGACGCTTAACCGACTGCGCCACCCAGGTGCCCCTCTCATACTATATTAAATGAGAGTGGTGAGACTGAATATCTCTTTGTCTTACCTTGAAAGAAATAATTCAGTCTTTCACCATGAAGTATAACGTTAACTGTGTGAGTTTTGATGTTGATTTTCTTTCTGTTTTTGAAGATCATATTCATTATTTAACAACTGGAAACAATTTCCTCTCTATTCGTATTTTTCTGGGAGTATTTTGTTTGGTCATTTGTTTTTCCATCATCAGTGGGTTGTAAAATTTGTCACATGCTTTTTCTACATTGAATTATATGACCGTGCAATTTTTCTTCTTTAGAACGTTAATTGGATGCATTACATGGACAGTTTCCAAACACTGAATTGGTCTTGCATGCTGAAAATAAATATCAGTTGGTAATAGTGTAAAATTCTTTTTCATATTGCTATATTTTACTCATTAATATTTTGCTAAGGATTTGAGTATCCATTTCATAATGGGCATTTATATGTTGTTTCTTTTTGTGTATTAGCTTTTTCATGTTTGGATATTACTGTAATAATATGCCCACAAAATGAATCAGTAAGCTGCTGCTTCTTCTATTTTCTGGAAGAGATTTTGAAGGATCGACCTTAATTTTTCTCCAATTATTTGACACGACACCACATACAGCTAAAGAGTTTCTTTTTGGCAGTTTGTTAATTACACATTCAATTCCTTTGTTGGTGCCCTATTTCATAGGGGATATTACATTGTGTTTCTTAAGGAATTAACCAATTTAATTTAATACATCATATTTATGTGGGTGGAGTTGTTCATAGCTTATACTTATTAACCTTTGAGGTCTGTAAAGTCTATAGTAATATCCCCTTCTCTGACTTTAGTCTTCATAAATTGTCTTTTTACTTTGACAGGCTTGTTAGAGGTTGGGCAATTTTGTTGATCTTTTCAAAGAATCAGCTCTTTGTTTCAGATTTTCTCTATCATTTTTCTGCTTTAAAAAAATTTTTTTAATGTTCACTTATTTTTGAGAGAGATACACACAGAGTGCCAGCAGGAGAGGGACAGAGAGAGAGGGAGACATAGAATCTGAAGCAGGCTCCAGGCTTGGAGCTGTCAGAACAAATGCGATGCGGGGTTTGAACTCACAAAAGGCAAGATCATGAACTGAGCTGAAGTCGGATGCTTAATCGGCTGAGCCACCCATTAAAAGGAGCCATCCCTCTTTTAATTACTATTATCTTTATGATTTCCTTTATTATGCTTGCTTCAGATTTACTCTGTTCTTCAGTTTCCCGTTTTCTGAAGTATGCCATTATTGTTATTATTTTTCTCTTGGCATTCTTTTAAGAGTGTTCCACAAGATTTGATATGTTATATTTCATTTTTATGCAGTTCAATTCATTTTTTAAAGTCTCCCTTAAGACTTTCTCTTTGATCCATGGATTACTTAGATATGTTTTGTTTAGCTTCCAAATGTTTGAAGATTTTACTATTACCTTTCTGTTATTGATTTCTAGTTTGATTCTTTTGTGGCTGGAGAAATTATTATGTATGACTTCAACCCAACTTTTTTTTATCTATGCTATATGGTCCAAGATATGATCCATATTGGTACATGTTCCATGGCACTTGAAAAGAACATGCATTCTGCTCTTGTTGAATGCCATAGTCCATATCAGTACTATCATGTTTTTGAGTTCTTTATCCTTGAAATTGATAGTTATTCTATCAATTGAAAGGAATGTTGGAATCACCAGCTATAATCTGTGGATGTGTTTTTTTTTTTGTCAGGTATGCTAGTTTTTGTTTCATGTGTTTTGTAGCTCTGTTATTTGCTACATACACATTTAGAATCGTCATGCCATACTGGTCCATTTATCATAATAAAATTCTCTCCCTGTCTCTGATAATTTTGTTTGCCTTGAAGTCTACTTTTTCTGAGCTCCTGGGTGGCTCAGTTGGCTAAGCAACAGACTGGCTCAGGTCATGATCTCATGGTTCGTGAGTTGGAGCCCCGCAGTGGGTAAAGCTTAAGTACCATTTCAGATGAGCCCTGCTTCTTTCTCTCCCTCTCTGCCTCTCATGGGATTCTCTCTGTCTTCTCTTTCTGCCTCTTGCTCACTTGAGCCCTCTCTCTCAAAATAAAAAATAAAATCTACTTTTTCACATATCAGTATGATGACTCTTGCATTATTTGCATAAAAATACATTTTTCCATCGTATTTGTTTCAACATACTTGTATTGTTTTACTTTAAGTGTGGTTCTTGTAGAGGGTATATAGTTGGGGGATTTTTTTAAGGTTATTTATTTATTTTGAGGGGCTAGGGGCAGACAGAAGGAGAAAAAGAGAATCCCAAGCGAGCTCCAGGCTGTTAGCACAGAGCCTGACTTGGGGCTCAAACTTACAAACCATGAGATCATGCCCTGAGTCAAAGTCAAGAGTCAGAGGCTTAAACCATCTAAGCCACCCAGGCACCTGAGGGGTGTTTTTTAATCCACTCTGTCAATCCCTCTTAAGTAGTGTACTATATAATTTACATTTTACATAATTATTGGCATATTTAGGTTAGGTCTGTCACTTATTTTTCTTTTGTGTGTTCTTTGTTTTTTGTTTTGTTTTGTTTTGTTTCTTTTTTCTGCCTTCGTATTGGTTACTTGAACATGTTCCACTGGAATTTCATTTTGATTTAGCAGGTGTTTTAGAGTGTATCTCCTAGTATACTCTTGTAGGGGCTCTCCAT
Organism: Felis catus; assembly: GCF_018350175.1. Lineage (NCBI taxonomy): Eukaryota > Metazoa > Chordata > Mammalia > Carnivora > Felidae > Felis > Felis catus. Next base: position 216,614,025 of record NC_058368.1, on the reverse strand, counting down.
ATTATATACACATAACTTAGAACAGTCCCTGGTGACTGGTGTATCATCCTTTTAACAATTTGAATAAAACTTAGAATTCTTGCCCTCTATTAAGTGAGCTTACACTCTCCAATTATTAACACAGCTATCTTAAATATTTCCCACCCATATATTTATAACTACGTTGAATAATGATGTAATTATTGCTTCAGCCATTAATCATAATTTAGAAGACACAAGAAGCATGTTGAATATAGACATTTTTGGTTTGCTTCCTGTGTCTTTTTGTTTTTTTTTTTTTCTAATTTCCAAGTTTTCTTCTTTTACCACTTCTTTTATAGTTAGTAAATTTCTTAATGTTTCATTTTTTTTTAAGAGTAGATCTGCTGGCAACAAATCTCTTAGTTCTCTTTTATTTGGGAAGATTTTCTTTTCGTTCTTAAAAGATATTCTCATTGGATATTAGATTCTGGGTTGACAGTTCTTTTCTTTCAGCTTTTAAAAACTATGTCACTGTGTTCTACCTTCTACCCTTCTCTATGAGAAATTGGCTATTCCTATTTGCTTTTTCTCATTCATATTCTCCTTTGTTTTTCTTATTGTTTTTCCCCTTTTAGGTAAGCTTTTTATTTCTACTTCCAAGACTCTTTTGTCTTTAGTTTTGAGAAGTTTCAGTACAAGGTGTCTCAGTGTGCCCTTTTTCTCTTCTCCTTCAACGGAAGAAATGAAGCCACCCACCATTTTCTCTATATTATTTTTTTGGAATAAAACATTTATTGTCTAAGAATTTTCTGGGTTGCTAGGCTGCTCTTTCTGGCCTGTTAGCTCAAGAGAGCAGGCTTTTATCATGACTTTTTTCTCGACCTGTGGCAATTTGTTGGTTTCTAACTTTTTGAGCTGCAAGTCTGAGATATGTCACTCACCACTATGTTATTCTTTCTGTGAATTCCTTCTCTTCATCTTTCAGAATCTCTTTGAGTTTGCTTTATATATATTACCCAGAGTTTTTAGTTGTACTTAGTGAGTGGAATCGGAAAAAGTACATCTGCTCCATGCTGCGAGAAGTCCAAAATTAAATGTAAACTAATTAAAACAAAATTAAATGATATTAAAAATTACATTAAAGTAAAATTATTTTTTAAATTTTTTAATGTTTATTTATTTTTGAGAGAGAGAGAGACCTGGAGAGACAGAGAAAGAGGGAGACACGGAATCCAGAGCAGGCTCCAGACTCTGACCTGTCAGCTGGGCTTGAACTCACAAACCGTGAGATGACCTGAGCTGAAGTCAGATGCTTAACCAATTGAGCCGCCCCAGTAAGTAAAATTAAAATTTAAGTCCATAGGCACGTTACTTATACTTAAAGTAGCCACATGTGACCAGTGGTTACCATCTTGGACACAAGAAGTAATATAACATTTACAACATCTCTAAAATATCTAATTTACGGGGCGCCTGGGTGGCTCAGTCGGTTAAGCGGCCAACTTTGGCTCAGGTCATGATCTCGCAGTCAGTGAGTTTGAGCCCCGCGTCGGGCTCTGTGCTGACAGCTCAGAGCCTGGAGCCTGTTTCAGATTCTGTGTCTCCCTCTCTCTGACCCTCCCCCGTTCATGCTCTGTCTCTCTCTGTCTCAAAAAATAAATAAATGTTAAAAAAAATATCTAATTTGTGGTGCTGCTTTAAAGGTAAGTGTTCTAATGTTTTGTTTTGAGGAAAATGCCTGATGCTTCCATCAGTAGGTTGGTAGGAAGTGTATTCATTAGATGACTAGTATAGTTGTCTCATTAAAAAAAATACTTTTTAATAAGTTCATCTGTTTCATTCATATTTCTTCATTTGCCCCTGCTCCTCTTGACTCTGAGCACAAAGCTTGCAAGATGCAAGAACAGGTAGATGGGCTGTTTACTTTACCCTTGAGGATCAGGCTGTCATCACTCTTCTTCTTTGTCGATTAATCGCTATCACATAATTTCCAACTTCTTAAAACTTTATTCAGGGGTACCTGGGTGGCTCAGTCAGTTGGGCTTCCGACTTTGGCTCAGGTCATGATCTCACCGTCTGTGAGTTCGAGCCCTGCGTCGGGGTCCATGCTGACAGTTCAGAGCCTGGAGCCTGCTTCAAATTCTGTGTCTCCTTCTCTCTCTGACTCTCCCCCGTTCATGTTCTTTCTCTGTCTCAAAACTAAAATGAAACATTAAAATTTTTTTTAAACTTTATTCAGGTTTTTTAATAATTTCTGTTCTTTTAGGGGTGCCAGGGTGGCTCAGTTGGTTAAGTGTCAGACTCTTGATTTCAGCTTAGGTCATGATCTCAAGGTCTTGAGATGGAGCCCCTGTCAGGCTCCACACTGAGCTTGGACTTTGCTTAAGATTCTGTCTCTCGCTCTTTCTCTGATTCTCCCCTGCTAGCTCTCCCTCTCTCTCTCAAAACAGTAATAATAAATATAATAGTAATTCTTTGTTTTTATCTATAAGTGCTTCTTAGGAACATGGGAATAAAGCCTAATTCTAGTATGATTTCTTTAATGACAAATAGCAATATATTACTTCTGTTCAAGAAAATAGGCAATGGATTCACTTTTTTAAAAATGGTTTCCAATATAAATACACTTTATACATACTATTTTTGTTTATTTTATTAAGAAATTATATTCTATTCAAAAAGTGCAGAAAAACTACCTAAATATCCACAAAATAGGAATTCATTATTGAATAAATGCATTGCATGCATAATTTCTATGCATTTTTATTTTTATTTTTGCTATAACATATCCAATTTAATAGAACTATAATTAGATGAATGATTTGAAGTAATCCACTCAGAAAAATACACAATTTTAATAATCTGATATTTTATGTTTTTGAAATAGTTTTCTGCCTTAGGTTAATAACCCCATTTATGAAAATTAAAATAGAATTTAAAAATATGAATTTCATTCAGCATTAGAATGAAAAATGAGATCATAATGAAACTAAATTATCATAGATATGAATTATCAATTGAAATGTGGATAAACATGTTTATCATAATAATAATTTCCATGGGTAGGATATGTTAAATGTCATTTTTAGGTTTTTTAATAAAAACTGAATAAAAATTATGGTTACTAATAAGCTCATGAATTTATTTTCCAATTTCCTTAAAATTTTTTTTAATGTTTATTTATTTTTGAGAGAGAGAAAGAGAGAGAGCATTAGTGGGCAAGGTGCAGAGAGAGAGGGAGACAGAATCTGAAGCAGGTTCCAGGCTCTGAGCTGTCAGCACAGAGCCTGACATGGCGGGCTCAAACTCACAAACCACGAGATCATGACCTGATCCGAAGTTGTAAGCTTAACCAACTCAACCACCCAGGTGCCCCTATTTTCCAGTTTTCTTTACATTGATCTTGATTTTTAATTCTTCATATCTTTCTTTTTTTGTTTATTTTATGTAGTTTTGTGTATATATTTATTTTATGATATTTAATGAAACTCTCAAATGTTACCTCTCTTTATTATTGCTTTCAAGGTAGTATAATTCCAGTGGTAGGAAAGAAAAAAAAGGTATAAAGAATAATAATAGTATTGGGAAAATCAAATGAAATAATACGAGTAACATTATGCAAGGAAACACAGTTGCTAAGTGTGAAATTTACATCTTTCTATCTGTTGCTTTATGTCTATGTCTGGGGGTGGGAGTGCAGGAGGGAAAGAATAAAGGGAGAGGAGGTAGGCTGGGGATAAATAGGATTTCCATTTCCAATATCACGTCCTTAGAAAAGAATGTAGGCTAGATTTTGGTGGATTTGGCTGAAAAACCACAATCCAAGATGTCTAAAGTTCTTTTTGAAGGGTATTGGGTGATTTGAGTCTGAGAAAGCTGTTAAGCATAGAAAAATTGAGCTTTTCATATAGACAAGACTCCTTTTTTGGAGAAGGGGTCATAGTTAGGGAATCTGGAAACCGAAAGAAGCTGGCTGAATACTCCTGCTACTTTTACCGCGATGGTTCTGGCCACCTTGCTTACCTTTCTTCGACTTTCATTAAATAAAAATTAATCTTAGTGTATTTTGACAGGAGTGGGGGTGATGGAAATGGGTGTACCTCTGTTGATTAAAAAAAAATCCCTTATGTATCATGATCTAATCAATTGATTTCAGCTCCATCCTCCCCCTTTTCTTACTTTATTACTGTCTAGCCTTCTCTCCCAGGAATTTCAGACATTGTTATTCATAAATGGCATAACTTTGTGCATGCTGTATCTTTATACTTAAAAGTTTTCTTTATAATCAAAAGATAGCTTGGCTGATTGTAAAATTATTGCATCACAGTTCCTTCCTCTCAGTGTATTTTAGACAGTGATCAAACTGTCTTCTTGCATCGAATAGTACTGTGAAGAAGTTGAATCCAGCTTGATATTTCACACTAGTAGGAAACATGATTTTTTCCCTTGTCTACTCCTAGGATTCTTTCTTTGTATTTGAATTCTAACATCTCTGCCAGAACATGCTTTGATTTAAAATGTTAGGTATGAAGGTTAGGTATCATTATTTCTTGGAAATCTCTAAGCCCCTAAGGCTGCACATTCAGTTTGCATTTATTTCAGAAAAGTTTTGTTTTTAATTATACTTTAACTCTATATTTTTAATATTTCATTTGCCTAATTCTTAAAATAATAATAGTGCATGTTAGATATACCTCGTTTTTTGAGTCTACCTTTCTTTCTATCATATTTACATTCCTTTTTTTCCTTTTACCTCCCTCCCTTGCTCTCTCTGATCAGTATTCTTATAACTACTTATGACTAACTTTTTCCACTTATAATAGGCATTTATTTTCTTCAGCAAATTTTTATTTTATTTTTTTTGTTCTGTCATAACATTTTCAACTTTCCTGCATATTCTTTGAGCATTATTTAAGTCTTCTTGGCATACTTGTTTCTCATTGTTCAAATTTTACTTATTATTTATAAAGATATCCATAAATTAGATGAGAAAACAGTCATTTCCGTTTTTCCTTTGTTTTTCTGTAACCATCCTTCATCAGAAATCTCCCTTTACTTATTTAAAGAAATAAAAAAAAGTTTTATGCATAGAACCCATGTCACTTTCTTTATAATTATGACCCATCTTTGAATTATTTTTGCTGTCTATCCAAGATTTTGGCAACTGTGGTAACTGGAACTATCTGGGTCTTGGATTCAAAGATGTTTCCAAACTCCTCTTCAGCAAATTGTTTGGTCAGCAGAAAATCTTCCTTGGTAGTCAGCATACATTTGGTTAAACTGATTCATTCCCCAGCAAAACCCCTCACTTGATTCGGTCCATTTCAATAAAGGGAAACCGTTCAGCACTTAAATAAACATGGAGAAATCTATAACTGACTATTGGTTACAAGAGTGATAGGATAGCTAAGGTGTTAAGGGAAGAGGACAGTTGTTTCTTCATAGATCAAATAATTGTGACCACCTTTAGGTTGCAATCCCATGATCACTTTGGCCCTAGGACTGCTGAAAGTGATGTGCAAGCACTCCATGTGCTTCTGCTACTGTAAGAAATGTATTTTGTTTTTAGGCTAAAACTGGGAACCCATTTTTCCATTACTGCGAAACTACTCTCAGACATACTGACATCCATTGTTATCTCAAATCACCTTTAAAAAATCACCTTTTTGATATATGTTACATATTGTAAAATTCACCCATCATAAGTAAGCATATGATTTAATGAACTTTAGTATATTTGCAGAGCTTGTCTTTCTCTGCACCCCCCCCCACATGCCCCTCTCTTAGAAGAGAGGTTCCATGCCAAAGAGACCACAGGTAGAACACCTTCTCTTGCCTTTACAGCATTGCAACTGTCACAGCCTGAGTTGTTGGCAGAAGCTAAAAGAGGCAGCAACATAATATTATTTTTCTTCTTACTACCTTCTGATTCTATACAGTACTTCTTATTGACAGAAACTAAGAGAAATCCAGCTAGTGGCATTTTCTAAAAAAAATAAAAATAAAATAAAAATGTAGTTTGCTGACTTTCAGTCCAGAGATACAAAAGAGTGTACACAAAGAAAAGTGTAGTTTTGAAAACCCATAGACTGTAATAAGCACACCCCTCAACTCACAAAGTCATGGGCTGACTCTATTCCAGTCTTAATCCCTTTGGGCTGCGATAACAAAATACCATATACCAGAGGGCATATAAAGAACAGAAACTTTTTTTCTCAGAATTCTGGAAGATGGAACCCTGAAGGTCAATATGCCCACAAATTTGATATTTGGGGTTGGCTTGTTTCTGGTTCATAGACAGATGATGTTTTTACTGTGTCCTCATATGGTGGAGGGAGGAAGGAGGAGAGATTTCTCTCTGGCTTCTTTTATAAGGGTATTATTCATTCACAAGGGCTCCACACTTTTCACCTAATCACCTCTCAAAGGTCCCACCTCCAAATACTAACACACTGGAAATTAAGTTTTGACATATGAATTTTGTGGGGGATGCTACTTTTAGTTTACAGCAATACTTCTCTATTCAGCTTTCACAGAAGCAATCAAGCTATGGTAGAAAATATGCAAAATGGCTTGTTACCTTGTTTTTATTTTCCAACTATTTACTCTTCTGTTGCAAATGGCTGGGTCCCAACAGGATATATTCTACTCTACCCATAGCCTTCCCATAACTTTTGATATTTTAGCTCTAATTTGTAGAGGTTATGCAGGATATGATAATTTTATATAAATATATTAATATCTTGGGGGCTGAAGGAATTTATGAAAATAAACATGTGCACTCTTGTTGAGGTTTACATTTCACATTGGTTAGTGTAATTCAGTTTGTATTTTGAAATTCTGATATTTTTCTATTGTATTAAAGCTCAAATTTGCTACTTTTTTTTTTGCTCTTTAAGGCATTTCCCATAGGTTGAGAAAGATGAGGTTAAAGTAAAATGCTTTTAGTCTACTATATTTTTAGAGAAGTTTTACATTCTCCGTGTGTAACCCCGTCTGAGAAGAGTTTTCTAATTGTCTTTCATGATAAACAGTGCCGTTCCTTCATCCAATACTTTTTGTTGTTGCTGTTGTAAAGCTCATATAATACCTCTGATCACAGAAGCAGTACCATAAATTGCAGATCATAAAGGTATGGCAAATGCCCTTACACGCAAGCACAAGTCAAAGAAATGTTTGTCTAACTGGGACATCACTTGCAACTGTATTGCATATACTGTATTAGTATTCTCTAACTGCTCTAATAAGGTACCAAAAGTATAATGTTTAAAGCAAAAGAAATTTATTTTCTCCCGGTTCTGGTGGCTAGAAGTCTGAAACTGAGATGTCAGTGGGAGCCATGTTCTCCTGAAGACTCTAGAGGAGGATACTTGCTTGTCTCTTCCCAGCTTCTGGTGGTTTCTGGAAAATACTTAGCGTTGCTTGACTTAGGGTTCCTTTACTCCAATCTCTGTTTTCATCCACACACAGCCTTTTTCCCTGTTTCCTTTCTCTGTGTCCCTCTCTCCTTATAAGGATGAAAGTCATTGGATTTAGAGTACACCCTAATCCAGGGGGGCCTCACCCTAACTTGACTACATTTGCAGAAACCGCCATTTCCATTATTTGGATCACAGACATTCCAGGTTTGAGGAATATACATATATATATATTCCTTTTTTGGTGATACAATTCAGCTCATGATATAGCTTAATATTATTAGTAGTATGGAGCTTTCAGATTTGGTAGATTTTTTTAGGCCAGTGTCAACCAACATATAGTATATAGATTTTCATATCAAATTGGAAAAAATGATCTCAAGCAGAACTTCCAAAAATGAATAAGACCTCAACTTTGAAACTACTAACCTGCTTATTTTATTTTCTATTTAAAGTAAATGTACAAAGGACGATGTGTGTGTGTTACCTGTGTCTACATGAATTTTATATGCAGGAATTTTCAAAATACTTTTTTTAAAGTAATCTCTGCACCCAACATGGGGCTTGAAATCACAACTCCAAGATCAAGAGTTGGTCACTCTACTGACTGAGCCAGCCAGGTGTCCCCATAAATACTTGTTTTAAGTTTACCACTGTACAACTGAATTTTGGATCTTAGACTAGAAGGGACTGCTAAAATGACACATGCATCAATTCTGATAACCAACTTAATTCAACCAATATTTTTTTCCTTTTTTTTTATTCAGATATAATTGACACAGAACATCGTATACATTTGAGAGCTACAGTGTGTCGATTTGATGCATTTAGATATTGCAATACTATAACCCCCATATTATCACCTAATATCTTTATCATGTCACATAATTATCATTTCTTTTGTGATGAGAACAATTGGGATCTAGTCTCTTAGCAACTCTGAAGTTTTATAATACAGTATTGTGGACTATAATCACAATGGTGTGCTTTAGATCCCCAAGACTTATTTATCTACTAATTGTAAATTTGTACTATTAAATAATGTCTCCACTGTCCCTCATCCCCTGGTCCTTGGTAACCAGCATTCTACTCTCTGTTTTCACAAGTTTTTTTTTTTTTCAATTCTACATGTAAGTGATATCATACATTATTTATTCTTTCTGTGTCTTACTTATTTCACTCAGTATAATGCCCTCAAGGTCTATCCATGTTGTCATGAATGGCAGAATTTCCTTTTTATGGCTGAGTAATATTCTATTGTATATATCTGATACATCTTTGTTCATTCATTATCGACAAACATTTCAAATTTTTCACATTTTGAATAGTGCAAATAATGTCACAAGAAACATGAGAGTGCAGATATCTTTTTGGTATTCTATTTTCAATGGGGAAGGAATAATCTTCAATAAATGGTGTTGAGAAAACTGGATAATTACATGGAAAAATAAAATTTGACTCTTACCTTACCACACTCAGAAAAATGAACAGGAAATGGATTACACTTTAACATATGACCTGATATCATAAAGTTTCTGGAAGAAAACATATGGAGGAAGCTCCTTGACATTGGTCTCGGCAATGATTTTTTGGATTTGACATCAAAAGCACAAGCAACAAAGGAAAAAATCAGTGGAACTACATAAAACTATAGAAGTTTCTCCATAGCAGAAGATAATCAACAAAATAAAAGACAAGCTATGGAATGGGAGAAAATATTTCCAAATTATATAAGGGATAAGGGGTTAATGTCAAAAGTATATGAAGAACTCCTATAACTCAATCCAAAACCACAAACAGTCCAATTAAAAAATGGGCAGAGGAACTAATCAGATATTTTTTCCAGAGAAGACATCCAAGTAACCAATGAACTCATGAAAACTTGGTCAAGATCAATCTGAAACAGCTCTCTGATGTATAAATCTTTCACCTCCTTGGGTTCAATTTATTCCTAAATATTTTATTCTTTTTGATGCAATTGTAAATGAATTTTTTCTTAAAATTTTTTATAGTTATTATTAGTATATAGAAACATAGCTGATCTTTGTATATTGATTTTTTATCCTGCAACTTTATTGAAATTGTTTACTAGTTTGAACAGCTTTTGGAAAGTCTTACATATTTTATATATATATAATATCATGTTATCTACAAACAAAAACATTTTTACTTCTTCCTTTCTGATCTGGATGACTTTTATTTCTTTCCATGTGTAATTTCTCTGGTTAGGGCTTCAAGTAGTATTTTTTTATTTTTTCTTAATTTTTTTAATGTTTATTTATTTTTGAGACAGAGAGAGACAGAGCATGAATGGGGGAGGGTCAGAGAGAGAGGGAGACACAGAATCTGAAGCAGGCTCCAGGCTCTGAGCTGTCAGCACAGAGCCTGATGTGGGGCTTGAACTCATGGACCGTGAGATCATGACCTGAGCCGAAGTCGGAGGCTTAACTGACTGAGCCACCCAGGCGCCCCTTCAAGTAGTATTTTAAATAAAAGTGGGAAGGGTGGTCATCCTTGTCTTGTTCCTGATCATAGTATGAAACTTCTTAGCTTTTCACTATTGAGAATGATGTCAGCTCTAGGCTTGTCATATATGACCTTTATTCTGTTGAAGTATGATCCCTCTATACTCATTTTGTTGAGAGTTTTTATCATAAATGGATGTTGAGTTTTGTCAAATGCTTTTTAACTGCATCTACTGAGGTGATCATATGATTTTACCCTCCATTTTGTTAATGTGTATCAACTTGATTGATTGGCAGATATCGATCCATCCTGACATCCAGGGATAAATTCCATTCGTTCATGATGTATGATCCTTTTAATCCACTACCGAATTTGGTTTGATTATATTTTATTGAGGATTTTTCCATGCATGTTCATTACGGATATAGACCTATAATTTTCTTTTCTTGTAATATCCTTGTCCAGCTTTGATATCAGATAATGCTGTCCTTATAAAACGAAGCTGGAGGTGTTCCCTCCTCAGCTATGTTTTGGAAGTATTTAAGAAGGATTGGTATTCTTATAATGTTTGATTGAATTCACCAGTGAAACCATCTGGTCCTATGAACAAGCTGGGAAATATGAGAGAAAGGAAGCACTTATTATGTCCTAATTAGAAAGTCTAACTGAAGAATCCTATGGTTAGGGAAAGAGGTCTTGGTTTCTATGGAAGCAAATTACTCTTAGTTTGAATAACAACTGCTCACATGACACTGGGTTCTAATTAAGCATGACTTTAGGATATCAAATGATCATGTGACCACAGCTGCCCATCATCAACTGGGCATTATCAGATCACTGAGTCATAAAGTCCTGTAGGCATTGCGCCTACATGTTGATGTGTCAACTGACACATCATAAGTTGACTGTATATAAAAATAACACAATTCAGGATTAGACAAACAGTTATGAAATGTTGTGCAAATTACATGTATCAATCACTCAGATTTCCCAGTCACCTACAAGGGTGAACTGTTGCTTTTTCAGTAACTTTCTTGCCTTAAGCCATTCAAAAGTTATAGCTGCCTGGCTTGCTCAGTCCAAAGAGCATGCAACTCTTTATCCTGGGGTTGTGAGTTCGAGCCCCATTTTGGGGGTAGACGTTACTTAAATAAAACTTGTATTTATTTTTTAATGTTTATTTATTTTTTTATTTTTTTTTTGTGTGTGTGTGTGTGTGTGAGAGAGAGAGAGAGAGAGAGAGAGAGAGAGAGAACATGAGCAGGGGAGGGGCAGAGACAGAAGGGAAGAGAGAATCCCATCCAGGCTCTGCACACTGTCAGCACAGAGCCTGACACAGGGCTCAGTCCCATGAACCGTGAGATCATGACCTGAGCCAAAATCAAGAGTTGGATGCTCAACCAACTGAGCCACCCAGGCACCCTAATAAATAAAACTTTAAAAAAATGTGCCTGGATACTTTAAGGGATATCTGTGATAGATAGTACTCACACTTTCCCTCTCTGAGAGAAATGATGGCAATTTTTCTCCCAACAATGCAGGACTCATTTGTAACATGACATGTAGAACTATTGGAAGAACGCAATATCTTCGTGTTACAAATGGTGTCCTGTTTCTATATATCACCGCAGGTGCTCTCTCTTTTAATCTCTCTTATTCCAGCTACCACTGAGAGGACTTGGTGAACATAAAAGAAGCTTTCCTCAAGTCCATATCATATAACTTTTGCCTTCACCATGTGGCTTCTCTGTTGGCACGAAGGCACGAGGTTAAGATATAACTAGGATGAACAGACCAACTGATTCCAGTATTCCCTAGCCTTTCCTATTTTGTAGCCCCAAAAGTCTCCCAGGAAACCCGCAGTCCCAGGAAAACCAGTACAGCTAATCACTCTTAGTACAACCTGGCTGCCTTAACATTTACAAAGTGGAGGGGAATTCGGGAAATATGGAGTAAATCTTTAAAAACTATGGAATGGTTGCCGATGGATCAATGGATTCTTCTTTAGTTTCCTAGTTTTGAGACCTACTTCAAACTACTTCTCAGTCCCCTGGTATCTTGTAATCAATAGCCCATCGTGGTGGAAATAATACCTCTTTGTTTTGGCCTTCCCTCTAGTTCTGTTTTTTTTTTTTCCTACTGTTATTCACCATTGTTCCCTGAGATCACTTGCCTAATGATGTATTCATATCTATCTTTAGTTAAGTTGTGCTTTCGTAGGGAATAATTATAAGATGCATTCTATATTGATAAAAATATTTTTACTTGGATTTGAACTATAAAAGAAGCTGAAGTAACACTGAAAGGCATAATGAATATCAGACATGAATTTATATTATTCAGATACAAGGTTTTTCTTAAACATTCTTCTAAAGTTAAACGAAAGTAGATTATGAAAAAAATAAGAGTTTGGAACATTATCTCTTTTTTTTAATATAAAAAGCTACATAATTTGAATCAGGATTGAATCCTTCTTTGAAAGATCAGAGAATTAGCTCACCTGAATTTCCTCCCACATTTCCACCCATTATCTTCCAATTTTCATCATTTCTGTTAAATGTTTCTGCTATAACCTTAAGTTCCACAGTTGTCTCATGGAAATTATATTTTAAAATAGATTAAAAAGTCCTCTTACCATATAAAGACAAATAGAGATGGTTTCAGAATCTACATTACTTCATCCACACCTGTTTGAAAATTATTCTCACATTTATAACAAGTAAAGAAAATGCTAGAATATCTCTGATATTTCCCATCACTTCATTGATAGCAATTCAATTGTACCAAAGTCGTCATGTTTCTCAGCGTTCCTCAGTAGTGCATGTTCGAGCTCTCCCAGCAATTCAGCACACGCTTCAGTCTCTTTGCTAAAGCTTCTCTGGTCACAAGCTGTTTTGTCACATTGATCTTAGCTTCTTGGATTTAATTGTCTAACGTGTTTGTTGTTTTGCTTTGTTTTTAGTATTTGTGAGAGCAATTTGCCGATGCTCCCGCATGGGTTTCTGCATGCTTGTGAAGGCTTGAGCGCTGCCTTTATTCGGTTAAAAAAATAAATAAATAAAAAGACTGGGTAGAAAATGTTTATTTCACACTCTGTCTCAGAACTTTTCAGACACAACGCCTTTGTCTTCTATGAAGAAATGGCACTCAGTCCCTTGCTTGTTTCTGTAAGAGTGATTCTGTTTGGTTGGATTTTGTCATCAAGAAAGACCAACGGGTTTTAGATTTTGTTTTTCAACTTTTCAGGTTTGACAATGTACATATTCTGTTTTTAGAGTTGAACAACACCTAGTTAAAATGGGGTCATATTTTATTTATCTGAAAACTGTGCTGATGGCTCATTTGTCTCCTGGCATTGATTGGCACTCACAAGAGATCTGGGCCCAGCTTGAATTTCACCCCACAGAAGTGAATTTTTTTTTCCTTCTGACTGGTTGGTTGCCTAAATTCTTTTTTTTTTTTTTTATTCCTGACGTTCTGCAACTTAAAATGGATATGTTTCAGTGTCAATTATCCGTATCACTTCCAGTGAGCTCTTGGAGGCTTCAAATTCAGTGATTCCTTCTTTTATGAATTTCCTTTCAGAAAAATGTTATTTTAAAATCTTTTCCTTCTCACTGTTAAGGTGCCTAGAAACACCAATTATCTTTAAGTGGGATTTTTTTTTCTGTCCTCATTATCTGTTACCTTATTCCTAATTTCTTTAAACTACATCCTTTTGGAAGTTTTTCCTTTTCTTTTTGTCACTGAGTCTATTTTCAGCTGTATCCATTCATTTCCTTGCATGTCTAATCGTTCCTTAGTTCTGTGTGAGGTTCGCTTTATACTCAATGGACTTAACCCAATTTTTATATTTGATATATTTTATCAATTGATATATTTTATCAATAAATCTCTATGGGAAATTTTTTTCTGTACCTTGAATCAGGTTTTCGTTAAAATTTGGTTCTTTTCTGTCTTTTTTCATGCTAGTTTTCTAAAAAATAAATACAGCATTTTTCTATAGTTGTCTGGCAATATATTTTCCCATTGGACACACTTGTGAAGACACCTGCCTCCATGTTCCATTCATTATCGTCTTACCACTGATTTTCCTTAATGTCCCCTACCCTCCCCCACCCCCACCCCCACCCCCACCCCGCCCTTTCTGCATTGGCTGAGACTTGATTTTGGCTCTGTTTCTGATTCATTCTGAGGCTTACTTTAAGAAGCTGCGCATTCCACCTGTTTTTTTTTTTTAATTTTTTTAAATGTTTATTTTTGAGAGAGAGGGAGAGTCAGAGCTTGAGCTGGAAGGGGCAGAGAGAGAGAGAGAGAAACACAGAATGCGAAGAGGGCTCCAGGCTCTGAGCTGTCAGCGCAGAACCCCTGGCAGGACTTGAACTCACAAACTGCTGAGGTCCTGACCTGAGCCGAAGTCTGATGCTTAACCCACTGAGCCTCCCAGGCGCCCCCTCCTTTCGTCGTGTTATTAATTATTCCAACATTGTGAGTGAATGCATTTCATGGCCTGTTAAATCTCCTGCATTGTGGATTTATGGTGCCTCCAAGGTTCGTGCTTTTATAAAAGATATCCTTCTACAGGAGTTTGATTCTTGATTTTGGCTCAGGTCATGATCCCAGGGTCATGGGAGTGAGCCCTGCACTGGGCTCAGCACTGTGTGAAGCCGACTTAAGATTCTCTCTCTCTCTCTCTCTCTCTCTCTCTCTCTCTCCCCCCTCTGCTCCATTTCCCCACTCACACGCGTGTGTTCTAAAAACAAAACAAAACAAAACCAAACAAGAAAAGAAAGAAACAGAAAAAAAAGAGATCTTTCTAGGGGCCCAGTTGTCTTGCTCTCAGATCACTGAGGCCACGTCCATGACTCCCCATCACCAACCAAGGGGACTGATGGTAAATGTATCCAGACGCGTAGCAAAGCTGTTAACCAACCACAGAGCAAGTGGGGGAATTGTGGTCCTCTCTTATGCCTCTATCCCCATGCAATGCTCCTTCTGCTCTGAGGAGCTCTTTAGATTAGAAATGATCTCCCTGCCCCCCTTCCTTTACTCCCAGCCCAGAAGAAATCATGACAGTGAACCCTGGTACTTTGCATGCCGAAGGCTAAACTTGTTAGTATTCTCCAATCGCTTGTGCTTCTCTAAACCTTGAGAAATAGTGAACGTGAAGCCTAACTTCTTAAGTTTTATCTTGCAGTATTTAAGTAGCTGAACATCAAGTGACTAGAAAACTATAAATTAGATATATTGTAATGTAGCAAGTCTAAAAGTGTTGAAGTAAAGTTCACTAGAACCAAATATTCTGAGTTGAAACTCGTGAAAGAATGTCTAATTTATCATGATATAAAGAGGTCAACATTGATAATCACAAGCAAAAATTGTCACTTGAATACCAGTCAAAGGGCACTTGTTTTAAATATTAATTGATGCACAGCGTGAACAAATAAACATTAGTGGGATAGCAAAAGTAGTTATTTCCTTTTTTACATTTTTTAATGTTTATTCATTTTTTGAGAGAGACAGAGGCAGAGTGCAAGTGGGGGAGGGGCAGAAAGAGAGAGAAGCTTCTATTACTTGTATAAGCTTTCAGACACATTTATAGATGAAGAACTTAGGTTGAGAGAAGTAAGCACTTGGCCAAGGACACCCAAGTAATTAGGAGACATCAAGTTTCCAACCAGGCAGGTTAACTCACCTGGCCTTGCACCCTTGCTTCAGGAATGGATGGATTTCTCCCCAGCCTACAGTTCCATGCCTTACCTCACTGTTCCTTTCCTCAGACAATAACATAATTATATAAAATCATTGCCATTAACCTGGCCTTATATACTACAGGCTAATGTTTCATATTTTGACCTTCAGATAATTGTTGACTGAAAAAAAAAAAAGCCAACCTCCAAATAGATTAGTACATGCTTTATTCGTCGTCTGATGGAGACTAGAGCCCAGGAGACATCAGATTGCTCTGAAGAACTGGTCCGAAGCTTGTTAGCTTACAGAGATGGCAAAAAAAAAGGGGGGGGGGGATGGGGTATATTTGCTTGCGAGCAGTTCTCCAAGGTATAATTGTGTGTCATCGGCTATAATTTGTTTGGTTGTTTGGTTGTAAAAAAGGTTTCCCGATTTCCACATAGACACAGGGAAGACCGTTACGCCATCCTAATACATGTTTCTATCACACCTGATTGCTCAAAAATAGTGCCTGCACGCCTCTGCCCAAATCGCTTTCTGGTTCTTGTTTCAGATATCTCCTTGAGGTCACCTGAAATGGTGCAAAAGGCTAACACCCATCATCTACTTTAATGTCGTGCAGTCTTAGCGGAATATTTATTTATATTCTTCTTTTTTTCGCACATTTACTATTGAGTTTAGGTGTACAGTTCTTGAAAACAAAAGGAGGGCAACCACTCATTTTAAGCTTTGAAAGCATAATGGTGCAAGTTTCTATTTTAGCATTTATTTTTGCTCACGCAAAACTCTTTGCTTATGTGCCAATATCCGTTGCTTAATTCTTATTACCTGGAAGATATAGAAAGTTTCTTAATCCTTGTTGTATTCCTAACCCAGCATTTTTGCTTGTCACTTAGGAAAAACTCCTAATGTTCACTGGACTTAGTTGAATGGCTGTGAGAAGGTTCTAAACAACAAATAAATAACATTTATGACAAAAGATCACTTTAAGATAATGGGCACTAGCTTAACATGAGCCTACCAGTTGCATTCGAAGAGGGAAAAAAGCATACACTTCTTTATCAGGGACTTGAAGATTTATACTCTTTCCACACACGTACTCCCTCCCTTCCTAGTCACCAATAAGTCAGGGATTTTCAGTTACTTGGTTCTGATTGTGACTCAGGAACACAGGTTTGCTCTTTCTCAGCAAAGGTTTAAGCCCAGCTTCACAAATAATAAAACATTGGTAGTTGTTTAATGAAATGTATAAAGTAAGGGATCAAGGCTAACTTTTCCAGAACTCACTATAAAATTGAGAGATTGGTCACACATTCACCTTGAATTTCAGTCATTCTTGAGACCGTGATGAACTATGTCATCATTTTCCGAAAATAGCAATATGCACGGGAGTAGGGTACGTCTTAAATCCATAGTCATCTTAACATATATTGAAAAAAAAATGTGCTAAACTATCATGGATGTCGATCTTACAAGAGTGCTTTGAATTTGACTCACTACCTTCTTTTAAAAAAAAAATGTTTATTTTTAGGAGAGAGGGGGAGAGAGAGAGAGAGAGAGAAAGTAAGGGAGGGCAGAGAGAGAGGGAGACACAGAATCCGAAGCAGGTTCCAGGCTCTGAGCTCTCAGCACAGAGCACAATGCGGGGTTCAAACCCACAAAACCCGAGATCATGACCTGAGCCAGAGCCGGAGGCTTAACTGACTAAGCCACCCAGGCGCCCTTGACTTCCTATCTTCTTTATTGCATCTTTTTTCTTCTTTTCTATCATCTCACAACCTAAGGCAATTTTCTTTCTCATGAGTGCTCCTAAAATGTTTCTTTGTAAATCTATCACGGTAGCTTCACTGGTAATTTGGCTGCAGGGTTGCGGGGGGGGGCACCTGGATGGCTCAGTCTGTTAAGCATCTGCCTCTTGGTTTCAGCTCAGGTTATGATCTCATAGTTCATGAGTTCGAGCCCCACATTGGGCTCTGAGCTGCCCTTGCAGAACCTATTTGGGACTCTTTCTCTCTCTGTCTCTCTCTGCCCCTCCCCTGCTAGTGCGCACGCGCTCTCTCGCGCTCTCTCTCTCTCTCTTTCAAAATAAATGCATAAACTTAAAATAAATAAATAAATAAAGGTACATAGGGCCTTCCAGTGATTTCTGAAGAGGCGTGATCTCCTGATATGAAAAGCAACAAGAGAAGGAGTGAGCGAGGGCAGAACTCTCAATGACTTTTATGTTTTCTGGTAAATGCACACTTGCCATACAAATTCAGTACAGAGTCATTTTTAAAGGATTAGAATGTAGAAGCAGCCATCTTTAACATGCTACATGAGGAAAAAGTTGAATTTTATTATAATATCTAGTATAACACCTTTAGTTTAACATTCGTATCAAACTCTCAATATTTGGCATTGCAGTCGTCTCCAAAGCAAAAATCTCATAAACTTCTAAAAGCAAGTAAGTGTTTCTAGCTTAAACACAAAGCATGAAGCCGCAGGTTAAGATGCACCATGTTTTTTTTTTTTTTAAGTTTTGAAAAACGTATCAGTCGGATAGGAGTGATGAAGAGGAAGGTCTGGGGGAGCCACTGCTAAAGGGTGTGCAATTTATTTTGGGGGTGATGAAAGTATTCCAAAATTCAGGGGTATCCGAAAGGTATCCACTTCCTGAAATGTGACCATGTTTCTCTCTAAGCGCACCTAAGAGTATTTTCTCTTTTCGAGTATAATTATAATAAGATTTTATTTTTTTCCGTTCATTTATTTTATTTTCACACACACACAGAGAGAGAGAGAGAGAGAGAGAGAGAGAGAGAGAGAGAGAGAAGGAACGAAGAAAAGGCAGAGAGAGAGGAGGATAGAGGGTCCAAAGTAGGATCTGTGCTGACCACAGAGAGCCCGATGCAGGGCTCAAACTCACAAACCCGTGAGAACATGACCTAAGCCGAAGTCGGACGATTAACTCACTGAATCACCCAGGTGCCCCAATGATAATAAGATTTTAAAAGTAAGTGATTCAAAAAACAGTTTAGTTTATAACAACCCATTACCTTTACTAAACTGTGATTAATCTTAAAACCAAGACTCTGTTATATTTTCACATAGATTTATTCATTCTGTTTCCTCATCCATAAAATGGGGGCATGTATCTTATGATGAAGTAATGTATGCAAAGCAATTAGAATTTTTTCTAGTGCCTAGAAGTCATTTTATAATTACTTATTATTAATTATTAGTGGACAGTGTATATTAATTTTTCCAAAAGACTGTTTTTAGGGACAGCTGGGTGGTTCAGTCGGTTAAGCGTTTGACTCTTGGTTTCTGCTCAGGTCATGATCCCATGGGTTTGTGAGTTCGACCCTCCCTGTCAGGATCTGTACTTGAGATTCTCTCTCTCTCTCTCTCTCCCTCTCTCTCTCTCTCTCTCCTGCTGGCACTCGCTCTGACTCTCTTTCTCTCTCAAAATAAATAACCATAAAAAATAATGTTCATATTCTCTACCAAATAATTTTCATATTTCCATTAAGGTTTTTTTTTCCCATTTTTTTTCTTCAAAAGCTGTCAACTCTTCTAAGAACATGAGACCTTTGAACACCGATTTTCAACTCAATTATTTTGGAATATGTTTGTGTGATCACAAAACTTCAATTTTTTTTTTCAGAAATCCTAGGTCTTTACAGGAAACAGGACGATCCAATCTGAAATGAAAACAAAGTTAAAGGAATACAATTCAACTGGCATAGATATTGAAACTTTTTTTTAAAGATAGTTCATCATTTTTTTAAAGCTTATTTATTTATTTTGAGAAAGAGAGAGAGAGAGAGAGAGAGAGAGCATAAGTGGAGGAAGGGAAGAGAGAGAAGGAGACAGAGAGAATCCTAAGCAGACTTTGATCTGCCAGGAGGAGCCTGACTTGAGGCTCAAAACCATAAGCCATGAGATCATGACCTGAGCCTAAACCAAGAGTTGGATGCTCAACCAACTGAGCCACCCAGGCATCCCTAGATTTCCTCAATAATTCTACACTCCAATTTACCATTCCCGCATCTAAAATCTCAATATTAATCCAATTCTTCATGCTCAAGTCAGTAATTTATTACACATTTTCATGATAAAATTTGGTGCTTACCCAATTGTAACTGTGAATGGATGGATGTGGCAACTCCAGCCAGAGAAAGGAGTGATCACCAATGTCTCAATCCCTTTGGAAATTTAGGTTTGGGTCACAACCTGGTCAGCTTCATGGGCTTTTGACCTGTGTAGTCATGAAGGGTCCTGTGCTTAGAAGGACCTCATGCTTGGCTTATTGCTCTGCTATGAATGTCTCGAAATTCTTAGTAATTTTTGAGCACAGAATACTACATTTTATTTTGTACTATTATGTAGCTGGTTCTAGGTCATGAAGCCAGATAAGCTACCAAGTTCTGTGGTAATAGTTAAGGATGGGGAGGAAATTAGCCTGGTGTAGTCAAGGAGGGAGATGAGTATAGAAAGTACTCTGAAACCACTTGCAGCAATGGTGGTTGTATCTCTCCCCGCTGTCTTCTCATATGTTTGCCCTCAAAAACAGACTCACGAGAATTATGGAGAAGCTGCTTTCCAAACATGGTTTGGAGAAGAGGATCTATGTGAGGCAAGAGATGGATGGGAGGTGTCCTGCTTATATTCCCATTCAAGAAAAACTTCTATGGGCAGGATAGCTAGTTGACAGCCGCCAGCTGCCCCAAGATCAGCCAATGTGTTCATGACAGACTATGCTTCTCCAATGACTAAGCAGTTTGATGTGCTGCAGCATTTTGTGACCTTCCTAATAGGAATAAGTGATTTGAATCACTCACATTCACTGACTATTCTTAACATGTACAGCTTTTCATCTTACTTGAACTGGGTCATCAGGAAAATGATTCTCGCCTTGGAACAAAACATACACTTTCAGCATTCTTTCCACATGATGGTAGAAAAATAATCTCAAGTGAATTCCATGGTAGCTTTTACATGAATTGCTGCTGCTGCAAATCAGTGGGAAATGTATGTGGGGGGAAAAAACCCTATTATGTTTTTGTTTCTTAATCCAGTTAGATTTTATTGATTGCATATTATATTGCATAGTGCCTCTTGGCATTAACTATAGCTTTTTTTTGTTCTTTATTTAGCATCACAAACTTTTGAAATGTTCAAACATGAGAAAGGCTTATTGAAGGAAATACACTACTATTAATATTTCTTATGGTACTTACATCACGATAACATGAAAAGTAAAATGGCTGTTTTTGAGTGCTAGAAAAGAAAGAAATAAGCATAGTTTCTAGGCACACTTCATTAGGAAATGTTTAAGTTAATTTTGAAATTCTAAGTATAAATAAGATTTTGTTTCATCTCAATTGATAGTTAATACAAGTATATGGGATGAGTTGTTTTAGTAGCCAGTAAATTGGGGTGGTTCTTGAATCTTTCTTTGGCCGTCTCTTCCCTTCATTTCAAATCAATCAGAAATTCTTGCCAACTTTATGTCTTAAATCTTTTTTGAAGATCTCTCCTCCACTCAATTTCCACTGGCATTGGGCTAACTTGGGTGCTCATTAGCTCTTCGTTCGGGTACTCAAATTCCGGCCTCCCTTGTGACCCTCCTCCTCATTGCCTGGCAGTATGATTATTATGAAATGGAAATAGGGTCATGCCTCTGCAATTTACATCTGTCAGGGACTTCCCACAGTCTAGTTTTAGATAAAATACTTTTTGGCAATATGTTTGAGACCGTTTGTGATCTTGCTTCTGTTGATCCTCAGACTCACCCCTTGTTATTACTCTCTACAAAAACAAAAACTCTATACTCTGGCTGTACTGAACTACTTGTCTTTGTTTGCAGGTTTCATGAGTGTTCACAGCTTTGCAAGTTGCATCTGTCAATACTGCCTGGAATACATTTCCCCCAGGTCAATAACAAAAAAATAGAACTCACTACTCTTTTTCCACTTAGATTTTTTCTAAAGTTCATAATTAACATGGATACGCTGCCATTGAAAAGAAAGCTGGGTGGGGAATGGGCTAAATGGATGATTGGTGTTAAGGAGGACACTTGTGATAAGCACTGAATGTTGTATGTAAGTGATGAATCATTAAATTCTACTCCTGAAACCAATATTACACTACATGTTAACTAACTAGCATTTAATATTTATTTATCTATGTATGTATTTATTTATTTTTATTTTTGAGAGACAGAGAGAGACTGAGCATTAGCGGGGGAAGGGCACAGAGAGAGGGTGACTCAGATTTCGAAACAGGCTCCAGGTTCTGAGCTGGCAGCACAGAGCCTGAAGCAGGGCTCAAACCCATGAACCCTGAGATCATGACCTGAGCTGAAGTCAAAAGGTCAACTGACTGGGCCACCCCGTAACTAACTAGAATTTAAATAAAAGCTTAAAACAAAGAAAACCAAAAATATCCAATAAATACTCAAATGGCTTTAAAAAATAAATTTTAAATTTAAATTTCACCTAAAAAATAAAAAAAAATAAAAAACCTCAATATAAAAACATCTAATTTGTTCATAATACAGTAATATAATGTATACATGTTAAATATCATTTCATTCCCCATTTCAGAATAATTGAATGATAATATCATATGACATTTCCCCTAAGCCAACTTCACTGATTTTCCCCTGATAAGCAAGCAGGCAAATAACAAATGACTTACCTTGAATTAAGCACTTCCTCTTCTGCCATTTCCTCGAATAAATTTCTTTTTTTTTTTTTTTTCAACGTTTATTTATTTTTGGGACAGAGAGAGACAGAGCATGAACGGGGGAGGGGCAGAGAGAGAGGGAGACACAGAATCGGAAACAGGCTCCAGCCTCCGAGTCATCAGCCCAGACCCCAACGCGGGGCTCGAACTCACAGACAGCGAGATCGTGACCTGGCTGAGGTCGGACGCTTAACCGACTGTGCCACCCAGGCGCCCCCCTCGAATAAATTTCTAATAGGCACCTTCAGGTACTGTATCTGGAAAATATTCTAACATGTCCAGGAAATTCTTAAACTTAAAGACTGTTCCCTTCCATATCCTAAAAGTCTTGAACAATACTTACTGCATGGTAAGTGCTCATGTAATATTTAGAGAATGAAAGACATCAAGTAATTAGCAACTAAACTCAATTTTGACTTTGCAGTGTTATTTTGAAAATTTCATCAAAATGGCAAAACACAACTATTCAGATATACAAATATATTTGGCCGTGTTCTTGTTTAAATGTTATAAATATTAAAATACAGTGTATTCCAATAGCATTTTTTATTTGCCTATGTATGTGGTACCTTATTAGTTGCTTGAGGAGCTCAGAGAAATAAAGCACTGGCTCTTTAATCAATATGTTTTCATACTATGAGTGGGTGATGAAATAATGGCTGGTACCATTAACTATATCCTGTGTTACTACTATTTAATCACCTAGAAGATATTTAGAGGTGAAATTTAATCATGCTGTAAGCTTAATTCGTGTGTGTGAAACAATTTGAATACATTCAAAATATGCCTATGTGTTATGGCAATATAGGTAAATTTATGCACAACAATCCCTGGACATAATACGTAATTAGTTAACACTTTGGGGTTGAATGAACACGTCAGTATAAATAAATAATTCATCAACTATAACCCTTTCATTTCAGTTGCACGCTACACTTTTTTTAAAAAGAGAATGGCACTTCAACACAACAACAAAAAGAGTGAATAGATGCAATTATATACTTTTGATCAACCTACTTTTTTTTTTTTTAAGTAGGCTCCATGGCCAATGTAGGGCTTGAACTCACAACTCTAAGGTAAAGAGTCACATGCTGTACCAACTGACCCTGCCAGGTGCTCCCCCAATCTATTTTTTATATGCAAAAACTTAAAAAAAACATAATTGTAAATTCCCTGTATCCCCCGGTAAACTTTATAGCTCAAATCTGAGAGTTTTTAAAATCAACTTTGTCAAAATTATATTAATTTATATAAGCTTTCTGAAGAAACTGATAAACGTGAAAGCTATAAAGTAGTGTAGGTTTGTGGCATTTATTTTTCATACGTCAGATGGAGAAGTCCACTCAGTGAGAACGCCCAGACTGCCCCCCACTGTCCACTCTGATTGCATCTTGTGAGCTTTGTTTTCTCTTTTTCCATTAAAAACTAGGTTCCTAGTTTTCAGAGTTTTGATCTCTGACCCCGGCATTATAATTTGATGCAAATAACTTTTGAAAGGCTGATATTTCAGGACATTTTTGCAAATTCCCTAAGTGGGCTTTCTTATATTATATAATGTGATCATAAATTACCACAAATTTAGGGGCTTAAAATAACACAGGCATTATGTCACGTTTCTGTAGATCTGAAGTCTAGCTTCCCAGGGTCTCAGAAGGCCCAAATCAAAGGGTTCCCACGGCTGTGTTCTTCTCTGCAGGCTCTAGGAGAAAATCCATTTTCAGGTTTATGCAAGTTGTTTCTGGGATTCACTTCTTCATGGTTGCGGGGCTAAGATCCCCATTTTCTTGTTGGCTTTTGGCTAGAAATCAGGGGTCCTTTTCAGCTTTCAGAGGCTCCTGGCTTTCCTTGGCTCTTGGCCCCATTCTTCCATCTTCAAACCAACAAGCGTGGGTCAGATTCCTTGCATTCTTGTTTAGTTGACATGAGGCAACAGAGATTTTTTTTTCTTCTTGTGGAAAGCATATTAAATAAATTAACTATAAATACTGAGTATTGGGGGGCACATATTATTCTATAATGGTGCTCTGTCTCAAAGAAAGGGTGCAAACAAAGAAGGAAAACATAAAAGAAATTCTTCATTAAAAGTCTCTGTGATATCCCTCCTCTTAGGTGTTTTATTGGTGGTTGTATTGTTATAAGTTGCTGTTAAAAATACAGCTCCGAACCGGGGCGCCTGGGTGGCGCAGTCGGTTAAGCGTCCGACTTCAGCCAGGTCACGATCTCGCGGTCTGTGAGTTCGAGCCCCACGTCAGGCTCTGGGCTGATGGCTCAGAGCCTGGAGACTGTTTCCGATTCTGTGTCTCCCTCTCTCTCTGCCCCTCCCCCGTTCATGCTCTGTCTCTCTCTGTCCCAAAAATAAATAAACGTTGAAAAAAAAAAATTTAAAAAAAATACAGCTCCAAACCAAAGCCATAAAAGGGCCAGTGCATTTGGTGTTCCTTCTCCGCCATCTTTAGCATGATCATATTGAACACTCATCTTCATAGAATGGCTGTGAGCTCACTATTCCAAGCATAAAGAAAAGACTAGAAAAAAGATAAAGTGCCCAAGTGCAAAAGGATAAGCGCATACCCATGGAATCTGGCCATTCTTTAAAACATTCCCAACAGGTCCACTCAGTGACTTGTTTTCATCTCATTATTGGAACCATGCTACATTGCTTTCTCTAGATGAAAAATAACTAGGAAAAATAGTGGCGCTGAATTGACTGGGTTGGTGAACACTGTTGTGTCTGAGACATTATCATCAGACGAAAGAGTATTTGAGTATTTCTTGTCTTACACGTAATACAGAAAATAAGGGAAATCAAACTTATGTGCCTTGGTGACCTAAAATGTTCATTTTGTTTGGATTGAAGGAATGAATAGTCATTAAGCTTCAGATAGGGAATTCAGTTTTAATTTGTAGATTCTAGATCATATAGTAATATTTTATGTTATTTTCAATTGTTAATTATTCTGAAAAGTTATTGAAAATTTTAATGTTAACTTCGTGTGATTAAGCCAAATATGTCAAAAGTGCTGGCAATTCTAGGCCCAATATATTATGAAATGTAGAATGGTGTGAATGTATAATCTTCTGCTTTTTCTCAAATCATACCTTTGCGTATCCCAAATCAAGCTTTTAACTTGACTTTCTGTCATGTTTCTGTTATGTTATGTTCAATAACATATCAGTTAAGTTAAATTTGAACTAATATATCCTAATCTATATAATATTTACACATCTGACTTATGTGACATTTTTTGACTATCATTCAAAAATAGCAATGCTATAGCATAAGCTATCTAAAAACAACAACAATTAAAATCATGCTATTTTATACTTTCAATGGTCTTTGTCCTTGAACTTAAAAAAAATCAGCCTCAGATCAATGAATGTTAATAAGACTTTGTCATGTAACCAGAAAATCAACAATATGCTTTTACTGCACTGTTCTCTTGTCTGGATGGGATAGTGTAGATGACGGGTAATAAAAAAAATGAGATTCAAAGCAATTATTTCCCCAACCATTTAGTCCTGGGATAATTGTAGTCATTTGAAAATATTTAGGTCTGAACCAAATGAACTTACTATTGTATAAAATATGAAAGTCAAAATACATAATAGTAATCTTTGAATTTCAAGGGTAAATCACTTAGCTATAGTAATCTAAAGTCCTTGAGTATTTATTATAAAGTGTACTGCACAATATGAATATACAAGTGGCTATATATCCCCCAATAATGCATTGATATTCAGCTATTTCAGTAATGAAATAGATCTCAGCAGAGGACTGTTCTATGATAGAAACAATCATTCTTAGTGAGGGATGTATTTAAGGCTATGTCAACTTGTGAGAAACTTACTAAGTCTTTGGTTTAAAACCTTCTCTGTTTAATAAGTTAAAATATTGTTTACAGCATTCCAAGGACATTTTATTCTAAGGGCTTTTCATCATAAAATATTTTCAGTGTAATAGTTGCTATCGTGTGAAAGTTCTAGAAGTTAGTACATTTAAGAATTTAAAATTTGTCAGAGTCAGATGTGAAGTTGTCTTTTAGAAAGTGAGACCTAGGAGACAGACTAATGTTCCAAATAACACAATAGTACTTTTATGTACAGAAAACACACAGTTTTTAAAACAATACAAGACAAAACCAAATTGGTAGACACAGCAGGACACTTGTAAGAAGAATTGAGCTAGTGTAGCTGACAAATTGGAGAAGAGTGACAGTAGGCTGGAAATACTATCTGAAACATCTGTGCACTGAAGAAATTGAAAGATTTTGCCTGCTCTGGAAATTTCTTTCTCCATGAACCCCACTGGCCTCTCAGAGCAAAGGTCTAAAAGGTCACTAGGATGTGCCCATTCTAATGCAGTCGAGGGAAGGAAACAGTAGCCACGAGGGAGGGACAAGTACCTTCACCCAGATTGTTGGTTTATAAACACCTGGGGTGCTTCTGGAGTGTAATGTGAAACTGGACCCTTAAAGCTGAGGGCAGGGAATGTCTGAAGAAAGCAGCAGGCCACTCCAGGTTGGTAGGTGACAGTTTTAATAAGCAAAGGAACTTCCATAGGAGGCTTATTTGGGGTGGCAAGATTAATGGATCCCAGCACTTCCCTCCTCCCACCAAATCTTAAAAATTTATATAGAGGCCATAACTGGGTTCAGTAACATATGTGATGCAGGTATTCTCAACACCACATCACCCTCTCAAAGCTCTATCCTTGGAGCAGCCTCTGGTGGTGGAAAAGGCAAGTAGAACCCATACCCCCAGGGGAAGGGGAAGGAGCCTCAGAGAGCCCAGGCTCCAGCTCCTGGGTCAATGGGCAGTCACGTCTTCTCAGTGACACCCCTCAACACACATACTCCTCATCTATCTACACCACAAAACAAAAGCCGAAATCTGAATGAGGAACAACGCTGCTGGATTTAGGACATTTGAAGGCCAGTTTTAAGGTCCTTGTATGATAGGTGAAGTGGAATATCATTTGAAGGTAAAAACAGATTGATTAAAAATATAAAGCTGTAGAGGCACCTGGGTGGCTCAGTCGGTTAGGTGTTGGACTGCTGATTTTGGCTCAGGTCATGATCTCATGGTCATGAGACTGGGCTCCACACCAAGCGTGGGGTCTGCTTGAGATTTTCTCTCTTTCTGTCCTTCTCCCCTGCTCACGTGCTCTCTCTCTCTCAAATAAAATTATTTTTTTAAATATAAAGTTGCATATTTAAATCCTATGGAAATCACTATAAATATACGAAAGATATATAAGTAAAAAGCCAATGGAAGAGGTAAAATGATATAATAGATAATGTTCATTTAACACCAAAAAAGGCAGAGTAAGAGTATGCAAAGAATAGATGAAATGAGTAGAAAGCAGCTAGCAATTTGGTATATATTTTTTTATTTTTTTATTTTTTTTCAACGTTTATTTATTTTTGGGACAGAGAGAGACAGAGCATGAACGGGGGAGGGGCAGAGAGAGAGGGAGACACAGAATGGGAAACAGGCTCCAGGCTCCGAGCCATCAGCCCAGAGCCCGACGCGGGGCTCGAACTCATGGACTGCGAGATCGTGACCTGGCTGAAGTCAGACGCTTAACCGACTGTGCCACCCAGGTGCCCCATAATTTGGTATATTTTTAATCCAACTATGTCCACAGTCTCATTAACTATGAATATATAAATATAACTTTTTAAGAACTGCAATTGTCAGATTGGATCAAATAGCAAAATCCAATTCTATGTTGTCTATGGGAAATACAGGAAATATGATAAAGTTGGGTTAAAAGTAAAAAGGATGGAGAAAGACATACCATACAGTCGCCCAGAAAAAGATGGAATAGCTATATCAATGTCAGAAAAAGCAAGCTTCAGAGCCACGTATATACTCAAGGTTAAGAGGCGCAACATTATATTATGATGAGGAGTCAGTTCTTCAAGACGACATCATGACCCCAGATGCATATGTCCTTCATAACAGGGCATCACCATAAAGAGGCAAAAATGGATGCTAGAAAAATGAACAGAGACTTCAACAATCCTTTCTCCGTAATTGCTAGAACAAATAGATAATCAGTAAGAGTAGAGAAGACTTGAATGTTATCAACCAAATAGTCCTAGTTGATATTTGTAGAACAAGCCACCCAACAACAGCAGAACACACATTCTTTTCAAGGACATATTGAACATTCATTAAGATACACCATATAATAGGCCATTGAAACCACCAAACACCCAATTTAAAAGAATAGGAATCATTGCAACTACATTCTAATTGTATAATGGAATTGAATTATAAATCAATAATCAAAATATAGCTGAAAAAGCCTCAAATATTTGGAAATTAAATATCCCAATTTTAAAAATTTTGAATTTAATACAAGTAAAAATACAACATATAAAAATATGTGGGATACAGCCAAAATAGTGCTTTCAGGATAATTTATAATATTAAATATTTACATTAGAAAGGACTAGAGTCCCAGACCAATAATCTAATGTTTTATCTTAAGAAATTTAAATTTTTTAACGTTTATTTATTTAGAGAGAGAGACAGAATGCAAGTGGGGGAGGCACACAGAGAGAGGGAGACACAGAATTCCAAGCAGGCTCCAGCCTCTGAGCTGTCAGCACAGAGCCTATGTGGGGCTTGAAGTCATGAGATCATGACCGGAGTTGAAGTCAGACACTTTACTGACTGAGCCACCCAGGCACTCCTTATCTTAATAAATTTAAAGAAATCTTAAGAAATTTAAAGAAACGTAGGCAAATTAAATCCAAAGCAAGTAGAAAGAAGGAAATAATACAGGCTGGAGAAGAAATTAATGACATTGGAAACAGAAGAAAATAGACAAATTCAATGCAAGTGAAGGGATACTCTTTGCAAAGTTTGATAACATTGA
This sequence comes from Felis catus, assembly GCF_018350175.1. Taxonomy (NCBI): domain Eukaryota; kingdom Metazoa; phylum Chordata; class Mammalia; order Carnivora; family Felidae; genus Felis; species Felis catus. The sequence goes on along the minus strand of NC_058368.1, from coordinate 216,584,865 downwards.
TAAACCTGTTGTTACAGTGACAACAACAGAATTTTCTGCAGGAAGAATGAAAAGCTGCCAGTATTAAGAATGGGAATTAAGGGGCGCCTGGGTGGCGCAGTCGGTTAGGTGTCCGACTTCAGCCAGGTCACGATCTCGCGGTCCGTGAGTTCGAGTCCCGCGTCGGGCTCTGGGCTGATGGCTCAGAGCCTGGAGCCTGTTTCCGATTCTGTGTCTCCCTCTCTCTCTGCCCCTCTCCCGTTCATGCTCTGTCTCTCTCTGTCCCAAAAATAAATAAACGTTGAAAAAAAAATTAAAAAAAAAAAGAATGGGAATTAAGAGGACAGCAGTACTGGTAACATCAGTTCTAAACTGAATCCATGCCTTTGAAGAATTTGCCCTACAGACAGCCTGTGACCTCAGTGCCATCACAGACATGGGTTTGAGGTGATGGATTTGAAGCCCTTAGTGAAGTCCATTCCTGGGACTTGATAGTAAATGAAGAAAATCTTCATGGCCACAATTTCAGAAACCTCCACGTTATACAAACAAAAGGGGGTGGGGCTGTGCTACAGTAGACGAGACAAGCGAGACAGAACTCACAAATCCAATCTGTAGTGCTTTGCTAGATCTTGGATCAAAAACAAACAAATACAAATATCTATGAAAGATAGCCAGTTGGATATTTGGGGGTAATTAGTATACAAACTCCATGACATACTTGACAAAGAACATGCTTATGTGTCAGTGCTAAATTTTCTGAGTGTGATAATTTTTTTTCGTTTTTTTTTTCAATATACGAAGTTTATTGTCAAATTGGTTTCCATACAACACCCAGCGCTCATCCCAAAAGGTGCCCTCCTCAATACCCATCACCCACCCTCCCCTCCCTCCCACCACCCATCAACCTTCATTTTGTTCTCAGTTTTTAAGAGTCTCTTATGCTTTGGCTCTCTTCCACTCTGAGTGTGATAATTTTACCGAGCTAGATAGAATGTCTTTTATTGAAAGGAAACGCATGCTCTAATATTTAAGTGTGAAGTATCAGAAACTTAGTTTCAAATAATAAGTATGTAATTCAAGATGTGTATTGCTGTAAGTGGATATGTTTAGGTAGGTAGTGAGAGATAAGGATTATATATAGCAAATAATGAAATCTGGACACGCTAGGTAAAAGATATATGAATGTAAACTTTTAGTTCCTGAACATCAGATATTTTTATACTAAAATTTGACTTACAAACAATAGCTGTAGGGGCACCTAGGTGGCTCAGTTGGTTGAGGTTCTGACTTTGGCTCAGGACGTGATCTCACAGTTTGTGGGTTCGGCCCCAAATAAACCTTTGTGCTGACAGCATGAGCTTGCTTCAGGTTCTGTCTCCCTCCCGCTAGTGCTCTCTCTCTCTCTCTCTCAGAAATAAATAAACATTTTTGAAAATTAGAGGCGCCTAGGTGGCTCAGTCGGTTAAGCATCTGACTCTTGATTTCGGTTCAGGTCATGATCTCAAGGTTCATGAGTTCCAGCCCAGCATCGGGCTCTGCTCTGTCAGTGCAGAGCCTACTTGGGATTCTCTCCTTCTCTTTCTGCCCCCACCCCCCACCTCCCTCTCTCAAAATGAATAAACTTAAAAAAATTAAATATGCCCCCCCACTCCCAGCCTTCCCTTGTCAAAGAACAAATACTAGCTGTATACAATCCTTTATTATACAGGCAGTTGAAAAAAAGCCAATCCACCTCACGATACTTAAAATTTTTGGTTGTTATGTGCTTGAGTACCTAAGCCCCTGCATATCTCAATTCTTCACCTTCTACCTCATCTCCAAATTCCAGTAAAAGCCTTAGTAGTTGCACCACTACCTGACGTTGGGGAAAATCCGCTTCCAAAATTCCACCCTGAATATTAGCATTGTAAGTATCAACTGGTAGCATACTCTTTCCAAAGGGCTGAGCCCGAGTCACAGAAGTAGTGTTCAATTCTAAGGAAGCAGAGGCAAGGGACAAAGTGGGGGGAGGCGGGGAAGGAGGGAGAGCCAAAACAAATGTGGATAATTGAAAAATCGCAGAATACCATTATGACTCTTAAGAGCTCAGAGTGACTTCATTTCTGATCCTTCTATTAGAAAGGAGAAATAAGAATGAATTTACCACAAATTACCGAAACCTATTTGCTAAAGTTTACTGCATGGAGCCTTAACTCCCACATGTTATCAGATCGCGTAAGTGAATGGGCCAAATGAGGCCTTCTACCAGCTTTCACAGAGTCCTCAGGAGGTGGGGGGAGCACAACATGGGCATTTTGCAAGGTACTGTCAGGTTGTGCACACATGAAGATTCTGTGCTCGGTCAGAGTTTATGGTCACCCTGGAAACAGAAACAAGAGATAGCAAGGTGTAGAAGATCTGAATGATACAGCATGTGCGAGTGTAGAGGGGAAGCTGTGGGTGGTGGGGACTGGATTTACGGAGCCGTTTCTAACATGCAGAATATAGCAGAAGGGGTGGGTTGTTATTTCCAAGATTAAGCTGTAAAAAGACTGGCTGCCATGGTGGGTGCTCTCTTTCACACTCTCTTGTATTTGCTCAGGAGCAGCCCTGTGGGAGGCTCACGTGGGAAGAGATTGACGCCTGCAAAGGACCATATAAATGGGCTTGTAAGTGGATTCATCCTAGCTTTTCACCTTGAGGCCTTACGATTGACCATCGCCTCAGCTGGCCAGTGGCTTGACTATAATTTCAGGATAGACCTTGAGACAGAGACATTCAACTAACTCACGCTCCGATTTTTGACTCCTAAAAACTTCTAGAAAATACATATTTCTCATTTGAAGCCATTACATTGGAGGATAATTTCTTACACAGCAGTAGATAATATACTCTCCTATCACGTCCTCCTTTGTGGGCTAGGTCATGTTTTCCCTCATGTCTGGAGCTTGCAAATAGTACGGCCTGTATAAAATTCTCTTCTCTAATGCTTCTTCTTTTTAACTGCAGCTCCTTATTAAAAGCTAAACTGCTAATCACATCACCTTTACAAGACATTGTCAAGACAAAGGGGCTCCTGGGTGGCTCAGTCAGTTAAGCCTCTGACTTCGGCTCAGGTCATTATCTTATGGTTCATGAGTTCAAGCCCCGCATCGGGCTCTGTGCTGACAGCTCAGAGCATGAAACCTGCTTCAGATTCTGTGTCTCTCCCTCTCTCTCTGACCCTCCCCCATTCATGCTCTGTCTCTGTCTGTCAAAAATAAATAAACATTTGGGGCGCCTGGGTGGCGCAGTCGGTTAAGCGTCCGACTTCAGCCAGGTCACGATCTCGCGGTCCGTGAGTTCCAGCCCCGCGTCGGGCTCTGGGCTGATGGCTCAGAGCCTGGAGCCTGTTTCCGTTTCTGTGTCTCCCTCTCTCTCTGCCCCTCGCCTGTTCATGCTCTGTCTCTCTCTGTCCCAAAAATAAATAAACGTTGAAAAAAAAATTAAAAAAATAAATAAATAAATAAACATTAAAACAAAAACAAAAAACAAACAAACAAAAAAAACCCTTCCCATGTGTTTTCTTAAGTTATCACAGCTTGGAATTATATTTCTGTATGATTATTTGACCAATGCCTGAGATTTCCATTAAATTGTAAGCTTCATGAGGCAAGGTTTTGTTTTGTTTTGATTTTAATTCAATCATTGATCAGAGTGCCAGACACAATTCTTGGATAGTATTATTTATTCAAATAACATATGATTATATGAGAGGCATAACTACCAGATGAGTAGTGCAAACTTTTCAAAGTTTCCAGGGGTTTCATCTGGAAATTCTAGTAACACAACAAAAATAAAAATAAGAAGAAATTTGTTAAATCATTTGGAGATTTAATTTCACATCAAAAATGTTTTTCCTAATGAGAATTATTTAATAGTCATGGGAAAAAAATCTCGTTTGAATAGAACAAAAATAAAATGTATAGAAATACTTAGAAATATTCAGAAATTTTTAGGGGTGCCTGGGTGGCTCATTTGGTTAGGTGTACAACTCTTGATTTCAGCTCAGGTCATGATATCACAGCTCATGGGTTTGAGCCCCATATCGGGCTCCGAGGCTGACAGTGTGGAGCCTGCTTAGGGTTCTCTCTCGTTCTTTCTGTCTCTCTTTCACTCTTGCCCTCCTTCACTCACATGTTCTCTCTACCTCTCCTCAAAAATAAATAAACTTAAAGAAAAGAAATATTCATAAATTTTTAGGTATTCAACGGAAGAAGCATTATTGAAGTCTTAAAAGGACATTAAAATAAATGGAAATGAGTACCTGTTCTTACATGGAAAAAAAAATCAATATAATAAAGGCATTTCTCTGTTAGTCATGTGATACACTAACATGATGCATAGTAATTATGTGAAATGTATATTTTTAAATTTCACTATTATATTCTGACTTCAGATAGAACTGTCTAGCAAGGAGGACTCTGAGAGGAGTCTCTGGTGTCAGAGAACACTGCCACACAGAGAACACTACAGGACAGCAGACAAGTAACTTCCTCTTTCTTAGACTGAAGTCTTTATCAGAGATGTGAATTTCATCAGTAGAAACTCTTTGGTTTTTTAAAATAAAGATTAGGATGGGTCCCGGGGTGGCTCAGTTGGTTGAGCGTCGGACTCTTGATCTGGGTTCAGGTCATGGTCCCAGGGTTGTGAAATTGAGCCCCACATCAGACTCTGTGCTGAGCATGGAATCTGCTTAAAATTCTCTCTCTTTCTCTCTCTCTCTCTCTCTCTCTGCCCACTCGCATGCTCTCTAAATAAATGAAAGAAAGAAAGAAAGAAAGAAAGAAAGAAAGAAAGAAAGAAGAAGAAAGATTAGGGCAAATCATTAATATTTATAGCACATCGCCTGATAAGTATAAAACAACTAATTTGTGTTTCCTTGTTATTGTTATTAGTACTATTACTGCTATTATAGTTAGTACCACTGCAGCATTACAAATCTGAGGATCGATTTCTGGGGAGCCTTTGAGTGGCAAAATGAGTACATGCTGTCCTTGAAGAGAGTCTCTCAGCAGAACCCACCTGGAGATTCTTGTCAGGAACTTAGTTTCTTGGGCACCACATTAGCATATTTGGGGAAGGGGATCTAGAATGCATGCACATGTTAAAAAGAAACCCAAGTGAGCTTTCATTCACACCCCAGTTACAGATTGTAAAAATCAACCATGTTAGTTTATGAAGTAAAGTTATATTCTCTACGGGATTTCTAGTCTATGTTCAATGTAAGTTCTAGGAAATACCCAGTTGTAATTTATTTGAAACCAACGGACTTTATTTACTAATAAAATCTACATCTACTTTATTAGTGTATTTTTCTTGCTTAATTTTTTAAAAGCACTTTTAATATACGTACATTAATCATATCTTTGAGTTTGATTACTGGAAAGCTGGATTGCAGAAAACTGGTATATAATTTCATTAAAATTAATTATAATAAAGTTTAAAGTAATCAAATTTCAGAATTTGAAACTCATTCTAATAGGGATTAAATTTTAGCTGCTATTTACATAAATGCAATATAATTCAGAGAACTGCAGTCATACCCTAACCTCTGACTGCCGTTAACTCCTTTTTCTGTTCCCTCACTGCGATATTACATTAAAACGATGTAAGATTTTGGGGTTCAAAGTGACTAATGACATGTGTTCATTTCTTCTTCCTTCTAAAATCACATTGAAATTACAGAATAACCACAAAATAAAGTAAATAAATGAATTAAAGCCTGGGAGCTCTTGAGAAGCCAAGAGGATATCTTTGGAAGAATAAAATTGAGGTATTTCTGGAGGTTATAAAGACAGCAAGATACTGCCTTTACGTGACAAACCTAATCTGAAACTTCCACAGCACGTTATGGACAAAATGAAGAAACTTCAAAATAGAGAGATTTCAAATGTTCCCAAATGCACAAATCAAGAAACATGTTCTGGGAAACTACAGGAGGGTGTCTTGTAGTCAGGTATGAATTTCCTCAATGCTGTGTCAGTTACCTCTTCTCGTTTTCGACAACTATAGTGTTTATCCCAGAATAAATTAGTAAGGATACGTCTCTAAAGAAATGGAGGAACATAGTTCCTCAGAGAGGGTTTTGCATCTGGAGAGAGAAGCTGGGAGGTGCCCAGGATGAATTCTGACCCTTGCCATAGAAAGGTCTCTTCCTTCTGATCCATCAGGAAAGCTGCATGTGACTCAAATGCATAATTATAACAACCAGAAATCAGTAAACTAAAACTGCATTCACTGTTTGAAAAAGAAAAATATTTAATGTTAATGTTTAGATTGATGAAATTAATAGTCAAATTAATAATAAAATTCTACAAACTTCTACAAAAAGGAATATTTATACTTGAATGAATTCACATTTTCCTTATTATCTGATGAGGTGATAAAAAAAATATTGATGGATGATCCCACCCTCCAAAACATATAGCAACTTGTGTAAGTGTTGTAAGAAAAAATATTATAAAAATAATTCTATATCTAGTTATACTTATAAAAACCAAAATACTAACATTGAAGAAAATTCAAAGATAAACTACATATTTTTTTGAAGTTACAAGTTTTTATTTAAATTCCAGTTAGTTAACATATAGAGTAATATTAGTTTCAGGAATAGAATTTAGTGATTCATCGCTTACCTAAAACACCCAGTGCTCATCCCAATTGCCCTCCTTAATGCCCATTTTTTCAAAATAAAATTAATCATACAGATACTCCCAGAAAAACTGAAAATGAATTCATATAATAGCAACAAATATAGACATACAGAATAAATTTTTAAACTAGGAAGACACAACTAATGTTAAATTGTGATGGTTAATTTTATGTGGATAAGGGATGTCTGCATAGCTGCTGAAACATTATTTCTGACTGTGTCTGTGAGGGTGTTTCTGTAAGAGATTAGCCTTTGAATCAGTAGACTGGGTAAAGAAGATTGCCTTCACCATTGTGGATGGACCTTATGCAGCCCACTGAAGGTCTGAATAGAAAAAAAAAAGTGAAAGACTAAATTTACTCTCTGCTTGAACTGCAAAATAATACATGCTTAACTGAACTGCAGAAATACAGTGTTCTCTTGTCTCTTCCAGCAACATATATGTATTGTCCATTTTGCAATCTACTATGGCTCTCCTTATGAATTTAAAAAGATATCATGCACCCGTACAAAAATATACACATATACACATAGGTAGATATGTTTGTTGTTTCTTTTTTTCTTTTTTATTATTTTTTTTTAATGTTTATTTATTTTTGAGACAGAGAGAGACAGAGCATGAACGGCGGGGGAGGGTCAGAGAGAGGGAGACACAGAATCTGAAACAGGCTCCAGGCTCTGAGCTGTCAGCACAGAGCCCGACGCAGGGCTCAAACTCACGGACCGCGAGATCCTGACCTGAGCCGAAGTTGGCCACTCAACCGACTGAGCCACCCAGGCGCCCCATATTTTTTATTATTTAAAAAAAATTTTTTTTAATGTTTATTTATTTTTGAGACAGAGAGAGACAGAGCATGAATGGGGAGTGTCAGAGAGAGAGGGAGACCCAGAATCCGAAGCAGGCTCCAGGTTCTGAACTGTCAGCACAGAGCCCGAGGCGGGACTCGAACTCACAGACCGTGAGATCATGACCTGAGCCAAAGTCGGACGTTTAACCGACTGAGCCACCCAGGCGCCCCAGTTGTTTCTATAAAAGTTGGAATCAAAGGGTTAACAGTACTCTGACACTTAAACAACAATCACTCCAGGAAGAACATGCAAGTCACATCTAAAAACTGTGTAACATTTATTTATTTATTTATTTATTTATTTATTTATTTATTTATGTGTATTAGAATTTATTCAGCATTTTTATCACTTACCAACTTTCAGGTTGTTGGAAGTATTTGTATATGTAGGATGAGTTTATAGACAATAAGAGATATTTTAGATGATAGGATCACACTTTGGGTTTAGAGATATGGTGGACAGAGCGATCAAGAAAATCCATGCAAAATATATTGCCGTGTTATAGGAGAAGTTATGCATATTGATATTTTGTTGCTCTTTGTTTTAACAAGAATATGTGCAATAAATACATGTCTATGTTGCTGTTAAAGTTGTTTTTAATTTAGACAGGATTACTTAAATTAGATTATAATTTGTAAAGAAAAGACTGACATTTTTAAGATCTAGGGAAAATAGGAACCATAATTTAAAAATACATGCATTTCTAAAAAAGTTTTTAGGATGAAATACAAGAAAATGCAGAAACAGAGGGAATAAAAACACAAACAGAAGATTTTAAGTGAAAATCAGATATAAGACTAAATATATTATGGATTGCAATCATTGTGTGTTGATTTACTACTTGTATTAAGTGACAAATTTTCTTAGACTGGCCATTTTAAAAGTATACTACAATATTTACATTGGATACATCAAAAACTTTTAAAACATTTAAAAATAATATGATTTCCAGATTCACACCCAGAAACTTTAAGTGACATGAAAACAGGATCTTCAATACGAGTTAGTCAAAATAGAATTTCTGGTAAAAATAAAACATCAAAGGTGTGGTGTCTTAATGTGGTGTCCCTTCTGATTGGATGGGGGCCCCTAAAAGTGGGGTGATGGGTTAGGTGGAAGCTGGTGGTGTAGAGAATGAAAGGATTCAGCCAAGGCAGAACACAGGAGATAGAAGTTTATTCAATACCGCGGAGTGGTGGGCGGGACACCTGAGGGAGACTGTCCACAATGAGGCAGTAGGTGGGACCTGATTTTAAAGAGGGAAGATGAGGAGGTATGGCAATGTATGGAATGCTGGTAACTGAGCCTGGTTGCAAATACCCCATTGGTCAGTTAGGGCCCAGGGGTATTTTGGGGTGGGTCACCTGATGGGCCTGTAGTCAGCCAGGGGGTTGGCATCATTCTGGCCCCTCTGCCTTGATTAAATTTCCAGGGCTGAAACCTGTTGTCTAAAAGCTGACTGACAAAGAGGTTTGTAGAAGGTTAGTAAAACATCAGAAATGCGTAAGCCTAAAATGGTCTAGCATTTATGTGCATGAGGAAAGTATTCTAAAAAGTGAAAGAAAAAATAGAAAATAAATATTTTCAAATTTGGAAACAGTTCTGTCCAAACACAACAAAGCAAACAAACAACTAATAGGAACAAAACAAGGGAATATTATATCATAATAAAACTTGATTTTACTTGTAGTTAAATATATCTTTTATATATTTTAATCTATAATATATGTGCCCCATATATGAATAACAATCTATTCAAACATTGATGATGTTTTACACACTAAGAAAAATCTCACTAAACTTGGATAAAAATGAAATCATATGGATTATGATCCAATAAATACAAAATATGATAAAAAACAATTTCCGGGGCGCCTGGGTGGCGCAGTCGGTTGGGCGTCCGACTTCAGCCAGGTCACGATCTCGCGGTCCGTGAGTTCGAGCCCCGCGTCGGGCTCTGGGCTGATGGCTCGGAGCCTGGAGCCTGTTTCCGATTCTGTGTCTCCCTCTCTCTCTGCCCCTCCCCCATTCATGCTCTGTCTCTCTCTGTCCCAAAAATAAATAAACGTTGAAAAAAAAATACTATTAAAAAAACAATTTCCAGGGCATCCATGTCTAAAGTGACTAAAAACTAAGAAATAAATGAACTATACATTCAAACGAGAAGATAACATAAGAATAATTATTTTCCTAGTTTTGGATGGTAATCATTCATTGTTTTTGTTATCATGCATTATCGAGCAAGATTTAAATGCACATATCTTTCATCAAATACAAATCTGAGCAGGAAATAATATGCACAATGTGTTTACTATAGCATTATTTGTGACAGGACGAAACTTTTTCGGACATTAATATCTAAACTAGGAAATGTGCAACTAAATCATTTTTTAAAAACAAATAATAAATTATAGTGTGTAAAGAATGTTATGTAAACATATTTTGTAAAATAATATTTTTAATAAAAATATTATGAAATCACATGGTGTAGAAGATATTTTTTCAAGGTAAATAAAAATAATGCGTTTACTGATAGATACCAAAGAGTTTGCTAAAATAAGTTTTGAATTAGGAGATCAATACATGGTGGTTCTTATTTATCATTTCATTTCTCCTTGTGTTATTTATTGTTTGGCTTAAACATACTGTATTCTTTATTAAAATAGTCTATATAAAAAGAAAAAAAAGAAAGGAATTAACAAATAAAATGAGTTGTGGGACATAAGGGGAAGAATCAATCAGTTATCAAAAGGCATATGTATAAAAAATTATACAAATTATTGGAAAATTTTACCAATTGAGAAAGAAGACCTAACATAAAAACATGGCATTGTAGAAAAGGAGGCTAAAATACCAATCCAGAAGAAATGAGAATACATGGGAAAATCATTAAAATTTGTATCAACTTATTGTGAAAATAAAAAAGATCATTTTAAATAGAAATATAAATTATTGAAGTTGATTCTAGAAAAAGGAAGTGGATTTTTGTATACATAGTCAACAATATACATTCATAAATAGCAGATACAAATAGTTCTTCCTACTGATTAATTATAATAAATCTTCAAAGACTGTAGTTTTCAAGTATTTCAGAACCTGAAAATACAATGGAACATTGATTTGTTTCTTGACTTGCTGTAGAACATAGGGATAGCTAAAAATTTCAATGTTCATTCTTTGATTCTACCATAAGCTTTATAATAAAAAATTACAGAAAAAAAGAATATTATAGATAAAATTCACTTGTACATTGGTAAATTGAAGGTAGAAGTTCATTAAAAAAAAATACCACTACTGAATATGTTTTAAATCAGAATATTTCAATGGAAAAAAAGTATTCTTATAGATTCAATTGTGTTTTCCCAAAATTTGTATGTTGAAGTACTAACGCGAGTACCTTAAAATGTGACTGACTGTACTTGAAGATACGGCTTTTAAAGAGGTAATTAAGTTAAAATGAAGTCCTGAGGTTGGGTCGTGTCGGACTGGTATCCTTATAAGAAGAGATTAGGACAGAGAGGAAATAATCACTCGGACACACACACAGCAAAAAGGACTTATCAAGTAAGTGACTATTTGCAAGGCGATGAACAAGGCCACAGGAGAAACCAAATGTGGGTCACCTTGATCTTGGACTTCCAGCTTCTGAGACTATAAGGAAATAAATTTCTATTGTTTAAACCATCCAATCCGTAGTATTTTGTTATGGCAGCTCTAGCAAACTAATACGTATTGATTTTTTACCATGTGTGATAGTTTTATGTATTAACTGGGCCAGGCTATACTTCCCAGTTGTTCAAACACTACTCTATGTGGTATTTTGTAGATGGGATTCTTTTCTTAAGTTTATTTTACTTTTTTTTTTTTTTTTTTTTTTTTTTTAGTAATCTCTACACCCAATGTGGGCTCAAACTCACAACCTCAAGATGAAGAGTTGGTGTTCTACCGACTGAGCCAGCCAAGTGCCCCAGTGATTCTTCTTTAATCTTAAAGATGATGTTCTGTGGGGCGCCTGGGTGGCTCAGTCAGTTAAGTGGCCGACTTCGGCTCAGGTCATGATCTCGCGGTCCGTGAGTTCGAGCCCCGCGTCAGGCTCTGTGCTGACAGCTCAGAGCCTGGAGCCTGTTTCAGATTCTGTGTCTCCATCTGGCCCTCCCCCGTTCATGCTCTGTCTCTCTCTGTCTCAAAAATAAATAAACGTTAAAAAAATACTTAAAAAAAATGATGTTCTTTCACCACTTGACTTTAAAGGCATTATCCTAGATAATCTTTGTGGGCCAGATTCCATTAGCAGAAAAGCCTTAAGAGCCTTGAAGTTTCTTGGAAGGAAGAAGACTGCTGCCTGTGTGCTGAAGCTATAGCTCATGCCCCAGAGCTCCAGTTTGCTTTTGTTGACAGCCTGACTACAGATTATAGGCATGCGTAGCATTCCCCCAACTATTGAATAAGCCAATACCTCGCAATAAAGATGTCTTTCTGTGTTTTCCCGTCTCTCTCATTCTCTTTATATCTATTCGTGTCTTTCTCTTTCTATATCTTCATCTTGACATATGCATACTTAAGAGTGAAATTGCTGAATCTTTCCATAGGTGTATGTATAGTATACATTAGCAGACCATGCCAGTTTCCCAAAGTGTGGTTATACCAGTTGGTGTGTGTGTGTGTGTGTGTGTGTGTGTGTGTGTGTGTTTACATGTATATCTTCTATTGGTACTGTTTCTTTGGTGGAAGAAGTGGATTTTCATTTTTTTTGGAAAAATTGGATTTTAAATAAACATTAGTTCCCTTAGTTTTCTGAACCTGCTGAAACAGTTTACCAGAAACTTGGCTTAAAATAACCAAAATGTATTGCATTTATTATCTCACAGTTCTGGAGGCCAGAGGTTCAAAATCAGTATCGCTTAACCAGAATCACAGTGTGAGAAGGGCCACCCTCCCTCAGAGGCTCTACAGGAGAATCCAGTCCTTGAATTTTCCCATTTCTGACGTGCCATCACTCCAACCTTCAAGGCCAACATCTATAAGTCTCTCTATGCCCCGTTTTTCACATGGCTTTCTCCACAATGTGTGTAAAATCTCCCTCTGTGCTCCTTTTATAGGGATAATGTGATGGCATAATCCAGGATAATCCAGGATAATCTCCCCACACAAGATACTTAATTTAATCACATCTAAAACCTTGTGTTTTGGGTATTTAGTTTCTTGGTTTTTTTTTGTTGTTGTTTGTTTTGTTTTTGTTTTGTTTTGCTTTTTTTCAGTTGTTAGGTAATATTCACAGGTTACAGGGATTAGGATGTAGATATCTTTTAGGGTGTCATTTTTCAGCCTACCACAAAGCAGTTACAATTTTAATAGATACATAGAGAAATAATACTTTTATTTTAACTGGTATTGGAAAGTAATTGATGTAAATAGTATTTATTTCCGAAACATTTCTAATGAAGATACAAAAGTAGAGAAGTTTATTTCAATTGAGAATGTGTATCTGTGGAGACCATAACCATCATTCTTCATGAATACATTGTGAGAAATAGATAATGGAAATGAATAAACTCTATAAATCACTGTATAAATAATAAATGCTGCTAAAAATCTACTTATTCTGTAGAGCTTCAAGAATGTCAAATGTATTGTTATTATGAAATTATCATAACAAATTGACAGAGTAGGAGAGCCATTATGGAGTCATAGCAGTAAATACAGAACAGAATCAGGCATGAAAATAAACAAAACCCAGTATTATTAGCGTTGAATATTAAGACAACTAAAAAAAAATCACTTTACCAGTCATATTTAAAGTCTGCCAGTTGCTCTCAATCAGGCCTGGGGAACTGGAGTTCACTGGTTATGGAATAGAATCCCATAGGATAGTGGTAAATAAATAGATAGACAGATAGATAGATTATTATCATTTTTTTCAAATAGCAAACTAAGCTTTCACACTATTCATTAATCTTATTGAACTAGCACCTGATCCTCAGAGAAATGGTCTCAATCTCATTAAGTTGAGGCAGCTACCATTCCCGAGAAAATAAGCAGAGAGGGAAAAAATATTCTATTTATAGGAGTTTTTAAAAAGAATGTCCATCAGAAACTCTGTGGCTTGAACATGTACAAAAATACATCTATTACGTTTAACTGGAATGGGGCAGAGTGAATCAGTTTCCCTGTTCTGAAATGTTAAAGGGCAGACATTTCATTTTATTTCTTCCTGGCTTCTCTACATTAAAAAATGATTCCGTTTTTGACAGACTGCTGCTGTAGATGGCCTTGTTACAGTGCACGGTCATCCCGGTGAATGACTTTGATTACTCTAGATCTCCATGCGGTGAAAATCATGTAAAAAAATATAAGAATAGTTTCTTTTCAGTAAAAAAGGAAAATGCCACAAAGTTTTCTCTTAAAAGACTAAAAACCCCTTTCTATGGAAGTGAGAGAAGAAGTCCAAGCATCCTTATTTTATTAGCAAAGGCTTCAACGAGTAACCAATATTTTGTTTTCGAAATTTAAAGGCTAATCTCTCTCTGACTCTCTCTCTTGCTTAAGTTCATCTGAAATTGTATGTAACGTATACAATATATCTTTAATTCTTTGGAATTAAGTCTGTTTTTATAAATAATATTTGTCAATTATTTAATGGAAAACTAACTGGACATGATATTTCTTTCTTTGCTGTTGATTTGTTTTGTTTTTTTCCTCTGTTGTAATTAAAAATAATAATAATTCAAGCTTTATTAACATACAATGTTATATTTGCTTCAGGTGTACAATATAGTGATTCAACAAATCCACATATTACTTAGCGTTCATCAAAATAAATGTACTCTTAATCTCCTTCACCTATTTCACCCTTTCCCCCCCCCCCACCTCCTCTTTGGTAAATGGGTGTTATTCTGGTTTTTTGGTTTCTCTCTCTCTCTCTTTTTCTCCCTTTGCTGGTTTGTTTTGTTTTGGTTTGTTTTGTTTAATCCACATATGAGTGGAATCATATGCTATTTGTCTTTCTCTGACTGACTTATTTCACTTGTTTCACATAACATCATACTCTAAATCCAAGCATGTGGTTGCAAATGGCAAGATTTCATTCTCTTTTATGGTTGAAAATTATTCCATTATTTATGCAGCTGTCCACTTTCCCAATGTCATTTGTTAAAAAGACAGTCTATTTTCCCCTTGGATATTTTTCCTGGTTTGTGAAAGATAGAGCTGTGAGCTTATTTCTGGGCTTTCTGTTACGATTTGTCTGTTTTTGTGTGAATACCAAACTGTTATTCTTTTATGGACTGTAAATATTTAGGGTTAATTTAGGAATATGATGATGGGGTTTAATATTGGCACTCCAGTGATGATTATTTGGAATTCAATGACTTGAGTAGACCAGAGTTCCGTAAAGGAAAGGGGCACTTATGTTTAATGTAGGCTACGGTACTATTTGGGGCTCTTCAACTTAGGAAAGAGAATGTTTCCATTGCAACAAATCTTGCTGTTGAAGTATGAGGTAACTGTGTGTATAAGTGCAGGGTATCTCTTCCCATGGCACTTAAAAATTGAGTCCTTTTTCCCCATACCTTTAAGTATAGAGTGATTTCACTTCCCAAAGCATCTCCTATACTTCCATGGAAATTACTCTTGACTGAATGTTATCCCAAACTATTGGTCTTGTGTGAGAACTCATCAGCACTTAAAACGTACCATACTTTTTTGATCACTGCAGCTTTGCAATATAAATTGAAGTCTGGAATTGTGATATCTCCACTTTTGTTTTTCAAGATTGCTTTGGGTATGTGGGGTCCGTTGTGGTTCTATACAAATTTTAAGATCGTGTATTCCAGGGCTGTGAAAAATGCTGTTGGCATTTTGACAGGGATTGCAGTAAATATGTAGACTGCTTTGGGTAGTACAGACATTTTAACAATATTTGTTCTTCCAAAACATGAGCATGGAATGTCTTTCCATGTTGCCTTCAATTTCTTTCATCAGTGTTTTATAATTTCAGAGTACAGATCTTTCATCTTTTTGGTTAAGTTTATTCCTAGATATTTTACTATTTTTGGTGCATTTGTATATGGGATTGTTTTATTAATTTCTCTTTGTGCTGCTTCCTTATTGGTGTGTAGAAATGTAACTGATTTCTGTACATTGATTTTGGATCCTGAGACCTTACTGAATTTGGTTATCAGTCCTAGTGGTTTTTTGTTGGAGTCTTTAGGGTTTTCTATATATAGTATCATGTCATCTGCACATAGTGAAAGTCTGACTTCTTCCTTACCAATATGGATGCCTTTCATTCCTTTCTCTTGTCCACTTGCTGGACAAGACTAGGACTTCCAGTATTATGTTGAATAAAAGTGGTGAGAGTGGACAATAGTGTCTCCTTCCTGATCTTAAGGGGAAAGCTCTCAGTTTTTCCCCATTTTCATGTTAGCTGTGTGTTTTTCATTGTGGGTCTTTATTATGTTGAGGTATGTTCTCTGTAAACCTACTTTGTTGAAGGTTTTTATTATGAATGGGTGTTATTCTTTGTCAAATGCTTTTTCTGTATCTATTGAAATGATCATATGGTTTTTATCCTTTCTTTTGTTGATGTGATGTATCATGATTGATTTGCAAATATTGAACCACCCTTGTATCCCAGGAATAAAGCCCGCTTGATGATGGGGAATATTTTTTTTAATGTTTATTTACTTTTGAGAGAGACAGAGACAGAGACAGAATGTGAGTCGGTTAGGGGCAGAGAGAGAGGGAGACACAGAATCCGAAGCAGGCTCCAGGTTCCGAGCTGTCAGCACAGAGCCCGATTTGGGGCTTGAACTCACGAGCTGTGAGATCATGACCTGAGCTGAAGTCGGACGCTCAACCAACTGAGCCACCCAGGCACCCCAATTTTTTAATGTATTATTGTATTCAGTTTGCTAGTGTTTTGTTGAGAATTTTTGTATCTATGTTCATTAGAGATATTGGTCTGTAGCTCTCTTTCTCAGTGGTGTCTTTATCTGGTTCTGGAAACAAGGTAATGGTGGCCTCACAGAATGAATTTGGAAGTTTTCTTTCCTTTTCTATTTTTTGAAAAAGTCCGAGAAGAATAGGTATTTATTCTTTAAATGTTTGGTGGAATTCAGCTGTGAACTGTTGGGAGTTTTTTTATTACTGATTCAATTTTATTGCTGTTAATCAATCTGTTCAAATTTTCTATTTCTTCCTGTTTTAGCTTTGGTAGGTTATATATTCCTATAAATTTATCCATTTCTTCTAGGTTGTTACTTCCCCTTTTTCATTTCTGATTTTGTGTATTGAATCCTCTCTCTCTCTTTCTTTCTTTTTGATGAGTCTGGCTAGAAGTTTATCGATTTTAATGATACCACCTCCTGGCCAGTGCATTGTATTCTTGTTAATAAATAAGTAAGTTATAGCAACCTAGTTATATTGATATAATTTACACTATTTAATATTACGGTTGAACAATGTGTGAGAAAAATAAATTTTGAAATATTCTAAAACCATTAGTAAATAAAGAGAAAAAGTAATATCTTTTTTTTAATTTAATTTTTTAATGTTTATTTATTTTTGAGAGATTGAGAGAAAGAGCGTGAGCAGAGGAAAGGTAGAGAGAGGAGACACAGAATCTGAATCAGAATCTGAATCAGGCTCCAGGCTCTGAGCTAACAGCACAGAGCCCAACACTGGGCTCGAAACCACGAGCCCGTGAGATCATGACCTCAGCTGAATTTGGATGCTTGACTGACTGAGCCACCCAGGGGCCCCGTAATTTTTTTTTTCCTAAAGTTAAAATTAGAAAATAGAGCAATGACATGTTTGTTTACATATCCACAAATAAAAATAGTTAGAAAATTATTGAATTTAAATGTCTAAAATACATTATGTAAGTAACTATATCAATATACATACAAGGTATTATTAAGATATGTTGAATAAGCTAAAAGCATTAGTTTTATAATTTAAAATTATCTGTGAAGCAATATAGAAAAAGTTCCCGCCATACGTGTGATGAGGAATGAGTTAACTCAAAGCTCAGGAGTACAAAGGCTAGCTATTTAAGGTCTGGTGACAATGCAGAAAGGCAAGTAGAATGGAATCTTGGCTACAATGGAAGAGATCATTGTTATGAGACTGAAGACAGCGATACATTACTATCAGGGGGTTTAGTAAGGTTTTTGGTGAAGAAGCAAGCATCTGAGGTAAATTTTGAGGGGGCAATATCAGTAGACGGGTATTTGGGTAAAGTGGGACAATCACTTGTAGAATGCCAATTAGTCAAAGGAAGAAATACATAAGCATGTTGAAAAAGTGAAAATAACTGTGAAAAACTTTTGGGTGTTTGTTTGTTTTCTTCTTGTGGATTCTAATTGTTATAAAATGCCCCTAAGAAATTACATACAAAATTAAAAATTTTATCACAGGATAGGAACACAGACTAATTCTAATCACTAACATACCCTGCTTTAATATGGGTCAGACCACATTTTATTTCTTATGTATTAATTTATCTAGTCCTGACAACAGATAATAGAGGTATTATCTCCATTTTATAGATGAACAAAGACCTGTAAGGGTTAAATAACTTCTCAAGGAAACACAGCAAGTAATAGGCAGACCTATTAATTTAACCCAAATAGATTGTCCCTAATTTCTGTTCTTAACAATTACTCTATATGCTGCTTCTCCACTTTTTAAGTGTGATGTCCTAGAGTGAATATAACAACACTCCAATTCTCATCATATTTCATATGAGTAACATTTCAAGCTACGTCACTCAAGTATAAAAATGTATTTTTATAAGAATACCAAGATTACTAGAAATCTTATAAATATTCTTAAATATTTCTTCTCAATACTTTTTCTCAGTTTTGTCCTTCAAGTTGAGTATATAATGTAAGTGGGAAAAGGCAGACTCCTTTTTTGAAGAGTAGGGAACATGTATACAAATAAGACTGTTTTAAAAATTTCATCAGTATACAAGTAAGATTGTTTTAAAAATTTCATCATTATTTCTCCAATTTAATGGAAAATATTTATTGATAAAGAGAAGAGTGGTTGCTGCTGGAATTCTGTGAAATAAAACAAAAAATCTATAAATAAGAAGCAATCTGAAATATATATACAATATATATACACATATACATATATAACATATATATATTATGCAAGCTATGTACTAAAGAACACATGGATTTGATTCAAATCACACCCATTCTTTCTTTTTTGATCTTGGATTGGAATATTTTTGTTCATTCATATTTAAATCTACTTTAGAAAACTGTATTATTCCATGAAAAAGTGCTTGGATCTACTCAGCAGTAAAATTCAGAAAACTCAGCAAGATCTGCAAACAGTGATTTAAAAAAAAATTACCCAAGAGTTCTTAGAGCAGAGTCACAACAAATGTTTGGGTTCTGAGTATATCTTTGGTAACTGTTTACTCTGATCATCCTGATACCCCCGATTTTAACTATCTTCTGAGATCTGGAGATTATTTGTCAGCTGCCCAATTTGTTCTGAAAATGTTAGCTCTCAGGGGAAATCTTCGTTTTTCAGGCCTCTCTGTTTCTCACATTAGACTCTAGCTGTCAGCACCACATTATGTATATTCCTGAGAGATGACACAAAGATTCTAAGATGTCTCCTAATTAGATAGGAATATCAGAGAGAAAGAGAGAGAGAGACAGGGAGAGAGAGAAAGAGACTATTTTACGACAGTTAAAAGGTCTTTTCCTCTTAACCTATACAAAATTGTTAAATGCTTTAACTAATTTCTGTGTTTTAGGGAACCAATTTTTCAAGTATGATTAGATTATTATTATTATTCCCTTGGAAAATGTCAGTTAATATTTGCTGCATTTGCCGTGGTGTTCATATTCTCTGTTTCACCCAATTTACTTTGCCTTCTATTTATAAATATCAAAATGCATATTTATAATCTTTTGTGAATATTTATCTTAATTATTGTAGCAGGCACATAATTTCTCTAAGTGATAATATTTAATAAATTGAAGCAAAAGTCTCTTTGCAAAGGTCTATTTTTTGTTTCGTTTTAATGTAAGCACATAATTTATGATGAAGATTCCCAATGGTCTGTTATTTCCCATGAACTTTATGAAGTTAATTTTCAACATAACGCTCTTCCCCAGTGATAGGAGAAACGGCATACCTTTATATAGAACCCATTTTTGTGATACAGAAGTCGTGTCTGTCCAGAACACTAGTAACTTAGCATTGTTATTGGACCAGAAAGGGAAACAGTAATACTGAGTAACAGTTGCTTAACTAAATGGCTTTTTTTTTTTTTTTTTTTTTTTTTTTTTTTTTTTTTTTAAGAAAGAAAGAGAGGGACGGGCTCCTGGGTCTCTTAGTCGGTTGAGCGTCCAACTTCCGCTCAGGTCATGATCTCACAGCTCCTGAGCTCCAGCCCCTCGTCGGGCTCTCTGCTGACAGCTTGGGCCTGGAGACTGCTTACAGTTCTGTGTGTCTCTGTCTGCCCCTAACCCACTCGCATTCTGTCTCTGTCTCTCTCAAAAATAAATAAACATTAAAGAAAGAAAGAAAGAAAGAGACGGAAGCGGAGGGGTGGGGCAGAGGAAAGAGAATGTCAAGCAGGCTCTACACTCAACCCTGGAACCATGACCTGAGCCAAAATCAAGAGGCAGACACTTAATGGACTGAGCCAATAGGGCACCCCCATAATCATTGTTTAATAAACTCGTTCCTGTCATATCCAAAATAATTAAAGGTCCAAATCAACCTTTCCCTTCACATCTATATTACAATCCATCCATATGATTTACATGATTTTGTTTTTATTTTGCGTTTAAAAATAGAAAAGGTATAATTATTTACGTGCTATTTATCTTTCTCTTCTTTTTTTTTCTTTTCTTTTCTTTCTTTTCTTTTCTTTTCTTTTCTTTTCTTTTCTTTTCTTTTCTTTTCTTTCTTTTCTTTTGTTTTCTAACAATGGGAATCCTGAAAGAGAAACATAGAGGGTTTTTTCCCCAAAAGTGTTGTATTAGGTAATAATAATATCAAAACCAAAATAAATTAGTAACTTAACGATCTTGGTTTCAAAACTTCTGTTTACCTGGGTAAAGTTAATATGGACTCTCAAAAAATATAGACTCCAGGGGCACTTGAGTGGCCCAGTAGGTTAAGTATGTGACTCTTGATTTTGGCTCCGGTCATGATCTCACAGTTCATGAGATGGAGCCTCACATCAGGCTCTGTGCCGGTAGCATAGAGCCTGCTTGGGATTCTCTCTCTTCTTCTCTCTCTCTGCCCCTCCTTTGCTCACTCTCTCAAAATAAATAAATAAACAAAAAAAAATATACAGACTCCACATATTTACTCTACCTTGCCTAAGATATATTTAATATTATTAAACATTTGACTTATATACGTCTAGTACCTTCACAACCCTGGAAGAGACATTATTGTTTAGTGGTTAAAGTCCAAGATTCTGGTGCAACTCCTGACTGCCACTTTCTAGTTGTATGGCCTTGAACAAATCACTTGAACTCTCTGGTCTTTGATTTCCTCATCTATAATACAGAAACAACAATAAGACTGAATGTACTAATTCATGTGAATCACTTAGTCTCTCAGTGTTGGGTATTACAAAGCAAAAGAAGTAGCTCTATTTTACTCATTTTTATAGCATGTTTGCTTATTTGGTACTGCCTGTCACTTTACATTTATCTATTATTGATAAATGGAAAGTGTGAGTCAGAAAGCACTCATTCTCATTAAAGTTAGAGGTAACATACCTAGATATGTTCCAAGTTTTGTTCTAGGCGTAAGTTTGAAATTTTTTGTTGCTTTTCTTTTGTTTTGTGTAATCATACTTAACACATGAAGGAAATGTTTTTCACTTGACTGAAGCTACTATTTTCTTTTCACTTTTCTTTGCAGTTCATTTGATACATTTTTCTTGAAAACACGGTAAGGGTTTAAATTTAAATAGTCACATACACCATTCATCTTGTTAGGTTAGTTTGGAATTAAAGATGATTGTGCCCAGTGGTTCCTCTTTTCTATTAGCAGCCGGTCTCAGACTCAAGTTCAGCTTGAACTTGAGCTCAACAAGTTCAGCTCTAACCTGGGAACTTCAAGGAGAGAAAAGACCCAGAAAAGAGTGTTAATTTTTTTAATGGCATATTCTCTTAGGTGAGAGTGGGCCTAAATTAGTTTGTCATCTTTATAAGGAGTAAAGAAGTTAATCACTATCACATTAGTCTGCTAATATTATTTGGCTTTTCATTAGTGGGTAACCCTACAAGTTTGCTTGGCTCTCCTATTTCTTTATCATGATCTAACACTGCCTGGAGTTCAAAGTGTGTTGCCCTTACCTACCTGTCCATTCAGAAAAGAATCTACACCACATATCCTATTGACTTCAGGTCTCCTACTCTAAAGTTTCTTAGTAAACTTCTTAAAAATTCTCTTGACTCATCAGTTAAAAGATCTATGAATATAGTCATTTAGGCTAGAGGATGTACTTGTGGGTTAGAACATGACTTTCATTGGACGTTTAACTCTAAAGGACTGGCAGAAAGAGGATATAAGTACCCTCCACATCAACACACAGCTTTTCTACCTCCCAAAAGTAACTAAGTACTTGATTAAGCACTCAGAGTCATGGTCCTGGAACCATATAAAGGAGGTTCAGTAGCTCAAAAAGGAGGTTCAATAGTCTCTATCCTTGACAAAAGAAGTTGAGGAAAACAGGTATGGTGACTTATCAGAGAAACATAGGGATCTAATTAGGGTATTATCTATAATATAGGCATTCTCTTAAAGGAGAGCTCACTGTGTCAATCCTCTGTGAAAGCATTAACAAGAGTCTGTCTCTAATATACATCTTTTCTTTAATTTAGCATAAAAGGGCCTCTCTTATGCCCCTTTGTCATTAGCATTGGTACATAAACTTCATTGTGATACAGAGTTGTCTTTAAATACCCACTTTTCACCTACTCATATATTTCTTATTATAATATATCTTTCTCTTCGAACTCATTCTAACATTAGGGTAAACTGAGTTCAGTGTTGCCGCATATGGTGTAAAGAAACCTAGTTATACAACCTACAGCAGCAAGATTCTCACACGCACATGTTTCTTTTCTGGATGTGAAAAATAAAGAATTGTTCCATACACTCCCGGAATGTGACTGCCCTGAACAACCCTGCCTCTTTCTGCTTCTTATTTTATCCAATCTTGTGGGGGACTTCGAAATACAATTTATGTGTGGCCACACTTTATTGCATTTTCACCATTATGAGATTAAAAGGCCAATATCATTTTAAAGGTCGTAACTGACAGGTTGTTTGCAATATTTTTATAGCTTTGCAAGGAAAAAATTAATTTGTTGCATCTGTTCATACTGGAAAAACTCTCTTTGGAAAACATACTTGTAAAGTCTTTCCTGTGGTAAGGACTGATAGTTCTGCTTTCTGGGGTACTGCTTTCTGGGTTTCTAGAGTCTCAATGATACTGTGAGGGTTAAACTATAAGTGTAATTAACTAAAGGTATAAATTCTGGGCAATCATAGGATTGTGAAATGCTTAAATCATCTTCTACTCTACCCTCCACTTTATCTTATCTACCTGTCCTATACATGTTGTTGTAGCCCGGGTTTCCTCAAAAGCAGAGCATGAGGTGAATCTTACATCCTCAATGTATATTGGAGAAAGTCAAATGCAAACAAGTGTGGGAAAAGTGGAATAGGAGATAAAATGTGTCTTGCCCTACTGAGCATAATTTCAAAGAAAACAAAGATGATTTCTCAGCTGTGGGACATCTCCATGAGATTATTCAGAAACACTGATGTCAGACCAATTCCTTGATGTAAGAAAAGGAAGACATTTCTCTGCTGGTTGCTTCCCATCTCTTGCCTCTTATTAATTAAAACATTTGTAAGGCATTAATTCACCTGAACTGGGCCACCGGGAAGGCAGAAATCTCCAGTTGACCTTAAGTCCAACTCAGTCAAACTGGATGCTAAAGCAGGTGCAGCTCATGCCCTGGAGGGCACAATAGCGGTCACACCTAATAACCATCCCTGGCCCCATGGCTACCGTGAGAGACACTTATGGTATTCAGAGATGAGGTGCTGTCACTGAATCCAGGGCTCTACAATTATTCCTTCCACCCTGATCAAGGGAAATGAATGAGACCCAGGTAACTATGAGTGTACATTAACTCATTCTGTAACAGTTTACCCTTCGTGACAATTAAATAGCATGTATACAAATCTGTTATTACAAGAAGAAGTCCTTACTTCTTTCTCAAGAAAAGAACAAGTACAATACTTCAAAGTAACAGTCAATTTGAATATCTTCAGATATAGTTCTTGGTGCTACAGGCATCTGAAAATCAAAGTCAATATTTATCTTCTGTTTCTTTCACCATTCATTTTAGGTTTCACTCATCTTTGGCCAGCACTTTGATTCTCATTTGTCTATGTGATGGAGTGATAGCTTTATCCTCTTGAGGGGTACCACTGTTGATAAGGGCTTCTATCAATTAGTTCTCAAACCTTTAACTGTCTTGTCACAGGAGTATGTTAGCTCTCCTGCTTTCTGTAATAATATAGTTCACAAGGACCTTGACCATCTTGATATTCCAAAAACAACATGTTGAGCCATTATATTAATGGTCTCATGCTGGAATGCCTGGATGGCTCTGTCAGTTGAGCATCTGACTCTTGATTTCAGCTCAGGTCATGACCCCAGGGTCATGGATTCAAGCCCCAATTTGGGCTCCATGCTGAGCATGGAGCCTACCTAAGATTCTCTCTCTCTCTCTCTCTCTCTCTCTCTCTCTCAAAAAAAAAAAAAATCATGCTAATTAGAACAGGGAAGCAGTAAATAGGATGTACTCTTATCTAGTAAGACACAGTCACACCAGAAAGTGAGAGATAGAACATTAAAAAATTCACTTATCTGCCATATTTGTGATGTTTATTTGGGTGTAGTGTTGTGTAACATCCCAGGAAATTCTCCTAACTGATGAAATACTTTGTTATACTTTGAGCTCCCAACCACTATAAACACAAGGTGAGTTATAAATGGTTCCCTACAACCAGAGGTTGTATAGAGAGAGATGAGAAAGACTTACGCCTGGTTAAAAGTTTGGTATGGTCTGCTGTCACTATGGAAAATGGACAGTTATCTCATTACAGTGCCCACCTCTCTCCCTGGTTGACCTCGAAGGCACTAGTGATGAGAAATAGTACTATTAGGCAGAATTCAAACGATACACCTGGTCGTTTAGTATGTATGGAAAGAAAGGTGGCCTGAGATACGGAAATACTCTTATCTTCTGTGCTGTGGTGGAAAACTTGGCCAGAGGGTCGAGGGCTTGAAAAGAATAATGCTAGAAGTTTAAGGCTAATGAAATCTAGGTAAACTGTACATGGCTTATTCAGAATTCTTTAGTAAGGACTGGATTGGAGACTATGGGAAGCGTAAGTCATGCTTTGTATATCCACCATGGGAGAAAAGAAGCCATGGAGATAAGTGGCTATTCTTACTAGTTCAAGCCCTCCAGTATCAATAGAGAAAGAGTCTTACATTCTAATCAATTCTGAAGATTAAATTTACTCAGGATGTAGATTTGGGCTTTCCTATTCTCAATTCATACTTTTTTTTCCCTGCAAAGTTGAGTAAACTACATTCACAACTTAAATACAATTTCTATGTTGAAGATACCCAAATTCAGGATTTAGAGGAGGCCGTACTTGCTTAGAAGATAGTGATGGTGGGGCGCCTGGGTGGCGCAGTCGGTTAAGCGTCCGACTTCAGCCAGGTCACGATCTCGCGGTCCGTGAGTTCGAGCCCCGCGTCGGGCTCTGGGCTGATGGCTCAGAGCCTGGAGCCTGTTTCGGATTCTGTGTCTCCCTCTCTCTCTGACCCTCCCCCGTTCATGCTCTGTCTCTCTCTGTCCCAAAAATAAATAAATGTTGAAAAAAAAATTAAAAAAAAAAAAAAAAAAAAAAGAAGATAGTGATGGAGAAGCCATGGATGTAGGAGGACTATAAGACAAGACTACGAACTTGAAGGCAGTCAAGAGATGTGAGTATTTTAATTTGTTTAATGTTTTATTTTATTTTTGAGAAAGAGAGACAGAGGATGAGCGGGGGAGGGACAGAGAGACAGAGAGAGAGAGACAGATTCCACAACAAGCTCCAGGCTCTAAGCTGTCAGCACAGAGCCCAATGTGGGGCTCCAAACCACGAGCCGTGAGATCATGACCTCAGCCAAAGTAGGATGCTTAACCAACTGAGCCACCCAGGCGCCCTGAGATGTGAGTGTTTTCAAAGGGAAGGAGAGTTCATTCAGTTGTATTGACTGTTGTTGCTAGATCAAATAAAAACAGCTATCAGATTTTCACAAAGCCAAGCCATTAGAGTGTTAAGAGCAAAACACAAATGGAGACTGGTTGAAGAATGGGTAAATACGAGGTTGAAGACGTCCTGAATTTACTGAGAATCTTCACAAACAACTTCCCATTTCCTAGTAACGGTTTTTATGCTTTACCCCTTGGGATCAGGTATAATTTTACCATATCTTAAATGACAGATGCTAAACAACTTAATTTTTCTTTTACTAAAGCCACTTATTCTTTCACCTCTTCCACTTCACTTCACTTACTTTTGAACTAAAAAAATAAAAATGTCCTGACCCCTTACTGGTTTCCTACTCTATAAGCCTCTCTACTTTCTTATCTTGTCATTATAGATCCACTCACTCATCCAAAAAAAAAAAAAATGAGTAGCTAATAATTTTTGAGATAGTGTGTCTATTATTTTACTTATATTATTTCAGTGTATCTTTATAGCAATTTTACAGGCATATAAATTATTTTTACTCTCATTTTACAGATGAATAATCTGAAGCTCAAAGTCACAAAATACATAAGTGGTTGAAGTGGGTTTCAAACCCACTCATTCTGATTCCATACTTGTTTTTTAATCACAGCTCTCTATTAAATCCTCATCAATCATTTCCACCACTCTGCCATTCAAATTCCTCACACTTTAAAGCTTCTCATGAATTAGCTATCGCAAAATGTCATCACTGAGAAGTGACCCTTGTATCACTGCTGTCTCTGTTCTCAGCTGTTATCCTTAACCTTACACTGCATTGGAATTTTTGAGGTCAGAAGACAGAAAATTCACATTCTCTTTGTCAGCCACATTGTACTTTTAATTTAGAAACTAACAACTAGGGTACCTGGGTGGCCCAAGTGGTTAAGTGCATGACTTCAGCTCATGATCTCATGGTTCCTGAGTCGGACCCCCACATCCAGCTCACTGCTGTCAGCATGGAACCCACTTAGGATCCTCTGTCCCTTTCTCTCTTTCTGCCACTCCCCCCACTCACCAGCATGCATATCTGCACGCACGTGAGCTCTCTCTCTTTCTCAAGAGTAAATAAACATTAAAAAAAAATAAAAAATCAACTCCATGCTTCTTTTTCCACACTTCCAAAGGATGGGTGCTCATTTCTTATGTAAACTTTCATCAATTGTCTCTGCATTGGATTCTATCCCCTCCTGCCTGTTTCAGTATTGACATGTTGCCCTGTGTTTAGGACTTTCCCCCCTTTTACAATCTTAGTTCTCTTAGTAGTCACTCTTTTCTTTATACATATAAAAATGTGTATTTCCCACAGTAAGGAAAAAATAAGTTAGCAACAACAAAGCTATTCTCAAACCTATGTATTCCTGGGACTACCGCATGATATATTTAATTATTAATGTTTGTCATAAAACGACAGTCTCTATATTCTGCCTCCTGTCATTCAAATACTACTTTCAGACTTTTCAATCCTCTGCATCTATCTCTATTGAACAGCTTTAAACAATATTGTCAATCATCGCCAAATGTGATGGAAACTTTACAATCCTTGTTTTATCTGACACCCATTTTACCTGAGATTATTAATACATTTCACATTCTCCATACTCTTTTGTCGACTGAATTTTTGTCATGGTTCACCTGAGTCACTAAGCAATGTCACTTTCTGTATCTTTACACATTCAACAGTTCTGTTATACCTTAAAAATATTGATGTCCTCGTACCACAATGCTAGATTTGATTAATTATAGACTATTTACACAATGAAATACTATGTACAGTGTGAATGAACTATCTAAAAATTATATAAATTATGGATAAATTTCTCAAACAGTGTTGACTAAATGAATAGAGACCCAGTTTGTAGAATATAGTGCATGATTTTCTTTCTTGATCTGGGTGTTAAGTACATGGGCATGTTTATTTGTGAATAAGGTCTGTGTGTGTATCTATCTATCTATGTATCTATCATCTATCCATTATCTATCCATCTATCATCTATCTATCTATCATCTATCTATTATCTATCATTATCATCTATTATCTATCTATTATCTATCTATCTATCTATCTATCAATCATCTATTATCTATCTATCTATCTACCTATCATGTATCTGTCATCTATCTATCTATCTATCTATCTACACATACATATATCTCACTTTGAGCAATCTCTTACACACTTGTGGTTTTTGCTATTATCTGAGAATCCTCTCCAGATTCCCATACCTATTATGATACTGATGCCCATAACAATATGCTTTACTTACTACTCACTCCATGTTGCCACCAATAAGTATATCATATGATGTCTTCAAATAAATCATTTGCAAAATTAAACAGGCTAGTTTCCTTCCAAACTAGCTTTATCCCCATATCTTCACAGACTAGTCAAACTGGTCCTCCTTATCTGTACACATCAAAAATTAATAAAAGTTCTTCCCATTAACCATCACAAGTATTAGTGCTTTAATTCAGAACCTCAGTTCTCACAATGAATATGTCATGGAGCTCAAGGGTAATGTACTTGCTTCTTCTTCTCAGTCAATATTCTATATTGAATTCAAATGATAAAACTAAAACCAAATGTTCATCTAACTCCATTATTAAAACATTTTCAAGTATCTTTAGTGTAAAGGCCAAATTCCTTACCAAAACGTCTCTTAAGTCCAGGAGGTCTATTGCCCAACCTAACTTTTTAAAAATTTTTATTTAAATTCCAGTTAGGTAAACATACAGTGGAGTGTAATATAGTTTTGGGTATACAATCTAGTGATTCAACACTTCCCTAAAACAACTGGTGCTCATCACAAATTTCACCATCCCCCTACTCACCTCCCTTCTGGTAACCATGTTTGTCCTCTATAGTTATGAGTCTGTATCTTGTCAACCTGACTTTTTTAAACCTCCCACGAAAAAATTACCAGCAAATAGCTATTCTAGAAAAACACTCTGACAATTATAAGCATGTTCATAGATATTTATAAAATATAATAAAAAGCTAAAACTAATAAAGAGAATAGATTATCCCCCCAAATACAGAAACAAAAGCACACTAATAATATTGAATCAGTAAGTAAACAATCTGATGCTTATCCATTTTTTTTCAATGCTATAAAAGAGATTTAAAAAAATGTTTTTCTTTGAAAGAGGCAACCTAATGGGACATGCAACACATTTGAGAAGTGATAAGACGACAGAAGCCAATAAAAGTGTCCTGACTAAACTCAGGGATAAAAATTAAAAGAAAGGAAAAGAAAAGTAAATACACTGGACTTTGGAAGCTGCAAAAAATGGACTGAAAACAGAGGAATGGCATGAGGAAATAAACACTAAAAAGCTGAGTAAGATAAAGATTTATGTATTATTATGAATGACATGTGGTATAAAAAGATATCTAACATGCATAATATTTGTCGCTGAAGAAAGAAAGTAACAAATGAAAACTAGAAACACTTCAAAGAAAAATAGAAGAACTATGAAAATAGGGAAATATCTGAAGTTATAGAGTAAATGTAGTCATAATAATCAACACGAAGATATATCCAAAGTGAAACTACTGGACTTTTTGAAGAAAGGGTCTTGAAGCCCCGCAGGCAAAATAATAGTAAGAGTAGTAAGAAAGACGAATTTACCAGAAAGAAAAAAAAATCATTTTTGGACTCTGAACTATTGTTTGTAGACCTAGTTTACTCCTTATCGTTTCATTGTGTGGCTATACCTCAATTTGTGTCTCTATTCTATTGTTGATGGGCATTTGAGTTGTTTTTTTTTCTTTTTTTTTTCCTTTTGGCTATGATATGCAGTCTTGATGTCAATAGTTCTGTGTATGTTTTTAGGTAGATAAATATAGGTATTTCTTTAAAAAAATTTTTTTAAACATTTATTTATTTATTTATTTATTTGAAGAGACTGAGAGAGACAAAGCACGAGCAGGGTAGGGGCAGAGAGAGGGAGACCGAATCTGAAGCAGGCTCCAGGCTCTGAGCTGTCAGCACAGAAACAGATGGGGGACCCAAACTCACGAATCATGAGATCATGACCTGAGCCGAAATCAGATGCTTAACCAACTGAGTCACCCAGGTGCCCAAGGTGTTTCTATATATGGACTACTAAGAATGGACTTGTTGAGTCATATGGAATCCTATTGTTCAGCTTTAGTAACATACCAACAGTTTTCCAAAATAGTTGGGTCAATTTTACTCACTTGTGTCTTAGCCTTGAATTCTCTTATTTTTATTACTTTAATATATCTAGCAGACAATTGGACAGCTCTACTCAAATTACAAATGTCCCAAACTTAACTTATGATACCATTCCATCAAAACTTCTCTTCCAGAGTCCTTTTCTTAGCAAATGAGATTTACATTCACTCAGTTATCATGCAAGCATCTTGATATCTCTGCCCATCACTCACAGACCACAAGAAATCTTGATTCTACCTCTTTCCTCATTTATTTTCTCTATACTGTCGCCTTCAAACTGCCACTATCTCTGTTTAATTGCTGAAGCAACCCTGATTGGTTGATCTGAATATCTTTTTTATTTATTTAATTTTTTTTAAATTTTTTTTAATTTTTTAGTCTCTAGTACAGCATTCACACTGCAAAGGAAACAATTTATACAAACACAAATTTATCATACTGTTATCCTGTGCAAAGTATTTCCGGAGTTTCTTATTCCTATTTAACACAATCCAACATTAAGAATATTTTCAGATTTTTCTTGACAAAATTCACTTTCTACCCTTTAAACATTCTCTTCCTCTCTCATTATATTCTGTTCATGTTGAACTGTCATTTTTAGGGACCTCCTAAACTCCTGAGGCTTAGCTAGCTCTGGAACGTGTTTTCTTTCTTCCAACTGTAGCTTACCCTGCATTGTGTTTTACTTCCCTGTGGCATAGTCAAAGGCATGTTTGGTTCTACTTAAAACAGAGTAGGAAACTTATGTTTTCCAGATGTGAACTTGTTTCAGTAAGATCCTGGAAATGTGGGAAGTTTGGATGGTTCCCATGCATACGGAAAGTAGGGGGGAAATACAGAGCTATTTAAATAAGAAAATAAAAGAAAATAGGTTGACGAAATAAGAAAATAGATTGCCAGAAAGGAGGCCAGACACTCTTGTACATAAAGCGTACTTTCTCTTGATCATTTATTTCTGTTGATATTAATTAATGCATTTTTCTTTGTACTTTCTTCTTCTTCCTCCATCTCCACTCTCTTCCTTCTCCATTTCTTCTTATTTGTCATTTGAGTTAGTTTTTTAAAATATTCGTTACCTGTGTCTTCAATACATAGAGAGGGGAAATTTGAAATTCACTGCTGAAAGACTTGGGGACATCAAAACAGCTACTACCACTCACATTGGAGGTCTAAAAATGAATAGCTTACCTGCTATCAACGGGTTTTTAATGTTTTTAATGTATAAAATTGTGCATTAATATTTTTAATGTACACAAATAAAAAAATTCTATGTTCTTTATCTCACCCTTTATTTCTACTGATGCATAAATCTATGAAGTTTTCTCTTTAGCCATTTATATTCATTTTCATTTCATTTAGTATGTTTTGCTGTGCTTAACACTATATAACTTACTAATTAAATTTTATTCCATTAATACCTTTTATTTATTTTACTTCATTTTGTTTTACTTCCTCACTTCCCTTCCAAGTACACTCAAAGATATTTTCCCATTCTACCCATTAGGCTGAAAATGCCTTCTTTCAAATCTTAATGGAGAAATTAATAATTAAAATGATACTTTATCACTGTTATGCTGAAAATGTTGCAAGACCACCTTACAGAACAAGCTATTGTAGTCTCAGTGCTGAATTAAGCTGCATTTTGACCAGGAAAGAAAGAAAGAAAGAAAGAAAGAAAGAAAGAAAGAAAGAAAGAAAATGAGAGAGACTGTCATTCCCTTCAAAACTCTCTACAAACTTCAGTGTGGAGGCATTCTACAACCACTCTTCAACAAGGTCTTTGGAGAGTGGACAGTGTATTAGAGGTTGAGGAAGTAAGTTTACTGAAGGGCTATATGCAAATTTACCTCTTTTTCTCCAGCACCCCCACCCCCCACCCCCAATTACATTAAAGGAAATGATAGTAAAAGAAGCTTTTTGGCAGAAAGTAAGCAACCTATTCTTTTAGCATTAAACTTGATATATTGATCTATATTTGAAAAGATAGTTTGAGTGATTCAAAATTTGCATATTTTTATACATGATACCTCCCCTCACCCCACCTTTGGCATTCAAAGTGACAGTTAAGAAAAGTAGCAGGGAATAAGTGCTTGGGATGCAGTTAAATGCAGCATAAATGGATCCTTTTAAAGAATAACACTTTTAATGGTTACTTAACCTACATATGACTCCATTTCTTCCTACAGAAAAATAGGGATAATATTTATCACTCATAAAACTTTTTAATATGTCACCTCATTAATCTCCTACCCCTCTGTGTGACCCTGAGAGAGAAAAGCTCTAGATAAAACACAAAAGCTCTAAGGCTGGCACTCAATTTTAGATATAGAAACGGATAGACCCAAAGGCTTGAGCTATTGCTATTTAAAGCTGTTGCAGGAGTCTCAATCTTTCACAACAAGCTAGGACTAAATAACCTGGACTTTCGCCTCAGTAAGTTACTTAAAAATATAATAAGTTAGTATAGAAGGACCCACCAAAGCAATCAATATCTTACGAAATTGCCAGACTGTAATATGTTTTTTAAATGGCATTCGTGTTAAATGCATTAACTTTAATGAAGAACCTGGAAATGGTCTCTTAATAACCTTATTGGGACATGACTACTTTTAAATGGCTTTCACTTTGTCCTTGGAATTCATATGATGCATGTGACAGAGGCTTGTTCAGTGTTAACAGAGGATTAGATGAAGGAAATTAATTAAGGCTTCCTTGCAACGTTTTCCCCTTGAGCCATTCAGTATGCTGAAGTGATATGACAGGGTACCATCCTTTCTCTAAATCTACTCATTAAATAACTCAATTGGGTTTAAACACACATCTTCTTCTTTTTTAAATTAGACCATAATTTTTTCTCCTTGTCTTTCTAACCTGACCCCTTCGAGCCACTGCGTCCTCTGTGATTTGTAATTACCTTTTAGCTTCCAAGAATAGGACAGCCACGAAGTGTGTCCATGATTTTGGATTCCACCAATTCACTTTCTTGAGACCTGTCTTCAATTGAGATGACAAATTTAAATAGGTTAGGGACATTTGATTAACTAATCCCCTGGACAAATAAGTATCTAGAATGATTTCCTAGAATTGAAACCGTACCTAGCAGGTATGTTCTCTGATAGTAGATGGAACTCAGGTCTATGACTGAAATTTTCAAACACAGTTCATACCACACTTTAATAGTATAACTATTACTTTTCAATTTTATATTTTATAAATAAATAGAATCATTTGTCTTTAAGCTCTCACAAGTTGTGATTCGTATCTGTCTTTCAGGCATTATTATTATAAACGTACTAATTCTTTGATATTCAAGGCCATTACTTATAAAATAATATAAAGTAAAAGTAATATTCACAAAAGAAAGCTTATGTTCTTTTCTAAAGGAAAGAGAGCATTCGACCATGGCAATGATATGTGAAAAGTAAATTAAGATATGATGCTTTTTGAAAAATTATATCAACTTTGATGTTTTCAGGTAAACAGCTATAGAGTTCTTGGTTTCTTACATACTAGTCTCAATCAAATAAAAAGCTCAAGTTTTAAAATATTTGTTAAAATGCCTGCCATTTTGATGTCAAGGAGGAAGATGTGAAGACATCTCTCTGAATTTAAGGTTAGACTGTTCAGTCTTTCTCCTTTTCTTCATCAAGATACTTTTTTTACACATGACATTAATGAGGAAACTCAACCTGGAAAAAGAGGAACATGACTTCTGCGTAAAATAATTATCTAGGAAATCAAGCATAGATGATCAATGGCATGGTAGAATTAACAATGCTCTCTGATGAAAATGGAAATCAAAACTTGCTCACACAGACAAATTAAAGGGTATTTAAAACACTAATATTATAATTAAAACCATGCACATATGTATACATACACACACACAAAGCACTGTTTATCCAAATTGTTAATATATTTTGTTGATTGCATTGTAGTAATAACTCTCTGAAAAAGCCAGTGTTATTATTCTTCATTAAGTTGGACTATATTTTCTAAAATTAAAAAAAAGAAATGATCACATTAACAAATTTTACCTAATTTATAATACTAATATACTAATGTAAAAAAATCCATAGTTCACTGGTTAATATATTTGTTGATTCATTAGTTTAATTACTATAAGACTGACAGTTCCATTTTTCTGCAAATCAGACATGTGCAAATTTTGATCAACCTTAATACCTAAGATTAAATACTTAAAATACCTCAAAATACAAATTTGACAAGGTAAGCTGCATTCAGTGTTTTTTAGAATTATGGCAATTGAGATGGTTCCAAAACAATATCTTGCAAATATTTAATGAGATCCAGAAATATCATAACACATTCATGCAAAATTTTATTCAAATCATTAGTGAAAACATAGTAATTCAACTGTCTTAAAACATGTACATAACATTGTAAAATAAATCGGAAACATTTGAATTCTCACATAAATCACATAAATCTCTATCTTGTTCATAATAATGAAAGTTATATTATACCTGCTAAAAATGTGAATTCCAAAATTTCAAGATTTCCTGTAGGGAAACAACCTCAGTCTGTTTGTAGAGTTTCTGATACATAGGTGAAGAGTATAATTGCAGTTGCAAACTTTATCTTTTTAGCTTGACCATTAAAAAAAAAAGTTCATCTGAGTCACAAAAAGTACAAATTTTGTTTTCATTAATTCACCTACCAGTTCTTTCCTAGTGCTCTTTTTTTTAATAGACCGAATCTCAAAATAATTCCTATTAATAAAGATACTGTCCTATGACATTCAAGTATATCGTTTATAGTAAATCTGGGTAATAAGTTGGCAGCTGATAAGAACCCCCCAAAACAGAGACATTTCTATACTGTTTGCCTAGATTTAGGTGAGCATTCTAGTATGATGCAGTTCTAGTAGTTACAGTGATTTTATGAGTTGTCTACAGTGGGATTCCTCAATATGCAATCTTTACAACACTTTAATCAGAATCAGCAGGTGTGTTTTCTTCAAATGTGAATTCCTAGGTCCCACCAGAGACCAAATGAATCAAAATTTATGCGGTAGAGCGTGAGTCTGGATTTTAATGATTTGTCCAAGTGGTTGTTATGCACATTAAGTTGGAGAATGCATGCGCATTTATCTTTTTCTTTATTCCTTTTTTTTTCACATGTGCATTCTTAAGTCCAAGTAAAGAGTAGATGATGCACATATCAAATATTTCACATAGGTGTCGTTCACAAATAGGACCAGGTGATTGAGGACTGATAAAATAGTTTAAGCGATGTTAGCAATTATAACCTGCTACACAAACTGAGTACAAGTAAGCCAGATTTTAAGATTCAGGGTGCACCAAGGTCATGGACCTTCTCTAGCTTTGGCGATTTTCAAGCTTGCCTGATGAGTCCCATGGGGTGCTTAGTAAACTATAGATAATTATGTCTCAACACAACCTACTGAATAAGGACTCCTTGGAGCAGATGCCTGGTAATCAATATAGTTAACTATCTAGACTGGTGACATTTATCCTCAAGAAAGTTTGGGATATACTTCCTAGCGTATTCTCAGGCTGGCACTACAAAATAATCATAATAACTTTGACCTAACTTGTTAAGATTTCTCAATTGCTAGTGTGGCATTATATCCTTAATTAGCACAAATACTCTAATCTGTTTGAATTATGTCCCTAATATCTGTTAGGTACACCCTATATGCTCTTACCTTTTTCTTACAAAGGATTGAATTAAAATGGATGTCCTGTTACTATTCTTGTATTTGCATAGGATTGTTTTTAATGAATAATCAATGCCCTCAATATCTGTACAATGTAATCTGTAAGCTGTCTGATATGATATTCAAAGTCTGTTCAAAACATAACTATAAAATTCAGTTGTCTACATTCAGAGCTCATTACAATCCATTTAATACTCCCCCCCAAAAAAAAGCAGTTCTTTAAGATATTCTTCTTTAAGGATAAACTGTGGTTTAGAATGGATTAAAAGTGCAGCTATCTTTCTAGATTTCAAGATACTACAAAGCTATTAAAATCAAAACAGTATGGTACTGGCACAAAAATAGATGCATATAGATCAATAGAAAAAGAGTCAAGAAATAAACCCACACCTATATAATCCATGACCAATTTCAATTGGTCAATTTTCAATTTTCAATTTTCAATAAGTGGTGCTGAAAAGCCTGGACAGCTACATGCAAAAGAATGAAACTGGGCCAGGGCGCCTGGGTGGCTCAGTCAGTTAAGTGTCTGACTTCAGCTCAGGTCATGATTTCACAGCTCCATGAGTTTGAGCCCCACTTTGGGCTCTGTGCTGACAGCTCAGAGCCTGAAGCCTGCTTCAGATTCTGTGCCTCCCTCTCTCTTTGCCCTCCCTTGCTTGCACTCTCTCTCTCTTTCTCTTAAAAATAAATAAAAGCAATTTTTTTTTTAAAGAATGAAACTGGGCCAACTCAAATGGATTAAAGACCTAAGTGTGAGACCTGAAACCATAAAATTCTTCAAAGAAAATGTAGGCAGTAATCTCTTGGACTTTGACCTTAGCAACATATTTATGCATATGTCGCCTCAGGCAAGGTAAACAAAAGCAAACATAAACTATTGGGATTACTTAAAAATAAAAAGCTTCTGCACAGCAAAGGAAACCATCAACGAAACAGAAAGGCAACCTACTGGATAAGAGAAGATATTAGTACATGAGATGGGTTTAATATCCAAAATATATAAATAATTTATACAACTCAACACCAAAACATAAACAATCCAATTAAAAACTGGGCCAAGAACCTGAATTGCCATTTTCGAAAGAAGACATCCAGATGGCCAACAGACACATAAGAAGATGATCAATGTCACTCATTAGGGAAATGTAAATCAAAACCACCATGAGCTATGACTTCATATCTGTCAGAATGGCTTGTATTACAAGACAAAAAATAACAAGTGTTGGTGAGCATGTGGAGGAAAAGGAACCCTTGTGCACTGTTGATAGAAGTGTACATTGGTACAACAACTGTGGAAAACAGTGTGGAGGTCCCTCAAAAAATTAAAAATTAAAATATTGTATGATCCAGTAATTCCACTATGGGGTACTTAACAAAAGAAAATGAAAATCCTAATTTGAAAAGACATATGTACCTCTATGTTTACTGTAGCATAATTTATAATAGCCAATGTATGGCAGCAACCAAGTATCCATTGATAGATGAAAGGATAAGAAAGATGTGAAATACACACACACACATACACACATGCACATGCACACACACACACACACACACACACACACACACACACTGGAATGTTGCTCAACTATTAAAAAAATGAGATTTTGCTGTTTGCAATAGCATGGATGAACATAGAGGGTACTATGCTAAGTGAAATAAATCAGACAGGAAAAGACAAATACCATATGACTTCACTTTTTTGTGGAATCTAAAAAACAAAACAAACAAATAAGCAAACAAAAAACAGACTCTTAAATACAGAGAACAAAATGGTGGTTGCCAGAGAGGAGGTGGGGGGGGGGGGATGGGTGAAATCGTTGAGGGAATTAAGAAGTACAAACTTCCATTTTTCTAATACAGATCCTGAACCGTGGCCAAACGAAGTACAAACTTTACAAAATAAGTAAATCATGAAGATAAAAAATACAGCATAGGAGGGATGCCTGGCTGGCTCAGTCAGTTAAGCCTCCGACTTTGGCTCAGGTCATGATCTTGTGGTCTGTGAGTTCGAGCCCCACGTCGGGCTCTGTGCTGACAGCTCAGAGCCTGGAGCCTGCTTCAGAATGTGTGTCTCCCTCTCTCTTTGCCCCTCCTCCACTCAAGCTCTCTCTCTCTCTTTCTGTCAAAAATCGATAAACATTAAAAAAAAATTTAAAAATACAGCATAGGAAATACAGTCAATAATGTCGTGATAATGTTGTATGGTGACAGATGGTGACTACACTTGTGAGCATTGAGTAAAGTATAGAATTGTTCAATCTCTATGTTGCACACCTGAAACTAATATAACATTGTGTATAAATTGTTCTTCAATAATAAATTTAAAAAATAAAATAATTAAAACTAGAGCCACCTTGTCTGTTCTTTGCTAATGTTTTCTGTTCTGAGAAGCAGAGAACACAAAAGGCAGCATCACATTCTGGTCTCATGAGAGAGACAGAATGGCAAGATTTGGGAGATACATGCTGAAATAATCACATCATGAAGACCAACTATGACACTAGGTACACAACCAATTAAAAAAAAAATCTCTCTCTCTGTCCCTCCCCCACTCACACTCTGTCTTTTTCAAAAAATTGAATAAACATAAAAAAATTAAAAAATTAATTGGGGTACATCCACTTGGAGAATTTGGAATGGTAATGATTTCCCCCCATTATTATGATTTTACATCAGTAGAATCACTTACCATCTTTAATAATTCTATTCTTTCTAAGATCTCCAACAAAAGGGACTTATGGTTCTTCTTTTTATTGCAAATATATTTTTTAAAAAGTGTGTCAGCTCTAATGTCAAAGCTATAATACAGATTTTTAATTATTGGCGCTATACTATAAAGCACAATAAGGAATATCCTCTTTAAATAAAATGAGGGTAGTATTTCACTGGGGAATAAACCCAATATATTTTCTGTCTTTCCATATCTTCATCCAATGAGGATATTTTATAGGCTAATTTCTAAATAGATAATTTTATAGAATAATTTCTAAATTTAGACATATGATGAAAGCCATGTTTTGCTCATGGACACTATTTGACACACACCATCTAGGTTGTTTTGACAAGCTTCAGAAGGCAAAACGCTGAGTTTTGAGTTTGGTCGTGTCCAGCTTTTTTCTCCTCACCCTGGAGAATCTGGTGGCTTGAACTGTTGGGACACGACTGGGTCACCACCATTTTTTCTTCTCACAGTTGAATCCACCATGACAGAACACTCACATCCGTGAGATGCAACCCCAGCGAATAGCCTCCCACAAATCCACTAGATATCACAATATTCTATTCGATAAAACCTGTTGCTTCTTCACTTTTATTGTTGATTTCAGGTGCTTCTTTACTTGGTCATTTCTTAATCATGTCTTATTGCTTTGTTTTTATGTTTTTCAACTCTATCCCAGTTGATCTGGACACAGCCACTGCCACTGAAGAATGTGAAGAAGAAGGAAGCCAAGGCACGTGCTCCAAGTTTTCCAACTTCCTAGAACCAAATTCCTGCATACCAGTCATCCGCTCTTGCAATCTGGTTGACTATTGGACATTTTTCTAATACAGATCCTGAACCGTGGCCAAACACTCAGTTTCTGCCAGTGGTGTCTTCTTAGATACTCAGTTAAATCCAGAATGTTTTAAGAACCGTCATCCTTTCATATACAAGTGAAAGAAGCCCCATCTACACTGGCCTGGCCTTGAATCTAGACCCAAGTAGAGATGACTCAGCTGTCAATGAGGAGTGGAATTGGAGGGGAGGGTTACAGACAAAGAAGAAAGAGCTTCAACACCTAGGATAGCCACTGAAAGTAAACAAATGTCATTTCTAGGTAAAGCAGTTTCCTGGTGCTGCCCTAGAATGTCACAGCTCTCTCTCCACAAGCTGTCTCAACCTCTGTAATTGAGGGAATTTACTGCTTTCCCCATTTTTAAAATTAAATAATTTATAAAATGAATAGTACCTTATTTAAAAAAAGAAAACAAGCTCTTGCCTCAGCAGGATAAATATGAGGACAGTTCCAACTGTTAGGTCCTCACAGGCGCTCCCTAAGGGGTAAAGTCAATGCTACCTCGAATACCTGATCATGTTTATCAGTGCAACAGGTGAAATTCAACGCAAATATGGGAATAGAAAAAGTAATATTTAACAGCAACTACATCAGGGGCAAACACAAGCATATTCAAACATAAGCATTCACTTGGGGCACCTGGGTGGCGCAGTCGGTTAAGCGTCCGACTTCAGCCAGGTCACGATCTCGCGGTCCGTGAGTTCGAGCCCCGCATCAGGCTCTGGGTTGATGGCTCAGAGCCTGGAGCCTGTTTCCGATTCTGTGTCTCCCTCTCTCTCTGCCCCTCCCCCGTTCATGCTCCGTCTCTCTCTGTCCCAAAAATAAATAAAAAAACGTTGAAAAAAAATTAAAAAAAAAAAAAAACATAAGCATTCACAAACTTTTACTTAGTCTTTGACTTAAAAGATAGATTCTCTGGGGCGCCTAGATGGCTCAGTCAGTTAAGTGTCTGACTTAGGTTCAGGTCATGATCTCACTGCTCTCGAGTTCGAGCCCTGCATTGGGCTCTATGCTGACAGCTCAGAGCCTGGAGCCTGCTTCAGATTCTCTGTGTGTGTCTCTCTCTGCCCCTCTCCTGCCTTCTCTCTCTCTCAAAAATAAATAAACATAAAAAAATTTAAATTAATGTTTATTTATTTTTTAAAAGAGACAGAGAATGAACAGGGGAGGGTCAGAGAGAGAGGGAGACACAGAATCTGAAGCAGGCTCCAGGCTCTGAGCTGTCAACACAGGGCCTGACGTGGGGCTCCAGCTCACAGACCGTGAGATCATGATCTGAGCCAAAGTCAGAAGCTCAACTGACTGAGCCATCCAGGCACCCCAAACATTAAAAAAAAAATTTAGACATGGATTCCCTGTGTCTGATCAATGTCAGTCTCATGGGATATACTAAAATGAAATTCAAAAGAAGCTGAATAATTCAAATCATTCTAGAATTATAGACAATTAGACTAGAAAGCCTCTAAAACACTGTGAGAAAGAGAGAGAGGGAAAACAAAAGAAAGGGAACAAATGCACCTCCCAGGCCAGGTTGTAGAAATCATGTTCTCCAAAAGTTGAAAACAGAATTTGGGAGCATAGAAATTTGGGGCAGGTTCTCATGTGAGAGATCGAATAGATACTATAAATGATAAAAGATGCTAAATATGTAGGTTTTGTATTATAAACAGAATTTCTTTGCCATTTCTGAGAGCATGCTGTCAAGATTTAATTTAATATGTAATTAATTTCCTCTCTGTCGATGCTATTTCCTTTTCTAGACAGGTCAAGACACAACTGTAGATTATTTGTGCTCAGTGATGATGGGCATAGTGATAATGATAACCAGAACAATGATAGTGCCTGGCTATTTATACATACCATGAATTCTGTGCGAAATGCCTATAAATATTTTATAAACTGTCTATCTGCCTTAATTAGGTCTGTTTTGTTTTTTATAAATAAAAATACACTACTCAATAATAGATATTAGTGACTCTAGATTTTTTTTAAATATATTCTTCCTTGTCAGCTCTAAATGTTTTATTTCTTAAAGGTCTGATACTGATTTGCTTATTCTTATGTGTAGTGGAGTTACCAGCTTGTG
This sequence comes from Felis catus, assembly GCF_018350175.1. Classification (NCBI taxonomy): domain Eukaryota; kingdom Metazoa; phylum Chordata; class Mammalia; order Carnivora; family Felidae; genus Felis; species Felis catus. The sequence continues at coordinate 216,543,434 of NC_058368.1, read as the reverse complement.
GCCGAATCATGCCCACTCTAGTGTTCAGGCATGTTTAGACACATATAAATTAGGGCGAGGATGGACAAGGAAGTCCATCTTTAGCAAAAATTGGGGGATGGAGACTTACTCTGAATGTTTGTTACTGAGTAAATGGATTTGAAGACACACATCTAATTCCTAATCTGTAATCTACAAGTGACATTGAAAAATAAGATGCCACCATCAGTGACGATGGAAGTGTTCGTGAGAAGGGCTGCTGTATAGGTTATGGTAGCATCTTTGGTAATAAGTTCTATGGTGGTTATGGAGGTTTAAAACTTTTTAGATGGGGAATCAAGCTTTTGTGCATATATGAACGTATAAGAAAAACCTATTTTTCTTTAAAACACCTGCCTTATATCACTTTAGAGGTGAAGGATGTTTTCCTCCCTTATTATATCATCTATTGATGATATAATGTATTGATGATATAATGTATGTATTTTCATGGCACTACCTTTTAAATGGTCCTCTTTAAAATTATTTTTAGTGTTTATTCATTTTTGAGGGACAGAGAGAGACAGAGCATGAGCAGGGAGGGGGAGAAAGGAAGACACAGAACCTGAAGCAGGCACCAGGCTCTGAGCTACCAGCACAGAGCCCAATGCAGGGCTCGAGCTCACCAACAGTGAGATCATGACCTGAGCCAAAGACAGACACTCAACCGACTGAGCCACCCAGGCGCCCCAGGTCCTTCTTTTTTTTTTTTTTTTTAAGTGGACAGATTCCAGGTGACGTAACAGGTAATCTTGAAATACTTAAGGAGAATATTTTAGTTAGAGATGGAGCTAGTTAAAATCACTTCTTACATGAGAGTTAGGAATTGGAATCGCATGAAGTCACTGGCTAATTGGCAGAAAGGATAAATGCCATACCAATAGAAAAATAGGAGTTGATGAGTAAGAAAGGCAAGTTTCATCAATTTTGTTCGTGGAACATGTATACCCCAGAGTCTGTACGACATTTCTCATTTTAATTGATAAAATAGCATATGAAATAGCATAGCTTTTCTTTAGCTGCTATACTATTTCTCTACTGTTCATCAACAAAACACCTCAAAAATACCTCATTGTATGCTTACTGCTTTCAAAGTTTTAGAAAAATCTAAAATTACTACTTAAATAATTATTTAACCCATAAAAATAAATTTATTATTTTGTGAAACTTACTGTAGGAGATGTGAACAGTTGCCTTGCAATTCTACATTTTTTTCTTTTTTTGTGGTTTTATTTCCTCTTGTCTTTTAACATACTTCCACAACTCCATCACCCTTTAGCTCATAAGAAAAAAGAGTGGCATTTATAAATATCAAGTAATATGTGTTATAGCTTTGCTAAACATCTCATCACCAGTTTGTTGCAAGAGATTTATAAATCAGATTTTCATTAAAACATAGAAAGAATCAACACCATATGTTGTGCTAAATCCTATGCAGCTGCTGCTACAGCAGCTTAATAATGTGTAAACAGGAAGGCATTCAGTACTTTGTATAATATACAAATTGTAACTTTTTTCAAATATTTTTTAAAAAGTAAGATTAAAATCTAAGAAAGCGTGGTAAAATGAAATAACTTACAAATCTTAACATTTATTTGATAGAAAGGGAGTTCTCTTTGAATCAAAGCTAAATGGGTATCTATAACTGAAATTAAAATACCAAAGTACTCTTGGAATTGAAATAGAAAAGCAGACTCAAAGAAGAATGTTGTGTATTAATGTATCTCCTCTAGTAATCTTAACTTTATTGCAATGTACTGTTTGCCTAAATATCAATCTCGCTGGCACTTTTATTACAATCCTGCAAATGGAAAGAGAGCAAATGAACCATTTACTGCCTTTATTTTCTAAGTATAATCATGTTTCTGTTTTCCATTCAAAGATAGTCAACTTTTTTTTTCCCTCCAACATAAAACATTCCTGAGTGCTAATGACCAGATATGGTAAGAGTTTGATATTGCACACCCTGCTTGTTTATCTTACAATGTACGAAATGCCAGAATCAATTATTTATAAATTTTAGTTGAGAAGTTAGGAAATAAGGCTCTAATGCAAAAATTTGCATAATTTAAATAATGTTTATGGCCAAGCACATGTGAGATGTAAACACTACCCTGCATATACATTTTGAATTTATTGGACTTAAAATAACAACACTATAGGAGGAAAATCTTTTTTTAAAAGCACCATAAAACAAGACGGTAATTTTCTTTTTAAATGTTCATCTTCATATAGAAATTACATGCTTCTCTTCCATTCAGAAGAAACATCTCAGAGTGATGATGACTACTTTTCCTATGTTAATATAAATTTGCATTATTATTACGATGATCAAAATGGATGAGTTCATGAAGTAGTGTGAAAAGAATACGTTCTTGTCAGAGAAAGAAGACAGGCGGCTATTTCCTTCCAGGATGAGGACATTATGAGAATAATCTACAGACCAATATTCTTATTAGAGGCAAAGAATCTTTAAAAAATACTAGCAAAATGAATTCAACAGCATAGAAAAATAATTATATATGACCAACTAGACTTCATCCGAAGAATGAATAGTCAATTTTATATATGAAAATGATCAGTGTAACGAAATAGATTAATGAGTTAAATGACACACAAGATCGTCTCAATAGATACAGCAAAAGCTTTTGCCAAAATTCAACACCCTTCATCATAAAAGAACTCCAAAAGCTAGGAATAAAAGCAAAATTCTTCAACTTGTTAAAGAAAATCTATGAAAACCCCACAGCTAAGATCAAAGTTTATGGTGAAAGACTGAATGCCGTATGGCCTACATTAAGAACAAATACATGTACAACAGAATGAAAGAAGAATTAAGTTCTTCAGAAAACACATGAAAAAAAATGCAAGATAGAAAACTGAAAAATATTGTTGAAATAATTTTTATAAGATTTAAATAATTTTTTAAAAATTCCATATTCATGAATAGCCCATGTTTATTGTACATGGTGGCACTCAAATAAATGTATAGATTCAATGCAATTCCTACCAATATCCAACCTGGTCTTTTCCCCAGATTCTAAATTCATATGGAATGCAAGGGCCACCAATTAGACAAATAATCTCTAAAAAAGAATATCAATCCTTGAGGGTTCATACTTTCTGATTTCAAAACTTAAACCAAAGTACAATGATCTAGATTGTGCGGTACTGGCATAAAGAAATACCTAGAGAACAATGGAATAGAATTGACAGTCCAGAAATAAACCTTTACATCATGATCAATTCATGTTTGATAAATCTCCCTAAATAATTCAATAGGGAGAGAATAGTATTTTCCATAAAACATACGGATACAAAGGATATTCACAAGCAATAGGTGTGGTTGTACCAGTTCTTTATACTATACATTAAAATAAACTCAAAATAGATCACTGACCTAAATGTAAGAGCTAAAATATTAGACTTTGAGAAAAAAACATAAGAATACATCTTCATGGCCTTAAATTAGGTAATGGTTTCTTGGACATGTCACCAAAACACACAGGACCATAGAAAGAATAGATAAATTTCACTTCATAACAATTTTGCTGCAAAGGGCATCAGCAAGAAAGTGAAGCTTCAATGTACAATATTTACAAATCATGTATCGGATGAGACATGTCTAGGAGACCACATAAAGAAGTATCACAACTCAATAACAAAAGATCATCAAATGGGTAAAGGAACTTAAATGACATCACTCCAAAGTAGATATACAGTAGACAATAAACATGCAAAGACGCTCACCATCATTAGTCATTGTAGAGATGTAAATAAAAATCACAAAGAGATATTAATACTCAGTAGGATGACTCAAATCAAAAAGGCAGATCATAACACCTTTTGGTTCTAAGGTTGAGAAACTAATAGGAATATAAATGGTGTAGATTCCATGGAAGATAGTTTGGCTGTTTCTCAAAATGTTGAACAGAATTATCATATAATCCAAAAATTGCCCTCCTAGGTATTTTTCATAAGTATATACCTATGAATAATAAAAACGTATGTCCACCAAAACTTACATTCACATTTTCATAGCAGTGGGGTTTCTATTAGCCAAAAAGTGGAAACATTCCAAATGTCCATCAATTGATGATTGAGCAAATAAATGTGAGTATATCCATACAATGGTATATTATTCCTTGATAAGAAGGAATTGATTACTGATCATGTGACAATATAAAAGAATTTTGAAAAAAATATGCTAGATTAAACAAAAAGATATTTATAGGGGCCTGGTTGGCTAAGTCAGAAGAGTATGCCTCTTGTGATGTTGGCGTCGTGAGTTCAAGTTTCCCGTGTGGCCTAGAGATTAGTTAAAAATTATTAAAAAACTTAAAAGGAAGACATTTACAAATACCACATATTATATGATTCTGTTGATTGACATAATTAAATTAGTAATACACAAAAAATATATAAAAATATCCAAATGCATAGAAACTAAACACTTCACCTGTAAATAACATTTGGGGAAAAAACTCATAAGGAAAAGAGAATGTATTTCAATTGAGTGAAAATTTGATCTGCTGTTTTTAATTTGTTCAGCACAGCTGAAGCAGTTTTGTGAAGTGTGACCTTCTGACTGTGACCTTACTGAGGGAAAAAAAAAGAATGAAAACAAACAAATCTTGTCCCTTAAAATGCTAGAAAAAGAAAACTAAATTAAACCCAAAGAAAATAGAAAAAAACGATACAGGGGAGAATTGAAATTGATAAAAGACAAAAGTAGAGAATTTATCTATAAAATAATAATTAGGTAAAAATTAGAAAATGCAACGCAAAACAGAAAAACCAGTGGCCTCAAAATACGTTTCATGAAATTGATTTCTATGATAGACTATTCATGGAATTCACAGTACATTTGGGCTCTTCCATTTCTGATGCTTCACCTTCCTTTAAAGGCTTACCTAATTAGGTCAGTCCCACCAGGACATTCTGCCTCTTGATTAACACAATGGGCCTAATAGGAAAGTAATCACAGTAGTGATGTCCTGCCATAGTCACAGACAGCACTCATACTCCAGGGAAGGGCATGATATAAGTCAGTGTCACCAGGGGGCAGGATCTTGGGTGGATATCTTAGAATATTTTCTACTACAGGATTCCAATACAGATATTAAAGATCATAATTAGTTTTTATAGCTATTTTGTCTGCTATTTCCATAATATACTGTTAATCATTTAAAACGTATTTCAACTATACTTGAAGAATTAAAAAAAAAGGTGCTACTATTTTAGAGGTGTACTGATTTTACACATTTTGGTCTAGAAGTCTCCTTCATCCTCACTTCTGGTAGCAACTTCCCAAGGAAATCATCATCCTCATTTCTGACAATATAGATTATTTCTCTCAGGCCATTTTGAAAATTAGTTCTGGAATAAGCCTTTCTAAATTTGTCTTTTTTTTTTCTTTTACGTTTTTCCTTCTTCTCATTTGCTTCAAAATTGACATCTCACCTTCCTCCTAAACAGCATAACAACAACAATATGCATTTCCTTAGAGAAACTGAATGTTTCTTAGAATTAAGAGAAGAGCAGTTTTATTTACCAGCAGGACGATTCCTCACCCCAGCATTCATTTTACTAGTTTTGCTGCGTCAGATAAAGTCACAAATGTTCAGAGTTCAGAAAGGATGTGCTAGGTCGTTGCTGTTGCTTGCTCATTTTCCTACCTTAGTTAACTATCGGTTTTCTCTTCATATAGAAAAACTGGTAATTAAACCCAGTCTCTAATACCATTTACATATTTACAAATTTGATGATAAGATTATCTTATAATAAACATTATTTGTTCTTGAGTTTCCATCCGTGTATCACTCGATGAGATTCGGCCTTTATTTCATATTTTCATAGGTGTTACCATTACTAAATGTAGTGAGTTTTAATATGTTCATTTGACTCCCATAATTATACCTTTAATAATACACATGAGGGGTGCCTAGATGGCTCAGTCAGTTCAGCGTCCAACTCTTGATTTCCACTCAGGTTACAATCTCATGGTTGATGATTTGAGACCCGCGTTGGGCTCTAGGATGACAGCGTGCAACCTGCTTGAAATTCTTTGTTTCCCTCTCTCTGACCCTCCCTGCACATGCTCTCTCTCTCTCTCTCTCAAAGTAAATAAATAAACTTTAAAAATATATAATAATACACATGAGAAAGAGACAGATGAAAGGAGTAAGAGGATAACTATGAAAGCTTGAAGAAGAGTGAGAAGTTGCAAAATAGAGACAATGAGAAGGGAGAAAAGTCTATACTGCCTGAAAAATTCACTTGCTATTGAGAAAATTATTGATGGCATAGTAAATATTTTGTGTATCAGTTAATTTAATTCATCACTACACTGACTGATTTTTTTTTTAATTTCTTAAATTTTCTGGTGATACTTTGGGTTTATCAGAACCCAACTTTTATTTATTTTGTATTTATTTGAGAGAGAGTGAAAACGAACTGGGCAGAGAGAGAGAGGGAGAGAGAGAATCTTAAGCGACCTCCATGCCCAGCGCAGAGCCCCATGGGGGGCTTGATCTCACGAGCATGAGATCATGACCTGAGATAATATCAAGAGTCAAAGGCTTAACTGGCTGCACCACCCAGGCGCCCCCCAACTTTTATCTTCTTATTCCTAAATCCAGGCTTCAGTTAATTCTGTTAACACCATGTCCATTTGTCTTGATGGTTATTTACAAGGCTTAGAACATGAAATTGTCAGTATGATATTCGATTTTTATCACATGAAGATACCCGAACTCATTGCAGTGCACAAGGTTAAAATAGATATTTCCTGTTATACCTCACCATGATTTACAGTTTACAATTTTTTACATTTAGTTTTTACATTGGCATTTTTCTTATTCTGATTCATTTTATAGCCTTTTACTCTTTCCTCATTTTTTTTTCCTTTTTTTCAATATTAGCTGATGGTCACTCTTGCAAATTTTCTCTTAGGTCTTGCAGTCTATTTGCTCATCCAAATTCTAGAGCTTCTCACAGGATTGAAGGACGCCTCTTTCAACTAATATCAAGGTTCAACCTGTTTCCTTCACTTCTTTATGGAAGTTGTCACTAAGAGTACCATGCAATGTGCCTCATGCAAATAAATCTCTGTCTCAGAACGTCATTTCTAGAGCATCTCAAGCTAACAGAACCTCTACCCATCAGCTCCTTCCCTTTCCCATCCAACCCGTACTCCACTGACTGGTGTTATTCTTAACAACCAACCCTGCAGTCTCTACTTTGCACTTCGCCAGTCCTTCAGGACAATTACTGATACATCTAAAATAGGTACAAGTAGATCCTGGCTTTGTGGCAAGAATTCACCTACCTCCAACAGGCGATCCCACCTGGGGCAGACAGAGGGTAATGGCAGTCATTTTAAGACCACCCTCCCTACTTCATTCCTTATGCTTGATTATGTCATGGCTTTCAATCATTCAATTGTGAAATCTAATGGCATGAGGGCAAAATTGTGCAAGAAGTAATGCCTGTATCCTTCCCATGTCTTAAAAAAAATGGTTAATGAGGAGGTTTCTGGGTGGCTCAGTCAGTTAAGCATCTGACTCTTGATTTTGACTTGGGTCATGATCTCACAGTTCATGGGATAGAGCCCTGTGTCAGGCTCTGCACTGACAGTGTGGAGCCTGCTTGGGATTTTCTCTTTCTTTCTCTCTGTCTCAGATAAATAATAAACTTAAAAAAATAGTTAATTAACTAGAGTGGGCAGTGCATTTACAAATTTAAAACATCAAATATTTAAAGAGATGTACTTACAACCATGCTTATGTCATTTTGAAACAGAGTGGCAATTTAGTATTATATTTAAACTCAGAGAATTTCTACAAAATTTTCTTCATATTTCCCCTTCTGAATTACATTTTCTTCTTTTGAATTTTGCATCTGGTCCCCATAGGAATCCTGAAATTTTTATCATTATATCACAATTGTTTTTAATAACCTACACTACTATATCTAACTGATTTACAAATAAGGAAACATGTTTTTTAAGTTTATTTATTAATTTTGAGAGAGAGAGAGAGAGAGAGAGAGAGAGAGAGAGAATGAGTGGGGAGGAGGGCAAAGAGAAAGAGGGAGAGAGAGAATCCCTAGAAGTATTTATGCTGACAGAACAGAGCTGGACACGGGGATCAATCCCACAAACAATGAGATCATGACCCAAGCTGAAGTCAAGAGTTAGATGCTTAACTGATGAGCCATCAAGGGGCCCAAAGAAAACAGATTTTTTTTTTAATTTATTTTACTTTACTTTAATTTTATTTTATTTTAAAATATATTTATTTATTTATATAGAGAGAAAAAGGCAGGGAGGGGCAGAGAGGGAGGAGGAGAGAGAGAATCCCAGGCAGGCTCCACACCACCAGCTCAAAGCCTGATGTCAGAATCGAATTTACAAACCGTGAGACCATGACCTGAGCTGAAATCAAGAATGGGCCACTTAACCGACTGAGCTACACAGGCGCCCCCAAAACAGATTTTTAAACAAATGTCATTGTTTTAAAATAATGTTAACATATTTAATTAAGACTGGAGTGAAAGACGGGCACCTGGGTGGTTAAGTCGGTTAGGCATCTGCCTCTTGATTTTGGCTCAGATCGTGATCTCATTGTTCATAACATCAAGCCCCATGTCTGGCTCCACACTGACAGGCATGGATTCTGCTTGGGATTCTCTCTTTCTGCCCCTCCCCCACTTGCACACACACACACACTCTCTCTCGAAATAAATAAAGTTAAGGAAAAAAGAGTGGCATGAAGGAAAATATCCACCCTCCCATGCAAGTTCCTTCTGAAATTTTCCCTTAATTTCCAAGTCATCATGCATCACTTGGTGGTCAAGTTTGCAAAAAGAGAATATTTTTTTTTAATTTTTTTAACGTTTTTATTTATTTTTGAGACAGAGAGAGACAGAGCATGAAGGGGGGAGGGGCAGAGAGAGAAGGAGACACAGAATCGGAAGCAGGCTCCAGGCCCTGAGCCATCAGCCCAGAGCCTGACGTGGGGCTCAAACTCACAGACCGTGAGATCGTGACCTGAGCTGAAGTCGGACGCTTAACCGACTGCGCCACCCAGGCGCCCCAAAAAGAGAATATTAAACTGTTGTGGTACCTAAGCATAAGAAATTTGGAATTTGTAAAAAAAATCCCGAGGTAGCTTTTAGAGTAAAGTATATGATTTAAGCATCTCAGAGTTTTCCCTGTGAGACCTATGCATTCTCTCAGTTACACAAAAGTCTTAGACACCTAAGGGATTTAGCCAGATTACAAAGTTACTATGAAATAATGGTATTTTGTAAAGCAAAATCAAGCTGGCACAGAAAGTCAGAGTTGACCATTTGGAGGCATGGACATTTCCAGAAGGAACTTCTGTCTAAGTCTTCAAGACTGGGAAGAGGGCACCCTGGACGTGATACACAGATGCAACACAAAAGTCTAGGGAAAGAAGAGGCCAGAGAACAATACGAAGGTAATTTTTTTTGTATGACTATTAAATTTGTATGGTTAGGAGAAAAATAAGGTATAAATATTTTGAAAGTGGTTTTGAATACACAACTAAAGGAACAAGTTAGAGCATTTGTTATAAATAGGAGGGGTTGTTCTCAGGAAGGTGTTAGTTGAAGGCATAAAAGTAGATGAGGATTTGGGAGAAGTCTTCTGTGAGAACAATGGAGTCATGAGCGTAGACTCTTTGGTGGATAAAACTGACAGAAAAAACGTCACACACTACTCAACAGAAACTTGCTTACTCGTGAGAAACCTGTGCGAACTGCCCCAAGAGTCTGCAGTAAAGAAAATAAATGGTTTGAACACTTTTACTACTTGCCTGCCATCTGTTATTAATTGCAGTGACTGAGTGAGTGACTATTTGGGCAGCTGCTTGAAAGTGAACGAAATTTCGGGAATAAAAAATATATGGCATTCATTGAGTCAAAAGTAAAGTTGACGATTAAATGAAATACATAAAAAGGCATTTGTTTTAAATCGCACTTTAACTTCTGGGGTTGAAAATGTTTTTCATACTTGTGCAAAATTTATAATACAAGACACCAAAACTAGGGAGACATAATTCAAAAAAACTGCAGAATCTGGCAACCTCCATTTGATTAATTTCTGGAACTTACTGATAAAGGATATCTGGCAGCATATAGAAATCACATTTTTATTTTATTTTTGTTTTAATTTAATAAATAGCACTTTTCAGGTGCAAAATTTAGAGCATTTACGAATTATTAAAAAATATTTAATGTCCACAACTATTAAAACTATTATCGTGACCAATTCAGGTTATGCTTTAAATCTATTAACAGGCTTAGCTTTGCAAGCTAAATCATATACAAGAGAAATAAGGAAAACAGCAACAAATTTAATCGATTTGCTATTTTGGAAACACACCAGTCCCTTATCTTAATATTGATGAAAAATTACTATTATTATATCATTGCATAAAGACTTTGAAAACATTTTCATAAGTGAACATGGAAATTCACCCTGCCACTTCTTCAAATAAGCAAATAGGAAAATGGTGAAGAATCATTTACATAATGGACAAATGTAAATTCATTCTAGTTATAGAGAGAAGCTCCCTGCTGTCTTGATTATATTATGCTTTCCTGCTGCTACATGAGCTCACACAAAACTGAAAAGAAAAAGAAAAAGAAAAATTAACACTGTGCAGTTATGAGTTCGAAGCAAAGAAACAGGAGTGCAATGTTCCATTGATTTTTTCACCCCTAAAATCTCAGCTCGTGAATTATCCTTGCTACAGATCTTTGACACATAAAATCATCTGCTTGAAAGATAAACTATATGGAATGGCATATATGAGAATCCAGCTTTAACTGCTAACTTTAAAGAATTTAAGATAAAGGAAATTACATTTTATTGTGGTTGCTCATGATTGTTTGTTCAATGAGTTGTCACAGAATCCAATTTCCACATTACCCATTTTCTCTGTAACAAATTGATTCCTTTGTTTCATTTATGGTGAAGTGATATTTCTACAGTCTTCTTAACTTATTATGAAAAGCATTTCCTAAATCACCAGTCTTACAGAGGACGAAACTTATCTGTTTAACATAATAGTACTTGTTCAGTTATAATCAGTCATAAGTACATGATTTTGCAATGAGTTGACAGTATGAGGAATGTATTTCCAGTGATATGTATTTTATGACACGATTTATGTCTCACATAAATAAAATTGAGAATAATCTTACTTAATGCAAGTTAGGAAACAAATACAAACTGGATTCCAATACAATGCTCATAACCCAAAGAAACTCCATGTTCTAGGATTATCTCCAATTAACATGTAACTCAAAGTCTAAATCTCCCCTTCCCACTATTCTGTGAATGGAGACTGTATGGCATAGTGTGATGAACCAAGTCTACCTTCTCTGACATCCCGTGACTTTTATTTATAGGAAATTTAATCTTTGGCAAGTTTCTTAATCTTCTGGTGACTCAAATTCATCACTGAAAACAGGGGGGCAAGAGTTCTTGCCTCATGTATTGTAGTGATAATTAAATGATAATCCAGGTAAGAGCGTTTCAACAATGCTGGATCCGGTAAAGTGTTCATTAATGATGGCAATCATTATCATCATTTATATTATTGCAGCTACCACTGTTGCTGTTGGTTTTACTACTATAAGCGTGTAGTTTTAAACTTCCAAGGGACTTCTATTCTTGTTCAGAAAGTGTGTTTCCAGCTCCATCTGAAGTCACAAAAATTGAGGTTTATTGTTTGCAACTGCTGACATTCTACTACTGTGTACAAAGTGTCTCTTGCATTACTCCCCAAACTGTTAATGACAACTTTGGTTGAATGCAGTAAGCAATTACTCAAGATTTGGGCATAAGGATTGGGGCGCCTGGGTGGCGCAGTCGATTGAGCGTCCGACTTCAGCCAGGTCACGATCTCGCGGTCCGTGAGTTTGAGCCCTGCGTCGGGCTCTGGGCTGATGGCTGGGAGCCTGGAGCCTGTTTCCGATTCCGTGTCTCCCTCTCTCTCTGCCCCTCCCCCGTTCATGCTCTGTCTCTCTCTGTCCCAAAAATAAATAAAAACATGGAAAAAAATTAAAAAAAAAAAAGATTTGGGCATAAGGAGAGAAATCATTATCCAAACCCAAAAGAGCAAATTACTTAACTCTGCAATCTCTGGGACGATTATATTCCTTGGTTTATTCATAGAACCCAATTATCACCTTGTAGCCTATGATAGCCCTTTGTTTCCATATTTTTTCCTAATTCCAAGTTACCCCAAGTTCTAGACTTCTTAGAGACTAGAGGATAAATAACAATCCCTTCAAATGAAAGCCAACTTATATTTATTATGTCAATTCAGACCATTCGTCATTTGTTAATTTACTTAAACAAAAACAAAACAAAACAAATGAATATTTATTCTTTCTTTCTGGCAGAGATTAGAGGACTATCAGGCAGCAAGAGTTATTGGGAAAGAGTGGAGTTTAGGAGTTGGGTGCCCAGGGAACAGAGGCTGCTACCATTAACGCACCTCCTACTTCCTGCTTCCTTCGTCTTTGTTTCTCCTCCGTCAGGTGCTCATCCTGCTCCAAAAACATTTTACTCCTATAGTAAACTCTATAAATTGCCTAAGACTTGTTCATATTCATTTTAATATAAATTTATTTTTCTTTAATTAAACAAAATTATTTGCATAATCCAATCTCCATCCTGTATAGAACTTTCAAATCTGAATTTCTGTATTCATGTACTTTATTAGTAGCAATTAGCTTCCCTTAAGATAAAACCAGCTCATGATGAGCATCTTAGGCTCCATGATAACTGGTCACCCTGTTTTGCTAAGGCACCGTAGCAAACAAAAAATGATTTATCATAAGGAAAATTATATGTAGAAACTGTCATAGTTTGGGTCCAAAATTCCAAAGCTCTGTTCTGTGAATCTTTTATATCAGCCTACAAAATGTTCCATACAACATTGCTGTCTGCACAGACACTTAAAGCAAATTGGATCTGTTGGGTCATATGGTCCAAGTGGCATAGCAGCTTTCCTGGCAGATGGACACTTTGCAGAGACTTATTCTTGGCCCACTCAAAACTTGCAGCTTTTCAGGATAGTCAGTAAATGGGCAAGAGTAATACAACCAAATCATGTATGTGGCATCCCAAATTTAAAAAGGCATATAGTGTGTAATAACTTTTCTTAATAGTGGGAGGGGCTAGAGGCAGCAATTTTTGAAAGGAATATTGCAACATGCACGCCTGGGGTGGACAATCTAGAAATTTCACCAGGGATTCAGGCTCCTGAGTTGTGTGGGATGCATTTGCCAAACTTTGGCATGTAGGTGTCTTACCAAAGTCTCTAGAATAGCTGATACATTGTGTTAACTAAATTCATTACCTTTTATATATAGTGGATAAACATGGCATCCTTTTGAATTGACAGGTGTTTTAGGTCACTATAGATTAGACTATGACAGAAAGCTTAAGAGTTGATATATCTCTGTGCTTGAACAGTACAGATATATTTCTGGCAATGCTTGCTGAAAACAAAGTACTTCCTATATTCTTTTCTCAGAAACATAGAGAAAGAGCATTTTCCACACCTACTGCTGCCTAAAGTTGCCAGGTGACATAATGATTTGCTCCAGCAATGAAATTACATCTGGATCAGCATTTATGATTAGATTCTTTGCATGTTTGTGTTTTCGATAATCCAATTTCATAATTATCATTACATCTGTCTTGTGCACAGACAGAATGGGTAAGTTGAATTAACTAGGGTAAGAATTCCTCCTTTTCAGCATTGTTTGTCATTCAGAGAACTTTTATTGAGCATCTAATATGTTCAATGGATGGGCTAACCCTAACACCGAAATTTATTCATAATATCTCTTGGTGGAATATCCCATGACAGCACTGTTACAACACATTTTTTGCTATTTATTTATTTATTTATTTATTTATTTATAATTTTTTTAACTCAGATATAATTAGTATAAAACATTGTATTAGTTTCAGTTGTACAACATAATGATTTGATATTTGTATATACTGCAAAATGATCACCATAAAACCTATGACCACACATATGTAATATTTCTTCTTGTGATGAGAACTTGAAAGATATAGTCACCAGCTTTCAAAGAAACAATACAGTATTATTAACTATTATTCATCGTGCTATGTTATGATAAAATTTTCAGAAATATAAACATTGTAGATAAAGACAAAGTTTTCTTTTATGGTAATAATAGGAACTTTCAGTTTTCTTATAAGAAACTTGAGCAGGAAAATTAATGTCCTGAGAACATCCTTTTCTTGCTCCAAGTTTTCCAGCCCCTTTAGATGCCACAAAAGGGTTCCATCGGTTGAGCCACAAAGAAACTTGCCATTTGACTTGGTTCAAATTGCATTGTGCAATAAGCATGCTGAAATATGATTATGAGATTAAATGGTAAAAATTATTAAAATACAAAACAAACATAGATCAGCCCTGAAAATCCCCTGAGCAGACAAAACAGTGTAATCATACAAACAAACATAATCTAGCTTATTTTGCAAGACTAACTGACCTGAGTCATTTATTGCCATCTAACTCTTAAAATTACAAGCAAAACTTAAATTGTTTCCCAGTATTGATACAAGCCTACCAGTAATGAATATCATTTAAGAGACTTATAATACTGTAACCAATCACTATGAATAGTGACTGCTTTCTCACTTTATAAGCTGGTTTATAGCCACGAGCCTTATTCCATGTTTTGGTTTGCGTGCTCCAGTTAGCAAACTGCCTTTTTTGATGTGGGCACGATAAACCTTTACTAATTCCTACTTCAATGATTCATTGGTTTTACTTGTATTATTTCTGAACTTTTGACAAAATGTATCTTAAGAAAGAAGACATTAATTTGTATTCACTATAAAATCAGTCTAGATAACTGACGACTCTAGACTGAGAGATTTGGAACCAGTTCACAGGGGAGATGGATTGTAAACTTGGCCTTAAAAATTGTTTCATGGTTGCAGACAGCCAGGAAGAACAGAGTAGGGTGAAGGAGCAGACAATGAAGATTATAAAAGCATCAAAGTAGCCTCTTCATTGTTGATGTCATGGATCCAAGCTTCCAATTGTTATTTTCTTTTATTTTTGTTAGTAAAGACTGAAGCTTACTTTAAAGCACACATTATTTAACAATAAAACTATTGTGATAGTGATACCATATATACTGATATTTTAATTTATGAATTTCACCTTCATTTTAGTTAAAGCCCAGTGAGTATCCTTATGACGGTTGCTTGAAATTCTCCATCAGCTGTGTTTCTGAAGTCTGTTTCGCTCAGATCTCTGGCGGTGGACTTATTTTTTTCTTTCATTTGGGATGAATTCCTCCACCTTGGCGTTTTGTCTGAGTCTCTGCCGTCTTCTTTGCGTGGGAAAAGCCAGTTCTGTTTCTTGCTCCAGAGAGTAGCGGCTTTATAAAGAAGCGGTCATGTAGCGTCCAGGGCCTGGAGCTTCAGGAAGCGTCGCTGGCCTGTGCTGCTGTGCTCTGCCGCTGTGTTTGGGCTGCTGTGTCCCCCAGTCGGTCCTCAGTGCAGGGTCTCCTTGCCTGCTGCCGGCGGTGTGGCGGTGTTCAGTCCCTGGCCTCGTTTTAAGGAGGCGTGGTCTGGTGTGCTTGTGAATTGGGACCCGATACTACTTCCACTACATCTGAAGCCCTGCAGAACTGTAGTTCTGATGACACCCACTCATAGTCACTATTGGTTGTTGTTGTTGTTTGTTTGTTTAAATAAGTATCAATTAGTATTAGTATTGGTGTGAGAATACAAATGGGGTAAAACTTTTCAAGGACCTATGGAAAAGTAAAGTTTTCAAATATTTACTCCAAAAGTTTATAATTTGAAATAAGTGTGCATTCTTATTTTAGGATATTCATTATAAATTATTAGAGGTTTAAACATTTGCTTTAATATAGACAGATTAATGCTGAAGAAAAATTCATTGTTCATTTTCTTCCTTCCATCTTTCCTTCCTTCCTTCCTTCCTTCTTTTCTCTATAAAGGGAAACACAAAACATGACCCAAAGAATGTAGTTCCCATTTGGGGAGCCATTTTCAACTCTCCTTTAGTTCAGAGCTGAGATTACTTTCCATCATTGCTGATCTTTAACTCTGGAGTTAGCTCCCTTAGTGTTTAGTCACTCTGCTATTTGTCCTTGACTTTCAACTGAAGTGACTCCTCAAATTCTTTCTTCTGCTTTCCTAGTTAGGTTTATGTCATTTACTACCATGTACTAGATATTATTTGCCTCCAAAAGATCCTAGAAAAAATCATATTAATGCTTCATGATGATGACATACTTTAAAACAAAATTTTTTTTTTGAGGGAGTGAGCAGGAGAGAGGCAGAGAGAGAGGGGGACAGAGGATCCTAAGTGGGCCTGCACTGACAGTAGAGAGCCCTATGCAGGGCCAGAATCCATGAACCCCGTGAGACCATGACCTGAGCTGAAGTCAGACGCTCAATCGACTGAACCACCCAGGTGTCCCAGTGACTTTCTAATTGTCTGCAAAACAGCACTGAATTTAGACTTTTTCTGTTTTATCCAGAAACTTTATTGGAGTATGGAGTTAAGATGGGACAGTTTTCACAATCAGTAGGACTACAATAATTAAATGCCTTTAAACAGGATGATGGCCTTTATTCAGAAATCCTTCGATGTCATCATCCAAGAACATTATCCAAGACAGGAAAGAAATAATTAATTAAACGCCACTTATATACCATCACTGAAAAAAAGAACATCTACATTTTTTAAGTTTTTATGGCAGATATAATCTATAATGACCCATTAAGTAATCAACCACATGTTAACAATATGCAACTTTTTTTTCTTCTAGAGATTTTTGCTTCCTTTTAGGTTTTCCTGAGGATATCTTTTATATTTTTGTATATGTATTAGGTCATATTCTCCTGTTAAAACACTGAAATGAATTTGCATTAGAATTCTCACATAGAGGGGTACCCGGGTGGCTCAGTTGGCCACACATCTGACTTCGGCTCAGGTCATGATCTCAGAGTTTGTGACGTCAAGCCCTATGTCAGTTTATGTGCTGACAGCTAGGAGCCTGGATCCTGCTTCAGACAGATTCTGTGCCTCCCTCTCTCTTTGCCCCTTCCCCGACTCATGCTCTGTCTCTCTTTCTCTCTCAAAAAATGGATAAAAAAAATCTCACATAGAATAAACTTTTAACATGCCTTACAAGGCCCAATCCAACCCAGTTTACTTTTTTCATTTCTTTTCATCTTTTCCCATAGTTATTATTATTATTATTATTATTATTGTTATTATTATTCCATTTTAAAGATATATTTATCTTCCTTCTGTTGGAATATTCTTCACCAGATGTCTTTCACTTGTATATCCGCTCGATTTTACCTTTTCAGTGGGTCTTCGTTTAGTTATTTTTGGTGGTAGTGACAACATGAGATCTACTGGCTTAACAAATATTTAAGTGTACAATACACTATTGTAAACTATAGGCACTATGTGGCACAGGAGATCTCTAGAACTTATTCATCTTGTATAACTGAAACTATTAGGGCTTGAAAAGGAAAAACGTGCTGCCGTACGTGACGACACAGATGAACCTGGAGAGCATTATGGTAAGTGAAGCCAGCCAGCCACAGAAGGACAAATACACTGGTTCCACTTACATAATGTTCTCAAGTAGTCAGATTCATAGAATTAAGGAGTAGAATTGTAGCTGCAGGAAGAAATATGGAACTATGGTTCAACAAGTCCTTCTTGATCACCAAACTCCTGCTCCCTTATCACTCTCTGAAATATGTTCTATTTCATTTACTTCTTAGCATTTACACCTACCTAAAATAATTCTGTTCATTTTATTTTTGTAGATGTTTTTCATAGCCTATTGTCCATTGGCCACATAATACAAAATTCAGAAATACTTTTGAATTCTAGATTGTTCAGGATTTGCATTTTTATAATTTTTATTCTAATTAGAATAGGCACTTGGTTTTTTAAAGTCATGTGACAGACATCAATTTACAATGAAGCAACCATTCTCTACGTCACCATTCCCTAGGAGTAGCTCAATTACCTAGAGGCAAATGTTTTCAATAGTGTCTATTTTTATTTCTTTCTTCTTCCAGTGGTTACTTAAATAATGTTCTATATTTTAAAGCGAAAACTTTAATAGAACTAAAGTGAACCATGTGATTTTTGAGCAACTTAATGGGGAAGTTAACTAAATTTTTAAATATGTAGGGAAAGGGAAATATTATGTTAGGCACTTTATTATGTGTCTTTTCCTTATCAACCTCAATATAAAATTTATTTATAATGCATTTTTTTCCAAAGTAATAAAAGAAAATTTAATATCATGTAGCAAATATTTAAGCAGGAGATGAAATATTATCAGACTTTATCTCTAATATCCAGGTAAATCATGTTATGTGTCAAGAAAAGTAGCTCTCAGATGGAGATAAATTGGATTTAAAGAGATAAATCCAATCAACAAAGGATTCTTGTATCAGATTGAAATGTCAAAACTTAAGATGATGCATTAAAGAGACTAGTTTTGCAACTATAACAAAATCATTCTTTTTTTTTAAATTTTACTTTAACAGCTAATTTAACACTTTACTTGATGAGAGACTAAGACTAAAGAAATGAAAAAAATGACACTCCATCTATTTTAAGAATGTTGTAAAACGTTGTCTTATTATAAGTATAGCATATTGATGTAAAATGTTTCATACCAGAGCATTGATAAAATAAAATGTATCTTAAGAGTGTGTATATCATAGCTACTATTTGTTTCTGTTGTTTGTTTTGCTTGGGAAGGACTTTATTTGTTTATTTATGCTACAAATTTGTGAATAAGTTGTGGGATTTTATAGTTGGGATTAAGGTATCCCAATCAATAGTTCATACTGATTCAACATTAGAAGGGAGATTAAGCATTTACAGGATTTTAATCCTTG
The DNA here is from genome assembly GCF_018350175.1 of Felis catus. NCBI lineage: Eukaryota > Metazoa > Chordata > Mammalia > Carnivora > Felidae > Felis > Felis catus. The sequence continues at coordinate 216,524,404 of NC_058368.1, read as the reverse complement.
TCTGCAATCTCAATTCATATAATGTAGCATTACATGTGACACATAATGTTGTATTATATGTTTATATAACATACATTACAGCATTTTAATCTCAATTCATATAATGTTACATATAATGAATCTCAATTCATATAATGCTACATTAAGTATGACCTATAATATTATTTTATATGTTTATATAACATGCTCACAAAAAAGACATAAAATTAATGAATGTATTATTATTAAGGTCTAATAGTATAAGTGCTTAATTTTACCATCTGTCTTAGTTTTCTTAAGCCCAAAAACCTTTTTGTTTTCTATTAGGTATTAAATGGTTATTTCATGCTCAAGTAATAAATATAAAAAGGTAGACAATAGGAATGTGTTAGTAGTTAATCATAATTTTATTTATTTTTTTATTTTTTAACGTTTATTCATTTTTGAGGCAGAGAGAGACAGAGCATGAATGGGGGAAGGTCAGAGAGAGAGGGATACACAGAATCTGAAACAGGCTCCAGGCTCTGAGTTGTCAGCACAGAGCCCGAAGTGGGGCTCGAACTCACGGACCGTGAGATCATGACCTGAGCTGAAGTTGGACGCCCAACTGACTGAGCTACCCAGGCACCCCATAATTTTAAATTAATATATATTTTATTTGATACTGACATAAAGTTACAATGACTATTATTACTATTATTATTTTATCACCATCAATACCTTTGTGAAATCTTTAATTTGGCAAAAGAGACTATTAAAGTTAATAGGTAGGTACTTAGAACAATTTCACTGTTACGGATGAGTAAAAAGACTGTAATCCTTTCCATTTGATTTTTTTCCTTAACATCTCTATCACCTTCCTCAAAATAACACTGCATTTCTTTTTTCCACTTTCAATATTTAATTATCATCATTAGACTGTGCTTTTTCATTAATGGGTGTACTACATAGTAAATTCTCTGCATCTCAGAATTACTCCTAATGGGTTAAGTCAAGTGCTCCAAAAAGAATAAGGATTGGTAAGTTTCATTAACCTACCTCTGTATGATTTATAGTCTTGTCTCTTGAATAATGTAGTTTGAGACAATATGTAAGAGCCTTCACAGCGAAGGTGGCTTTCTTCTCTTGCTACATATAAAGTATCACTTATTCCTTCTATGAATATTAAAATACTGGCTTAAATTATAATAGCATCTTTCAGGGGTTATCGTTAGTACTTCAAGAACAAATTTGATATCTTTCATGGTAGGTGATCACAATAAATGAGACAGTAACTAAAGAACTCAAATAAGAAATGTTGGTCTTATCCAGTCCATGACATTTGACCCTAAATCAATTATTTTGCTCAGCAGGGTGAGAACCAATTCATAGATTGATGTTGGAAAGTTGATATGTAAGATCATATTTTAAAATTCCCATAATGATTGTGGAGAAAAATTAGCAATAATATTTTCTTATTCCCATAAAATTGATCTCCTGGAAACATAACCTAAACCACTTCAAGTCTTATTGGTACTTCCGATTAATGATATAATTTTGAATATGACTTTTGACCCCTGTAATCCTGTTTCCTTATTTTACAAAGTTAATAAATATTATAGTTATTATTAACATTTCTTTGAGATTGATAAAAAATAGAAAAGAAATTAAATGTGGAAAACAGGGGCGCCAGGATGGCTCAGTCAGTTAAGTGTGGAGTTCAGCTCAGGTCATGATCTCACAGTTCATGAGTTCCAGTCCCATGTGGAGCTCTGTGCTAACTAAGACCTTGGAGCCTGCTTTGGATTCTGTATCTCCCTCTCTTTCCCTGCTCCTCCTGCCCCCACTCATGCTCTCTCTCTCTCATTTCTGTCAGCAAAATGTTAACTAAACATTAAAAAAGAAAAGAAAAGAAAATTAAAAAGAAAACAACATATGGGCCAATTATGGAGATTCTAAAAGGATAGTAGGTACCAATAATAACCCAGTAAGTTCTCATTATGGGGAAAAGTTCCTCTAATGAAGCCTGCCACTTTGTAGAAATACAGATCCATTAGCGAGGTAGTATTAGCCAAAGCATCCCTAATAACTAATTAGACGGCATTTTGCAACCATGTCCACTATGTGCTATTTCAATTTCCATATCAAAGTTTGCTTGTTTGTTTGTGATTTTAATACTCTTTATCAGGAGAAGAAATCTCACAATGGACTAACGCTCTTTGAGAAGATTCTATTAATGACTAATACTCTCAAAACGTGAAAAGAAATGTGTGAAACTATATGCTGTGTTGGAACAAACAGGCTGTTTTCCGATAACGAACTTGACTTGCTTTGTGCATTTTTCTTAGAACGTAACTTTGAAATGGTATATGTCAAAATGGTAGACCTAAGTATGTTAACAATAATTACCCAGTTAACAATCGAAAGAGTATTTCCACAAATATACTTGAACACACTTAAGTCTACCCTTCCGCCACCATTTATGTAACAACATTCTCTAAGAGATTACACATGATACTATTTCTACTGTATATTATTACCTTCAAATGCACTATTAATGACAAACTGAACAGTTTTTTAATATCTAATGGTTAGCGACAAGAATGAGAATTTTTTTTTCTGATAATGAAGAAAGTAAACTATTTCCTCCTTTTGATTATTACATTCCTTAGAGGGAAAAAATAAATTTGACTAAAAACAGTTGTTTGAGATACATTTTCCACATATGTGCACATTTGCTTCCTTTTTTAAAATCCAGGGGCAAGATGCATATAGTCAAGGGAATGAAGTGAACTAAGTCTCCAAATACAGCATGAAGATGTTTACGTGTGTCTGTAATCACCATAGAGAACAAGATATGGCACAGTTCTAGCACCTTGGAAGGTACTTTGTTGTCTCTTCTCAGTCTCAATTAGCCCCAAATTAACTGCTATTCTCAACTCTGTAATCATCGGTTACCTGTGACTGCCCTAGAACTTCCCATAAATGGAGTCGTACAATTGATATTATTACTGTCGTGAGCTAATTTCATTCAGTATTATATCTGTGGATTTATTCGTGCTGTATATATTAGAAATATATACTTTTGTATTGCTCTGTACCATTTTATTATGAGATTTGCCACAATTTATTTATTCTTTTCTATTTGTGAAGTATATGGACTTTTTTGTGATTTTGACTATTATTAATAAATCTGTTCTAAACATTATTTTTGTGTGGGCTTATTTCTCTTATGTATACATTCAGAAATGGAACTAATGGAAATTATATCCCAAAAGTTATATTCCAAAATGGTTTTATAATTTTTCTCCCCTCTCAGCAATGGATGAGAGTTCCGTTGCTCCTTCCCTATTCTGTACACGTGGTATTTTCAGTCTTCTTGGTTAATTGTAGTTATTCTAATAAGTGTGGAACAATACTTTGTGTATTTTTAATTTGCAATTCCATGGTGAAGAATGATATTATTTTTTAATATATTTATTAATCATTAAACTACTCCCTATCTGAAATTATTTTCAAAAGACCTTTCTTATTATTTTTATTTTTATTTCTTCCTTACTGATTTTTGGAAGTCCCTTGTATGTTCTGGAAATCATAACTTTAATAATATACATAAAACATATATTTTTCCTTGTACTATTTCTTTGGTGTTTTCACTTTCTTCATGAGCTCTTTTGAGGGGGAGACAATCTTGATTATGAAAACCAATCTTTGTTTGTTTGGTTTTTTTCTTTAGTGGTTTTGACTCCTAAATTAAAGATGTTTGCTTATTGCAAGGGCACGTAGGTATCCCTCTGTATTGTCTTATAGAGGCTTTAGGTTATTTTTATTTTCTTTTCACCATTATGTCTGTGAACTAAGTTGGGTCAATCACACTGAATTGTGTAAGACAAGTATCAAGTTCATTTTTTTTCCATTATGGACAACAATTATTTAATTCAATGTCTTTGACTGATATATTTATTCAACATCATTTCCTCTATTTAACCTTTGCTATAAATCCAGCAACCAAATATATAGATCTATTTTGGTACTATCTATATTGTTCATCTATTCTTTCACCAATACTATAGCTGCTGGTAACTGTGACTTTTTTTACAGCAATTTTTGAAGTCTGTGATATATGTCCCCAAATTTATTCCTCCTTTAGAATATATTGACTGTTCTAGATTCTTTGAATTTCAAACTAAATTTTAGAACCAGCTCACTTTCTACCAGATCCAAAAAATATTACATTTGTAAAAGTGGAATTTTAGAGACCACATATAGCAATGTGAGAAAAAAAAATTGATACTTTGACAATATTATCTAAAAATATCATATCTCTTTAATTATTTAGGACTTCTTTAATGTTTTTCTGCAATATTTTATACTTTTTATTGTAGGGGTATTGGAAATCACCTATTAAATGTATTCCTCTGATTTTATATTTTTAATGTCATGATATTTTATATTCAAATTGTTTGATAATGCTATATCAATATATAAAAATTATTCATATGTTGACTGTGTATCCAACAAATTTGGTGAATATACTTATTACCTGAAAAACCTTATTTAGCAAAGCAAAACTATGCTTATCTGTTTATAATTCACTATAATGTTAAGCAAAAAACAACCTATGGAAATTAATTGCACAAAGATTTTTTTTTTAATAAAAGGCTCTGACATGGGTTGACTCCGTAGTATTAATAATAAAAGACACAAGATATATATCAGAAAGTAAGAAATTCACTGAGAAAAATAAGTCAGGATAAACAAGATCAATTACTGTATATTACTTAGCCATCAAAAAGAATGAAATCTTAGGGGCACCTCGGTGGCTCCGTCAGTTAAGCGTCGGACTTCAGCTCAGATCGTGATCTCAGGGTTCATGAGTTCGAGCCCTGCGCTGCACTCTGTGCTGACAGCCTGGAGTCTGAAACCTGCTTCAGATTCTGTCTCCCTCTCTCTCTGTCTCTCCCCCATTTGTGCTTGCTCTCTCTCTCTCTCAAGAATAAATGAACATTAAAAACAAATTAAAAAAAATAGATGAACTGTCAAAATTGAGAAGGGCATATACATCCATTCAAACTTTTAAAACAATGAATAGAATCTTGCCATTTGCAATGACATGGATGGAGCTAAGCGTGTATTATGCTAAGTAAAATATGTCAGAGAAAGAAAATACCATATGATTTCATTCATATGTGGAATTTCAGAACCAAAATAGATGTACATAGAGAAAAAAAAGAAAAGAGACCGGCAAACCATAAAAGAGACGCTTAACTACAGAGAACAAACTGAGGGTTGCTAGAGGGGAGGCTGGTGGGGAGAAGGGTTAAATGGGTAATGGGTTAGGAGGGGACTTGTGATGAGCACTGGGTGTTATAATTAAATGATGAATCACTAAATTCTATTCCAGAAACTAATATTACACTGTATTTCAGCTGACTGGAATTTAATTTTTTTAAATGTTTATTTAGTTTTGAGAGACAGAGAGAGAGAGAGAGAGAGACAGAAAGTGTGAGCCGAGGAGAGGCAGAGAGAGAAGGAGACAACAGAATCTGAAGCAGGCTCCAAGCTCTGAGCTGTCAGCACAGAGCTCCATGCTGGGCTCAAACTCGCGCAGTGAGATCATGACTTGAGCTAAAGTCAGAAGCTTAACCAACTGAGCCACCCAGATGCCCCTTAGCTAACTGGAATTTAAATAAAAATTTCAAACAAACAAAAACATAAAATAAAAATAAAATAAAATAAAATAAAGTACAATAAAATAAAATAAAATAAGGTAAAATAAATAAAATAAAGTAAAATAAAATAAAATAAAATAGAAATCTACTGAGGTCATTCACATTCCAGAATTTAATTTGGTATAGATACTATTACATCTACATTTTAATAGACAGGTACTGGCTGACATTTGTATATCTATATATTCACCAGTTATGTGTGTGTATACATATAATCAGCATCTAGCAGTGGTGTATAATTTTGTATTCTAATAATTTCTCCTATATAAGGAATTCAGAAGTAGAAAACATTAGGCCAATGGTAGAATGACAAGATAAAGTAGGATTTAAGAGGAAAGAAGCAAAATAGACAAATTTTAGGTCTATTTTTGTTTTGTTGATGAAAAATCTACTTATTATTTCTAACGCACCTTAAATGTTTCTTCTTTATGAAACAGCTAAAAAATAAATTCCTTTCTTTGCTCAAAATACTAGCATACAGGGGCACCTAGGTGGCTCAGTTGGTTAAACGTCTAACTTCAGCTCAGGTCATGATCTCACGGTTTGTGGGCTTGAGCCCCGCATCAGGCTCTGGGCTGACACTTTGGAGCTTGGGGCCTAGAGCCTGCTGCAGATTCTGTGTCTCCCTCTCTTTCTGCCTCTCCCCTGCTTATGTTCTGTCTCTCTCTCTCTGTCTCTCTGTCTCTCAAAAATAAACACATGTTAAAAAATTGTTAAAAAATACTAGCATGCATTCTTCTATCATAACACACAAAACTTTTTTTTTCTCTAAGAAGTCAAATAATTGTATTTATGTTATTCATTGTGTCACTAAGGGCATGGCAGAAAACAGAATTCACTTAAGATGGTTTGAAGAGCCTTTTAGGCAGGCAACAGGGAGGTGAACATTAGCACACTACCAACAGCTAGTCCCAACTGCCAGATGTCTGAATCAGGCCATCCGAGAGGTTCCAACCCAGTGAAGCATCAGGTGACTACAGCCATATGACATGATATCAGGCAAGATCAAGAGAAGCCCTATCCAGACTGCCAACCCATAGCACGATTAGAAATAATAAATACTTGTTCTAAGTCATTTGGGTCTGGGGTGATTTGTTATGCAACAATATATAAAGAAAACAATGACCATTTTATATAAACTCTAATAACAGCAGATGGAAAATGATTTAGTTTATCTTAATGAAGCCGTATTTATTATAAAACTAACACTAAAAATTATTAAAGTGGAAACTTCTATAAATACAAATGAGGATTTCTTCAGTAAAATTCTAAGTGATATTCAATGAATACTTAAATGTATATCCATGACTACTAAGAAAATAAGGCAATCTAGAAGAAAACCTGATACTTCATGAAGTAAAAAATCATTTGAGAAAAAGGCAACTCTTTATTTTAGTATTATATTAGAGGGGGGGGGAAGCAGAGAATAAGCTGGGCAAAGGAGTAGAGGGAGAGAGAGAGAGAGAGAGAGAGAGAGAGAGAGAGAGAATCTCAAGCAAGTTTCACGCTTAGTACAGAGCATGAAGACATGGGGCCCAATCCCATGACCTGGGATCATGATCTGAGCCAAAGTTAAGAGTAGGATGCTCAACCAAGTGAGCTCTCCAGGTCCCCCAAGAAAAAGTCAACTGTTATTTCTGATTTAAAAAGAATGAAAAGCACACAAACAGTATACACACATATATGCAAATACACACACACATACACACACACACACACACACACACCTTGGCACAACAGACAAAATGATAAAGAAACTGTGCAAAATAATATATTCCTACATTCCTATTTATTTTCCCATTCTATATGCGTTACCATTGACTAACTTTCCGAGTTCATAACTATCTTTGTTTTATCCATTTCTTTATAATGTACCGTTACTGACTGAACTGCATCCTCCCAAAATATATATGTCAAAACCCTCACCCCCAGTACCTCAGAATGTCACTTTATTTGGAGATGGAGTATTTAAAAAGATAATTTTAAAAATTGTATTTTAAGTCTTTAAAAGAGGGTATAAGGGTGGGCCCACAATCTGATAGGACTTGATGTCTTTATGAAAGAAGGAAGAGCCCCCACAGGTGCATGCGTGCAAAGAAAAGGCTATGGGAAGACCAAACAAGAAGGTGGTAGTCTTCCAGCCAAGGAGAGAGATCAGAGCTGGTGGTGCCTTGACTCTGGACTCCCAGCCTTCCGAAATGTGAGAAGGTAAGTGTCTGTTGCTTGAACCACCCCGTTTGCTATAACAAAATATAGCAGCCCTAACAGATACAGGGGGGGCAGAACTTCCTTCTACCTTCCTAGGTTCGATAGCTGGGTCTATGAACTAACCCGAAAACAGATTAAGAGGAGAAAAGGTGTACACATTGATTAACTTTAATATATGAGCAGGGGCGTGACAGGAAAGAAAATGAATACCCCAAAAGGGCAGAGATTTGAGGGCTTATATACTATCATAATAGAGGAAGAGGGAGGAGTATGCAGACAATTTAGGAAAAAGTAAATCATTTTTAGAAAAGACAAATAGGATTTTAAAAGAATAGGTGGGAAATAGGATAATTTGTGACAAGGTTTGTCTGAGTATGGTGTCAACTTCCAGTCGCTTCTCTTGAAATAAGAGTCAATCTTTCCAGGTTGATGAAACTCTTGGAGTGGGGAATTGTGACAGTAGGGTCCCTTTGGAGCATTTGTTTTTAAGCAGGTGAAGGGAATCCAAAGGAAGTATTTCCCTGAATCTGCTGTTTTTTAAGTGCTTTCACTCAAAATAATCAATACACCAAAACATCATATTTTGGGGTGGCATGTCCATATCCTGAATTCCTTCACAGACTACACCTTATTGCATACATTTTTTTTATTGTTTATTTCTGAGATTTCTTCTAAAATCATATGCTATTTTTTTCTGTGAAGACTTTGATAAAATCTAGTTTATTTTCTCTGTTAGTGTTAATCTTGTCTCCCAATTTCTTTTACGTGTAATATTTTATTTTTTTTCTTGAAATAATTATTATTGGGTGTGAAAATGTGTCTCACTTCCTCTGACTTGCCACACATACTGAGTCTAAATCATCAGCTACTGCAAGGGAAAAGATTACTGTTATCATAGTTAAATTAAGTCAAAACATAATAATCTGGCCCTCAGTAAATTCATATGAATACCATTGTGGCATAAGTGTTGTTTTAAAGGTAAATAGAGGTGCATTATAAATATAATCTTGCCATTTTAATGATTACTCTATGCCTTAGGCTTATCATTGCGTTTAAAACAAAATTAGAATCTACTTTATCTTATAAATGCAAAACTTAGGATATCAAGCATTTAATATAACTACTGTCAAAATACTACAGATAGAAAAATAAGCATGCCATGTGTCTTCTGAAACAACTTGGAAAAATTTCCTTTGACAACTCATACTCAAGAGGCATACCCCAGGGTCAAATTTAACACTTTTATTTCACTGTTTTTAAGACTCTGTTGCTACAAACACATGCTTTAGTTCATTTTGTGTTACACTGATGTATTATGTCATGAAGGATTATTAGTGATTAGGAACAATATTGGGTCAACCTAAAGTTGATGTTTAGCCTCAGAAGAATGGCATGACAAACCAGAAATACAAGTCTTTCAAAGCTTGCCAGGGATTCTATTTCAAAATGACAAAACTGCCTGGGTTTTGTTGTACAGTTTTCACAAGCATTGAAAATATGATAGGCTACTTCAGAATCCTTAATGCCAGGGCTATTCATTTCTTACATAACCCAAATGAGAACAAAGAGAACAAAATGTTACCAGGGCTTCCTAAAATATCATGGGGTAAGTGACATATACCATCCTACTTTCAACATTTTAAAATCAATTCATTGACTTATCCTTGATAAGGTTGAACAGTTATGATGGAGCAAGAGACAGAAAGAGCCCTGAACTACGGCCCTTCACAATGGCTGAATTCTACTGCGAGAAAAAGGTCACGTGAGAAAAACTTACTGCTCAGTGCAAGTTTGTATATGGATTTGTTAAGTAGCATGGCTGAACCGGTCAAGATACAGATTAATGTGCCTGTGTTTGTCAATCCTCAGAAGCTAGAAGGGCCAGAAGAGATTTCTTGACATGACCAGAATGAATCATAGCTGAGAAGGGAAGTCTGAGGTCAGAGCAAATGAGACATCACCAAGAATGACATATAATGAGATATGCAATGAGAAGAAGGAATAACCAAGGAGTTAAGGTGAAGATTCTCTTTCTCTCTCCTCTCTCTCTCAAACACACACACACACACACACACACACACACACACACACAAACAAGCTATACATTAAACACATTAAAAAGGAGGAACAGGATTTAGAATAAGATAAAGTTCCAGAGAACTGCTTTGTGAAGGGGACTGACCATATGACATGAGGATTTGAACAAAATAGACAATTATACAAAACTAAGGGCCATGGACATTTAAAATTCTTTTCTTCTTTTGCTGCCACTGACTTCGTAAAAAAGGAAGCTAACGAAGTATTTTTCACGTATCTGATACATATACCGAAACACAACCAAAACAAATGATTAACACAAATAAAAGCGATGTGCAAAATTGCCCCACAACTAGGACAGTGGAGAAGAGCTACATTGTGCCAATATAACAATCAACCAGAAAAAAAAAAATACAAGTGGTTCACCACAAAAATTTATTCACTGATCCTACATGTCCATTTTGCAATAGCAAATAGGGCTCTATCTCAACACATACTTTTATAATTTTTTAAAGAAGGAAAAGAGAATGTGGCAATCCACTATTTTTTAGCCGCTCAGCATGTAAATAACATGTCATTTCTACTCTTATTCCATTAGATAAAGAATGTCATACGGCCATCTTGAATTTCAACAGAAAAACATTGTATCATACTGCTGTGTGGGCTGATATCCCAGACAGGGTAAGGAAGACGGAAAAGCACTAATATATTCTATGATACTAGAAGTACAGTATGATGAGCGCCTGTCATTGGGGTTGGAGATTTACAGGCTGAAGTCAGTTGTAAAAGTGAGAAATAACATAATAAATAAATTTGGTAGCCTAAATAAGGTACAATAACTTATTATTGTATCTTTATTAATAATAACATTATTAACCATATTTCTTATTATGTATTATTCTCTGCCAGTCACCTCTTCAGACGAAAAAAAAGGAAACTTTATTTTAACAACATAAATCCATATCTCTAGCCATAATCTTTGAAGTTTATTGGCCACTAGGTCCTATATGTGGTCCTGTTGGCCACTAGGTCCCTAAGACTTGGAGTAGAATAAAAAATAACCTGAAATATAGGTCACAGTAAAAACAGACTTTCTCACAGGTAGTAGTCAGAATGCTACACAGCCCTCAAGATGGGACCTCACCTCCTGGTGTGGATATTCCTTTTATAATAACTTTGAATGTAGGTGGAATCTATGAAATGATGGATGTAACCCCCATGATAGAATCGTTCTATGGCAAAGGTAAAGGTAACTTTTACAGATGTATTTAAAGCCTCTAGTCTGTCGATTTTAATTAAATCATAATGGACTTTTCCTGGGTGGGCTTTACCTACTCAGACGACTGCTTTACAGACACTAAAAGCAGGGAAGAGATTTGAACACTAGAAAAGGAATACACAATATTACCTTGATCACAATGATAAAATCTAAGCACGATGATGGCTTGAATACAGAACATAGAATGCCCTTGTGGGCTTATTTTCACACTTCTATCACTGGGAAAGCGACTAAGAGAGCGGAGACTGAAAAAGGTACCTTATTTCACTACATAAGAAGGCAACATGGAATGCCTCAGGATGAAAAAGGACGTGCCTCAAGGTAAATACTAAAAGCAAACAAAGATACAGCACATATAATATGTCTTATGTCTGATACAATTCCAAAAATTTACATATATTAAATTATTGGATACCATATCTTAAAGGAAATAAATTAAAGAAAGCAATAGACTTACTGAAGGTATATTTAAACAATAAGTTAATTGGAAACGGTAAGTTTTTCCTAAATGCCTTTCATCAGATTGTGAAAATTCATTTTAAATCTTAGAGAAAAAAAATATTCTCATGAATGGGTGTTAGAGTCTTGCCAAATGTATTTCGTGCATCTTCAGAAGTAATTATATGTTATCATTTATATCATCATGATGGAAAATGATACTGGTTAATTTTGAATGTTGAACTAACTTTGCATTCCTTGGATAAGCCCTAATTGTTCTAGTATGTATTATTTTTTAGAACATACATTTGAATTTATTTTAATACTACCAAAGCAAGAATTTTTGTATCTAAGCTTCATAAGTAATATTATTCCATAATTTTCTTTTTCTGTAATATGATTGTCAGGTTTGACAGTAGATACATGTAGACTCAAATACAAGTTAAGAAAGTTCTTGTTCTGTCTTTTATGACAACAGTTGGATAATATTTTAATTTTTTCTTTCCTGGTCTTTTAGAGGTGGGAAAATTTGGAATAAACGACAGATATTTTAAGAGCTGAATGAACTAACTAAATTTGTAACTAAAGTATGACGGTTAAAGTTTGCTCAAAGTGTTCATCATTTAACAAGCTTACAAAATAAAAAAAATATTTCAATTGTTCAGTGCTTTAAGAGTATTGTCTTGAAAAAAAAAACTGTATTTAAAAGTCATTTTGAATTTTATTATAACAGGAAAGTTGAAACTTTTTAATAAAAAGAATTTTATTTTCTATTAATTTTATTTGCATATAAATTTTAATGTGACAATAATTCAATAACTTCTTGATATATAATAAAGACTCTTACTCCACATTTATATAATTTCTCATTGTATTATATAGGCATACACATCTGTACATACATTTGCGTTTTTGCATGCATACATAAACAAACACTGTGTGTTCATAGAATGCCCTTTAATGAGGAACATTGGGAACTCTTAACCATAAATCTTGACACTGGAAAAATCTGCAAGGAAAATCTAGAGGCAGCATTCAAGAAATAAATGTCTATTGTTGAGAAAGTATTATTTAAACAATAGAAAATGTTTTGTTGATTGCTACTTTCGCTGTGCAGAAGCTTTTAATTTTGATGAAGTCCCAACAGTTTATTTTTGCTTTTGTTTCCCTTGCCTTAGGAGACAGATCTCCAAAGTTGCTACAGCCAATGTCAAAGAGGTTACTGCCTGCGTTCTCTTCTAGGCTTTTTATGGTTTCAGATCTCACACTTAGGTCTTTCATCCATTTTGAATTTATTTTTGCATATGTTACACGGAAGTGATCCAGTTTCATTCTTTTGCATATTGCTGTCCAAGTCTCCCAGCACCATTGAAGAGATTGTCTTTTTACTGTCGGATGCCCTTTCTTGCTTTGTTGAAGATTAATTGATCATACAGTTTGGGTTCATTTCTGGGATTTCTGTTCCATTCTATTGATATATATGTCTATTTTTGTACCACTACCATACTGTTTTGATCACTCCAGCTTTGTAATATAATCCAAAGTCTGCAATTGTGATACATCCAGCTTTGCTTTTCTTTCTCTTTTTTTTAATTTTATTTTTTTAAATTTACATCCAAATTAGTTAGCATATAGTGCAACAATGATTTCAGGAGTAGATTCCTTAATGCCCCTTACCAATTTAGCCCATCCTCCCTCCCACAACCCTGCAGTAACCCTCTGTTTGTTCTCCATATTTAAGAGTCTCTTATGTCTTGTCCCCCTCCCTGTTTTTATATTATTTTTGCTTCTCTTCCCTTATGTTCATCTGTTCTGTGTCTTAAAGTCCTCATATGAGTGAAGTCATATGATATTTGTCTTTCTCTGACTAATTTCGCTTAGCATAATACCCTCTAGTTCCATCCACGTAGTTGCAAATGGCAAGATTTCATTCTTTTTGATTGCCAAGTAATACTCCATTGTGTGTGTGTGTGTGTGTGTGTGTGTGTGTGTGTGTGTGTGTGTATACCACATCTTCTTTATCCATTCATCCATCAATGGACACTTAGGCTCTTTCCATACCTTGGCTATTGTTGATAGTGCTGCTACAAACATCAGGGTGCATGTGCCCCTTTGAAACAGCATACCTGAATCCTTTGGATAAATACCTAGTAGTGCAATTGCTGGGTCGTAGGGTAGTTCTATTTTTAGTTTTTTGAGGAACTTCCATACTGTTTTCCAGAGTGGCTGCACCAGCTTGGATTCCCAACAACAATACAAAAGAGATCCTCTCGCTCTGCATCCTCGCCAACATCTGTTGTTGCCTGAGTTGTTAATGTTAGCTATTCTGACAGGTGTGAGGTGGTATCTCATTGTGGTTTTAATTTGTATTTCCCTGATGCTGAGTGATGTTGAGCATTTTTTCATGTGTCGGTTGGCCATCCAGATGTCTTCTTTGGAGAAGTGTCTGTTCATGTCTTTTGCCTGTTTCTTCACTGGATTATTTGTTTTTTGGGTGTTGAGCTTGATAAGTTCTTTATTCATTTTGGATATTAACCTTTTATCTGATATGTGGTTTGCAAATATCTTCTTCCATTCTGTCAGTTGCCTTTTAGTTTTGCTGATTGTTTCCTTTGCTGTGCAGAAACTGTTTATTTTGATGAGGTCCCAACAGTTCATTTTTGCTTTTGTTTCCCTTGCCTCCAGAGACGTGTTAGGTAAGAAGTTGCTGCGGCCAAGATCAAAGAAGTTTTTGCCTGCTTTCTCCTCAATGATTTTGATGGCTTCCTGTCTTACATTTAGGTCTTTCATCCATTTTGAGTTTATTTTTGTTTATGGTGTAAGAAAGTGGTCCAGGTTCATTCTTCTGCATGTCGCTGTCCAGTTTTCCCAGCACCACTTGCTGAAGAGACTGTATTTCATTGGATATTCTTTCCTGCTTTGTCAAAGATTAGTTGGCCATACGTTTGTGGGTCCGTTTCTGGGTTCTTTATTGATCTGAGTGTCTGTTTTTGTGTCAGCTTTTCTTTTTCAAGGTTGCTTTGGCTCTTTGGGGTCTTCTGTGGTTCCATATAAACTTTAGGAATGTTTGTTCTCTCTCTGTGAAAAATGCTGTTGGTATTTTGATAGGAAAGGAAACAATTAACAAAACTTAAGACAACCTATGGAATGGGAGAAGATATTTGCAAATGACATTGCTGATATGTCAGATTTGGTTAATAACCAAAATATATAAAAATGTATCAAACTAAATACCAAAAAACCAAATAATCCAATTAAAAATGGGCAGAAGACATGAATATACATTTTTCCAAAGAAAACATACAGATGGCCAAAGACATAAAAAGATGCTCAACATCACTGATAATCAAGTGACTATCAAAACTATAATGAGACATCATCACAACACCTGCCAAATTGGCTAAAATCAGCAACACAAGAAACAGCAGATGTCAGTGAGGATGCGGAGAAAGGGGAACTCTGTTGCACTCTTGGTGGGAATGCAAACCGGTGCAGCCACTCTGGAAAACAGTATGGAGTTTCCTCAAAAAGTTAAAACAGAACTACCCTATAATCCACAAGTTGCACCACTAGGTATTTACCCAAAAAAAATACAAAAATACTATTTCAAAGAGATACATGCACCTGATATTTATAGCAGCATTATCTACAAAAACCAAATTATGGAAACATCATCCATCAACTGATAAATGGATAAAGAAGAAGTACACACACACACACACACACACACACACACACACACCACAAGAGAATATTAATCAGCCATCAAAAAGAATTAAGTCTTGCCATTTGCAATGACTTGGGTAGAACTAGACAGTATTGGGCTAAGCAAAATAAGTCAGTCAGAAAAGGATAAATGCCATATGATTTCACCAATGCATGTAATTTAAGAAACAAAAGAGCATTAATTACAGAGAACAGACTGATGGTTACCAGAGGGGTGGTGGGTGAAATAGGTGATGGGGATTAAGAAATGATTTGCTGTGATGAACACCAGGTGATGTATGGAAGTGTTGAATCACTACACTGTATGTCTGAAATTTATATTGCACTTTTTGTTAACTAAGTGGAATTTAAATACAACTTAAAAAAATAGAAAATGTTTGTGGGCCTGGGTGGCTCAGGCGGTTGAGCATCCAACTTGGACTCAGTTCATGATCTCGCAGGTTGTGGGTTCCAGCCCCATGTTGGGCTCTGTGCTGACAGCTCAGAGCCTGGAGCCTGCTTCAGACTCCTTGTCTCCCTCTCTCTCTGCCCCTCTCCCACTCACCTCTGTCTCTCTCTCTTTCAAAAATAAATAAACATTAAAAAATTAGAAACTGTTAAAACTTAGACACCTTTTAATATAAATTAAACAACCTTAAAACATTTTTATATAATTTTCTTGTTACTTATTCTTTATCCAAGAAAACAGATACAAAAAGACCATTTTAAAGAG
The DNA here is from genome assembly GCF_018350175.1 of Felis catus. Classification (NCBI taxonomy): domain Eukaryota; kingdom Metazoa; phylum Chordata; class Mammalia; order Carnivora; family Felidae; genus Felis; species Felis catus. Next base: position 216,508,314 of record NC_058368.1, on the reverse strand, counting down.
ATTAGTTTTATCTGAAGTATTTCAGCTATTGTAACAAATGAATATTAACAATTGCATGAAAGAAAGCAGTATATACAATATATGTCCTAATTAGGAGAAACCAAGTAATAAAATATGTTTTATTCCTTACTTTTTGTCTTTTCTGATATTATATCTTTGATAGATAGCCAGCAGTTCTTTTTAACAAAAGTTACATAAAATAATTTATATATAATTTTATACTTATTTATAACCATGGGTCATGTGTTTATTCAATATATATATACATATATATATGGATATATATGGGTATATACATATATATGTATCTATAGATATACGTAAGTGTATAGATACATATATATGTATGTGTATACATATATATGTATATGTGTGTGTGTGTATATATATAATATATATATATAAACTATATATATGTGTGTGTGTGTGTGTATACACACACACACACACACCCACACACACACACATATATATTTATAGTTTATTCTAAATCTCCAAAAGGGATCATTTGAATATAGTTAAAATGAAAGTATATTCTGGCTGTTTTTTTTTTCATCTTAAGCATTCTATAAATCATGATTTCTTGCAGTCTGTCTCCTATTTCTGTCAAAGGTTATGTTTTAGATAGGATAATGACAATAGCTGTTGATAAACAAAACCAAAAAAAAAACCGCTTAAATTAAAATACCATGTGACCAAACGAAGCACCAGTGTTGAATAAAGCAAAGTGAAAAGTCTTGTGACTTTTTTTTAGCTTTTGAAATCACATTTATTATTTTAACTATAGTTCTTTCTTTTTTTTAAGTTTTTTTAACGTTTATTTTTGAAACAGAGAAAGAGCATGAACGGGGGAGGGTCAGAGAGAGAGAGACACAGAATCCGAAACAGGCTTCAGGCTCTGAGCTGTCAGCACAGAACCCCACGCGGGGCTCGAACTCATGGACCGTGAGATCATGACCTGAGCTGAAGTCAGACACCCAACCGACTGAGCTACCCTGGTTCCCCTATAGTTCTTTCATCTATCTATCTATCTATCTATCATCTATTTTCTATGTATCATCTATCTATTATCTATCTATCATCTATATTATCTATCATCTATCTATTATCTATCTATGATCTATCTATCTATGATCTATCTATCTATGATCTATCTATCATCTATCATGTATCACTATCAAGGTTTTTTTTTTTATCCAAATACAACACCTATACTTCTACCTTATGGATTGTTAATATTTACCATAAACACAGCCTGAAATGTCTGCAAATTCTAAATTAACAAGCTTTACTAATGCTTTTAATTTCTACTTGTCTAAACTGTGAGGTTGGGCAAATTCCAAGGTCTTTCTGAGGATTCAATGGGACGATGCATTAAATCAGGCGGGTGGCACTACAGTGCTGATGCTAGAAAGTGGAAGAGGCTGGTCAGTAACGCAGGTACTCACACAAATGAGGTGATTCAGCACAAGATGATTTTCACTTGTATTCTGAAGTCAAGGATTTTTGAGGGCTCTCTCCACTTTATGTCATTTAGAAAAGTATACATATGATATATAAAAATATCAAGTGTCTACCTGTATGAAAGAGTCTGACTCAATTTGTTTTTTTTATATATTTGACTGCTGATGGTTTTTAAGCTTCACAATTTCCTCTTCCCTTCCTGCTCCGCATATGAGCAAGCTGATAAGAAATCCCAGGTATCCGTTCCTTCCTTCTGCCCCTGCATAGGGGAATACTCACCCCTGTCCCACTCCCTAACTTTCAGAAAAATCCCAAGCTAATCTTTCTTTACTCTCAACCCATTTTCGGGCCTACTTGGGAGCTATCCTGTGCTCCCCAGAAAGACCACTTATTTAAGTAATAACCCATTTTTAATTTATTTTTTTATGTGGGCTCCATACCCAATATGGGCTTGAACTCATGACCTAAAGATCAAGTCACGCGCTTTACTGACTGAGCCAGCCAGGCGCCTCAGTAATAACCCTTTCATACCCTCTTGATGTGTATGTGTGGCATCATCAGTTTCAATAATTGAAGCAAATTTTTGGGGGGGACCATCCTTTATCTGCAGATGCCTACGATACTACTTTATGGTCCTGCTCTTATCAAGAACTTAATAAAGAAAATAAAGTTTTCTTTTAAGTGTTCATAGACATTTTTAAGGGAAAAAGTAGTCAAATACCCTAATTCTTATATTTAATGTAAATGAATTTTGCTTAAGCTAATGCATTTTATACAGCTTTAACCATTAGAGGTCCTGAGTCAAAAGTCATATTATGGGGTGTCTGGGGGCTCAGTCAGTTGAATGTCTTACACTTGATTTCAGCTCAGGTCATGATCCTGGGGTTGTGGAATTGAGCTTGGCATCGTGCTTCTCACTGAGCATGGAGACTGCCTAGGATTCTCTCTCACTTTCTCTCTTTCTCCCTCTGCCCCTCTCCCCCCACCCAACTGTGTTCTCTCTAAAATTAAAAAAAAAAAGTCATATTATTACAACAAGTTGGAGTAACCACTTTTACAATGCTAACTTTTTATGATTCTTTTAAATGCATGTTTATAATTGTCATATTGCATATGTTCTATTAAAGTGCCTTTAATGTATAGTGCCTTTAATGATAAAATTTAAAACCACTCATGATTTAGGTAATATATTGCTACATAACAATATATTTAAAAATTCTTCTAACGGCTCATTTAAAGAATAAAAACAAATAATTCTTAACATTTTGGCTCATTTGCATTATAAATATTTTATAAATATGTGGTATGCACTTTACTTGTATATTTTTAAACATTGTCATCATAGACAATACAGTTTCTGGGCAGGTACTTCGAGAACTCATGTGTAGGTTTTTCAACCCTGAACTCTAGTTGAGCTCCCAACAATAGGCAGGATCCACTGCCAGGCATTACATGTGTGAGCCTTTATATGAGACCTGCATCCGGCCATGCTCTATTCTACCCCAGCTGATGCTACTCAGTGGGGAGTTGTCCCCAGCGGCCCCGCCCAAGTTGAAAACTGTAAGCAAAATAATTTCTTTTTGTAAATAAATTATGGTTCTTGGATATATGGTCATTTCCAGCCTCACACCCATATGTATTCACTTATTTATTAAAGTTCGTGGGGCGCCTGGGTGGCTCAGTCGGTTGAGCGTCCGGCTTCCGCTCAGGTCATGATCTCGCGGTCTATGAGTTCGATCCCCACGTCAGGCTCTGTGCTGACAGTTCAGAGCCTGGAGCCTGCTTCGGATTCTGTGTCTCCCTCTCTCTCTGCCCCTCCCCCTCTCATGCTCTGTCTCTCTCTGTGTCAAAAATAAACATTAAAAAAATTTAAAGTTCAATATATATTCATTGAAGGGTAATAAGTCTTGGCTCTGAGGACACACTGATTGTGTAGGGGTATGTTCACTAGTACATCTTTATGTCACACACACACTATACATTCCAAACAATACCCTCATAAGCACACACAATAAGCTACATGTGCATACACTAGAAGCAGGTATAGGAGAAAACAAGCAAATGTTAATTGCATAATTGACTAAGAAAAAGACCTTGATGAATGTTTTTCAAAATTATTTGATTCAAGTTGCAATATAATACCTTCCAATGTTCAGTTCCATTATTCTCTTTTAAATTACTATTTTCTTTACTGTTTAGCATCTCCTTTCTTTTTATATGTCTAAAAGACACAACAACCAATTTCCTGTATCCCTGTTTGGCTTTCATTTAGCTGGTTGTGTTAAGACAATCTGTCTTGAAACCGTATTATTACTGGCTTGAAGGCCCCGGGTAAAATCTTACAAACTCAACAGCGTGATGCACTGAGGTTTCATAACAACAATTTTCACCTTTGTGGAAACACATTCAATGAAATGACAAAATGTGATGTAATATTTCCCTTGGAGAATAAGGCACACATTTCTCAACTCCACACAAATTTGTGTGGTTGGTTTCTGTATAAAACAAAAGTGTTGTTATTGTTATTTCCTTACTGGATTGCTGAAACCACATACGTTCTTTTATTTGTTGTCTAAGTATCTACTGTATTGACTTTCAAAGTATCATATACATGGTAATTAGTACCATTTTTTCCAGTTGACTTGGAAAAAGGGAAAATTTTCACTTTATATTTGTTCCTCCAGTATTCTTTGAATTAAAAAAAAAAACAGTTACTCATTTACCATGAATGAAAATATCTTAGTCAACTCAAGCAGCTGTAACAAAACGCCATAAGCTGGGTGGCTTCTCAAACACAAGTCTATTCCTCGCGGTTCTGAACGCTAAAAGTCTGCAATCAGGGAGAACCGGCGGCAACTTGGTCAGGTTCTGGTGAAAAACCTCCTCTGCGTTTCAGTTTGCTGACCATCTTCACGTGGTGCCAAGAGAACTGGCGAATCCTCAGGCTTCTATAAGGGCGTTTATCTCATTCACGAAAGTTCTGTCCTCGTAACCTAATTACCTCCCAGAGCCTCCCACCTTTAGCTATCATCACATTGGGACTAGGGCTTTAACATATAAATTTGGGGTGACATAAACATTCAGTCCATTGCAGAGAGTATATAGTAAATGATCTCTCTGTCTCAGAACTAATCAAGGGGTTAAAATGTCAAGATAAATGATGTCTGACAAGCATTTGTACAAAGCATATATGCACCATTTGTTGAAAAAAATATTATGTATGTGAATTCAATCTAAAGTCCCATGAAACACTAGCTATATTGTGCTCTTTTCTTTTTTGTCTGTTTTTTTTAAAGTTTTTTTTTTATTTACTTTTGAGAGAGAGACAGAGAAAGTAAATGGGGGAGGGGCAGAGACAGACGAAGAGAGAGAATCCCAAGCAGTCCCTGCACTGTCAGCACGGAGCCTGATGTGGGGCTCGAACTCACAAACCATGAGATCATGACCTGAGCCAAAACCAAGATTCAGACACTTAACTGATGGAGCCCCTGTGCTCTTTTCTTTTTCTTGAAAAGAATGAAGATGAGTTAAACAAAGTACATAGTGTATTCTTGGATAGAACATCAAAATTACTCAACAAGGAGCCAAGAAACGTAGATCAGAATTTTAAATCCATCAGCTATTAAATACATAAACTTCGGTCAGGCTATTACATAGGCTGATTCTGCCTATGTAAATAAATAAGCAAAAAAATAAATGAGAAGGGGGCTTGTAGAGTGCATCGTAGTCTCAACACAAAGACAGTGAATGTATATCTACTAACAAAACATTCTATAAAGTAATTACACTTGTAGCTGATGTCAAAAGCCAGAAACAATTGACAACATCCTTCCTCCCAAAAGGGGAACATTGAACCATCCACTGACTGAAATGAGGAGGCACAGAAACCACCAGGAGCCCTGAACCTGAACATCAGGTCTAGAATGTGAGAACAACATCAAGGGTATATGTCCTATGTTTGTCAGGCATTCAAGGATGGGAATTCAAAACATTCTCACCGTCAACCCAGATTTGTGGTAGAAAACACAGATCTGAGATGTGCAGACAGAAATGCCATGTGAAAGTCATGAAGCCATCCTTGCAGTGTGTGCGTGTAAGAGCCAGAACCGCATTATAGAATAAAATGGTTGTAAAACAACAACAAAAAGGTAAGAAAAGCCTAAAGAGAACTTCTAGTTTTAGAAGCAGTGAATGCCTAAACCAAGATCATTGTGATCCAACTGAGAAGACAACTTTTGCTGAAGATAAGCAGACAAAACAATTATAAGATAGAGATAGTACATAGATCCAAATAAAAGGAAAAATCACTTAAGGTGTTATAATTATAATACAATCTGAAGGTCTTTATACAGTATTCCAAGTTATATAAGATAAGATAAGAATCTTTAAAAATAACTTCAATATAAATATAGGTGGATTATAAAAATGACCAAGGAGAATTACCAGAAATTAAACAGTATCAACAATGAAATTACACTGGTGGAAAAATAGAAAACTTAAGGGATGGGCTAAATTGATATTACAAAGCTGAAAGAATTAAGAAATTTAATTAATAAACAAAGAATAAAGAATTAGTAAACCTAAAGGAGGAACAAGAGAAATTTTTAAACATTGTTCAAAGTGTTAGAAAATAAGACAAAAAGCTTCACAAATATAACTCAAAATGGATCACAGATCTACATGTAAAACACAAAACCATAAAACTCTTAGAATACAGGAGAAAATGTAAATGATCTAGTTAAAATATAAATGTTATATCTAGATGACTTTTTAGAGATAACACCAAAGGCATGATCCATGACAGAAATAATGAATAAGGTTGGATTTCATTAAACTTTAAAAATCTACTCTTTGAAAGACAATGTCAAGAAAACGAGAAATAGGCCAGACTGAAAGAAAATGTTTGCAAAACGCAAATCTGATAATCAATAGTTACCTAAAATATGCAAATAACTCTTAAACCTCAATAATAAGAAAACAACTCAATAACGGATGAATCAAAGACCTTAGTAGACACCACAACAAAACAATATATTCAGATGGCAAAGAAGCATATGAAAAGATGCTCATTATATGTAATCAGAGAAATTCATATGAAAATAACAATAAAATTCCACTACACATCTATTAGAATGACCAAAATCAAGTACACTAACAACAACAAAGGCTGACAAGGAGGTAGGGCAATAGGAATTCTCATTCATTTCTGTTGGGGATGCAACTTGGTACAGCCCCTTTAGAAGACAATTTGGTATATATACACGTATCCATATATATGTTTATGTTTATATATATATACACATATATATACATATATTCATGTTCACACAAAAACTTGAACAAATATATTTACTGCAGCTCTATTCATAATTGTCAAAATTTGTAAGCAACCAAGATGACCTTCAGTAAGCAAATGGATAAACTGTGTTGCCTCCAGACAATGGAGTCTTATTCAGTACTGAAAATAAATGAGCTACCCCACCATGAAAAGACATAAAGGAATCGTAAATGCAAATTACTAAGTTAAAGAAGCCAATCTGGAAAGGGTACATGCTGTATGATTCCAACTATATGACATTCTGGTGAAGAAAGAATACAGAGACAGTACAAAAGATCAATGGCTTCTAGAGACTGTGGGGGTGAAGAGGGATGAATAGGTTGTGCATGGAGAATTTTTAGGAGTGAAAATACTTTTTACTTTGCCATAATAATGGATACATAGAATTATACATTTATCTAAACTCATAGAACATACACCAAGAGTGAACCATAATGTCAACTATGGACTTTGGGTGATGATGATGTATCAGTGTAGGTCCATCAGTTGAAACAAATTTTGCACTCTGGTGGAGGATGTTGATAATGGGGGAGGCTATGCATGTATGAGGACAGAGGGTATGTGGGACATCTCTGCACCTTCCACTCAATATTGCTATAAACCTAAAACTGCTCTAACAAAATAAAGTCTTAATTAAAAAAGAATATATATCCATTTAGGAGGCTATAAATTAAAAAAAAAATCAAAACACAAGTAAACCCACAGAAAACAAAAGGAAAGAAATAAAATAAATCTGAAAATAATAAAATAGAAAATAAACATATAATAGTGAAAAATTTTCAAAACAAGACAAGGAAATTAGTAATGGGAAATGATAGGGTCCTAAGAAGTATGCACATTTAGAAAAAGAAAAAAAAAATAAGAGGTTAAAGGACTTAAGTTGTCAATTTAGTACCACGAAAATAGAACGGTGATGTAATGGCTGAGAATTTTCCAGGATTAAAGAAAAGTATTTGTTGTTTTTTTAAAAAAAAAAAAAACTTTTTAACGTTTATTTATTTTTGAGAGAGACAGAGACAGAATATGCATGGGTTAGGGAAAGAGAGAGAAGGAGACAGAATCCAAAGCAGGCTCTAGGCTCTGAGCTGTCAGCAAAGAGCCCAACGGGAGGCTGGAACTCACGAGCTGTGAGATAATGACTTGAGCTGAAGTCGGACGCTCAACTGAGTGAGCCACCCAGGCGCCCCAGAAAGTATTTGTTGTTATATTGCAAAACACATTGAATCACCAGCAGGGAAATTAGAAGGAAAAAAAAAAAAAAAAACACCTGAATTATTGGATTCTTTTTCACTATTGCTTCTTATACCCACATTCCTTCCTTCCAGTTTCTTTTTCTTTCATGTTGGATATCTAGAGGGAAGGATTATTAGTAGTAAACCCTCATTATATCTGAAACGTATTTATCTATCTTCACTATAATTGACAGACTACCGAGGTACAGAATTCCAACTTGAGTTATTTTCTTTAAGACTTTAAACGGATTATTCCATTGCATTTTGGTTTCTATTGTGTGTGAAAAGTTGCTGTCACACGACTATCATTCAATTATATGAAATTTGTCTGTTCTCTTTAGTGCCTTGCAAGCTGTTTTTTTATTAATCCATGTAAGAAATTTAAAGATATAATTTAATACAGAGGAAAATGATATCTGAGTATATCAGTGGGAAATAAGAAGCAAGGATGAAAAAGCATTGATAAAGTGTTGATAAACCTTTAAAATTATCTATAGAAAAGAGTATGGCTATATACATATATGTATATATGAATTAAATGAATATATATATGAATTAAATGATATATATGTGTATATATATATGAATTAAATGCCAATAATAATGCTATAAAACATAGGGAAAGAACAAAAGAAAAATTCAAGTTTCTCAAAATTGTGACATGTCTGAAGAAAAAGATAAAGATATTAATTAGCATTAAACATAAAAGGATATATAAATTAATGCAGGTATTTATTTGTGATTAAATTAAAACTTGATAAATTTAGTCTATCTATGCAACTCAAATTCCCCAGTAAAAGTTTATATGAAATTGTCAATTATTTTATAAGAATATCAGATGATATACATATCTTCATATATACAAAGAGATGACTATAGTCATGGGTTTGTTAAAAAATAGTTAAGTATACTGATGGCTTCAACTTTGGCGATACTGACATCTTAGGCTGGGTATTCTTTGATGTGGGGCCTGACCCGCAACTTGTATTATAGGATGATTGTAAGTATCCCAGAACCCACTTACTGGATGTCAGTAGCACCCTTCTGGTTGGATAATCAAAATCTTCAGATAATGATGGCCATTACTAAAGAAGAAAAAGAAGGAGAAGGAGAAAAGAGCATGGAGGAGGAGGGAAGGAGGAGGAGGAGGTGGGGGGGAGGAGAAGAGAACATAATAAATGTTAGTGAAAATGTAGCAAAATTAGAATAGTTGTGCACTTATGATGAGATGTGAAATGGTGAAGACACTTTAAAAAAATGTTTATTTTTGAGAGAGAGAAAAAGACAGAGGGTGGGGAAGGGGCAGAGAGAGAGAGAAGGAGACAGAGAATACCAAGCAGGCCCCCTGCCATCAGAGCTGGATTTGGAGCTTGATCTCACAAACCATGAGATCATGAACTGACCTGAAATCAAGACTTGGACACTTAACTGACTGAGCCACCCAGGCACCCGGTGATGACAGTTTGACGAACAGTATGGCAGTTCCTGAAAATTAGACATAGAATTACTACGCCATCTAGCAATTCCACTTTAGAATATATACCAAATAATGGGAAGTAGGAACTTGAACCCGTATCTGTACACCCATTAGTAAAAACATTATTCACAACAGTCAAATTTGGAAATAACACATGTCCATTGACAGATAAATGGATAAACAAAATGCGGTAGATTCACAGAATACAATATTATTGGGTTTAAGAAAGAAGGAGATCCTGAAGTATGTCACCACATGAAAAAACCTGAGGACGTTATGTTAAGCGAAATAAACCAGGAACAAAAGGACAATTACAGTGTGATTCTACTTATAAGAGGTACTTTAGATACTCAAATTCATGGAGATAGAAAGTAGAATAGTGGTTGCCAGGGGCTAGGGAGGAGACTGGTGGAGGGGTTAGTGTTTAATGGGTATAGAGTTTCAATTTAAGAAGACGAACAATTTTGGAGATGGATGGTGATGATGGTTGCACCACAATGTGAATATTCTTAATACCACAGAATTACACACTTATAAATTATTAGATGGTAAATTTTATATGTTGCAAATTTTCTCTGTCTCTCTTTCTCTCTCTCTGTCTCTGTCTCTCTCTGTCTCTCTCTCTCTCTCTGTGCGTCTCTCTCTCTCTCTCTCTCTCTCACACACACACACACACACACACACACACACACACCAATAAAACTTCTAGGGACCACACTAAGGAAACAAACAGACAAACAAAAAAGCCCACCAGACTTTGCCAAATACCCTAGGGATAAGAAAATCTTCCATTGAGAACCAGTGAAGTATGATAACGTCAAGTGTTGTCAAATATGTAGAAAAAGGGACACACACAATGTTTTAGCTGCAAATTGTTTCAGATTTTGGACAGAGATTTGGCAATATCTGGTGTATTTAAAAATGCACTTATTCTACAAAATTACAATTGTATTCCCAAGTATACACCTTAGAGAAACTCACATCTGTGCTCAATGACAAAGGGGTCACAGAAATATTCTCACCAGTGCTGTTTGTATGTATATATTTATATATACATATATACCATGTGTATGGTAACAACTTAAATGTTAATCAACATAACTGTTTTGAATATATTCTAGTACATTTATGACATGGGATAAACCATATTCCTGGATAGAAATCAGAATGCCATAAATGATAGAAACAATAGGCACCAATAACTTGTAAAATTGCAGAATAATACTGTCTGGTTCTTTATAAACAAACATAGCAAGGATCTATAGAAATCTAGGTAGATGACAAATGCACATTCTGGACAGCATTTGCCTCATATGAGGTAGGTTGAAGACAAAAATTAAGGAAAGATCAGAGAGCATTACACAGGAAATTTCAAAACTACCTTTATTATTTTGTTATTTAAATTTCAATGGTGGGCATGTTACAACATTCTTTATACATACCTGCACTTCCAAAATAGTTCCTAGATGCATGTTAAAGTGACATAAAATAAAAACTATGTGTAAATAAGGTTATTTCATCATTCCTAAACTTAATGGACTGGTACAATTTTTTCTTTGATATTTATTAAGCTCATTAGAAAATATACAGAATAGTGGGTCCATTTGGGCAAATGCCATTTTATAGCTCTCCTCTCATGTTTCTGACATAATATGAGAACAAAAGATTTCTATATGAAATAACATCTCAATATTTAAAAAATTCTATAATTATAAATATCCCTCTCAAGTTGCATTTCTTACACACTCTACTTGCTTAGAAAATAACATGCGGTTCCACTGATTGTTATTAAATTAAAATTAATTTAAATAAAAATTAAATAACTTTAGGGGTGACATTTGCCTGGGTTTTCATTCATGCAATACAAATTGCAATATGTACTGTATCTAAAGGCAGCATGATAACGTCTTGTATATTAATGAAGTGGAAAATGTTAAGACTGGGGCAGTCACAGGGAAATGCATTTATGCACTTATGCTTAAGTACTTGTAAACTACTTAAAATATTCTGAGGTTTTTTCTATCCTATGTGTTGCTAAAACTTGGATCTAGAACCTCAAAAAAAATTGATGGTGAGTGAAAATGTTAAAGGAAAAGAGTAAAAAGGACCTTTCCCCAAGTTCAAAGACTATAGAAATCCAGGCAGTGATTGCTTTTGACATGCATGACAGCTCATTATCCTATAGGTTCACAGAATAGAGTGAATTTAAACTCTGGTATCCTGCCACATTTCCCTCATGTTGATAAATATCAATTTTAAATGTGTCAGATGAGAAGATGTCTTGTGCACTTGCTAGGAAAAGATATCCATTTATTTTTAAATATCTCTTGCTCTAATATTAGATCATAAATTACTTGACAGTTGAAGACGGCAAAGCATTTTGCTGATAGAGTTCCTGGCCAGACAGGGCGGGGGGTGGGGGGGGGAGTTATGGAGTTTTACAATTTGAAATACTGAAAAAGAGGTCAAAGTGATTTAAATTCGGAAAGAATGCCACTGTCAGAGTGAAGAGTCTTTCATCACCCTTATATTATCTGCCAAGAATATTTAACTTTCACCCAAATTTCAACTTTTTGAATGATTTTGAAAAGTTAGTTACCTTATTAATACCAACCAGCAAGACTGATAAGATAGCACAACCAAATAATTTACTAGGTGGTGAACTGCTCCACAAACTGAGTGAACAGGTAAAGGAATTTCTTTATGAATATGGAAACCTGTGCCCTTTAAATAAGCACACTTCTCCTCGTTAATTTAATTTTTCATTTGGATGAATAGAAGAAGATAAAGCGACACATTTTTCTCTGTCACAGGTATAAAAATATCTCAGTCTCATGCACAAATGCAGAAAGAATAATCAGAGAGATAATATATACAGGTAATAAAAATGTAATAGGTGAAACTTGTTACTGTAAATGTGTGTACTGATATAAAAATGTAACTACTGTATACTCTTGTGCTGAAAAGATTTTGTAATAGATAAGAACCAAAAAAATCCACCTGTTCTAGACTTCCCTACTGTAACTCAATCACATCTTGTCCGGCTTAAGTTTTAGAGTTTTAGGTCTTCACCCCCTCCCAGCAAATAGTATTCTAATCAGTTAATGACTCCACATTTCTTTAAAAAAATCTGACAGCATAAAAGTCACCCTATTACATATCTTCACCTCGTAAGAATCTACATGAAAAGTTTACCTGTTTGCCATTGTTAGCAAGATTATACTTAATAATGAAATAATAACATAGACACTTTTTATTTAAATACCAAGAAAAAAATCGTTAATCCTCCTAGTGGAGAAGATGCCACTCATCAAACTATCAGTAGCTTTCTTACATTAACAGACCTGTCATCTGTTGGTGTAAAACCTTAAGTCTAAAATCAGAGCCCTAAGGTGAACATCAAAATCTACTATAACATTTCTGTGTTTCCAAATACCCGCCAAAGCACAAATAGATAAACTAGGTGATGATAACATACGATTCCGCTTGACCTCTTCATGTCACTGACTAGTTTTTATAAAATTTCTCCTAAATAAAAAAAAAAAAAAAACACATGTGAACAAAACAAAAAAAAAAGTTCACAAGGGAAAATCTTTTTGCCATATTTACATGCTATTTTCCTTTCTAATGGTTTTTTAAGATTTTTAATTATATAAAATGCACACAAAATTTACCATCTTAACTATTTTTAAGTGTACACTTCAATGTGTTAAGCTCATTCACATTGTGAGCAACCCATCTCCAGATCCTTTTTCATCTTACAAAATTGAAACTCTGTGCCTGTTAAATATCAAGTCCTCATTCTTCTTTCTTTTCAGCCAATGGCAACCATCATACTACTTTCTGTCTCTGTGAACTTGACTCTTTTAAGCACCTCATATAAGTGGAGTCAGACAACTGATTGATTAATTATCCTTTTGTACCTGGCTAACTTCACCTGGCCTAATGTCCTTAGATTCATTAATGTGGTAACATGCATCAGACTCTCCTTTTGAAGGTTGAATATTCCAGTGTGTGTATATATCATATTTTTTTTATGAATTCATCTTTGGATGGACACTTGGGTTGTTTCCACTCTTTTGATATGGTGAATAATGTTGCCATGAACACAGCTGTCTAAATATCTCCTTGAGATTCTGCTTTTTAATCCTTTTGGATATTCAGAAGAGAATCCTGGTGCTGCACGCATTGTCCGTACCCAGGAGCTGGGGATGTTCAACAAACCCATCACCCCACCCCCAGTAGTACCTCTACTCCCGCACACTTAGACCTCAGTCTCCAGTCCCTTCAGCTGTAAATGTTCCATCACTGTCAGTCTAAGACTGAACTAAAAGTCAAAGATCTCTTATTTGGAATAATATCTACTATGAAATAAACATTATAATAAATATATATTTTTATGTACATACATACTTCTACATTTTTGATAACCATTGCATATACTTCTTTTAGGGGGATGGGAGATGAAGAGTAAAAGAGGACACATTTTCCATTTGTTTAAAAACTCAATTACTCCACTTCACCCAGAAATAAATACTCCACCCAGAACTCTTCTAGCATGACATTTTCCATATGAGTATAGCCCTTCTTTTTGCACTCTTGCACCTATGTTGAGAGAAATGTAGACAAGTGAAAATTATATTAAAGTAAAAAAAAAATTCCATTTAAATAACAATGAGTGGTATTCTTAATATATTTAATTAGAAATGATTTGTGAGACTTCACGCTGTGACCAAATCTTCCCAAATTTAAGGAAATGATGGAAATACAAACGCAAAAATTTCAATACAATCCAAGTAGGAAAAACCCAAAAAAGACCGACACAGAGATACATTATGATCAAACTGTTGAAAGGCAAAGATAAAGAGAGAATTCTTAGAAACAGCAAGAGAAAAGTGACTTGTTAAATACAAGGGAATCTTTAGTAAGATTATCGATGGGTTTCTTAGCAGAAACTTTGCAGACCAGAAGTCAATGGGGTGATATATTTAAAGCGCTGAAAGAAAAAAAAAAACCTGTCAGTCAGAAATTCTACTTCTGATAAAAATGTCCTTCACAAATGAAGGAGAAACCGGGGTGCCTGGGTGGCTCAACTGGTTAAGCGACCAACTTCTGCTCAGGTCATGATCTCACAGTTCATGAATTCGAGCCCTGGGTCCGGCTCTGTGCTGACAGCTCAGAGCCTGGAGCCTACTTCAGGTTCTGTGTCTCCCCTTCTCCTGCTCATGCTCTGTGTCTCTGTGTCTCTCAATAATAAATAAACGTTATTTTTTTTTAAATGAGGGAGAAATTAAGACAGTTGTTGATAAACAAAAGCCTAGAAAGTTCATTACCACTAGACTTGCCCAGCAAGAAATATTAAAGGGAATCCTTTAAATTGAACTGAGAGAATGCCACATGGTAATTCAAAGCCATTCAAAGATATAAAGTTCTCCAATAAAGGTAAATAGACAAAAAGTAGTATTATTGTAATTCTGGTTTGTAGCTCCCCTTTTTTATTATGCTACAAGATTTAGAGGCAAAGCCACAAAAATAACTATAAATCAATAAAAATACAAGTTGTGACAATAATCCCATAAAGGGCGTGAGGAGCTACAAAGAAGCAGAATTTTGTGTGTGATTGGTTGTCATCAGTTTCAAACAGATTTCTGTAACTTTAGAATACTCTATGTAGCCACCAATGGTGACCACAAAGAAAATATCTATAAAACACATACAAAAGAAAATCAGGACAGAATCAGAAGATGTCAGCACATACACACAAAAGTCAGACACAAAGCTAGTCAGCATGGGAAGCAAAGAGAAACAAAGCTATGAGATAGAGAAAACAAATAAAATGGCAATAATAAGTCCTTACATATCTGTAATCATTTCAAATGAATTAAAC
Source organism: Felis catus (assembly GCF_018350175.1). Taxonomy (NCBI): domain Eukaryota; kingdom Metazoa; phylum Chordata; class Mammalia; order Carnivora; family Felidae; genus Felis; species Felis catus. Next base: position 216,492,916 of record NC_058368.1, on the reverse strand, counting down.
TCCTGAGTAATTATTCCTTATTATAAGTGGCTTAAACTCCAGAATAAAGAGATACAGATTGGCAGAAAGAATTATAAAAACAGGATCCAATTATTCGATGTCTACAAGAGATTCTACTCACATCTAAGGATTGCATACGTTTAAAGGGAAAGGTTGAAAAAAAAATACATTCCGTGTAGATAGGAGATATAGAGGAGTCAGAGAGGGAAGGACTGTGGAAGCTTCTCGGACGGCCCCTGCACACATTACTAGAGAGTAAACTCTGTAAACTCAGAACATTATCTGGAGTGGCCAGGGCTGATGTCTCTGAGTGGTGATTGCTGCTCAAACCCTTCAGGAAGTAATGCAACACCCCAGAGATTTGTCACCTCTTTCAAGTCTCTAATATGGTCTCACATCAAAATCCTTGTCTTTAAAAGTAATTACAGATATATCCATCTATTTACTCCCAATAGAGGACCGCACTCCATGTCATTCAGATATTGTCAGTTCCTGTAATAAAAGAACACAATCCATCCTTTATTTCATCAGCAAGTAGTTTCTGTTCTTCCCTCACCTTGCCCGAGGCTGTCCGCAATCCACTAGAGGCCAATTATTAATTCCTCAGAAAAGAAACATCTAAGGCATATAGCCTTTAGAACTTCAAAATAGAGAGTTGTGCCAAGGATTCTAAGAATCAGCATCTCCAGCACTCTATCGTTGCAAAAGCACGGATTCCTGACTGGCAGACTGGACTCAAGAACAGCAAAACAAGCAGATGATTTTCAGCGTCAGCCTGTTGACCCCAAACTGTCAGACAAGAATTAATGATATAAAATTGAGTGAGAGGTATCAGAAAATATTTACGCTTCAAAAATCTACTCATAGAGAGATGATACCAAACAATATGAATTGTACCAGTTTCAAGCTGTAAAGAACAGAAGATCTTAGCCCAGAAAGTAGTAGACAGTATACAGCATTTATCTGTAACAAAAATAAAATGCAATGAGCTCTTTGGAAAAGCTAGCAAGATTTGGCAAAAATTCAAAAATGATTTACCAAATATCATGAAACCACACCTTTACTAGGCTGGAGAGGAACCAGAGTCCAGTACTGATTACAAAGTCATAAATAAGACCAGCTATATATAACAAGCATCATTAGCTCTAATATGACCCTCATATATATTACTAATTTTGGACTATCTCAGATATTAGAAGACGAGTGTCACTATATCTTCACAAACCAGCCTTTTTGTCTCATGCCGGTGATGTATTCTGTTGGGTACGATCTCCACTGCCTTCCTGTCTATCAGGGTTTCTGAATAAAGACTCTGAATGTTGCTTTTTTTTTTTTTAAGTTCTCTTCTCCTGCCTAGCGTTATTGCCATTTGTATTAAAATTTTACTTGCTTTTGCTGAATTGCTATGTACTTTTATTCAAATTGAAGTGTCAAAAAAACATCAAATGGTAAAGACTGGCCATACTACAATATATTTTAAGATTTGAGCTTCTAAGACTTCTCTTAAAAAAAATCATTCTGTAACATTGTGCTTCCGTAAATATCACCAGTTAGTGGGAAACATTAATGCATTTACCTAATCAAGTAGTAATACTTACATCCATGTTCTCAACCAACTAGTAAAAAATGACAAAAGATTTTGATTTTTTTCCAAAATATTCATGCTGTGCTTGGCCATGTTTCCGATACACAGGTCAACAATCATTTTGGATAAATTTAGATTTTAAGTTGATTGTATCACTTAAATACATGCAATATATGTTGCATTAAATGTGTGGTATTTTTGCAATTTGAAATATTTTGATGATAGAACTTTTTTAAACCGAATATACTATTTCTCTTCATAGACACATACATTAATTTTATTGAAAAACAATCAAAGTTGTATTTCTTTTCTCAGTTCTAATTTTTTTAAAAAAATATATCCATCATTGTTCTTAAACTTGTTATCCAATAAAGGCATTTACTTTGAACTTCTTTGTAAAAACCTGTTTTCATATAAACACATGCAAAATGCTCTTCTCTTTAAAAGTTGTATGTTCTTTTCTGCCTTTTTTAATTTAAAAAATATCTTATTATTCAAATGTTGTATTTACAAATTTTAAAAAATAGGGACCCAAGAAGATTATGTTTTAACCTCACCATAAAAAAACAGGATCCAATTGTGATAATAAATGCTATTTGTTATTGTAACTTAAATATAGGAACATGTAAGGATTTGATGCAAATGATGGGAAAATAGAGAGCATGAGCTGTATCTGGAGGGCATGCTTTGTAGGGTTACACTGATTCTTGCCTTTCAGTGGGAATTCAGACCTACAGATGCCAGATATATCACTTTTTCAAAAAATTATAAAATTTTGTTTTACATGACATAAACCAATTTTAAAATAATTCATCATTACCTACATAATTAAAAATCTTGGGCCAAGCAAACACCTTTTCAGGGCCAATATGGCCCACATCCTATCCGTTTACACTTTCAAATCTGAATGGTGTTCATACATGGTTCCCTCCTGATTATCAATTTTAGATATTTTGTTTTCTTTTGTTATTAAGATTAATAGTTTAACAGAGGGAGGTGGGTGGGAAATGGGCTAGATGGGTGATGGGTACTCAGAAGGGCACTGGTTGTGATGAACACTGGGTGTTGTATGTAAGTGATGAATCCATTGAATTTCATTCCTGAAACCGAGACTGCACTGTATGCTAATTAAAATTTAAACTGAAAAAATGAAAAAGAAAAAGAAAGATTAATAGTTTAAAGACGTTAGTTTTGAATCAACTATTTTTATTTCTATGCAGTCGAAATTGTATTACCTTTGCTATTATTACTTGGTATATATTTTGATCCCAAATACTACAGAAATGTCAATAATTAGATAAAAATCTAGTATGGAAAAACCAAGATTTCTCATTAATTATTACAAGTTAAGGTAATTAGCAGCAATTACATGTAATTGTATTTGCTTTCTTTTGACAAAATTATAGTTATTAGTGCAATTGTCTCAGAATTTCACTCTAAGCAACAAAAAATAAAAGACTATTTTCTTAAGAGTCAATAAATTATAATTCTTGTTTTGTCTTTATGGTTTGCATTTATTGTGTTCTTTATCTTGCTTCCATTTACACCTATAAGATATAGTCACATTTATATGTGAATAGAAAGATAACATTTTTACATTTTTTAATTTTTATAAAACACATGAATTCTTTTTTTTTAATTTTTAATGTTTTTTTTTAATTTATTTTTGAGACAGAGAGAGAGAGAGAGAGAGAGAGCATGAATGGGGGAGGGGCAGAGAGAGAGGGAGACACAGAATCCGAAGCAGGCTCCAGGCTCTGAGCTGTCAGCACAGAGCCCAACACAGGCTCGAACTCACGGACAGCGAGATCATGACCTGAGCCAGAGTTGGCTGCTTAACCGACTGGGCCACCCAGGTGCCCAAAACACATGAATTCTTAAAGACAAATGTAATTCTGTAAATCTTTTTGTTAATTTTCATGAGTTCATGATGACTTTTTTTCTTTTTCAAATTTGGTTTCAACTAATATATCAACATTTGCTCTTTTATATATGCCTTTAGGAATTATGTATTAAAAATACCCTCCTGTCGAAGATAGGCGGAAAGATTACAATTATATTTTGGTACTTAATGTGATTTACCCCTTGTCTGTCTATACACCTGGACACCTAAAAAAACAAAAACTAATCTATATTTAGTTTTGATTTCATACATTCTATAGCTGATTACAGGCACATAATTATGTATTTGTTCTGCATAATTTCCTGTTTGATTGAAGGGTTTTCTCATCACTCTTTTCATAAGACACAGATAGGTGATACAGTTTTTGAATAACTTTCTACCTTCGAATAATTTACCTTCTACTGGATAGAAGAATGCTCACTTAGATGAGCAAGGGACTCTTGGTAACTGTGCTTTTTTCTCATACACTATGACCCTTTCTTCTGACCTTTACACAGCAGTTGAGGATATGTTATCCTCTTAGTTAATTTGCTTTTCATTCTAGAAACTGATAAAATTTTCCTTAATGCATGGATTGCTTACCTTCTTCTGTCCATTAATCTGGTCCAATTTTCTTTCAATGTGTACGTGCATGTCTTAGGTTCATGAAAATCTTTATGGACTTAATTACTGTTTCTTAATTAGCCATTTTTTTTTTTTTGGTTTCTGAAACATCAATTATTCCTATTTCAAATGTTTAGATACATTCACTAAATCTTCAATAATTTTCCTCATTCTTTCTTTTGTTTATGCCATTTTACTGTTTTCTTTCTTTCCTTCTTTCTTTCTTTTTTTTTTATGTCAATTTACTGTTTTGAGGTATTCCTTGCCCTGGAAGTTCAAGGCTAATAATTCAGTACTCAAGGGTGATTATTTTACCTATTGAGTAAATTAATTAATTAATTAGTGTTTCACTCCAGGAAATTCTTTATGATATGTACTTGAATATCATTAAACTTTTGATTATTTCGTTATTCATCTGGCCATCTCTCTTCCAGCAGTTCTAGTTTGCCATGTTTCTTTTTTTTTTATTGCTCTTATGCATCTTTTTCTGGATTCTGTATGCATTAGAAGGATGATCATCTTTATGTGTCAACTCATTTTGGCTTAAATATGATTGTTGAAAATCCTACAGAAAAAAAGTAAAAGGAATTGAAAATTTCTAACTCCATGTGCTGATATTAAGAAAGACTGCAAATCTTGTGGTTAAGACATTCAGTATTCTGCTAATCCAAAATCAAAACATAATGTAATTTTGTTCATGTTAATACACTTTGAGAGGATGGGCAGATGTTGGAAATTCTGCAACTTTAATTAATATTTTAATTCAAGTATGGCTAATATAGTGTTATATTAGCTCTGGTAACCATCAGTTATTTGTCTGTACTTAAGAGTCTGTTTCTTGGTTTGTCTCTTTTTTTTTTTCTTTGCTCAATTGTTTTGTTTCTTATTTTCCACATGTGAATGAGATCATATGGTATTTGTCCTTCTCTGATGGACTTATTTCACTTAGTATTATACTTTCTAACTCCATCCAACTTTTTGCATGTATTTGCATTCTATATTATGTTATATTATATTATTTATATTATATTGTATTGTATTGTATTATATTATATATATTAGTCTTCTAAATTATCTTAAAGAACATTCATTTGTTTAGTTTATGATTTTATTTTCCTTAAAGAAAAAGCAAAATACACTCAAAGTTAATTTCCACAGACTTAGTTATCACTAAAAAATTCTTATTGAATGAAGAGTGAAGAAAGATAATTCAACCTTATATTGACATCTGTTGTCTTTTGATTAATAGTGTTAATAAAAGACTATAATATCAACAATATAATGGTAGAGATTTAAATATAATCTTTGCAGACTGACAACTTGACTATATAATGCAAGTTTCCCATATTTACTTTGCTTCCTAGAAATTCTTTGGGGACTACCTAAGAAGATTTACAAAGTTCATTAGAACTCATGTTTAATTGTTTGTTTTCAAAAGCTACTTTCAAGGCTTCCGGTACCAGAAAATGCGCAACAAAATCACCGTCAGTAACCAATACTGTTAACATGCCAGTTGAACAGAAAATTTTTTAGACTTGAATTAAGCATTTTCACACACTATAGCCACAATATCAACTAGTTGTGATGAGGTATATGAGGAAAAGTTACCTCATTCTCTGCCTACCAAAAAAGCTTCCAAAATAACAACTCCAAAGAAGATTATTTTGATCTTTTCCAAATCAAAGCTTGAAAAGAATTTTTTAATTCTGTTGGATAAGAAATAAAAATTACATTTGGAGCTACAGCTTAACAAAGTAGATTATTATTCAATGTTTAGCTATCATACATCTCTTCATCCATTTTGGAAGCAACTTGTATAACTGGAAATATTTTGTACCACCGTGTTCTGGAAATACCAGTTTTTAATAATATATATTTTTTGTTACAATAGGGGAAGAAGATCATCTGCTCTATGTTCCTTCTAGCTGGACTTAGAACTGAATCAACATGAGACAGGTTAACAGGAGAAAATCAAATTTAGTAGGCATGGGTGCAGAGCATACACACAGACATGAAGTTTCAAGCAACGAAGTAACAGGAAGCTTCTATGAGCTAAGGAGAGAGGCAGGGCCTGGGGTTATTAGCAAGAAGGTGAAAGATGTTCGGAAAAACAAGGTTGCCCTATTATGAAGATAGGTTCCTTAGGTAAAGTGGAATCTCTGTTAATAGCTCTTTCTCTTTTATAGGCTCCCCTTCCCAAAGTACATTTAGGCATTTGAGGGTAGGAGAGAGGTTTTCCTACATCTGCTGTGTTTTAATTACTTTTAACTCGAAGTAATCTTTAGGCCAATGTGGCCCATCTTGGGGCAGCTTGTCCTGGGTCCCTATACCCGCATACATGATTATTAAAGCATATCAGAAATAGACATTAAAGAAGAATATAAAAAGTAATGTTCCTATTCCTATTTTAAGTCTATGATTTTTTTTTTAATCTGGATTACTGGAAGTTTTGATTCTTAGTCCATAAGTTTAAAGATCTCTTCCTTTGTTTCTTTAAAACAGCATACTTTTCAGGCTTTCACAATCTCTTGATCTGGGGCAGATAAATTAGTTTTAAAAATCCACAATTACATCACTTCTTCAGTAATCAAAGTCCTTTTTAGATATCAAATGGAGGCCTATACTTGACTTTCTCAATACAGACAAAAATTATTGTCTAGATACAATGACAAAGATTGATTGGTCTCAACTGTGAGCCTTAAAATTAGAATGGCTTTGAAACAACTGGAACAAACTATCTGTTACCAGGCTTTTGTAAAATTTTGTTTTCAGAGAAGAAATCATTGAGTGGAAGTTAAAACCAGCAACACAAATGACATAAGCTGATTTTTTCCACCATGGAACCCAAGAATGTATCCAGAAAGATGTGAAAGATGGTATAGTACAACCAAACAGTGATACAATCAGGCAGGGATAAACACCATTTGTTTTATATTATCGAATGGGTCATGCAAATCCTAATCTTGGTAAATCTCTATAGGATAAAGGAAAAAGGAATTTGAATTTTACAGTTTATAAGGAATAAGAATGCTAATAAAACTGTACCTGAGGCATTCGGGCAAACTAGGTGAGCTGAAGTTGATATATATATCTTACCCTTTGCAATATCATCCCAGATATGGGGAAACAGGTAAACTCATTCTTCTAATTGTATCAGGTCACTCTCCAAGGCCAGATAAGGGAGCTGGGCTGTAGAATGTCCAATATATCTTCTTCTAATGCTGCCGGGTGAGCACAAAGTGGGACCACTTTAGTGGTTCAGTGACACAATCTCTGCTGTTTTCAAGAAAACATAAGAAGATTAAACTTAACACTTGAAATGTTGAAGGTTATTCTACCTTTACTTCCATTGTCTGGTGAAATTCCCAGAAAGACTAACATATTTGTCTTGGAAGGGAAGGAAATTAAATGCAAATCTTATCGATCCAGTAAAAATCAATTCTCCCTCAGATGAATAGTTTATAAAAAGGGAAAATGACAGCCTCACTAACTGTAATACATGCCTGAAGACAATTTAGAGAATATTACAGTTTTTAATATATAAATGTAATATACATACGATATCTTTGCAACTGAAAACCATATTTTGTTAAAAAAATCAGTTCCCACATATTGTCTGGTATAAGGAACTTTTGCAGATCAATTGTATCCACTTATAAGTTAAATAAATCCTAAAGCTAAATTATTTTAAAAAAACTCTCTGAATATTATACAATTTAAACCTATATTAAGTTTATTTCGTTGTAATATGTGTGATGTGCTATGGGGTAAGATCCATGAAAATAAGAGTTTTGTGGGGCCTAAAAGTGACTTCACATACACATGAGATTACTTTGTAATTTGAAGGCTTTGATGGGTTACGTAATTTGGTAACGGATCTAGAAACACTGACCTACGGAAAATTTGACAGAATCAGTATTATTAATGCCAAGGGTTCCATCTTTCCATTTTCATTCTTCTAACAGAGATTCTGATTTTACCTAGAATCCTCCTACACTCTTAAAGCACTGTTATTCTAAATTTCAGATGTTTTTGCAAATGACACAGGCAGGAAAGAAGGAAAAGTTGATGTTGGGGCTTCTAGGAGAGGGTAATGTTCAAAAATCTTGGAGACAGGTTGGGGAGAGCTAAAGTGAGTAGAAAGTGTGAGTAGAAAGGTAATAAGGTAATAAGGATCAAAGGGGTGATATTACAAAGGAGTTGTATATATGTGTGTGTGGACTAAGTTTGAGAAAAACAAAAAATAAATAAATTTATTTGAATTTATACTTTGCTTCCTATATTATGTTCTTTTAACTTCAAAATAAGCTCAACCTTACACTATAAGTTATATCTCTATCTGTATTTCTTTGTATTTAAATACATTTTTATATAGATATGTATGGAGAATAAATTAGATCATATAGTATATGTGAGCATTCAGACTTGGGATTTATTTCTCATGTTTCACATAATATGAAAAGCAATGAAAGGTGAAAATATGAGTTAGATATTCTTCACTTAATGGAAAACACAGCTTTTAAATGTTATTAAAGTTAATTTAATAAATCTACCCCTAATTTCTTTTAAAATATATTAAAATTCCCCATCTTGTCTGAGATAGTTTTGTTGAATTTGATTCCAAAGTTTACATAATTCCAAACTGTCAGTAAGCAATCTCACATATGTGAAACTAAGAATAATCTTACCCCCTTTGGGTAACCATTTCTAAAATCCCAATGGGTCAGGTGTACTAGGAAGAGGCACCTCAAGCACTATTCTGTCTTCAGTGGCGTTATGACTATGGCACTGAACCAGTAACATGGCAAGATACAAGTCCATGCAGCACATATCATTCTCCTGAGACACACTGTGGCTAACAAAAGATTCCTGTATTGAATGTAGATCCTCTAATATAATTCAGAGACAGTAATAATAGACTAATAAATAGATAAGAACTAAGTCTAGGCTACAACCTAACTTGTAAAATACATTTCTATGTAGAGTCAGAAGACGGATATTACACCAGTTGGCCTGTGATTCATTTCTCTCCCGATTATTAAAAGAATATTCCAGTAGAAAATAAGCAAGCAGTAGATGTGGTGTAATCTCCTTGTAAAAATACTGGCAATAGATCTTTTAGTAAACAGATTAATGGTATTTGCTAGAAAGAGATTACAAACTATGCATCGCTCTGAGCAGAATGATCCTAGTTTAGTACTGGTTATAGTACACAAACCTAGAATCTAAGGATTTACAAGGTATGGCTCGTTGATCAATGGCATGTAAACTACACCGCTCTCTGGGATGTGAAATAAAGATGTCTCAAAACTGAAGTGTTCTCTGCAGTGTAAGATTATCCACATAGCTCATTTAGAGAATTCCTTTACTCTAAGTCAGAAAGCACGTGCCTGATATGAAACAGAAGTATCTACGTAACTGCCCTGTTTTTTTTTAACCAAACCTCTTAATGTTTGACTATGCCCCTTGATTCTTTGCAAGCATGAAATTATTAAAAAGGCTAGATGCTAGGAGTAAGTTCTCCGATTCATGTGAGTCTAATTTGACAATTCAATTATTCATGTTAGCACAGTGATAACTTTCCCAGGTCGCTCAGAGCTTATGAATATAACTTCATGTTTTAAATCATCGAGGTTACTTTACCAACATCTACCAAAGTGCAATAAATCTCCCCCCTCCCTTGGTTTCTTAGTTAAATTAATTTCTAAATTGGTGAGGCATCATGGCTGAAGATTATATGGTGAAGCATTAACAATAAGATCATGTGCCCTAAAAAAAAATGAAGAACAATGCCATATCTCTGATGCAGAGTAGGATGTGAACATGGAGAGATAAAATCCTTTCTCAAAACCATAAGCTATCCCCATTAGAAGAACATAACCCCTATTGATTATTTAGGCTTGCTCAAAACCATAAATTATCCCCATTAGAAGATTATAACCCATGTTGATTTTCGAAAGCTAAGGGAGATGAAGAAAAAATCCTCGCTGGTCAACAAGATAAATGATTAAGGGTAGAAATATGTTGGGGCACCTGAGTGGTTTGATTAGGTAAGATCTGAGGCTTGATTTCAGCTCAGGTCATGATCTCGTGGTAGTGGGATGGAGTCCCACATCAGGCTCCCTGCTGGATGTGAAGCCTGCTTAGGATTCTTTTCAGATTCTTAGGATTCTCTCTCTCCCTCTCCTTCTGCCTCTCTGCCTCTCATGCTCTCTCTCTCTTTCTCTTAAAAAAAAAAAAAAAGAGGAAGGGATAGAAACTTGTTGATAGAGTTAGAAAAAAAATTGCATTTTGTCATTTAGAACATGCTCTAAGGCTAATGTTCCCCTGTGTTTTCTGTGAGTGTGTGTGCATGTGTGGGTGGATGAGTGTATGGGCTGAAACACATCCTTAAATCAAATCAGTTTACACTTAAAGTTATAACATTTGCTAGGTTTTGAAATGAGAAAGACGTATTAATCTTTCATCATTTTCAAAAGTATTCGTCTGATTAAGAAGTTCTTAGGGCTAATGAACATGTTGTCTTAGAAAATCCGAAGCAGTGGAAGATCACAGAGTATACAGCTATCATGCCTTGATTTACATTCCGTAAAACTAGGAAGTGAATTGTCAAAAGTAAACGACATCTTTGGTGGAAGGAAGCTTCAAAATTATGAGAGTTTAGCTCTGTATGTTTTGCTTTAGACAATGCATGAATAAAATAAAATAAAACTGAGGAGACACCTATTGAATCCATCACATAAGTAACATGTTTTATTTAAAGAAAAATAGGACTTTTAACTTCTCCTAACATACCTGCAATTACCAATTATGGTAGATAGATAGGTTTATAAGTACAGTTGTTAAATCAGCAAACTATACCTTTACTCTTAACTACTTTGAAGTATATCTGAAGTTTCTATGAAGTATTTTACAAGGTTCTTCTGTGGGGAAAAAAAAGCACTATAAGCAATGTTTAAGGGATATGCACTGCTTAATTATTCCACTGACATTAAAGTTATGTTTAAAAATTATTTCATAAATTATTTGAAGCAAAACCTTAGACTGTACATACATATGAATTACATGGACCTTTTCAATGAACCTAACAAAAGACTTAACAATAAAAATATTTTAAATCTTTCTGCTCTTATTAAGAAACATTAAGTAGCCTGCCATGGAAGGTAACTACACAGATGTTCTGAGGTAATTAAATTTAAGAGGCTATTAACAAATAAAGTGCCTATTCACTTTCAAGTAAATATTAACTACTTAATGGAAGAGTAATAAAATTTAGACGTTAAAATAAATTGTTCTCTCTAAAATTTGACAATTTATTATAATTACCTTTATGTAAGTTTTATGACACCAAAGAATAAATTACATTCTTATAAGCTTTTTTCCACTTGCTCCGATTGAAACATGAAACTCAAATTGAAAACAAAATAATAATAAAAGAGATTATAGTAATAATAAAAAAGATATTTACTATGATGTCACATGCCTCTAAATATTGCTCATGTATTATCTTTGCAATCATTATTCTATTTCTCTGAAGAACTATTTCCTAACCATAAAGAGCACAAGTACATGCATTATATTACTTAGTCTTCAGAACTTTATATAGGCAGTTATTTTGCTTATGTGGTTTATTATTTTTGTGTATTGATAGCATAATTTTATTGAAGAATAATGAACATACTGTTATTTCAGCTTTAGGTGTATAATATAATAATTCAACAATTCTTTTTTTTTTAGTTGAACAATTCTATACATTACTCAGTGCTCATCACGATAAATGTTCTCTTAATCCCCGTTACCTATTTCATCCATCCTCTCACCCACCTGCCCTCTGGAAACTCTTAGTTTATTCTATTTGAGAATCTGGGTTTTTTGTTTGTTTATTTGTTTGTTTCTCTCTCTCTGTTTTGTTTGTTTGTTTGTTTTTTGCTGTTCATTTGTTTTGTTTCTTACATTCCACATACGAATGAAATCATGTGGTATTTGTGTTGCTCTGGTTGACTTTTTCACCTAGTATTATACCTTCCAGGTCCATCTATGTTGTTGCAAATGGCAAGATCTCATTTAATTTTATGGCTCTGTAATATTCCATTGTACATATTCACCACATCCTTTTTATCCATCCATCTACTGATGAACATGGCCTCCTTCCATAGCTTGGCTATTATAAATAATGCTCCAGTAAACGTAGGTGCATGTATATCTTTTCAAACTGGTGTTTTCTTTTTCTTTGGATAAATACCCAGTGGTAGAATTACTAGGTAACATGGTAATTCTATCCTCAGGCAAGAAAAGCAAAAGCAAAAATAAACTACTGGGATTAAACAAAAATAAAAAGCTTTTGCACAGTGAAGGAAACCACCAATAAAACAAAAGACAATCTACTGAATGGGAGAAGACATTTGTAAATAATATATTTGATAAGGAGGTAATTCTCTAAAATGTATAAAGAACTTATCCAACTCAACACCAATTAATTCATTAATTAATTAAAAATAGGGAGAACCCTGAATACACATTTTTCCAAAGAAGACATACAGATGGCCAATAGACACATGAAAAGATCCTCAGCATCACTCATCATCAGGGGAATACAAATCAAAACCACAATGAGATACCACTTTACACTGTCAGAAGAGCTAGAATCAAAAAGACAAGAAATAACAAGTGTCAGCAAGCATGTGGAAAAACAGGAACTCTTGTGCACTGTTGGTGGAAACGCAAATTGGTATAGACACTGTGAGAAAAAGTATGGAGGTTCCTCAAAAAATATTTTGCTCCTAGATCAGTTAATTTTTCCTATAAGAAGTTAAGCAAACTGTCCAAGACATACAACTTATGATGGTAGAGTTTCAATATTAACTTGTGTTGTCTGAAATAAAGGTGCTTACTCACACAATTATACAGACTTTAAGTAATGAAACAATACCTATCTAAAACAAATTAGAGCACTAAAGAACTTTTAGTAACTGGAAAGCCAAAGATATAAATTATTCCATCTTTATTTTCCTTTTCTTAAAAAAATAAATGTTTCTTCCAAATATTTAACACATTAAAAAACAAAAACAAAAACAAAAACAAATGATATTCATGTTAGTGATGTAGTTACTGGTCAAGTTGAAAGATATATTGCCAAAAGCATTCTGAAATGTTTTACTTACATAGTCATGTGAGAGATTAAAAGGCAACAGGACCAGAATTACCCTTGTTTCAATATTGTAATCAATACTAAAAGGGTCAGGAATGGCTGTTTTTAACCCTGTTGTATTTGTTTCCTACAGCTTCTATAATATATATATATATATATATATATATATATATATATATATGTATATATGTATCTGGGTGGTTTAGTAGAACATAATTTTTTCTCTAACTGATGGTTAGGTCAGAGACCAAAATCATGATCACATAGGGGTAACATTCTCTGGGGGAGAATCAGCTCCTGACCCCCTCCAGGTTGCTGGCTTTGGATGATCCTATGGTTCTGAGTAACTCCAGTCTCTGCCTCCACCTTTCCATGGTCATCTCCTCTGTGTGTCTCTTACAAGGATAATTGTTACTAGGTTTAGGGCCTACCTTAGATCCAGGATGATGTCATCTTGAGGTCTGTAACTTATTTATATCTGGAAAGCCCTTTTTAAAAAAGGATCACACTCACAGGTTCTGGGAGTGAGAATTCGGCATACCTTTCTGTGGGGGGACACAATCCCACCCACTGTATCTGATTTCACAAGAAAGACTGCTCTACTAATGGTTGGTTTTCCTTTTACTTACAACCAGAATAAAACATATCCAAATTAAATTCCTTTTCCTTTTCCAAAAATTCCAAAAACCCTAATAAGGCTTTTTCAGTTCTCAAACAAATAGTGCTGAAACTTTTTTTTTTTCTCATTGTGCTTAAATCTCAATTCAGACATATGTCTTTTGCTACTGCAGAATATCATTACTGCTTGCAGAGATTATCACTTGTGTAGAAAAGGGCTATGCACTTACTAACTGGGAACTGGTAATATATCTGCCTTGAAGAAGGCATGGAGGGGACACCTTCATAACTAGCTCTGCTGAGGTTTTGTAGAGTACGAACATCTGGCTGAGGTTAGGGTTCCAGTTAGGGTATTATGGGAGAAGACATTTGTAAATAATATATTTGATAAGGGGGTAATTCTCCAAAATGTATAAAGAACTTATCCAACTCAACACCAATTAATTCATTAATTAATTAAAAATAGGAGACAACCCTGAATACACATTTTTCCAAAGTTCAAATGCTGCTCTGCTACTTTCTTGCTGTTGATCTTGGGTAGCTTACTTAAATCAATGTATAGGAAACCTTTCCTTATCAGGCAATGGTAGGGCTCCCCACTGTAAAAGACTGCAATCATTCAGGGCCAGTGGTGCCCTCCTCCCATGATTTTTGTTGGACGACATTTTGTTTTGGTTCCACTAGAAAACCTAAACTGGCACCAGATTAAGTCAAGAGACACAGGGACTGTATTTCCATACTCAGATTCCTCCAAAGCCCCATGTCTCCTCACTACCAAGTAGCTCTGTATATATATAGGAGTATTGAAGTGGTGGGTCTCTCCCCTAGCAAGCCGTAAAAACTGGTTTCTGGAGCAATGAACTTATCTACTTGCATTTGCATGAACAGGTTACTCAAGTTATTATTTACAGTAAAGAAGGAAAATTTGCTTTAAAGTAATTTCATCCTGGGGTGCCTGGACGGCTCCGTAGGTTAAGTGTCCGACTTCAGCTCAGGTCGTGATCTCACAGTTGGGTTCCAGTCTCAAGTCGGGATCTGTGCTGACAGCTCAGATCCTGGAGCCTCCTTCGGATTCTGTGTCTCCCTCTCTCTCTCTCTGCCCCTCCCCTGCTTGTGTTCTGTCTCTCTGTCTCTCTCTCGAAAATAAATCAAAATAAATAAATAAATAGATAGATAAATGAATTAATCAATTTCCTCCTTCCAACAATATACTTAAAACTACTAACACATTTTCAGTGCAGCGTTCTTGAAACTATTGGTAACTTTCTGTTATACACACACACATATTTGAAAAATGAGAAACAAGATGAATGATTAAAAAAATCCTGTAAGTGGCTGGATCCTATTGCATTTTCATCTTGTCTATATCTATATTTTAATCTAGAATGCATTACTGATGTTTAAAAATGTGTAATACATGTACATATGTACACTCTAGGGTATAGATAGAATTTTCTTATAGTTATGAAAGTGAGCAATGAATATTTTATTTGACTATCTATGCTAAGCAAACTAGCATTGGGACTCTTTTCTGCTTTCTTCATTTTTTTACTCCAATTTACTCATTGAGTTGGTATACATTTAAATATATATTTATATTCTATGCTTAAAATTTTTCAGTGGTTCCAAACATTCTTGAAAACTAAAGCTGTCGTCTACATTCTTTAAATTTCAATAATGTAGGGTGTTGTGATGGCTCAGTGGGTTGAGTGTCTGACTTGATTCTGGCTCAGGCAATGATCTCATGGTTCATGAGATCAAGCCCAGCCACTGTCAGTGTGGAGAGTGCTTGGAATTCTCTCTCTTCCTCTCTCTGACCCTAGTCTGCTCGCGTGCCTTCTCACTCTCAAAATAAATAAACTTCAAAAATATAATTAAAAAAAATCAACAATCTTCCCACTTTGTTTCTTATACAAACAACATACACTGTATATATAAAATATGCATTACACATGCATGTTATGGTGTTATATACATTAATAGATATATTATGGACAAAATGTGTATAAAAACTATATAAATTCACATTATATTAACAGATATGTACTCTGCTTACTTATTGTCAATTCTTCAAACTTTTAACTAACTCTTCTTTATATTACCAACATTTATTTATTTTTCAGAGTCATCTCACATCCTTGTTATAATAATCTATTGATTATTGCAACCAGAAATGAATTATCTATTAACTTATATCTAGAATTCTGGATAAGGACAATGTAAACATTTCAATTTGTTATGATAAATATTCTTTAATTATTTTAGGTAATATGTTTTTCAGTATCTTAATCTCCCAAATAAATTGAAAAGCGGCCACATTTTATAACTTTTGTTGTTTCTCCTATGATGCCAAAAACATACTAATATAAACTTGAGAGATAATTAAAACAAATTAAACTACTTAGCTAAACTTATTAAATTTATTAGTCAAATTTTGTAATATATCATTAAAATTCATTAATATGTTAGAGGGAGGGGATATTATACCCTTAGATTAAAGAAATTAATGTTATAAATTAAAAACATTACTATTTCATCTAAAGAATTTCATCTAAATGAAATTATTATTTCATTCTAAGAAGTTTCTATTCCTTAGAAAAGCATAAACCATCAAAAACCAATGTTTTACTTGGCTGGGTTTAAACTTAGCTTCTTTTGTGAATTTTCAAAAATAAAAAAAAATGAAAAATAGTAGAATATGGTTGACAGACTTAAAATGTGCTATAAATATGTGTGTCTGTGGTGGGAGGGATAAACTAAAATCCACAGCTATGGTTTTTAATAATAGCCTTTGAGTAGTCTGGAAGAATTCTCATGGTAGCCAGGTATAATATATCTCAAAGCCACAGTGTAAACACGAGATAAAACTGCCCGAAAGTGGATGAGGTATGCTAGCAAATGGTTATTTATTAACATATACAGTTCAATAAAAAAAATAAGTTGCATTAAAATATACATTATGCTTTGATTTTGATAGCAGAAAAGAAATGCAGCTATTTCTAACACTAATCTGAGTTTTCCACAGGCTCCCTGTAAATCACTGGTAAAGGCTCGAATACTCTGCTCAAGAACCTGCCCATATTTGTGAAACATTTTGTCAAATATCTTTGGGAATCCAATTTAAAATCTGGCTAAATATTTTGATTGGGATTAGCATCAAGTGCAATTAGATATGTAAATGAAGACAGTTCTAAGCTTCAGGAACATATCTGGGTTTTATATTGTTATGTTTATTTCTTCTTTTATTCTTAAATTTGTTTCAGGTAAGTATTTAGCTTGGAAAATACGTTATGATATTTATGCAGTTATATATATTTCCATGAAATCCACTTTTACATTATATGTTAATAATTTAATGTTTTAATTCTCTAATTGAATTAGTATAGTGACTAGTTTCTTTAGGTTTATGCCTTTTCTAATAATAGGCAATTCACATATGATGTGCCTAGTTGAAGAACTTTCAGAACTGAAGATCGAATTTGGACGTGAACTCTGAAATTAATTTTAATTCAGAATTCTGCAATTTATTTATTATTAACATACATTAATACACTGAGTAAGTAGTCTAATTCCTAAATCAGTGATTCAAAGTGCTTCTGTAGCACTAGAATGGTGCAGATAAGTTTTGAATCTTATCTCAACACTCTTTATTTCATGTATGGCTTACATATGTTTTCAGTTCAAATGTTTAGAAAATCTCTGGGTAATAAATTTACAGATGTATTCTCTGTGAAATGTTGCCAACTCTTTTAATATATATAAAGATATTTAATAATAAATTGATACTTTAGCATTGATCATTTGTAAGTATACTGAAAAATTTAATGTTTAGGATTGAGGTATATTTTGGAAATAGAAAATGAGATAAGAATGAATGTTTAATTGTGAATTTCATTTTTTTAAGGTTTTTATTGTAGTTCCAGTTAGTTAACATAAAGTGTTATATTAGTTTCAGGTACAATATAGAAATTTTATTACTTGTAAATAAGATTCATGATTATCCTTCCTCCTCTGTTAGAATTCATTATTACTTGGATTTTCCCCTTAAACCATTTTTTTCTTAACTCCTGAAAAACGCTTTTCTTTGGGGGAAATGTGACTGTCAATAACTCAGCTTCATGTGATACTATAAAGATAATGGAAGTTGAACATCTTTTTAGTTTTTTTTTTTTCTTAAATATAACTGTAAATCAAGGAAGAAAGAAACTTTGAAAGTCATCTCAGCAAACCTTTGGCAAAAAAATTAAGCATGTGATGGTTTATAAACACAATTGTGTGTATGCAATTAATGTTTATGACAAATAAAGTTAGTTTGTTAGGTAAATATAAGGTATCAAACACTTATTTTATGTTCTTTTCTATCCATCTAAGATAAACGTCATTAAACAAACATTCTCATGCCAATTATGTGATTAAGATCTCATTCTTTAGTCCTTCTTTCTAACAGTTTCTGGCAAATTAAAGATAGCCAGATTTTTTGACAATCCTTCCATCAAGAGATTGGGCCTATGTCTTACACAAATTACAACTGTGAGATAATAATATATTCCCAATGCAAGGAAGGTAATGTAATGAAAAATGGCAAATGATTGTCATAATTTGGACTGCTATAACAAAATACCAAAAATTGGGGGGTATATCAACAACAAAATTTATTTCTCAGAGTTTTGGGAGTCTGAGATCAAGGTGCCAGCATGTTTTAGGCACTGGGAAAAGCCCTTTTCTGGTGATTGCAGGCAGCTGACTTCCTGTTGTATCCTCACAGGTGGAACAGAATTATCTAACTCTCTGGCTTCTTCTTCAAAGGGCACTAATCCATTAATGGAGTTCCACTTTCATGACTTAACTACCTCTCAAAGGCCACACGTCCAGATACTAGCACATTTGGTTAATTGATTCAACATTTGAATTTTGGGAATACCCAAATATTCAGTCCATCGCAATGACAGTAAGTGTTTTCAAGAACGAGGAGCAAGCAGACCAATCACATACTGCTTGGTGAAGATGCTCAAACACACACACTCTGCCGCTAACCACTAAAACATAATATACATGTAATCTATGATACAACAATTCCACATTTAGTATATACCCCAAAAGTAGTGCAAACTATGTTTACCAAAATTATGAATAAGAATGTTAATCACAACATTATTATTTTTTTTAATGTTTATTTATTTTTGAGAGAGGGAGAGAGACAGAGCGTGAGCAGGGGAGGGACAGAGAGAGAGAGAGGGAGACATAGAATCCAAAGCAGGCTCCAGACTCTGAGCTGTCAGCACAGAACCTGATGCGGGGCTCGAACTCACAGACTGTGAGATCATGACCTGAGCCGAAGTCGGACACTTAACTGACTGAGCCACCCAGGTGCCCCATCACAACAGTATTTATAACAGCCAAAAACTGAAAAAAATTCCAGTCAACAATAGAATGGATAAATTATGGTATGATTACAAGTAGAATATTATGCAGCACTGAAAATGAATTATCTGTTAACACAGACAACAAACAGTATGGATAGATCTCACAAATATAAGATAGCAAAATAACTCAAACATGAAAGTGTACAAATTTATATAAAGTTCAAAGTAGGCAAAACAAGTCTATGGTTTAAGAAATCAGAACTGTGGTTACCCTTATGGGGGTATGGTGACTAAAAAGCTCCTCAAGGGACTTCTGGATCATTGATAATGTTTATAAATCTAGGTACTATTTACATCAGTAGTTTGAAAATTCAGCAAACTTTACTCACAATATATGTGTTTTTTTAAATATTTACACTATGAATATTATGCTTCTATTTTTTTTTTTATTTTACTTTAGGTTATAAGGTCTCCAGGTGTTAGCAAAGTGTCCTTTGTTTCTGTTGGAATAATTCAGGTATAAATCACAGATATTTATTTATGTTAAATTCCAGATAGTAATATCTTTTCAAATATGCCTTATTGACAATGTATTTTACAGCACTGAGTTGCAGAAAAAAATATATTAAAAAGACTGTCTATTTCAATACCTATTTTCTATTTTATTTTATTTTATTTATTTTATTTTATTTTATTATTTTTATGCATTTTTAAGTAGGCTCCATGTCTAATGTCAAGCCCTATGTGGAGCTTGAACTCATGACCTGAGATCAAGACATGAACTGAAATCAAGAGTCAGACAACAAGCTGAGGCACCAGGTGCCCCAACAACTATCTTAAAAAGATTTCTTGTATTTCTAAAATAAAGAATATTTATTTAATAATGATAATGATAGCAATGATAATAGTAGAAGCAGTAGTAATGGTGAGTATTTATTAAGCACTAATAGTCAGTGGGTATCATATTATGTTCTTTCTATCAGTTGGCTCATTTAATTCTCCAAAGAACCGAAGAGAGGTGACATTAACAACTTTTGATCATAGAAACAGTATTTGAGGTAACATGCCGCCAAAACATTCTCCTAAGTTTGTTTTGAGTTTTCCATTTGTATCTTCATTTTGATTGAGTATGTTGATGAGTGGTTCATGGTATAAATTTATGCTGTATTATAGTTGTTCCTTGGTTGTTTTTAGGGACAAGCTCCAATGTTTCTGAATGCATTAAAGTGACTCAGGATGTGTTTCCCATACATAAAGTACAAGAAGTAAATTAATTAGATGGATGAATTAATTAGCCAACCTCTAAGAACTCCTTACATGATACCCATGTATTAGTATCTTTCTCTTTTGCTTGAGTACGAAGTGAACTTTTTAACTTCCAACAGATAGAATATGGCAGAAAGGATGGAATTAGACTGTAGTTTCCATTTGGGGCACATACTATGCCCTTGGACACTTTCTTTCTTGCTCTTTCTTAGCTTGCTTATGCTAGGGGAAGTCAGACCCCATGTTATGAGGCATATGTCAAAAAGCCCATGTGGCCAGGAAACGAGGCCTCCCAAAATCATATGGATAAACATAGACTCAACCACCACCCAACTCTGCAATTGAATTTCCAAATATAACCACAACTGTAAGCCACAACTTGCCAGTAAGTTGCCAGTAACAACTTGCACATGAAGGCACTGTGGCAAAGGCACCCATCTAAGCTGCCCCTGGATTCTTGACCCTATATCACACAAACTGTGGGATACCAAAGATTTTCTGGTAATTTGTTATGTAATAATAAATAACCAATATAGACTTTGGTACGTGTAAGTAGCAGTAACAAACACCTAAAATACGGAAGTGGCTTTGGGACCGAGCAACACTTTTAGGAAAGTGTTTGCAAAAAAAGTAAAAATGCTTAGAACACACCATGGGATTTTAGACTTGAAGAAGTTGCTGGTGAGTGCTTAACGGACAATGACACCTCTCTTTAAAAAAAACGTAGAAATGGGTATCCTTGTTATGCAGCAGCATAACATTTAAATGCAGTATGACAAATATGCCTAACGAACAGAATCTATCTAATATTTTAACCAAAGTCTTGAAGATGTCACATGACTTCTTCTTACTTCTTATAGTTAAATGTGAGAGGAACAGAGAAATTGAAGAAAAACTACTAAATAAAAGGGAGTCAGGCTCAATAATTTTGAAAATTCTCAGCCCCTTAAGATGATATTTGATACTAAAATAAAGAAGTAACTTCCAACAAATGACATCCAAGCAAAGTTCTGCAATCCAGGGTTCTGCAATAAAAACATTACGTAATTAGGAAGTAAAAGACATAAACCCTGTAAAGATTTTAAACGTACGCATCATAGGCCCTCTCAATTACACAGTAGGGCTTCTAAGAAAAATAAGAACATTGTCTCTCAGTAGAAGGCCAAGGTAAAAAGTGGTTGATCTTGAAAAGATCTGTAGGGGAGGCTTTTGTCTAATTCAGTAGTCTCCAAGAAGATTCCCAGAAGATCCATATATTTCCTAAATGAGTTACATATGCAGAAGCATCACCAGCACTTACTGAGGGAAGACAGAAACAGTACAAAGTAAATAAAGTTGTTGGACCCTCTCAAACACACTGGCAGGGAGTAGGCTCAAATTGCTGCTCAATAGTACACACAAGCTAAAAGAAGCATTGAAAAGGAAGGATAATTCAGGGGATAGAACTATGATTCCAAAGAGTGACACAAAAAGCATTAGAGAACGATTGCAGGGAGTTGTAACCTACTCAAAAAACTTCCAATATTTGCTGCCTGGATAGAACTATATGGGACAGTGACTCCTTTGTTCCTCCAATCATTCCCATTTTTAAACAAGAATGTCTACCATGGTTATCCTACGCCTATCCCATCATTTCCATTGAGTGGGTCAGAAGACAGATAATCTGCCTCCTTAATTTTGTAGGTGGAGTTCGAGTGGAACAGTACTTAAGAAAAAATACTTAAGGAACCAGGGAGCCTCATTCATACCTAGACCTGGTACAGAAAATGAGACTCTGGATTTTAAGCAGATGAGTTTTGAAAACCTTCAACAGGGGTGTGTATATTATATTACATATGGGAAGGACTGGGTGCTAGATGGAAGACTATGGTAGGTACCATTAAAAATGGCCCCCAATTCTCCATCTTCCTGGTATTTACAGCCTTGTGTAATTATATCCATTTATTTGTATTCAGATATTGAATATAAATATGCTATCATTTTAGTAATATATGATGCTGGACTTTGTTGAAAAGATTTGAAAATAAGGAAAACATAAGGAAAGAAAAAAAAAGAAATGAAAAGTTTATCCATAAATTTACCATAGGAAAATGTTTTTGCATTTCTTCCCAGTCTTGTGTCATTTTCTATTTTTTAAAACAGTCATACAATGTTCACAAAACAGTGATAAACATTTCATATTTAATCAAATTTCAGGCAATTGTGTGCATTGGTAAGTTTTTTCCTTAGACGCCATGAAAGGGCATAATGGTTTATTTTCTATGGTTAAGATTTTACTTACAGATAGGTATAAGATGTGAACCCAAAGTAGCATTTAGTCTAATGCTATTAATACATTGAAGCTCTTGTTTCAAATAAGTCCCTTATCAGTAAGTACATAATATGAAATTATTCAATTAGTGAAATTATTGTTAGAATATAATTATGAAATGTCACGACTGATATTTTTCAAATATATCATGAATGCTGTCTTTTCAAAGTGATTACCTAGTTGTCTGCAAACTTATATTGACGATCCTGCCACTGTTCAAACTATTTGAGGAGTCTTTCTTTTAAATTTGTTTCCAAATTAGAGGTGCCTAGGTGGCTCAATTGGTTAAGTGTCCAACTTCGGTTCGGGTCATGATCTCACAGTTTGTGAGTTTGAGCCCCGTATCAGGCTCTCTGCTGTCAGCACAGAGCCTGCTTTAGATCCTCTGTCTCTCTCTCTCTCAAAAATAAATAAATATTAAAAAAAATTAAAAAATAAATAAAAAGTAAATTTGTCTTTAAATTAGTTATTGAAATACCTTCAATATTTATATAGCTTCCTAATTAGAAGGTAGACTTAATTTCTGAAAATATGCCCAAGGCATTGTGGGGAAAGTCTGGGTAAACAAACTGGGAAATATTTTTATTGAATACAGATATTTTCTATATACCTTGAAAACTTCTATGAGCTAAATTCAAAATGAGAAGAAATGAGGTTTCAACAAGAAAAGCTTCATTACAACATGGCTTATTCTTTCAAAGTTAGCACTGTAAAGTTGAATATTCATTTGAGTCTGTAAGCTTGGTATGCTTATAAAAATAATCCGTCACATTATAATCACATCTAATACATTTCACTAATTGTGTCTTTATGGCTTAATAGAGTTATTTTTTTTTCCCAAAAGCATTCAACTTAGACAACATTAATGAGATCAGACCTAATGTGGAATAGACTCAGTGAAATGAAAAATTAGGTTAGCTTGATTTAACACAATTGGCCAAAAGGCCAAACTAAATCCTTTTTTTAAAAGATAGATTCCGTGTCTCTATCCTGTCCTCTTAAGACTTGATACACTTGTAGTTTGTTCTGACAATGAGGTATTTAGTTATTATAGTTTTGCATGCATCTCTGACGATGTTAACTAACTACGACCTTGGGCAAGTTGTTTTACCTCTCTGTGCCTCAGTTTCTTATTCGGTACAATAGAAATAATATTTACTTTGTGTTACTTTTGAAAGGATTAAAATAAGTGACTCTATCATAATGCTTAGTGGAGTGCTTCCTACATAAGCACTTAATAATATTTAGCTATAATTATAATCATCTTTCTATTTAATTAATTTCTTAATTATCCTACTCCCTCCCCAACTTTCCTCTCACATCTTCTTAAGCCTA
The DNA here is from genome assembly GCF_018350175.1 of Felis catus. Lineage (NCBI taxonomy): Eukaryota > Metazoa > Chordata > Mammalia > Carnivora > Felidae > Felis > Felis catus. The sequence goes on along the minus strand of NC_058368.1, from coordinate 216,468,784 downwards.
ATGTCTTATAAAATACCATTTGTCAATGTTTTCATCCATGGATGTCCACATCTATTTCCCACTCTTGACCTATTCTTTCTTTATATGTTTATGAATTCAATTTATGTACAGCCATACCTCACAGACTGAAAACCAATTTGTCTTTTTCAGGTGATTTTTTATATCTAAAGCTGATTTATTGGGTAAACCAGAATAGTAAACTAGCAGAAGTCAACTTTATTTTTTATTGCTCTCACTCTCAGGTTGTTCTTCAAATCATCCTTCCCTGACTCAAACGCTCAGGCATATCTCTTCGTTTTTCTACTTACCTTCATTTACTAACAAGCCGTATGCGGTTCTCAGATATTAAAGACCGTGGTCAAGCCTAATATTAAAACCTCAATTGATCCTTCAGTTTCAGCTTTTATTCCACACTCCTGTTAACTCCACCTGAATTTGGTTTTATGCCTGTAGTAGGACACGACAGGATTATTGTATTTATTCCACTTTCAGGTTTTTTTTTTTTTTTTTTAATTCTATCTCGTCATTTACTTTTAGCCTTCAGATTCTAGAATGGTAACAGGAAGCAAAGGGAAGGAGGGGTTAGGAGACTGGTTAAAATCTGATCCTGGAATCTTCTTCAGTGCTCTGCTTCATTCGACTTTTTTGTGATTTTTTTGAAGGCTTTTTTGAGAACCTTCCACTGCATTTCTTTATGATACAAGCGGTTCGGTTTCCTACTGATCAACTTTCGTAATCACTCCCCAGTTGTCTTTTTTGATGGGTGACTCACACTGGCACTGGGTTCACTTGGGCTAGAGTATTTTCAAGGTAGGTCAAACTCAGCTATCGTCCATAAGGCCCACCTGAATCTTGAGGACACCTGACAAAATCTGGAAGGTCAAGTTGCTCTCTCTGCATTCTGTTATCCTACTTGGACATAGTAAGTCCGTTAGGTGTAGAATGATCCAGGAACAAGTCTGGCACTAACTAATCTCAGTACACTAAGATCTCTGGGGGGCCCAGGTCATGTTTTCCGATGGCTTCTCATTAAATCACTCCCTTTCTTGGTTGGAGGCAAGGAGGGAGGAGGCATGCACTGACATTCCCCAATAAAAAGGAGGAAATAAAAATGCTTAGCATTCAACTAACTTCCCCCAAATAAGTGTCCACAATTTAAACTTTTTTACTTCATTTTATACATCCTTAAACTGAGTGATAAACTTATGACCATCCCTTAGCCTTGCAACACCATTACTTTTTCTGATTTCAAGGGTCTCAGCCAAAATTCTGAAACAACAGATACATTTCACTTAATATCCAGCTGCCTCGTCATGCCCTCCTTCATTATATATTCAATTCATAATTTTAACCCGAGCACTAATTCTTATTCCCATTATTTCTAAGTACTTAGGAGAGAACATTTTATTATATACCCCCTGATACTGATAGTAGTTAACAGTTTTTAGTTACAATTTAGTCACTAATTAGCTGAATTATCTAAGGCAAGTTAATAATAATGGAACGGTATGAAAGTTTAAAAGCCCAAATCTGGTCAAATTTGTATATGGAGTGGGACTTGCTGAGTTTTCATTCTTGTCGCATGCGTAAGTTGTGTGACTTTAGAGCACTTAAGTCTCTCTAACCTTTAGTTCCTCTTCTGTACAGTACGTATATTAAAGCCACATAACATGTGAAAATCCTCTCAGAGCCCGCATGTTAATCCTTTGGCGCAGTGTGTGCACGATAGAAACACTTAGCATTTCGTGAGCACTCATAGTTTCTCTGAGTATCCCCCTCCCCCCTCCTGTCTCCCTCATCTTCCTTTTGTGCAACTCCCCACCTTCAGAACCACAGGCGGCCAGCTTTTCCAGCTCCCTCCTGGAGCACAGTCTCAGGACAGGCATGCGTTGTGAACATGGGCCACAAGCCTCTTTTCTGAAACTTTTGAGAAGTGGAAGTGGAAAAACAAAAAGAAAAGTCTTGCAGAGACAGATGGCGTGTGGGCCACACGGGCACTTGTCTTTAGTTTTTATTGTTCTCTGGGCACCTGGTCTCCAATCTCTTGTCCTTCCTCTGAACCTCTGATTGTCTCTATTTCTTAAAATAGGTAGAATCATTTTATGAGGCATGGGATCAAGAGTACTGGCAGATTCAATTCATTATTGTTACTCTTATATCTGTCTTAAGTTACTTCTGAGGAAAAGGTATGCATTAGCCAGGCATTCAAGATGTAATATTTTATGCAGCTGAATTGTTCCTATAACCTTCTTCCATGAGTCTTTGCAGCTCCCTTTCCTCTGTTAGTCTTTTTTTTTCCCGTCAAGTTAGATAATATACAGTGGTTTGGGGGAGTAGAACCCAATGACTCACCTCTTACATATGACACCCAGTCAGTGCTCATCCTGAAGAGTGCCCTCCTTAATGTCCATCACCCATTTAACCCACCCCCATCAACTCTCAGTTTGTTCTCTGTATTTAAGAGTCTCTTATGGTTTGCCTCCCTCTCTCTTTTTATCTTATTTTTCCTTCCCTTTCCCGATGCTCACCTGTTAAGTTTCTCAACTTCCACACTAGTGACATCGTATGATCTCTATTTTTCCCTGAACTATTTCATTTAGCATAATACTGTTCGTCTTCATTTTAAAAAATTAATGTTAATTTTTATTTTGAGAGAGAGAGAGAGAGAGCTTGAGAGGGAGAGGGGCAGAGAAAGAAGGAGACACAGAATCCGAAGCAGCCCCCAGGCTCTGAGCTGTCAGCACAGAGCCCGATGTGGGGGTCAAACTCACAAAGCGTGAGATCATGATCTGAGCCCAAGTCCAAGGCTTAACTGACTGAGCCACCCAGGCGCACCTACTATTGAAATTTCTACTGAAGAGTTCTTCAAATTTCAGGCGTTGGTCCTTCTTGGCCACGTGCTCCTCTTTGGCATTGACTTCCAGCAACTATTTTTTCTGCCAGTGGAAGCTCTTTAAATATCTATATTTTTATCCTGAGTCCCATGCCTACATTTATCTGTCCAGTAATTACAGAATGCCTATTTTTGGATTTTAGCAAATTTCTTAAAAATAAAAATATGTAAGTAATTTTAAAAATTGGAAGAATTTACTCAATTTGATTGTACCTCCTTCTTCCACACGTATTTCCTTTCCAACGTGTTTTCTATATCTTGTGAAACAACGCTGTATTCTATCAGTGAGCCACACAGGAACGTTTAGGTACAGTTTCTTCAAATTTCCATAGCCTATTACTTGTAAATCTGAGTGATATGACTTGGCAAGGTCTTCTCCTTCACCTTTCCCTTTGCAATATACCGTTGCCTTAATTTGCTGCACGATCTCCTTCCTGAGTTTGGGTTTGATTTCTTACCACTTTTCAAGCCTCCATTGTCCACTCATTCAAAATACATGAATTAGTCATTCTGCTACAAGAATAAGTTCTTCAAGCAGAAACCTAAACTTTGCTTGTTTTCTATTTCCTTCAAACACCTTCAGTGACGTCAGGCTGCACATGGAAGAGCTGACTCACAACAGTCATGTCTTAAGTGTTTTGAGTAAAATTTGTAGCTGGAAAGAAAATGAATTTTACTGTGATATAATCACAACTATGCACGGAACTCTTTTCCGTGCATCACACACTTTGAAAGTCCCATCATTCCTTTTGGTTGTTTCTCCTTCCTTCTCCTCTCCATTTTACAATCTCCATAGTACATTTTACTTTTATTTTTTTTAACATTTATTTATTTTTGAGAGAGAGAGACAGAGAGACAGAGAGACAGAGAGACAGAGTGTAAGCGAGGGAGGGACAGAGAGAGAGGGGGACACAGCATCCCAAGCAGGCTCCTGGCTCCAAGCTGTCAGCACACAGCATGACACGGGGCTAGAACTTAAGAGCCATTAGATCATGACTGAGCTGAAGTCGGACGTTTAACCCAGTGAGCCACCCAGATGCTGCATATATTCTACTTTTAAACCATACTTCCAGCTCCCAAGTTCCATCTTAAACTGGTGGAGTATCTTAGACATCATTTCTTAGCTGCATTTTGGTGGGGCAAAATCAAAATGTTATTGTATATGGATAGAGCGTAGGTTTGTTAGTCTTCAGAATCTGCAATCGCATTATTCTCTTGCTAAGTGTCCTATGAGACAGTTGATATTTCAGGTAACAAAGGTTCTGTATCTCTAATCAAATATCCTTTAATTAGTGGTAAGCAGTATCCTAAAAGGGAATGAAGGCAAAGATCCCATAGTTACAGGTATGGAATAATTTTAAATTTCCTCTGCTGATGTTTAATTTTGGCCCCTGGCATGATTTCTAATTTATTTTTCTACCATAATATCCTCTGGTGAAGACTGCAAGTTACGTGAATATATTTCCTTTATTTAGAGATCTTCTTTAAAGATTTTTATTTAAGGCTATGATTTTCCAGTCTATGAGATTTACTTCAGAGTCTCTCTTACATTTACATATTCAATGTGACTAAGATTTGGACTATGAGATGGAAATAGAGGTGTGGATGGGACTTCAAAAAATTATCTTTATAAGAAGTGGTACATGTGTTCTTTTTCCTCTATAAAAAGAAACTTTCCTTATTTTTCTAGCCTACAAAGTAGCCATGATGATAAAACTCAAGTAACTTTCTGGGATCAGGAGATGATGTTTATATTTTGCAGCTGATTTATAAAGATAACAGAGAATAGAGATAAAAGAACCCCGAGTCCTCTAGAAACAACTACATGAGCCCTGAACTGCCCTCTTCAGAATATTGTTTACATGATAGAGAAACAGATTTGTATTTTTTCCCCAACAGTGTTCTATGTAGTTGATCCCAATCCCAAATATTATACCTTCCCATTTCTCCATTTATTTCCTCTCTAACCCTGTTCCATATGCACACACATACCTGAAAACACCTGCTAATTTGGAGCTAATTCATATATAAAGCCAACTGGGTGCATCTCATCCCAACTCTGAATTCAGTGACATCACACTGGGAGCTTGAAATCAGCAATAGTTCTCATTTTTACTAGAGAACTTAGTGAATATGATACATCAGGTCTCATATTTTTTTAAATCCTAGACCACAGTTATTAAACCCAGCACACTGCTATACTGCTGTGCACACTGCACACACATGCACACACACACAGAACCAGCCCAAGCTACAGTACACAGTCTATCATTCTGGACATGTAGACTGTACTCGTCCATTTATTTTTCTTTTCTTATTTTTTTTAATATGTATTTATTTTTGAGAGAGAGAGAGTGAACAGGAGAGGGCCAGAGAGAGAGGGAGACACAGAATCTGAAGCAGACTCCATGTTCTGAGCTGTCAGCACAGAGCCCAACTCAGAGCTCGAACTCAGGAACCCCCACAAGATCATGACCTGAGCCGAAGTCGAATGCTTAACTGACTGAGCCACCCAGGTGCCCCACCCTTTTCTTTATCTTCATTTATTCATCTACCCTCAGAAGACTGTGCATCCATAGTCTGTCCATGTCACTATATCAACCTTTGCTTAGTAAATATCAATTTATTTTTCAAGACCCTGTATAAAATAGTCACTTTAAACGCTGTTTCCACATGTAATGGTTCATCTAAGAATTAAATTCACCTTCCCTGTTCTCCTATTGAAATTTATTTGTGCCATTACATTACTCATTAGAGTTTTCTCTGCATTATTATTCACCACCCCCGCCCCCAACCTTCCGCCAGTAAGTCGAGATCTCCTGGAGGGGAGAGAAAGTACATCATTTCTTTTTACTTAAAGTGCCTACCAAAATTTCTTTCACTCAGTTGAAACTGAACAAAAGATTTCTGAGCTTAATTGGCTTTATTACTAGTTTGGAAGCATCCGTGGATGAAGGGTAATTTTATTTTTCTTACAACTTTCTAGGATAGTGCTGGTTTTACAGAAAAGAAGTACATATTTCTTTTGTTGTTGTTATTTTCATTATTATTTAAATGTTTCAAATGAGTTAATATTATACAGCATAAATTATTAATAAAAAAGATCAAGCACATTGATCTCTGAAACAAGTTTCTCTGACTTTTGAAATCATAACCTTCTTCATGTTCTGGCTCATTTTTATTCCATTTCAGACACATCACTTAAGTTTACATATGCATGGTGTGATGATTAAATAAAAGGTGATGCTATTCAGAAAACAGTTTATTTTCTTTTTTTTTTTTTAAGGAGGGGGAGTGTACATCCACGAGCATAGCAAATGAGAGATGGCAGAATAAGGAGGGAGAGAGAGAATCCTAAGCAGAATCCACCCTTAATGCCGAGCCTGACAATGAGGGGCTTGATCTCCTGACCAGATCATGACCTGAACCAAAATCAAGAGTCAGGGGCTGAGCAGATTAAGACACACAGGTGTCCCCAGAAACCAACAGTAGTTGGTTTCATACTATATTTACTAGTCAATCCCTTAAAAACTTAAAAGTAATTTCAGTAAACATTAGATAACATAGTCCATTGTGTATTAATTTTGCATTATATTTTTGAGTACATTGTTTATGTTTCCTTTTTTTTTAATCCTTCGAGTCATTCATTTCCAGGTAGAAAATATCTAATTTAGTAAGTGAGACAAGGCAAACTTTTATTTATTTACTTAAATTATAGGTAATATAATTTGAATATACATATAATATACATATATATGTGTATAATATTTAATTTATTTTTATTTATATAACATATATATAAATGAAACCTAACTATTAAGAAGAATGAAATGAGATAGTACATCATTTGCATCATATTCTTGCCTGAAATTTTCTAAGACTTATCATGGAGGGCTCTTATGAATACAGACTTTTAAATATTTGCCACTGAAAATGTTTGCATGTGAAAACATTTTTAATAAATGTATTAAAAGAAAATAAGAGATCAATCCCCAATCTACATTTAACTAGTTTTGTGCCTAAACTTGCTTGAGATGCATTTTCCTTTAATGAATCATAGTAAGATTGCTTACGGTACGTACACAATGGGAAATGAAACAATGCTAAGAAATATATTTTTTTAATACGTGTTACATTTTTCCTGGGTGCTAAGAATGAACTCTAACCACCTTTACCATTCTTCTTTTGTAACCAAAACTGATGTAGCTTTTAACATTATTGACTACTTCCTACTTTAAATATTCTCTGTCCATCCTTTCATCTACATTAGGATTTTCAAAAAAAAGAAAAAAACAGAATTAATATGCTATATGTAACCAAAAGATAGGTAACTGATGGATGTTACCTAAAAACCTAAAACTAACTTCAGTACATATTAGGTAACACTGTACATTTTATATTAACTTTACACTGTATTTTTGAGTGAAATTTTTTGGTTTTGTTTTGGTTTTGTTTTCTACTTCAAGTCATTTCCTTCCAGGTAGATGGAGAGAGAGAGAGAGAGAGAGAGAGACAGAGAGACAGAGAGACAGAGAGACAGAGAGATAGAGAGACTGTAAGGAATTGGTTCATGTGAGTGTGGTGGCTGACAAGTGCCCAGATCTGTAGCCGTTAAGCTGGAGACCCAGGAGCACTAGTGATATAGTTCTGGTCCAAGTTCAAGGGCCTGACAAGCAGAAGAAGAGATGATATAGTTCCAATCTGAAGGCTAGCATACTTGAGGTCCAAGAAGAGCCAATGCTTCAGTTTGAGTCTGAAGGTAAGAAAAAGCTGATACCCCAGTTCAAAGACAGTCAGACAGGAGGCAGTCGTTAGCCACAGGAGGTTCTGCCTTTTCCTTCTGGTCTGGCCTTCAGCTGATTGCACAAGGCCCACCCACATTATGAAAGCAAAGTACTTTACTAAGTATATCGATGTCAATGTTAATCTGGTCCAAAGACATACTCACAGACATAGCCAGAATAACCTTTAACCAAATGTCTGGGTATTCCATGGCCCAGTGAAATTGATCATAAAAGTTAAACACACTATATGTGATATTCTCTATCTCTGGCCAAGTCTTAAGGGATTCCTCTTTCTACAACTGTCTTCAAGAGTTTTCTACGAATGCTTTTCAGGGTGATCTCATACACACACATAACAAAAAAGATTTGAACAGTTACATCAGAATAAAATTAATATCTATCACTCAGCACCAATCTTTATAAATTACTGAATGGATACCAACACCGAGCACAAATGAACCGTTGTGCAATTGAAGAAATCTGATAACACAGATTGCGACTCTCAAAATTGCCCTTTGCTCCCATTGTATGAACGTGTTTAGTTTCAGATTTAAAAGATAAGTTACTTTCTAAGCAATATATGAAGAAACAATGATTATGCAAAGGAACCCTATTTCCATAAATACAAAAATTCCATTTTTTTATAATAAGTTACCTACACAAAGAATATGCTGCAAAAATATTTTATAAGTTGGATTCTTCATTGTCTTTCTGCTGGCAAATAAGGTTAATATATATTCCAGAAAGGTTGATCTGTAGCAGACTCACAAGATTGTACAGAGGTTATTCCTCTTCCCAGAGGGCCCTGATAGATAAGAAATGAATTAAAAGCTTGTACCTGACCTTAAAATGGGAGGATTATCCTAGATTATAGAAGTGAATCCAAGGTAATTGGATGAGTCCTTAACAGTGGAAGAGTCAGTGAGAGAAGGGGTTGCAGAGAGGTTGTTGAAGATGTCCAGAGGGTGGGAGAGATTCCATCCATCATTACTGGAGGGACTGACATAAGGGAAGCATGGGAAGAAATGAAGACAGCCTCTAGGAGCAAAGACTGACCGCTGGCTGACAAGTACTGAGGTAATGGGGACATCAGTCTTATAACCACAAGGTCCAGAATTGGACCACAACCTGAATGAATTTGGATGCAGATTGTTTTCAACACCTTACAGTAAGCTCTTGGCTGACACCTTGATCATGGCTTTGTGAAATGTCGATCAGAAAAACCATGGGGCTGGGGCGCCTGGGTGGCGCAGTCGGTTAGGCGTCCGACTTCAGCCAGGTCACGATCTCGCGGTCCGTGAGTTCGAGCCCCGCGTCGGGCTCTGGGCTGATGGCTCAGAACCTGGAGCCTGTTTCCGATTCTGTGACTCCCTCTCTCTCTGCCCCTCCCTCGTTCATGCTCTGTCTCTCTCTGTCCCAAAAATAAATAAACGTTGAAAAAAAAAAAAAAAAAAGCCCATTTATCTTAAAAAAAAAAAAAAAAGAAAAAAGAAAAACCATGGGGCCAACCAGGCCTTCTGACCTACAGAACGATGAGATAATAAATAGGTGTTACTTTAAGTCACTAATGGTAATTTACCATGACAGGAATAAAAAAGTGAATGCAATTTTCAAAATTAAACTTATTTTCTTACAGCTCCTTTTATTCATCTCTCAACTCCTTTTTACTTTTTCAATCTCAGACGGGGTGGGGGCAGGGACTCATTTTAATTTGGTTCAATAGGCTCTTCAATCACCTGTGAAATCCCATTGGCAACAAACCTGAAACTTTTTTTTTTTCCTCCTTCATTGTTGTGGGGGAATCTCTTGTTTTACTCTTTGGCCTCTCCCTTCTCACTTTGAGACAAATTTCTCTGGTCCTCCCTCTTTTAACTCTTTTAATCAGCACTGCACAAGGAATCCCTGCTCCTCTACACGCAAATTGTCCAGCCAACCGGGAAATCCCTCTCCAGGGCAAAGAGAGGTAGGAGTGAGCAAAGGGCACCTTCAAGGGCAGCGTTTTACCCCATACACGGTGGCAGGGAGGCGGTGCTGGCAGTGGCTGTACCCTTCCAGCTCCTTCACCGCTACTCTGCCAGTTCCTTGCTCCTGGGTCCCAAGGTATGCACCAGCTCAGCTGTTAGCTGGTGCCCAGAGCGGGCGCAGTGGCGCCTCCTCAGCCCCTCCCTTGGACACCAGAACCCGGAGGGGACAGCACAGCGGGGAGGAGGGACCAGGACTCACATGGTTTTCAGAGTCCAAGAGCTGGTGTTGGGAGGGGCTCCTTCCCAGCACGTACTGTCTTCATCCTCCCAGCCAGAGGTGGTGCACCCAAGCTTACCCACAGGCCAACTTGAGTGCTCCTGGGGGAACAAGGCTGAAGAACCCATGCCACCAAATATAGAAATATCCTCGAACCTTCTGAGAACTGTGGCATGCATCTGCTGTGAAACACGCAGAGCTGGTCACCTTGCTAACGCTACGGTACGGTTAGTTAGCTGTTTTCCAGCCCCTTTGGAAATGCAGTGGCGGGTGGCAGCCCTCAATCAGCTTGGTCCTCTCTACCCGTGCCCCTGAGGGACCAATGCAAGGACACACCTCGGCTTACTTCCCCACTTTTTTTCCCAACTGAAACAGTTATTGAATTCACCCACTCACCTCTTTCTTCCACCCATTATGCTAGTTTATTCACTCTCTTCCCTCTTCTTAATATCTAAACCAGATTCCATCTTTATTCACTATTTGCTGTCTGACAAATTCTCTGTTCTGAAGAGTAAAAATTGTAAAAGAGAATCCTACATACAGAACCCTCTGAGGCTCTCTTTTTGACTGAAGGATAAAAATAACTTCAGGGCTCCTGGGTGGCTCAGTTGGTTAAGGGTGGGACTCTCAATTTCAGCTCAGGTCGCGATCTCGTGGTTCCTGAGATCATGCCCTACATCAGGCTCTGCGCTGACAGTGCAGAGCCTGCGTGGGATTCTCTTTCTCCCTCTCTCCCTGTGTCTCTCTGCCCCTCTCCAGTTTGGGTTCTCTTTTTATCTCTCTCAAAAATAAACTAAAAAAAAAAACTTAAAAAAATAATAACTTCTTAACAGCTTGTCAGCCCCTTCGTTAACAGTTTCGTAAGAAGTATCAGTAGAAACCCATGAAAATTACCTCACTCCCACATTCGGAGGAGAAACTCAGAATCAAAACCACATCCAAGGGGTGAGGAGTGGAGCACGAGCTTAGAACCACCAGCAAAGATTTAAATAATGCATTCAGTTTATGTATCTTTTTCCCATCACAACAAAGAAAAAACAATGACTGCCACAGCAAATATGTCTCTGAAAAACTACCAAGCACTTGAAGTCTTTGCTCTTTAAAGTCACCCAATTGGGAAAGGAGCCACACCAATGAATAAGTGTCAACCAACTTACAATCACACTGAAGTAATCCCACCTCTACAATTAACACCAACCTGCTTTTATCTCTGAAAAACTACTAATCCTTCAAGTCCATACGTTCCAAAGCTACATAAGATGGCAATTTGCTTTGCTCAGAAAGACTATCCTTTAATAGGAGAGTTTTCTAAAACCACAGGAGGCAACGATTTGTGTGTGTGTGTGTGAGTGCACATGCATGTATTTCGTTTTGGATACCAACTGGTATTCTCTTCTTTTGACGGGGTACAATGATCTGGGGTCAGTAAATGACTTGGCTGTCAGTATCAAGATCGAAAGATCTAGGACAACAGTTTAAGAGTGATGTGGATGGACACAAGGAGAGAAAACAAAATGTGATGATGATTGTGTCTCCTGTTAATGCTGATCAGAAACTATTCATCCTTAAAGAGGCCTCAACAATAAAAAAGACAGGTATATAATCCTATGACCATAACCATTTGGTCCTAATGATAGAGATAAAGGATATGTATGGAATCACCAAAATAAATACTCTCTCATAAAGACTAATTCACCTACCCCCACTGGGGATATCCCAGCCCAGCATGAATAGAAACCAGCACTGTGCCTTTAATACAGCATAATTCCAGAGAGTGAAAGATAGATGTCATGAGACCTCTTCCGTTGTGAAAGGGACAGCAATTTGACACCAATTTATTTTTTTTATTTTATTTTCAACATTTATTTATTTTTGGGACAGAGAGAGAGAGAGAGAGAGAGAGAGAGAGAGACAGAGCATGAACGGGGGAGGGGCAGAGAGAGAGGGAGACACAGAATCGGAAACAGGCTCCAGGCTCTGAGCCATCAGCCCAGAGCCTGACGCGGGGCTCGAACTCACGGACCGCGAGATCGTGACCTGGCTGAAGTCGGACGCCCAACCGACTGCGCCACCCAGGCGCCCCTATTTTTTTTATTTTAAAAAAAAAAATTTTTTTCAACGTTTATTTATTTTTGGGACAGAGAGAGACAGAGCATGAACAGGGGAGGGGCAGAGAGAGAGGGAGACACAGAATCGGAAACAGGCTCCAGGCTCCGAGCCATCAGCCCAGAGCCTGACGCGGGGCTCAAACTCCCGGACCGCGAGATCGTGACCTGGCTGAAGTCGGACGCTTAACCGACTGCGCCACCCAGGCGCCCCAGACACCAATTTTTAATATTGGTCCATTTTCCCTGACTGTATTGCCTCTCAAAACATTAACAATATGAAGACTTAAAAAAATGCTTCATCTATTTCTGTGATATTTTACATAATTTTGTCTCTAAATAATTAACTATGTTAATATCACAGGAAGTATTATAATGGGGACATGACCTCAGAATCCACTTGAAAGCTAAACTGAAGGTATTATCTCCTAAGTGGCTAGAGACTCATTGAGAATTTTTAAAAGTTTGGAAGTCACATTTTGAAAGCTGTTATTTAGAGAAATTAAACACTCATTTAGGAGGGAATGATGCAGAAAAGATTTGTGTATGGTTGCCAGAAGCAAGGCTATTTCAGTAATCCAGGTGTGAGATGATGAGTTCCAGAACTAAGGTGGTGGGAGTCAGCAAGTAAATAAAACAACACATTTAAAGACATTTAGGGAGAAGAACTGACAAGGTTTGATTGCCTATTAGAAATAAGTAATTAAAGAAGGAAATGTATTAAGAATAACTCAATACTAAACTGTACACAAATGATTTGCTTTCCGAAAATCATCTTTTCTATTTCATAAAGTTAAATGACCATATAGAAGTGGCTATAATGTGATAGACAAAATGGAGATTTAGAAGGTGATCAAATTATTCAATAAAAGATATTAATTGAGAGTCTGTTTTAGGACAGGCACTAAACAATAGGCCAAAGCTTAGAGTGACTAACGACTAACTATGAATAACACAGACAAAACATACTTGCTTTAATGGGCACTTATTTAGGTGGGGAGCGGGGCAAATCAAGATAGCTAATTCATTTTCATAGCATTTTAGAAGATTATAAGTGCAGTGGAAAAAACAGATCCTGCTGAAAAGGTTCACAAGTTTTGGGATGTGTAAAATTTTGAGTAGAGAGATTAGAATAAGCCTTGCCGAGAAGGGACATTGGAGCCAAGCCTAGAAGTGAGTGAGTGGGATGTATGGTAAAGAGCAGTCTGAGTAAAATGAACAGCTGATGGGGAGACACTGATACAGAGTTTCACAAAGGACACAGAAGCCAGCGGCAGATTAAAGAAACTCCCACTGGCGATGTTTGCACAATTTGAGCATCTAATTGTATTTTCTTGGATATGTGTCTACTGGTTTCTGAGCCCATCCTTGATTTCTGATGCACAAAATTATTGGAGGCTTAGTTTGTATGTTTTGATTCTCCGGACCCCAAATCACTTATGGGTTAAAAAAAAACTTGCAGATAGTTTTCAAAAACATGACAGGGGTCTAGTCATGTTCACTGTTGGTGCGTTATTATTACTTCTAAGCCTTCTTGGTGGCCTATCTTATCTGCTCATCTGTTTTTCGTTTTTTTTTTTTTTTTTTTTTTTTTTTTTTTTTTTTATCTATAAGCTTATGTCATGTTTTTCATTCCAAGCCTTCTCACTTTACCCTTATTGGTATCTATAGCTCCCTTTGCCTCCAGAGACTCTGAATTCCCAACTACAAAGGTGTTTTATTTCCTTTTGCAATGTACACAAAATAGAATAGGGATTGCTTCACCAATATCACGACTGATAACATACCACCCAAGTTCAAGATTCCTTTTCTCTTTTTGTCCTTCAGGCTACATCCTGTAGAGGAAGTGCAATCAAAGTATAGTGTTCAAAATTACTTGAAATAATTAGTTCCCTGTGTGTAGGTGGATGCATATATTCTCTGCATATTATAAACTTGATGTAGTTATGTTTTTCTACTTGTATTTAATTTTAGCTTTATCCTCCTGTTTGATACAATTTAGATTTAATTGCATTGTTTGACTTTGGGAGTAATTAACATAATTCAAATATCAAAGTTTCATTCCATTCTCTATCCCTGCTATCTACCATTGCTGTTCTTATTGATAAATGATTTAATTGAATTAGCTTTGTGTTTATGATGTGAATTGCTTTTCTTTTTTTCAAAAATGAGATCACACATACATATTCATGTCTTATTTTTTTGATTTCCTTACAACAAAATGCAGTTTATATATGTATATGGTATCTATCTAATTGCCCATTGCTTTTTTGATAACAAGTAACATTTTGTCCTAAGAATTACACTAGATCAAAAAAGTATTTTCACTCTATTTTACAGCCTTATAGTATTCCATTGATATACAGTTTCGCTATACTCCATAGCTATATGGCCCATAGCTATATAGTTAAAAACCATAGTTTTCAACCAATGTCATGTCCGGTTGTTTCTGATATTTTACTATTTCAAATAAGGCCACAGCGAATATTTTTACATATGTTTGGATTGTTGGAAGTATATGGAATTCTTATTCGTAGAATCGCTAAATGTAAAGTATAATTGCAAATACAGTTGTTGGTTTAAGATGTATGTATTGTACTATATACAAAGGAGTTACACCAGTTAACAAATGCATTGGTTGTGCTTAAGGGAGCCTGTTACCCTATAGCTTGCACTAAACTATATTATTTAAACTTTGCTGTAATGAGATAAGAAATGGTATCTTGATATAATTTTAATTTAATTTTAATTTCTTTAATTATGAGCATTGAGCGTTCTTTCAAATTTTTAAGAGCTACTTTGTGTGTGTGCGTGTGTGTGTGTGGTGTAGTGTATACTACTCATCCTATGTGTGTGTGTCTGTGACTTTTGCACATTTTTCATCAGGTGTTTAGTCTTTTTTTTTCCCTTCAATATTCAAGAAAATGTGGCATAGGGGTGGCTCAGTCGGTTAAGGGTCCAACATCAGCTCAGGTTATGATCTCACAGTTCATGGGTTTGAGCCCCAGGTCTAGCTCTGTGTTGACAGCTCAGAGTCTGGAGTCTGCTTGGGATTCTGTGTCCCCATCTCTCTCTGTCCCTCCCCCCCTTCATGATCGCGCTCTCTCTCTCTCTCTCAAAAATAAATAAACATTAAAAAAGGTTTTTTTCAGTAAAAAATAAATCAATAAACACTAAAAATGTGGCATATACACAATGGAATATTATTCAGCCTTAGAAAAGGAAGACATTCTGTTACTTGCAACAATATGCGTGAAATTAGAGGACATTATGCTGAGTGAATTAAACCAGACATAAAAGGGAAAATCCCACATGATCTCACTTATATGAATATGAAATAGTCAAATGCATAGAAGCAGAGAGTACAAGGATGGTTGCCAGGGTCTGGGAGGTATTAGTGAAAGGGTACAAACTCTCAGTTTTGCAAGATGGAGATTTCTCTAGCATAGAGATTTATATAGCATAGAACCTATAGTTAATACTATATTATATATTTAAAAATTTGCTAAGAGGATAGATCTTATGTTAAGTGTTAATGTCACACATAAAAAATAATGGTAAATATAGAAGATAAGAAGAAACTTTTGAAGGTGATGGATATATTTAGAGCATAAGTTATGGTGATATCAAAGATATATACTTACCTCCAAATACACCAAGTTGTATTCATTAAATATGTGCAGCTTTTTGTAGGTCAGTCATACCTCAACAAAGTGATTTAAGCAGTATTTGCATATTTGTGAGTTTGGCCTTTTTTCTGTTATATTCACTGAAAAAAATATGTTCCAGTTTGTATTTACTTTTCCATAAGTAATATTTTACTTATTTTTTTCATGCAATTGTTTGACATGGCTGAGTGTATTGATCTTTTATTATATCTGCATTTTTAAATTTTTGGTTAAAAAGTATTCTTTCACATCCAGATTTAAAGGGAATCTACACAGAGTTTCTTCTATTGTTTATATAATTTCATTTTCTTTTAAACTTAGGTAACATTCACTTGGTATTTATTCTGGCACACGTATGTTTTATGTATTCGATTTTCTCAATTTTTCTTTTGCAAAACAACTAGCCAGTTTTGCCAACACCGTTTCATAAAAAGTCCACCTTTTCCTCAACTGTTTGAGATGCCACCTTAATTACATATGAAAGATGTCCCCTGTTCTTGGAAGTATTTATGGACTGTCTGTACCATTTCTCCGGTTTACAGTCATTAGAATGGTTTGTCATATATTTTGTTATCTGACAAATCTAAGGTAACTATAATCCTCTATTTTCAGATTTTCCTATTTATTTTATATATATATAAACGATATATTTCGTATTTATTTTTCCATGTGAGCTTTGTAACCAACGGGCTTATGTGTGGGGGAAGGGTACGCTATATTTATTGGAATTCGGTGGAACTGACTGACACTATTACTCTAGCAGCTGTTTGCAGGTGGGTTGGTGGTGAGAATGGTGAGCAATGAAGGAAAGAGGATGAACAGGCGATAACGAAATAATCTTGGTGAAAGATGGCTAAGACTTGGCCAGGTTAGTAACAATGGAGATGGATTAGTGCTAAAAGTTTGAACATATTTAAAAAAAAAGGGGGGCGCCTGGGTGGCTCAGTCGGTTGAGTGTCCGACTTCGGCTCAGGTCATGATCTCGTGGTCCATGAGTTTGAGCCCCGCATCGGGCTCTGGGCTGACAGCTCAGAGCCTGGAACCTGTTTCAGAATCTGTGTCTCCCTCTCTCTCTGACCCTCCCCCGTTCATGCTCTGTCTCTCTCTGTCTCAAAAATAAATAAATGTTAAAAAAAAATAAAAAAATAAAATAAAAATTAAAAAAAAAACTTGAACATATTTTAAAAGCCATAGCAATGGGATTTCCTAAAAAAAAAAAAAAAAAAGGTATGTGAGGTATTAAAACCAATTATATTTCCAAGTACTCTGGCCTGAGCTACCAAATTGGTGAAGCTGTTCTCTACTAAGGAATGGAGAGCTGTAGAGCAAATAGCTTTGGTGAAATTCATGAGTTACAGATCAATCCCATCTTACTTTTGGTGCGTTAATTTTGATTGAGTTGCTTCCTAGTAGTGGTACATTTTCTTTTTATATTATTATAGAATCAATCATAATATGTCCTTATTTTTTTTATAGTTCACTCTCTGTGGTTGAGCCCTATGTTTCTGTGTTAGCTTCAATCCGACCCCTATCTTTCTTTTTTACCCTGATCATTCTTCTAAAAGTCTATCTTTATTCTGAGTCATAATTAGAAAGCCAAAATTTCATTCTGCTGTTTACTTCTAATAACATTTGTTCATTTTAATCCCCTTATTTACTTTTCTTTGAGTTTACATTTGATCTTTTTAAGTTACTAATTTGACCACTTCGCTAAATTTGCTTCATTCTAGATAATTTTCTAAAATATTCGATTAGCATTATAAATTTTTCTCCAGTAAAATTTTTGGTTGAATTTGAAAAGTTTTGCATGAAGATTTTTAAGTTTTTTAGAATTTTTTGTATTTTATCATTTCAATTATTACTTGCTTGTGAGATAATATCACATCTCTCTCAAATTTTTGTTCATTTTAACAGAAGATCTGTCTTATCTTCTGTAAGAAATATTTGGAATATACTTTTTTTCTATATAACTCTAAGTACACTTGAAACAAATCAATCATTTTGTATGCAATCAAACCCCTAGATTGTGAAGACTTGTTATTTGGTAATTGAAATATTTATGCCTTAATGAAATACTCAGATAGAACCAAAAGTGTTTGCAGCTGCTTTGTTTCAGAAATGGCTTTAAAATGATTGTAATGTCAATCCTTTGTGACTGGAAAAAAAAAAAAAAACTTCAAAATAATTAGAAGCCATTTAGTTTTGGAATAACTTCTCAAAGAATTGAGAATTAAAATTAATACCTAGACACTAAAGTCTCTCATTAGTTGAACTGTTCATAATCAATAAGTTTATAGTTCTAAAATGCTTAAATTTTTGGAAAGAAGAAGTATGTAGTGGTTTACAGATAAGTGTCATTTGACAAAAATTTTACAAAGACAACTGACATTTTCATTAGTGAGATTAAAACATGGGAGCACAGGGGTGCCTGGGTCAGTTTAGCGTCCAACTTCGGCTCTGGTCATGATCTCATGGTTCGTGAGTTTGAGCCTCGCGTCAGGCCCGGTTCTGACAGTTCAGAGCCAGGAGTCTGCTTTGGATTCTGTCTGCTTTGGATGCTTTCTCCTTCTCTTTCTCTGTCCCTTCCCCACTGTGTTCTCTCTCTCTCTCTCTCTCTCTCTCTCTCTCTCAGAAATAATAAATGAATAAACTTTATGAAAAAGAAAAATATGGGAGCACAAGGGCCACGAAAGGGGCAATGTGCTTGGGGGTCGGTAGGCTTCAGCTTTAGCGGGCAGCCCCTGGTGGTGGTATGGCATGACTGGCTAGAGATTTCTAGCACCATGGCTAGCTTCTTAGCTGTCACTGACAGAACTGATGAAATGCAGAAGGATCTCCTTAGTAAAGACAAAGACATGCAGTTATCCACGAACTGAGAAGAGTGAAGCTAAACACGTTGAGAAAAATGATGCTGACCCTATCTTTGTGATGAACAAAACCATTTCAACTCGTTACAATTTGCCAGGCATCTGAGTGGGTGGTAATCCTGGAAGTCCCTTCCAGCTCTTGTGGACAAACAGCCTTGGGACATGTACACCCCGGTGACCAAGTCCCGAGGAATTTAGTTTCTTACTTTCAAAGGTCATGAGCAAGGAGAAGTGAATACGTCTTATGGGCATTCTTGTGCCATGATGATGGACTGTATGACAGACAGGGCATTGGAAAGTGAACATGTGGTCAGTTTGTTCAGAGCTCCAGAGGTTCCTGCAATCTTTGGAGCTTTCTGTTATGACACAGTTTTAGAGAAGGGACTTGATGAGTAGATGCCAACAAAAGAGAATCTACATTCCTTCACCAAAGATGCTTGCCCTTTGACTTATAAAGGTCTTCCATTCGAAACGCTGGAAGTTGAAGCAAATTGGCATTGGAAAGACTTTAACACAACAAGCACAAAATAGATCTCGTAGAAGAGAAGGCATCTGGGAACCCTGAGAACATCATCCAGCTACACAGATTTGATGACTTAATTGTTGTGAGGAAGGGTCCTCTTAGTCCAAGAACAAATATGTGTTCCTGTTATGTAGCATCAGCAGACCACTTTCTAAAATTAAAAAAGAATATTAAATTAAAATAAAAGTCTTCTATGAAACAAAACAAAATAAAACATGAGTTACAGTGGTTGTGTGATGCCGGTCTTGTTAGCTCTGACGCCTTTCCTCGGATTTTTGTTTTCCTCCTACTATCCTCTGGAACTCTCTCTCATCACCTCCCCATTTCCATCATCTCACCTTTTCAGAGAAATATTCCTGTGGTTTAGCTCTTTGTAGGCTGTGTTCTCCGGTTTCATTTTAAAACAGTGTTTGGGGTACCTGGATGGCTCAGTCAGTTAAGCGTCCGACCTCAGCTCAGGTCATCATCTTGCAGTTCGTCAGTTCAAGCCCTGCGAAGGGCTCTGTGCTGATAGCTCAAGGGCTGGAGCCTGCTTCAGATTCTGTGTCTCCTTCCCTCTCTGCCCCTCCCCCGTTCTCACTCTGTCTCTCAAAAATAAATAAACATTAACAACAACAACAAAAACAACAACAAAACTGTTCCTGGGGCGCCTGAGTGGCTCAGTTGGTTAAGCCTCAGTCCTGATCTCCTGGATCATAGATTCCAGCATCAGGCTTTGAGCTGTCAGCATAGAGCCTGGAGCCTGCCTAAGGTGCTGTGTTCTCCCTGTCTCTCTCAAAAATAAATAAACTTTTAAAAGCATTAGTAAGTTAAGAATAATAATAAAATAATAGTTTAAAAAAAGTGTTAAGCTGGGCCACCTGGGTGGCTCAGTGGGTGGTTAAACATCTGACTTCTGCTCAGGTCATGATCTCACAGTTGCTGAGTTCAAGCCCTGCATTGGGCTCCCTGCTGCTGTCAGGAGGGACCCTGCTTCAGATCCTCTGTCTTCCTCTCTCTCTGCCCCTCCCCCACTTCTCTCTCTCTCTCTCTCTCTCTCTCTCTCTCTCAAAATAAAAGTTAAGTAAAACATGTTCTATAACCCAAACTTGACAATTAACTAGCTTTAAACACAGAACTGAAAAAATTTTACATAAAACTATATTTTCATTCTGGTTCATTTCCATGTGTTAAGCCTAGAGCCCTAGTTAAGGGCCTCCATTCACTGTAGCTAAAGACAGTCCTACAAGACTGGGATTGTTACTTGATTTTTACTATATTCAGTACCATTTTTTGCACTTACTGCATTTACAACTAATTGACTTAGACAAAATGACCCCAAAATACACTTTGTGCATATGTCAAATAGAAAATGAAAAATAAACACTTTATGTTTTAGAACAACTGATATCAGAAAACCCGGTGACTTAAGGTTGCGAAGGACACCTTGAGAAAAAAAACAATAAAGCACAAGAGTAGTGGGCAGATTGTAATACTGACAGGCTCCAAAGGATTTAAAGAAAATCTTTCCATGGAAAGACACCAAAAACAAAGGTTTGAAAAAAAAAAGTCTATGAATAAAATATAACCAATGCATATACGTGATTTGCAGGGTGATATTTATTCTTTATTTCTTATGTTTGTATCAGGTTTAGGAAATTTCCACCATTCTCCCCAAGAGGAAAGTAGTTGGTGGATGCATTCGGCTCAACTCCATACACAATAAGGAAACGTGGGAATTTATAGCCAAGGAGCAGAGTGGAGAATTACCAAGAGGAAACATCAGAGGTGACGATGGGGGCGGATTCTGGCTAAACTCACCTACGGGCTTCTTGCTGAAGGCAGGCCAGAGTGCTAGGACATCACCTGGGGAATGGTAGAGGTTGAGGACCCATATTAGATATCAAGGATTCTGACTAAACTGATAGAAGGATTCTCAATGAAATTGGGTAATGCAGAGATGACCATGTAAGCCGAGAAACCATACTTGCCAAGAGTTCAGAGTAGAGCTTAGTAGGCTGAGTAGAGCTTAGTCAAGGAGGGAATCTTTGCCACAACTTCTCCCCAAACCTACTGCCAGCTCTATGTTTCTCTGTACCCCTTATCATCTTCTAATACAGTATGCAGTTGATTTATTCATTTTGATACATTTCCCCATGCTAGCATGCAAATTACAAGAGACCATGGATTTTTGTATCTAATTTGTTCCTTGCAATTGATCCATCAGCTACAACATTGGTTGCCCAGAGTAGATACTCAGTAAACATTTGCTGATTTATGATCTATTGCCTAATTTTTGTTGGGCTTTTGCTATAAAATAATTCATGAGAATTCCTTCTAATAACATCTAGAACAAAACCTTTAGTAAATGAAAGCAGTGATCATTTTGTCATATTTTAAGAAGTTAGATCTGTAAAGGGTTAATATAATGCTGTAGAAAGTGAAAGCTGACCCTTTTAGCTGACAATCCTGAATAAAAGGTGTAATTAGCATACTGTTTTGCCTCTTAGATACAATTGATTTTACTGCTGCTAGAAATAGTAAATGGAAGAATTCACTGATTTTATTCTTGTGGATGTTTCTCCTCTTCCATTTAAAGCACCTGAAGTGTTGCTGATAAGCAGGCTTGAAATTTGACAAATACTCTCTAATTTCCTCCTAGTTTTCAAGTGTGCAAAACACAGGCAAAAAAAAAAAAAAAAGCCAGAAACCTTGCCATAATGTCAAAATGAGAACAAAAGGAGGTCTAACCTCAAAAAGAATATTTTTAGTTGAAATATACATTTGTATGTAAATATTCTAAATATTATCCTTCTGAGTAACAAATCCCATGGATTTCAGGCACTCTGGGAAGAATAGTTACAATGCATTTGTCAATGATTTGCCTAAATTTCACCTACAGACTTTTAAGTGCTGAGGGGATTTTAGTGACCAAGAGAACAAGATGAGTGCCATTCACGCCCTCGCTGAAGTTACATATGAGAAGACATGGATTCAATCATGCATATACATGAATTTTAAAACAGTGTGCAGGGGCACCCAGGTGGCTCAGCTGGTTGAGCAGACTGGGGCTCAGGTCATGGTCTCGCTGTCTGTGAGTTCGAGCCCTGCGTCCGGCTCTGCGTGGACAGCTCGGAGCCCGGAGCCTGCTTCAGATTCTGTGTCGCCGTCTCTCTGCTCTTCCCCACTCACACTCTGTCTCTCTTTCTCTCAAAAAGAAAGAAACAGGAAAAGATAAAAATAAAATAAAACAGTGTACAATACACAGGGCAATTAACTAGGGTTAGGGTTAGGGTTAGGGTTAGGGTTAGCAATGTACAGATTGTACAATTTAAACCGCTTTGAGGTCTATGAAGGGACCCTTGAAAATTTGATGTGAAAGCTGAGACTGTAGAAAGAAGTAAGTAAATGCTAACCTAGGTAGAGAGGCCATACAAGAGGAGGGGTAGTCTATGGAGAGGGTGTGAGGTGAGTATTTCTTTGAGCAATGCAGGACATTGAAGGACGCTCCCGTAAAAGCATAGAACTTCATCGAAGAGAGGTGGGCTATGGGGCTCAGAAGATGAATGGCCTGATCACCTATATGAAAAAGGTTAAAATTTATCTTCAAGATAAATGAAGCCATTTGAAGATAAGTATGGCATCACTGAAGAGAATGAAAAGGAAGACCACGAGAGACCCTTGGAAGACTAGTGCGGGCATCCAGACGTGGTAACGTGGACTAGGTGGGTGGCAGTGAAAATGCAGAGAGATGGATAGATTCCAGAGTTATGAGAAGTAAATGATTGGATCTGTGCGATGTACAAGGAGGAGTGAGCAAGTCTCCGGTCGCCGTATGTGGCCTGAGAAACTAGGTGAATGTGCTTCCTAATTTGCATGTTTCCTTTCTAATATTGAAATAATAGAGGAAGAGTATGTGTGGAAGGAAAATTCAATGATGAGTTCAATTTTAGGGAGAAATATTAAACACAGTAGAGGCTGAATCAGATAAGTTGGAGCTGAAGAAAGAGATTGGTCATCAGCGGCACATGCATGGTGTTCTGTTTCAACCCTAACTGGTCCTAGTTCAGTGTAGTTCTGACATGAACACCCAGATTTAGCATCACACTCCGTATGTCTATGGACATGGTTTCCAGAAAGAATTACAATCACCTTTATTCAGAATCAGAAAAATATGAATCAAAATAGTAATTATACCCTCAGATGAGGATGTAGCAATCCCATTCTAAGCTTTCAATTATGTGAATATGGTTTTATTTTTCAGTTGCTCTCTTGAACTTGAATGTACATATAGTAATATAATTCATTGTCTTCAGCGATCCATAGTTTGCTCCTTTCAATACAAGACCCTTGTTTTGGGGGGTGCCCGGGTGGCTCAGTTGGTTAAGTGTCCAACTTCGGTTCAGGTCATAGTCTTGCGGTTCACAAGTTGGAGCCCCGTGTCAGGCTCTGTGCTGACAGCTCGGAGCCTAGAGCCTGCTTCGGATTCTGTGTGTCTCTCTCTGCCCCTCCCGACTTATGCTCTGTCTCTCTCTCTCAAAAATAAACATGAAAAAAAAAATAAAATAAATAAAAAAACAAGACCATTGCTTTCTTTGATTCTGTTTCCCTTTTATTTTTCTCACAAAATCCAATTTTCACTTGTAGAAGTAGCTCAGTCATCTGCACTTGCAAACCTATTCCCAAACCTGCAATTCCGTGTCACTGGCTGATTCCATGGGGCTCTTGCCTTTTTGCATTTCTTGTGAACCAAGGCAATAACAGCTGCATTTTTAGAGAAGCCTGAATCAAGCTTTGCAGTCTCTGCATTCCTGTTACAAAACCCACTCAATGTGTTCATGTCACCTGTCACCTGTCTCTCTTCACATCTTCCTGTGGGAGTTGGGCTTGGGAACTGGCATGAGAAAATACTAGTACTGTCACTACTGCTCTTGCCATAAATAATAAAGTCTTTTGGCTCTGACCCGGGAGTATTATGACTTCTGCCAGCATCCATGAATGAGAGACAGAATAATGAGCTAGCTTGCAAGTAAAGTAACATCAGATCCTTCACAGCTCTCCATTAATATGAAAAATAAAAACAAAAACAAAAACATCAACTACTCTTTGTATGACCTAATAGTGTAATAGAATATCCTGATATGAATAGCCAAAATGGGAGGCAAATTTATCGTGATCACACAATGATATAGGGGCTAGTCAACTTGTTTACATGATACAAATGAGGCTTCAAGAGGTAATGCCAACAGGAAAAACTCATACTAGATACAATATTATGCAAGGAGAAAATTCTGTGAATCCAGGGAGCCAAAAAGTTACAGGTGCAATTTTATTGGTGAAGACATAAGCTATTAATTAGGATTCAAACTCTGATATTATCTATCCTAAAAGATAGGGTTATGTTGCAGCTGAAAATATAATTAAACGGGGTGGGGGGAGATGAGATGAGGGCATGGTGGCATTTCTCATTTCCCAATACATGTAAGCACTTCAGAATATAGCTGATTGGTTATAGCATGTGTAACACCCATATACACAGATACACTCCTGGGATTCAGTGTTTGTGCTAATAGTGTGATCCTCAAGTTTCAGGAGAAGATGTGCCCTGGGAAGAGTTCTCATTTTGGAAATGGTTAGGAGAAATAAACCACCACAGTATCCACAATGTGTATCCCAGGAGCTCTTCCAGCAGCACTAAACGGCAAGAACTGCTGAAGCTGGAGAATTCACGGGAAGGACAAGAGCCGATTTATCATAGCATGGCAGGCCCCTGAATTGCTAAAGGGTCAGGTGCATTCTGGCCCAAATCTTTCATCTTTCTAAAAGGTAATCTCTCAAACAGCACTTGCGAAGAGCTCCTCAGCTACACAGTACCTGGATTTATGACCTACAGAGACACTTGGCATGGTGGCGGACTGAGATTTTGCTGTCTCACGTGTATTTGGAGCGGAGGTAAGTGCTACGTTCATCTAAATCGCAGCTTCCAATGGCCTCCCTCTATCAGGCAGTGTGTGTCAGGGAGGCAGAGCCTGCATATAGCAAGGATTCCAAGATGTATGAACATACGTTTGCAGGTGTATGTTTGGACACGGGCATGCACATACGGGGACTTACGCATTAAGCCCTCATGATTGCTCACAAGGCTATGGGTGAGTTGGGTAGGTCTCCTGATCCTAACTAGGCACATTCATGTTTCCACTTAACCCCAAGTCAGACAGGTGGTTCAACTGATGTAGACTGGACTTTCTTATATACCTGTAGGTCAGCTGGTTGTCACTCAATCTGGGTTGACCTTGTCTGGGTCCACTAGGGCTACTTGCCTCGTCCGTGTTGCTTCTTATCTTCCACCAGGCTCTCCCATACTTCCCATTTATGTCTCGGAGGCAGAATTCCCAGAGAGAGTGGAAGGAACACAAGGGTCTTGAGCAAAGGCCCAGAACTACCACACTATTGGTTCCAGTACTTTCCATTGGTTAAAACAAGTCACAGTCCAGCTAAGATTTAAGAATCCCCACCTGCAGGGGTGCCTGGGTGGCTAAGTCAGTTAAGTGTCTGACTTGATTTCAGTTCAGGTCATGATCTCACAGATCCTGAGTTCCAGCCCTGCACTAGGCTCTGTGTTGACAGCGTAGAGTCTCCCTGGGATTCTCTCCCTCTCTCTGTCCTTCTCTTGTTTGAGCTCTTTCTCTCAAAATAAATAAACAACGCTAAAAAAAAAATTAGCAATCAATCAATCAATCAATAAAAAGAATCCCCAGCTCTAAATAGCCTTTTCTTAGAAAGGACTGTTGCACATTTACTATCCCATCATTTTGTTTAATTCTCTGATCAACACATATAACTATCAGAAGCTTGAGTGATTATTTACATTTTTATGTTTTAGTTGTGCTTATCTATCTTCACAGATGGATTCTTGTCCACTGCCAAAACCTCAGCAAATAAAATAGTTCATGGCACATAGTAGGTACCTGATTAACATTTTCTGATGGCTCAGTGAAGATTCCCTAACTGCACAGGAATTCTTTCTTTTTAAGGGCACTGAAAACATTTATCCTTACACTCTAGTAAGAAACATACTGAAAAAATAGATTGAAAAGGAAGCAGGTGAAGTAAATAAAGCAAAACTGATTTTATTATATTCATAAATATATGTGAAAGAATCCACAATGAAAGAATATCCATCCGAACATATCAGTTGTTCACTGGTTTACTCATTACTAACAAAAAATTTGTAAAAAAAAATCATTTAATCTGAATATTCTTTCAATTAGCAAATTATTCATTGAAACACAGATCATCAAAGTTTCTATTTTTAAACATTTAGGAAATAAAGCTAAATTTGTTAACTGTTAGTTTTATTTGAACGCCTGTGCTTTATCCAGGGAGGATGAAATAAATTATTCACTTTAAATGGAGAAATACATTAATAAATTCTGATCACCTCTATTCTGTGAATCATCTCTTTTGCATTGCAAAAAAAATTAATGTCTCTTCCCACCCTGAATAATTTATGTACTCTCCTCCGTCTTTGCAGCAACATAATAAATGTACTGAGTTCCTGGCAAGTTGAAGATTCTGTTCACAAAGTGTGGTAGATTTTTTAACACACTTTCCATGTGCCTCTCAGTCATCTGCCTACTAATTATCAACGAAGCCGTCATTCAAGCAATACAATCTAAACCTTTTGCGGATTTCTGACCGAACTACGTGTATTACATTCTCTATCAAAGTTAGTCAGGCAAATATAATGTTTAATTTTTTTTTTTTGCCTTTTTATGGCCCTTAAGCAAGAGAACTTATGTTTAATACAGACTTAAAACTGAGTGTCCTGAAGATGGGGTCTTGGAGTTCTCTTCCTTGCTTGACCTTTAATAGTGAGAGGACCTTGAGCAGGTAGTTTTTCTCCCATCTAAGGCACCGTTATTTGTTTTGTTTTGTTTTGTTTTGTTTTTTAAAATCTGTATGACGGTGATAGTAAAGACTTTTTAAACTTTTAGGTAAAATACCATGATTATGTGATACAAACATCACAAATTTATTAGAACAGTGCCCCGCACAAAGAAATCCCTTTATACATTTAGTTATTACTAATAAATAGAATTTACACTTTCATCAATTCAAAACTAAATATCATTCTCTTATTAATGTCAGAATATGTCCATTAAAATGATATTTCATAGAACTGATGATTTTAATGAGAGAAATATCATTACTTTATTTGATTATAATAGACAAATGAAGAAATGGAAAAATATATATATAATATGGTATGTGTTACCCTTACCCAACACAGATAAAATTGGTCATGCATGTATTTTCACTTCATTTCTTAAGGAACTCAACTTGAAAAAAAAACAAATTCATATTCAAAGTAACCAAATTTTAATTAAATGTTAATGGTGAGAACAGCTCATATGGGCATACGCACGGGAATCCGGGATTACTTTCACTAGATGAACTACTGCAAGTTTCAGACTGCTGAGATGTCCAGGATTTACTTTGATGGTACCATTTAAGTGAACAAATTGAGAAAACCAAAGAGAAGTGCTATTTGGTTGTATTGGGCGGATGTCTTCCCTGGAAAATAACCAATTTCCCATGTAAGTCACAGGTTTTTTTCATTCGTACTTTAAAAATACCCCAAACTTGAGACAAAAGTACCGTAGCAAAGAGCATGGAACAAAAAGTGTTTTTTGTGTTTTTGTTTTTGTTTTTGTTTTTGTTTTCAGAGGGAGGCCAGAAACTATGGGGAAAGCTTAAAACAACAGATCACAAAAAAGAGAAGCACAAAATTAGGAACTGTAGCAGCATAGTTTAGCACATTCAAGGAACGTGCCAAGGACAGGAAAAAGTAAGACTGGTGTAAAGAGCCACAAAATCATGACTTTTACAGCAATATCATAGAAGGAGAAATTAAGAAGAGAGAAAAGAAAAAATATGAATATTTACAGTATGGTGGAGAAGATTGAAAAACTCTAGTAATAACACTGGTAATCTGGGCCCTGATTTACTAAAGTGGACAACATTGAAACAAAATATATGAGGAAAACTATTCTGGGAATTCTCCCACTTGAATCTGCAACATCAACAGAAGACTGTGTAGGTAGGTCACTTTAAAAAATGGCAGGTGTTAACATGCACCCCGATATTTACAGCAGCATTACTACAGTAACCAAATTATGGAAACAACTCAGGTGTCCATCACCTGATGAAGGAATAAAGAAGATGTGATATATATATATATATGGAATATTACTCTGCCATCAAAAAGAATAGAATCTTGCCATTTGCAATGACATAGATGGAGATAGAGAGCATAATGCTCAGAGCAATAAGTCACTCAGAGAAAGACAAATACCATATGATTTCACTCATATGAAGAATTTAAGAAACAAAACAAATGAGCAAAGTGGGGAGTGGGCAGGTGGAGAGAGAGGCAAATCAAGAAATAGATTCTTAGCTACATATAGAACAAACTCATGTTTAACAGAGGGGCAGTGGGTAGGGGGTTGGGTGAAATAGGTGATAGGGATTAAGGGGTGGACTTGTGATGAACACTGAGTGTTGTATGGAACTGTTGAATCACTATATTGTACACCTGAAACTTAATATTACACTATATGTTAACTAACTGGAATTTAAATAAAAAATTTAAAAAAAATAGCAGGTGTTAACTCAGCATTGGGTAATGAATTAAGACTACTTAATAAAGTGGGAATGATACTCAAAACAATCCCATCGTCCATCTGTGCATGCATCCATACACGTGTCAGTGTACCTTTGTATCCATCCATTGTCAGTTAGTGGATCAGTCAGTCTAACAATTGTTAATTAACTATTTTACATTGCACTGAATATTCAGGGTACACAGGTGACAAGCATTTTATTCCTTTAATATATAGTAATGCATATTTATTTAAAACATGTGTTTATATTAAAAAATTTAAATATGTAAAAGATCTGTATGCTGAAAACTGTAGAAAGCTTATGAAGGATATTGAATAAGATACAAAGAAATGGAAAAAAAATTCGATGCTCATGGATTGGAAGAATAAATATTGTTAAAATGTTAATACTACCCAAAGCAATCTACACATTCAATGTAATCCCAATCAAAATTGCATCAGCATTCTTCTCAAAGCCAGAACAAGCAATCCTCAAATTTGTATGGCACCACAAAAGAGCCCGAATAGCCAAAGTAATATTGAAGAAGAAGACCAAAGCAGGAGGCATCACAATCCCAGACTTTAGCCTCTAATACAAAGCTGTAATCATCAAGACAGCATGGTATTGGCACAAAAACAGACACATAGACCAATGGAATAGGATAGAAACCCCAGAACTAGACCCACAAAAGTATGGCCAACTAATCTTTGACAAAGCAGGAAAGAACAGTCAATGGAAAAAGGACAGTCTCTTTAACAAATAGTGGTGGGAGAACTGGACAGCAACATGCAGAAGGTTGAAACTAGACCACTTTCTCACACCATTCACAAAAATAAACTCAAAATGGATAAAGGACCTGAATGTGAGACAGGAAACCATCAAAACCCTAGAGGAGAAAGCAGGGTAAAACCTCTCTGATCTCAGCCACAGCAATTTCTTACATGACACATCCCCAAAGGCAAGGGAATTTATAGCAAAAATGAACTATTGGGATCTCATGAAGATAAAAAGCTTCTGCACAGCAAAGGAAACAACCAACAAAACTAAAAGGCAACCAACAGATTGGGAAAAGATATTCGCAAATGACATATCGGACAAAGGGCTAGTATCCAAAATCTATAAAGAGCTCACCAAACTCCACACCCGAAAAACAAATAACCCAGTGAAGAAATGGGCAGAAAACATGAATAGACACTTCTCTAAAGAAGACATCCGGATGGCCAACAGGCACATGAAAAGATGTTCAGCGTCGCTCCTTATCAGGGAAATACAAATCAAAACCACACTGAGATATCACCTCATGCCAGTCAGAGTGGCTAAAATGAACAAATCAGGAGACTATAGACACTGGAGAGGATATGGAGAAATGGAAACCTTCTTGCACTGTTGGTGGGAATGCAAACTGGTGCAGCCACTCTGGAAAACAGTGTGGAGGTTCCTCAAAAAATTAAAAATAGATCTACCCTCTGACCCAGCAATAGCACTGCTAGGAATTTACCCAAGGGATATAAGAGTACTGATGCATAGGGGCACTTGTACCCCAATGTTTATAGCAGCACTCTCAACAATAGCCAAATTATGGAAAGAGCCTAAATGTCCATCAACTGATGGATGGATAAAGAAGATGTGATTTATATATACAATGAAGCACTACTTGGCAATGAGAAAGAAAGAAATCTGGCTATTTGTAGCAACATGGATGGAACTGGAGGGTGTAATGCTAAGTGAAATAAGTCATACAGAGAAGCACAGATACCATATGTTTTTACTCATATGTGGATCCTGAGAAACTTAACAGAAGACCATGGGGGAGGGGAAGGGGGAAAATAAAGTTACACAGAGAGAAGGAAGCAAACCATAAGAGACTCTTAAAATACTGAGAACAAACTAAGGGTTGATGGGGGGTGAGGGAGAGGGGAAAGTGGGTGATGGGCATTGAGGAGGGCACCTGTTGGGATGAGCACTGGGTGTTGTATGGAAACCAATTAATTTTTTTAATTAAATATAGTTTATTGCATTTGACAATAAACTATATTTAATTAAAAAAATAAAAATAAAAATAAACTATAATGTATCTGTAAAAAATAAAAATAAAAATAAAATATGTGTTTAGGTTGTATACATGTATTCATAAAGTTAAAGTCAGACTTTACATCAGTCATCTGTGAACTGAAGTTCAATTATGAACCTGCTTTTAGCAAAATACTTCACATGTGTAGATCCACTCATATGGAGGTCAACCTATCAGTGCCTATTCAGCATTAGTAAACTTTTCATTATTGAGTTGTGTTGTGGAGAGGCTGGTTTGAATAGGAACATTCCATTGAGAATGCTTGTTTACAAACCCCACATTTCCAGCTGATGTGCCAGCATTTATCCTACTGCTACTGACTACTTCTTCACTGATGATGGAGTACAAGTAATACTTCATTGCTTTCAGTACTGACATGGAACATTTCTTACATCAAGTACATATTAAGATAATCATTCTACCAAAATTTTAGGTGCTAATTCATTACTAAAACTCTCTTTCCTTAGTTTATAGGAACACTTTTTTCAATATTTGTCCTCTGTAAAATAAAACAACTTGTAAGATTATTTATCTTTATAAGTCATTATTATCTTTTTCTGTATATATGTTAATTACATATATGTGTTATATATATGTTATATATATAGAGAGAGATATTAGATACATATTGACCTAAGTTTTCAACACAACCAAGAAATCTAACATATTATAAATATCGTTCTGAGTCAAGTAATTACGAAGGAATCAAGATCAGAAATACTTTTAATAGTAGTTTATGATAAACTCTCAGATCTTCTATAAATCTTCTAAATATTTTATTTCACATCATGTATTTGCCATAGAAAAAAAATGGTGCAACCTGAATAACTTGCACTCGGTGTTGACAATTGAAGTGCTATGTGGTGCTTTCCCTCCAAATTGAGTCTACAAATATTCTTGCTGGTTCCCATTGTCTAGATGGATGTTTCTCTTTTCTTCTCTAAGATGAATTTGTTGACATTTGCTCAAAATACCATCACTTTCAGTATCCTTTGGGAACTTGCCCCATCCATCATCCTATGTTTCATGTGTCTTCATTTGTCTCACTTCTACTGGTTACCTCAGAGTAGTAGCACATATACACCAAACTCCTGCCAACATTCACTTGGACCTTGTTCTTCGCTCAATCTTATGGTACATGCCTCTTTCTAGGCCATACAAATTTGCTAGAAAGAATGGCCTGTAGCTGCTACTTCTGCTTCTTAACCTTCTAATTTTTTGTTTCCAAAATTGTATCCTGGCTTCTATGTTTTCCATGTGAATGAAGTGCTTTTCTTAAATCATTAATGGCCTCATCATATCTAAATAAACCAGGATTTTTTTTTTTGCTTTCATCCTTTTTAGCTCATTAATCTACATGTTAGTCTCTTGAATTAGTTCACTTCCTTAGAATATGTATCCCAGCAACCTTGGTTCCAACTTATAGCACTGCGGCTGAATTCTGATAAATAGAATGTAGGAACATATGATGCGTGTGACTTTCAGGACTACCTCTTTCACACTACTCTGAGCTTTCTGTATTTGTTTACCAGTGTATCAACCATAGAGTTTCCATACGAAGACTCACAAATAGGAACAACAACAACAACAACAAAATGGTGGATTCGAAGAAAGAAACCCTAGTTTCAGAATACTCCAGCAGAATAAGGGTGACCACAAGGTGTCCCAGTTTGTCTATGACCTTCCCGGTTTTAGAAATGAAACTCTTGAATTCTGGGAATCTTTTCAGTTCTGCACAAATCAGGAAGGTTGGTCATCTTTAGGTAGAATGGTACCCACTGAACACTGTACTGTTATTGAACTAGGAATAACTATTTTACTCTATTAAGACATAAAGATTTCATTTTTTTTATACCAGTCAACTTGAATAAACATTCAACTTGAATAAAAAAGAATCAATTATCTTCCTTCATATTGCTTCAACTTCCTGCTGTACTTATTACATTTGTAATTATTACTACTTAGTCCAGAACTTGATAATTATCTGATGTTCAATTCTTTTTCATCATTCATAGATCCAATCAAACCCTAAATATAAGGACCTAATCCTCTACAATCTCTAAATGTTTTCCTTCCCAGACGTGAGCTCATGTTCTCCTATTTCCTCACTTAGAACACTGATAATCATACTTAGGGTCATAATATAATTAATTATAATTGTTAAAGTTTCCCTGAACACACCTGAAAGATTCTGATCATAGGTCTGAGATGGGGGGGGGGATCTATTATTTAAATCACCCTTATGATACTGATAACAAATGTGACAGTTTAGAAACACCGATGTGGATTGTTGCTAAAGCCTTATTATGGATGGCTTGTGCATTAATAAAAATCCCCTTCATAGTAGGAGTTTGATAATAATAATTTTCTAAAGGAAGAAATAAGTTTGCATGTCTGTGGTAAATAAGTTAAAATAATCCTTCTCCAACTTGTCCCTAGATTAGCACTTGATTTTAAGTGTGCATGATCTCTACAGGTTATATTTAAAATTTAAATCTAAACAGCAAAGGCTGGGGAGCCTGGGTGGCTCAGTCAGTTAAGTGTCCAATTTCAGCTCAGGTGTGAAGTCAACATTTGTGAGTTCGAGCCCCACATCCAGCTCTGTGCTGACAGCACAGAGCCTGGAGCCCGCCTTGGATTCTGTGTCTCCCTCTCTCAAAAATAAATAAATATTAAAAAAAATTAAACAACAATAACCAAAAAAGAGCAGTACAACAGTAACAGGTAACTCAGCTGAACCTCTTCAAGAAATTGTCAGATTTTGATGATGATCCTAACCCCCCTTAAACATGCCAGCTTTCACATAGGAAATTAATCTGGTTTGACTCATGTGAAACTTTTTTGAATATGTTGTCTTAAGTATTTTTAGGGTGATCACAAGGTGTCACTTGAGATAACGTAAGGCAGACAGAAGATGTGCCATTTTGGGTGGGGCTGTTCACGTGGCTTTTTCATATCCTTTTCAAACACTGAGTACATTTGTTTCACTGAATGTAAAATACGATATCCTTGCAGTCAGGTGCAGAGCCAGACATGGCCCTGTTTTACCTCATTTACTTTATTCTGTAATCTCCTTCCTTCTCTCTCCACCCCCAGATCGCCTGTTTCCCTTGTGTCCCTGCCAGTGCATTCTCAAGAGCAGTGATAATGTTCCTAAGGAGGCATAAGTTGGTTCTTGATGTGGGGTGTGTTGACAAAAATAATACTTTTTAAAAATATAAATCACAGATTTACAGATGGTACATAAACAGACTTATGGTGTGTATGTGGCTTGAACATTTCCTTGGGGTGGTTGTTAGGAAAAAAAAAATAATTAAAAGGGCCCCATAGCAGGGTGCTCATGAAAACAAACAAACAAACAAACAAACAAATAAATAAATAAATAAAAGGCTAAGAAACACTGTTAGACAATCAAGAAACAGTTGCCATTGCTCTTCCAACTGGTTGTTTCCACTGCCTAGAAAATTCTTTCCTGGATATGTGCACAGCCGAGTCTACCCAAAATATTTTAAATTGCAGCTCACTCTGGTATTTTCCTTTCCTGGTTATTTTTCTCCTTACCCCTTGGCACTAACAGTTGTACTTTAAGTTTCTTTCTCATTCACTAAAATAAGACTTCCAACAGCAAGGAGTTTGCCTTTTTCAGTTTGTTCTCCAGAACCTCGAACATCGTATGCCTCAAAACGAGAATGCTGTCCATGAGGAAGGAAGAGAAGCCCAGGCCTTTACCTTGTTTACGTACTTATAGTATAGAAATGTACTTAGAGTATTATTTGTCACTTGAACTTAGCAAAGCTACATTCATCTCTGGATCCAGTGCACTGGGGTGTCTGGGATATCCTACCAATCTGAGGAAAGGCCAAGTGAATTGGCTCAAACTGTAGCTGGGATAAAGTGGTGTTGTAGACATAGGCATGAATGGACACATTCGTAGCAGCCCTGTCTCTTGGGTCTATGAATTGGATACTTTCATGAGCAGCTGATACTCTGCATCACATTTTGCAAAACTACATAGGGCCTAGGGCTTTTTAGGAGCACCCAGGCAACGGATCACGTGCACTGCTTGCCTTATGAAGACACTTCACTCCGCGTGCACACAGAAGGGAAAAACATCTATCTCCTCTCCGTTTCTGATGTTTCCTTAATAGTGTAGGGAATTCTCTTTTTTCTCTTTTTTCTTGGTATTCACTCAGACTCTTTGCTCCTCCACGTCTTGGAAAGATGGAATGATTTATGGGAATCATAAACTGGGAAAACATTACTGTGCTTACCTAAGTCAGCTGCCCTCTCCTCATCTCGGAATCAGGCCTGCTCATGGCTGTGTTACGTCACGACACAGAGTTTACCTTGTCTGTGTCTATGCTGTCTGGGCTGATTGGCTAAAATTGCTGAAATTTACTTGACATAAACCCATCTTAGCTTCTGTCATAAACATGACCTTTTGGCCTGTACATAGCTGTGTTTTTCTTCTAAATTTGTTCAGAAATCGGACACAGAAAATACATATTTGTAACCTTCTTGGATACCCCAAATTGTATATCTCATCATTTCCTTTTTTATTCACTCATTTATTCAATTATGCATTTAAACAACAATATTCATTGAGGATACTGCTTTTTATGGACTGTGCTGGTACTAAGAGAACTTACAATTTAGTCTCTGAAGTACAGGAAAGTCTTTTTTTTGGTT
Source organism: Felis catus (assembly GCF_018350175.1). Taxonomy (NCBI): domain Eukaryota; kingdom Metazoa; phylum Chordata; class Mammalia; order Carnivora; family Felidae; genus Felis; species Felis catus. The sequence continues at coordinate 216,433,298 of NC_058368.1, read as the reverse complement.
GAGAAAACAGAAAAAGTTGCTTCTACATTAACATTTCAGCTGTACAAAAGACGGTGTATAGAGAAAACAGAAGTCTCCCAAATGAGTGTTCTGCCCGATAAGCCAAATGCTGAGCCTTCTGTGAACGTATAGATACTACCGTGTGGCAAGGATTCATTAGAATCCTCAAATCACTTAGTGAATTGTCAATATTCATAATTAGAAAGAAGACAGGTTGCTGGTGTGCCGTGATTGCAACACATAAATTATAAGGAACAGAAACTAACTCAAGGTGCCGAATTTGTTTTGTCCAATTCCAAGATTGGGGATGACGCTGTTCTTCAGGTAGAGACCCTGCATAAGGATTTAAAATGTTGTCAGAGCTCCTACCTTTGGTGGGAGAGGATCCTCTTACCCTCCCCACAGCTTCAGTCATATGCGTATACTCTTTCTGCGTCCTATTTCTAAATTCCAGAGACAGAGTATCTGATAAGCCCAGTTTGGAGCAGTCATCTTTCTTTTTTAATCAATTACAGCCAGAAGGTTGGGTAACATAGTGGAAAGATAGAATGTCTCGTATGTAAGGGAAGCGTTTCTTTTTTTTAAATTTTTTTTTAACGTTTATTTATTTTTGAGACAGAGAGAGACACAGCATGAACAGGGGAGGGGCAGAGAGAGCGGGAGACACAGAATCTGAAACAGGCTCCAGGCTCTGAGCTGTCAGCACAGAGCCCGACGCGGGGCTCAAACTCACGGACTGTGAGATCATGACCTGAGCAGAAGTCAGACGCTTAACCAACCAAGCCACCTAGGCGCCCCAAGGGAAGCGTTTCTAAGAGAGGTGTTGCTGGTCAAACTTACTGTAAGTCTCCTCTACCCAGAGAACGAAATCGATTTCAGTAATCACTCATGTCAATGTTTATTCATGATCTTTTGAACCAGCTTATAAGTATTTTGAGCTTTATGAAATTTGAAATTTTTGTCTACATTAACTTACCTGTAAGAATAAGAGGAAATCAGCCTGCAAGGAATATTTGGGGGCAATTTGGCTTCAGTATATGTGCCTAGTGGGGTGCCTGACTTCAGCTCAGGTCACGACCTCACGGTTCATGGGTTCGAGCCCCTCTTCGGGATCTGTGGAGCCTGCTTCAGATTCTGTGTCTCCCTCTCTCTCTGTCTGCCCCTGCCCACTCACACTCTCTCTCCTTTTCAAAAAATGAATAAACATTCAAAAAAAAAGGAATGGTTTAGTATGTGTGCCTATTTATTTTCAACTATTATTTTGTGATTTTTTATCTGCCATAAAACAGTAACTTTCTAATGCGATTAGACCAGAATTAATGTGTATTGGGAATAATTTATTGTCCATAAACTAAAATGTGACAAATTTACAATGTTAAAATAAAATAGAGAACATTTGTGTTACTGTCACTCTCTTCCTTTCTTTATGGGATCTTAAAGAAGGAGAGGAAGCGATGGGGTTATTGTCAGCTGGCAATTAGATACATGAGAGAAATTACATGATATATACCAATGAGTTAGTGATCCTAGCCTTTGCTGCAACCTCTAATTTATTAAAAATGATTTCGTATTTGGCCCCTGGCCCCAGGGTATTGCTGGGTTGAGTGATATAAATGATTCATTGGAAAGTTATAAGAATCTGAGCTAAACTAAATTGATTTACTATACAAATGATACAGCACTACCGCGGGATAAAAATCAAAACAAAATAAAACAAAACAAAACAAAAAAACAATAATGCATTTAAAAGTCTGCACCAGTCAGCCTAGATATAGGCAAGAGGATAGGGTAACAGGAAGCCAGGCTAGAAGAGTCTGCAGGAGAAAAGGCAGATTAGGACAATAGAGCAGTTAACTGCTACTGTGTAGGAGGTGAGGTAATCATTTACCAAAGAGCACTCAGAAAAATTTTGCTTTCTGTGATAGCTGAGATAATAACATACTAAGACTGCTCCTCTAAAGAGTTTATTTTTATTCATTTTTGACTCACGTCTTGAGAATTCCATAGAATGTGAATGCCATCTATAATGCCGCCGTAGTTCACAGACCAAACGACATAATTATTCTGAATCTAAGCATTCCAAGAGATTGTTCATTACCTGCAGTAACTCAAATGGGTCAGCATCAAATATTTTATTTTTGAGGGCCACATGTACAGATTTTGGGCCAAGTTAGAGTTAATACAATTGATTGCTTTCTTGGAGCAGAAAACCATTAAATGTTATCAAAGAAAATCAGATATTCCTAAATTTGCCAATTTCAAATATGGCTAATATCCCAATTTTCTAATTTCTCCATTTCCCTAAGTTGAATGGATTTCCCTATAATCGGCATTGTTTCACCTGGACCGTCCAAAAGTATAATAAGAAATAGCTTCCTTATCTATTTTGAAGCAATCCTCTCTAAAAGCTAAAAGGTTTTAGTCTGGTATACAATCAAAGAGGATTGATAGGTAGGCAACTTCGGTGCATATTTCTCAAAAAAAAAAAAAATGTGACCACTAAGAGTGATATTTAATTTTAGAAAACTACCTTTATTACATGCAGGGTGTTTTGAAGAAGGCTGATAGCAAATAATTCAAAGTAAAAGCTAAGCTTCATTCGGATAAAGTCAGAGCTCCTGTGGCTGCAATTAACATACACTATAATCGATACAGTTTATCCTTAGTCCTCAGAAGCTGAAGCATAAGGAGCTGGACAGAGCCCATAATGTAACCGACTGACTGTTCCTAATATATACAGCAGTGAACAAAAACAAGCAAACAAAAGCAACAATAACAGCAAACAGTGGAGATTCGTTTTTCAATCTAAAGAATCCAGAGCCACCGATCATATAGCATATGTGAAGAAGATCCACCTTGCCCTAGTAAAGCCCCCGTGGTAAGCAGAATTATGGTCCCTGAAAATGTCCACATCCTAATCCACCAAAGGGCACATTACAGATATAATTATGGTTGGAAGTATCAGCATGTAGAGATTATGCTAGATTCTCTAGGTGGGTCCAATCTAACCACATGAATCCAACAACCGTAAATCCTTTGCCAACTACAGTTACAGAAATAAGTGATATGGAAGGAGGGTCAGAGAAGTCCAATGTTGCTTGGTGGCTTTGAAAAGGGAAGAAAGGGGCCACGAGTTCAGTCATGTGGGTAATCTCTAGATGTTGTCAAAGGCAAAACAAAAAAATAAACACACAAACTCATTTTTCCCTAAGCCTGCAGAAAGGAACATAGTCCTACTGATACCTTGACTTTAGCCCAGGGAAACCCATGTCTGACTTCCAACCCACACAACTGTAAGATGATATATTTGTGTTGTTTGCAAGTCATTAAGTTTGTGGTAATATTTGAAGGCTGCAAGAGGAAATTAATACATTACCACCTAAAATGTTGTTAGTTAAACTTAACAGGAATATGAATTGCCTGAAGAACTTGAAAATGCAGTTCTTGGGCCAGTAGATCTTAGTTTGTACCCAGGATTCTGAACTCCTAATAAGGCCCCAGGTTATGCCAATACTGCTGATCCATGGATCATATTTTTGTTAGCAAGGACTCAAAACGTGCTTAGCTCTCTGGCTTGATGTCAGTCTGAACCATCCATGGAACTCATGAGAGAAAAACTGCGTGCCAAGCATTCTAATTTTGCTTAAGAAAGTTATCTTGCACTATTTATTGTTGTTTTCTATTTCTATTCTGAGTCACCCTGTGTTCAGTTTGTGACCCTACATCTTTACTGATTCATATGCAATGCTGATTATAAAAAAATGTTTTTTTTTCTATTTCAGCCCCCTGACTTGTCACAAAGTTCTCTCTCTCTCTCTCTCTCTTTCTTCTTCCTCTTCTTCTTCTTCTACTTCTTCTTCTTCTTCTTCTTCTTCTTCTTCTTCTTCTTCTTCTTCTTCTTCTCCTCCTCTGTTTCTCTCATAATTCAACTATTCTTAACTGCTTTGCACATTAACACTGTCATGACTGGTCCCGGCATGTTTGACTTCACAACAATCACCTTGATGACCAACCTTTTAAGAAGATATTTGCCACCTGTTCAATGTTCAGGAGATAGAAAACATAGCTTACTATTTAGAGTAAAAAATATGCTATTTAAAAACATGCCCCATTTGAACAAAGACATGTCACATAAACAAATCTAGACAAGTGAAAATTACAGAGTTTCAGAATGCAAGGATCATTAGATGTGATCTTTTCATCAGTGTAGTCTTTTGTGTGTGTGTGTTATTCTATTGCTTCTGGTTATGAATAGTCCATTGTGACAACATTCTATTTTTGGATACATTAGAATCTAAATAGATCCTTTCTGTTAATCATCCATATCTCAACGTTCAACTTTACATTAGAATTCTCTTAGAAGTTCAATATAGATAGATAGATAAATAGATAAACTAGCTCCTTCTCCACTCTCCAGATATCTCTAGAAAAGGGAAGAGATGTTAACTTTAAAATTTGCCTGGATGACTCAAATCAGTGACCAAGTTTGAGTACTACTCACACAAGATAATACTTCTGAGAAGCTTGCATTCTTCTTAAAGTACATAAAATTTACTTTCTAAGATAATTTGAATTAAATATTATGCCGAAAGTCAATTTTCTACTCCAAAGATAATAACATAGTCAAAACTATTCGCATGGAGAATTAGTTATTTATTGCCATATAAACAACCTTTCTAAAATTTAGTGAATGAAAACATCCATTTATTTTGTTTATGCTTCTACAGTTTAGCCTGAGTTCAATTAACGGTTCTGTCAGGCTTACCTGGGAGCCCGCATGTGGCTGCAGTCTCCTGGCAGATCAAGTGGGGCTGAGGTGGGGCAAGAGGATGGAGAAGCGGGCCAGGGCTTTTGGCTGGGGTACCTTGGTTCTTGTCCCTGTGGCCTCACCAGCTCATCAGTCTAGATATCTTTCTTTCTTTCTTTCTTTTTTTTCTTTTTTAAATGTTTGTTTATTTTTGAGAGAGAAGGAGAGAGAGAGAGAGCAATAGGGGGAAGGGTAGACAGAGAGGGAAACACAGTATACAAAGCAGGCCCTGCTCTGATAGTGGAGAGCGTGACACGAGGCTCGAACTCACAAGCCGTGAAATCATGACCTGAGCCAAAGTCTGACACTCAACCGACTGAGCCAACCAGGGGCCCCTCAGTGGAGATTTTGTATATAGCAGTGTCCGTATTGGAAGAAGTCAAAAGGCCATGTACAAGTGTTTCTCAAGCCCCTTTTTCTGTGACATGTACTGATATACCATTTGTCGAAACACATAACATGGTCAGTTCCAGAGTCAATGTAGGAAGTGATTAAACAAAAGCACGAATTCTGAGAAGTATGACCATTTGGGGACCATGAATGTATATCACAATCAATATGTGTCTGCACCAATAAAATTTGGACAGGACTAATTATGCAATATATATTCTGATTTCAGCTTTTTCAACATTGCTTTTCTTCTGAAATAGAGCTTATTTACAAAAGTATGTGGAACATGACTGTCAAGCTTAATAAATGAGAAATGATTGCAAATACACACTGTGGTGACCAAAATTCAGCACAAGTGGAATTTTTTCAACATTCCCCTGAATACCCCTTTTGAATCACAAACGTTTATTTACCACAAGTTATCTGCTTCCCTGACACTGTGAGAAACACTTGCTTCTCTTGGGAACCACTTTCAACAATTTTTATCCCGTTTTTGAACTTTGTAAGAATATAATATAGTACTTATTATTTTCTATCAGGCTTCTTCTGAGAACAGTATATATTCCAGTCATACAGGGTGTTGCATGGAGCTACACATCATTGATTTAATGGCTATATGCTATTTAATTTTATAAATACACCATATTTTCTTTGTTCACTCTACTGCTGTTGGACATTTCAGTTTCTAGCTTACATTTATTATATTTATTATATTTGTTATGAATAATATTGTCATAAACTTTGTTATAAATATACACACATCAAAATTATGTATATTTTTCTAGGTTCCAGTGCATGCAAAAAAATATATATATGTGTGTGTGTGTGTATATATATATATATATATATATATATATATATAAACACATTCCCAAAATGTATATATAATCTCAGAATAGAATTATTTCTGGGTCATAGAGCATCTGCTCAAATTTAAAGACAATAAAATATAATAAACACTTTAGCAGTATGTGGATAATTTTAGTGTTTCATATTCACTTGATGAATGGATTTTAACATTGTATAATTCTGTATCTGTCATTTAATAATTCCATTTAACTTATGTATAGATTTGTTTAAAATTGTTTAGGGGTTTCTGGGCATCTCAGTGGGTTAAGCATCCCATTTTAGCTCAGGTCATGATCTCACCACTCTTGAATTCGAGCCCTGCACTGGGCTCTGTACTGACAGCTCAGAGCCTGGAACCTGCTTGAGATTCTGTGTCTGCCTCCCTCTCTGCCCCTCCCCTGCTCATGCTCTGTCTCTCTCTTCCAAAAATAAACAGACATTAAAAAAATAAAATACAGGGGCGCCTGGGTGGCGCAGTCGGTTAAGCGTCCGACTTCAGCCAGGTCACGATCTCGCGGTCCGTGAGTTCGAGCCCCGCATCAGGCTCTGGGCTGATGGCTCAGAGCCTGGAGCCTGTTTCCGATTCTGTGTCTCCCTCTCTCTCTGCCCCTCCCCCGTTCATGCTCTGTCTCTCTCTGTCCCAAAAATAAATAAACGTTGAAAAAAAATTAAAAAAAAATAAAAATAAAATAAAATACATACAATAAAATTGTTTATGTTCAAATTTAATTATCTGTGAATAATGAAAACTTTCTTTTTTCTTTTTAATTTTATTTATCTTTTGTTCTTAAATATACAAATATTTTCAGATCAATTATGAGAAATGACGGGAACAAGTAAATATTTTTATAGGAGAAAATAAATGTGCAATTCAAGCATTGTAAAAAATGTATTTTTGCCTTCTTGGCATCAAATCATCATCTCAATTCTATCTGCAGGTATTACGCATGTTATTTATGCCTATTAACTTTAATTATTTTCGTTGGCATTCATTATTATTTCTCTATATTAAGCACTTTAAAATGAAGTTTGAAGGGATGTTATGAGAGCTATTTTTATTGCATGCTAATATTATTATGTTCATTACTTAAGAAATAAAATTAAAAGCTTTTTTTTTTTTTAAATCCAGTGTGTCAGCATTCAATTCGTATTTTAGATACTTAAACCCCTATGTAAGAAGTGTCAGAGTCGGCTTGGGCTGCCATAACAAAGTATGAGAGACTGGGCGCCTATACAACAGAAATCTGTTTTCTCAGTTTGGCTAGGTTCTGGTGAGATATCTCTTTTTGGCTTGCAGATGGCTGCATTCTGGTCTTGTCCTCACATGGCAGAGAGAGACAGAGAGACAGAGACAGAGAGAGAGACAGAGAGAGAGAGTAAACTGGTGTCTCATTTTATAAGGGCATTAATCCCATCAGGAGGAAGCCATAATTGTGATCTCATCTAAACCTCATTATCTTCCAAAATCTATGTCTCCACAAACCATCACATTGGGATTGGGGCTTCAATATATCCATTTGAGAAACACACAATTCAATCCATAGCGAGATGTACATTTCCCTCCCTCACTTTTTTTCCCCTTTTTTTTTCTCCTTTCCTCTCTTCTCTTCTTATTTTTTTTCCCCTTTCTCCCCTCCCTCCCTCCCTTCCTCTCTCTCTCCTTCTTAGTCTTCTTTCCTTCATTGTTCTTTGGTTGAAAATTCTTTAAACCAAATTCTTTAGACAATAATTGTTGTAGAGTACTTTCATTTTATGTTAGTATTCATTTCATGATAATCTTTCAATGATTTATTATCTCTTTGGCACTTTCAGATTGTCACAACTTCTCTCTAAATCCATCGGGACTACCTTTAGTGAGGATTGAACAAGAAAACATATATGACCCGATTGGCCTACACACTTCACAGCAATAGCATCTTTCTTATGCAGTAAGATTGTCTTTAAAGCCTAGTATTTATATGTAGATAAATTAACTAATCCCCTTTTCATAGCATATCCACATGTCTTTGTTTAACTAAATTGACCTGTAATTATGCATTTAATTTAATACTTTCGTTCTAGATAAAAGAATAGCACCTGTGAGATATTGAACTATGAGTTATACCTTTTAACTCTGCAACATAGTAATTTATTGTGGTCCTTTTTATGTTGGTATATATACACTCTTGTTATAGAGTTTTATTTCTGACTACGTTAGAAAATGGTAGTAAAGCATTCTTGTCACTTTGTGTTTAACGTGGTGGATTTGGATCTAAGGTATATTTGCTCTGTACTTTTACTGAAATATTTACTCTGGCAAAGTATAAACAAAGATAATCTAGGGGCACCTGGGTGGCTCAGTCAGTTAAATGTCTGACTTTGGCTCAGGTCATGATGTCAGGATTCATGGGTTCGAGCCCCACCTCAGGATCTGTGCTGACAGCTCAGAACCTGGAGCCCGCTTGGGATTCTGTGTCTCTCTCTCTGCCCTTCCCCTGCTCATGCTTTGTCTCTCTCTGTCTCTCAAAAATAAACATTAATTTTTTAAAGATAATCTAAACACTGGTTGTTTATTATCAAAATGAATTAATTCCATTGGAAACTATTTACTCCAAGACAGTTTGTCAACCTTTTTTTTCCTCCATTTCTGTAAAATTATTTTGAACATACAGATGTGCACCTCTCCTCATTTTTTATATTGGACTACAGATTATTTTCAACTGAAGTTCAACTAGCTTCAACAGATGCAATTTCTGCCTTATTAAAAAAAATGTAATTTTAAAATCAAACTATTACATTACAATTTTAAATATATGCCACATAATACAAGTTAAAGTTGAATCCATATGCTATTTTTAGCAGTAAGAATGTTTACACTCCTTTTTCTCATTTAACTTGTATTTGTATCTTGTTTTCTTCACTATTCACCCCAATACAGTGTACTTTTTAAGAAGCGTATTTTTAAGGGGTGCCTAGGTGGCCAGTTGGTTATTTCGGCTCAGGTGATGATCTCACAGCTGGTGGGATCAAGTCCTGAGTTGGGCTCTGTGCTGACAGCATGGAGTCTGCTTGGGATTCTCTCTCTTCCTCTCTCTCTCTGCCCCTCTCCCACTCACTTCCCCCTCTCCCCTTCTCAAAATTAATAAATAAACTTAAAAAAAAGAAGTATATGTTTAAGAAGTATATTTTTAGAAGTGTATTATTCTCCAAAAAATGAGAACATTAATTTGTTATTTACAAGCAATTTATATTATCTGAATTAGGAAACTTTTTTTTTCCTGGAATTAGTGATGGTAACAATTAGTAATAAAAAGTAATCACAACCTCTCTCAATTCTAAAAAACACAGTGAACTGCAATGTGAAATTTTATGGGGTAATTTCTTCTTCAACAAGATTGAGTGCTGCCTTGGCAAAGTAAACTTCTTTGGGCACAGATTTTCCGAACTGTCCCTGTTTGGGGCACACACAAATATTTTACCACTGAAAATATTGTCCCTTTTAACATTTTAGGGTAGGTGAAGACTCCGCTTTATTTTTATAAAATGAAAGGGCAGAGGGTGATTATAAAACAAACAAATTAGAATATAAAATCCCAATGATACCTAAGTCACAGATATATCATCGAACAAACCAATTTCAGGAAAGAATCAATTAATTTCTTAAAAATTACTGGTGCCCATGCACTCTTTGTAAAGTCTTCATATATCTCCAGGGTTAAAAACACCAAAATGTGAAGATTTGTCATTCCAAGAAAGAATTCAAAGTACATTTTTTCCTCTGAAACTTTGGTAAGGCCTTCCACTATAGACTCTGAACGAGCCATCCCTTCTGAAAGTAATGTTCGATTAATTAAATAAGGAGGCCAGGAGGCTGAGGTGGCTGTAATGTCGGGGTCCCCTACATAAGCAATCTGAAACTTAAAACAGAAATGCCTCAAGGTTACTGAATCAAACCCTAGGGACAACCAATAACTAGCCGCTAACTACGCTTTAAGCTATAGCCAATCAGAAATGTTCTTGCTTGGCTTCTGCTCTTTCCCCATGAGTGTCTCCCAGAACTCCTGTCCCAGGTGGGGCACTCCCAACCACTTCTGACATTTCACTTCCAGACTGGAATTGATTTTTACTCAAATAAACTCTTAAAATTTTTAGCATGCCCCAGTTTGTGTTTTAATGGAAAGAAATTCGTGAAATCCCTGGGTGAAAAAGTAAGTATTAGCAAATGTTTTTGAGAGAAACTTATTAGTAGCAAATATTATCAATAAAAGAGCTTATTTTCCAAAGAGTTCATACAAGTGAGGGCAGAGGGGAAGGGAGTCACTGAGTTCAAATTGCTAAACAGAACAAAAACTAAGATGCTAATTCATTAAATGCAAATGATTATTACAGCATAAGGAAAAGTGATACATAATCACTAGTAACCCTTAAAACACAGACTGAAATAATAATGTTATGAATTATGCTTAAAATATTGAAAAATATTGGGGCGTGTGGGTGGCTCAGTCAGTTAAGCATCCGACTACGGCTCAGATCATGAACTCCCAGTTCGTGGGTTCGGGCTGTGCTTCAGGCTCTGTGCTGACAGCTCAGAGCCTGGAGTCTGCTTCAGATTCTGTGTCTCCCTCTCCCTCTGCCCCTCCCCTGCTCACACTCTCTCCCTCTCTCAAAAATAAACATTAAAAAAAATTTAAAAGTATCGGAAAATATTTGCTGAGGTTTGAACTGAATGTATTATTATCTTGTTAAAAAATATCTTTGGGTTTCTGGGTGGCTCTGTTGGTTGAGTGACCAACTCTTGATGTAAGTTCAGGTCAAGATATCAGAGTTGTGAGATTGAGCCCTGTGTTGGGCTCTGCATTTACATGGAGCCTGCTTAAGAGTCTATCCCTCTCTTTCCCTTGCTCTCTCTCTCCTTTGAAAATGAATTTTAAAAAAACAAAAAAAAATCTTAAAACAGTTGGGTAAAGAGATCTCTGCTACTTCTTTTTGCTTCAAATGTGTCATTAAAGACAAAAACCTGGGGGGCCTGGGTGGCTCAGTCGGTTAAGCGTCCGACTTCAGCTCAGGTCACAATCTCATGTTCTGTGAGTTCGAGCCCCGCGCCGGGCTCTGGGCTGATGGCTCAGAGCCTGGAGCCTGCTTCTGGTTCTGTGTCTCCCTCTCTCTCTGCCCCTCCCCCGTTCATGCTCTGTCTCTCTCTGTCTCAAAAAAAAAAATAAACGTTAAAAAAAAAAATTTAAAAAAAATAAAGACAAAAACCTAAGGAAGTCTTCTAGCCCTTCTTTCTAGCACATCACTTAGTTATTTATCTTTGGTCAGTCTGAGTTGTCATTACTTAAGAAGCTGTATTAGGTTACATTTCAACTAGTGATTTTTTTTTTTTTTTTTTTTTTTTTGGTAACAAAGTAGCAATTCTTTTTTTTTTTTTTTTTTTTTTTTGGGACAGAGAGAGACAGAGCATGAACGGGGGAGGGTCAGAGAGAGAGGGAGACACAGAATCGGAAACAGGCTCCAGGCTCTGAGCCATCAGCCCAGAGCCTGACGCGGGGCTCGAACTCACGGACCGCGAGATCGTGACCTGGCTGAAGTCGGACGCTTAACCGACTGCGCCACCCAGGCGCCCCCAAAGTAGCAATTCTATGTGCATCCTTCTTATTTCCATGTGTTGAACTAACTAGGATCTATGTCTTTGGGTAAGGCTAAAGAAAAACTCTTTTCTCTTTCATTTTTTTTTCCTTCTAACTGGGGGAGTAAACTGAGGTTTGAAAGAAGCCACCCTTCAGATCTCCAGACCTAAAAAATCAATTCTGCAATCCACCTTTTCCCGGACAATGTAGTCTTAATGGTAATTGGTTCTTGCCAATCTTTTTGTTTGTTTTGCTTTTAGTTCAAGTGGAAATTAATTATTTTTTGTGTGATTTAATTTTTGACTAGAGGTAAAGAGCTAGATACCCTTTTTTACAGTGATCTTGAGTCCCCTTAAGATATCTTAAAAGACAAATCTGTGAAGTACAATAAAAATAAAATACTCATCATTGTCTTACATATATTTACATAAACATTAAGTGTTTTTTAGGACTATACACAAAAAATATTATAAGCATAGACAGAGATGTACATGAAAAATTACGTAGAAATATGATTATGCTTTAGAAAATTATACATGACAATAAATGTTACGTGTAATTTAAAATTCTGTGTTTTAATCTTTTGAGAGAGAGAGAGAGACAGAGAGATGACAGGCTGCACATTAAATCTTTTGTGCTAAGCCCACATCACCAAACCAAGACTTAGTACCTAACCTAACAACAGGTCCAGCCTTTCCCAGAAATGTAATCTTAACCAGTCAGTCTTGAATTTCCCGGTCAGCACTAATGAATTAAGCCACGTGATAGACCTCTGCCATTCCCCCAAAGGAGGGTGACCTTGCTTGAAACAATCCATTCTTGCCTACTAGCCTCCTTGTCCTGCTCCCTTTCTGCCTATAAAAATATTTGGTTTTGTACAGCTCTTCTGAGCTTTCTGTTTGTTAGATGGGATGTTGCCCCATTCATGAATCATTGAATAAAAGCCAACAAGATCTTTAAAATGTATTTAGCCGAATTTTGCTTTTTAAGAAATGCAAATAAAATGTGGAAAACATCTCCCATACTATGAACAAAATCCGGATAAAGTGTTATAAATACCATAGTATGGAAAAGAGCTTGCATTCACAAAAAGAACAGAACTAAAAACCAAAATATATCACCATTATTTGTTCTTTTAGTAAATCATAATTTTTAAATTTTTATTTTCTAAATGTATTAATAAGCCTAAATTGCTCTTTTAAGGCAGTTGTACAATGATGTCAATATAAAGAAAAAGGAAATCGTGAAGATAATTTGTACAACTCAGTCTATCTTACAGTGTTGATTTTTAACTGTCTTCTTTCATGCTTTTCTTAGTATTCCTAACCCTTTTAAGATGTTTACACCTTTTTATGAACATATTTTCTTTTGTATCTATACCTCACAGGAATACAAATGAAGGCATTTAAATATATGTGTGTGTATATACATATATACATATATAATATGCATGTATACATATATATTATATATACATGCATATATAGTTATACATATATATACAATATACATGGATTTATAATATATGTATATTCTTATATTGATAGTTTGATATCATGTCCTTACATTTTAGATTTATTCTGAACGAATTTTTCAGCAGATATTCTATTTATAGTGACTTTTGAAGAATATTACAATACCTGTTAAAAACACAATGGGTCTAACTCCAATTTGAAGGCATTTCTTTGTATTCTCTGTTGAAACCGCAATTACAATTTGCATTTAGTGACATTCTGATAACAATATACAAATGTTTGTGCTCTTCAAGTTTTACCATGCATTTGGCATGCTCAAGTTCTATTAAATGTCCATTTATTCAATTTTGGAGTTCCATGAGAGAATCCAGGGGAAATTTATCAGTATTCATATATTAATGTTCACCTTATTCTGTTGAGCTCTATTGAGTGTGGGTTGAAAAAATTATAACTGATTGTGAGCGGTTTTCGTGCCAACGTTAAAAGCAAAACTTCATCTTATTATTAAGAATATGAATATACCCAATCACGTATGCGTAATTAGTTCAATAGTGTTGCCTAAAATAATGATGATAATAATAATAATGTATTTTGGTTCATATTCTTTGAAACCGACTTTGTTCCCCATTATTATTTGTTGTTAGTTTTTCTTCAAGTTTGACTGTACACACTAAAGAATGTTGCACATTCTCCGACTTTCTGTTTTGGCATCAAATGTAAACAAAATAAATGTAACCCACTAGTGTAAACAGCCTAGGACTTCATATACTGATCTGAAGCAAAGCTCCACTCCAGAAACCAGAGATGGTTTTTCTTTTTCTATTTCCCCTACAGAGCCTTAACTGAACTGAAGAATCAAGTGCACTGATCCAGAGACTGAAACAAAGCAGCGGTGCTAAAGCCCTGCGGGGGTGGGCTTTACCTGCTCAGGTATTGACCATTCCCCATCTTTCCTCCTGGGGGTTGCTTTTGCCTCCGACACCTTCCCCTTGCTTTCACATTTCTCCTCCTTGCAACAGGTTCCTCCTTGCCGGAATCATTGGTCTCAGTAGATTCCCCATGTTAATCAGGGATGGATTTTGACTGACATATCAGATCTCAGAAGTCAGATTGTAAGAATTCGACCTTTCACAAGACCCCCATTCGTCTATTCCACAGAACCTGAGCTGCAGGTAATGTTTGTTTGGGTGTTTGTTTCCAGTAATTAGCTCTCAGGCTATGTAAACCATCACAAAGTTTTATATGACATTAATTCTCATGTAAAGTACATGAGAGCATATCATATATAGTATATTCTCATATACAGTATATTCTCATAGCGTATTTTACATATACAAGGAGGAAGAAGATATTTTCCAGCCTCTTATGATGTGTTTAGTTTAGTTACCAAGGAACCGAATGCATCACGTGCTTGGCCAATTCTGTGTTTTTTGTGTCTTATTTCAGTCAAGCTCCCACTCCACCCTCACAGGAACAACTAAGGCTTTGAGAATCACTTCTCCCAGTTTATCTTGCAATGATAAATATTGACTGAAAATAATGCTTATAATGTCCCATGCATCGTTCTAAGTGTTTTATTGATTTAAAATTATTAATTTCTCAAAAGAACCCAATAAGGTTGTTACCACTGTTATTCCTGTTATACAGATGAGGAACCTGAGGAACAGAGAGGTAAAGAAAGTTGCAGAAAGTCACACAGCTTTTCAGTGTGGTAGATAGGCAGTGCAGCATCTCAGTCCGTGGTCCTAAAGGCACCATTTTTTGGCTTCTGACTATCACAAATGCCCAGAAATGTTCTTCAGGCTCTACCTGTCATACACATTCTCTATTGACTTTGACCAAGGAGCTGGGGACAGAAGTGGGAAAGTATTGAAAGTTGTTTTTTTTTTTTTTTCCTATTTATCTCTCTGAAGAGTGTGGTGACCATAAGAATTACAGAGCTAGTAGGACAAACTCTTAGTGTCCCGTCCTTGGTGGCAGCAACCACTTTTCCTCGTCAGATCAGTTCTGCATCAGGATCTCGGTGGTTGTCCCTGGAATCTTGCTGCTAAATTAGGTTTCCCAATTCTCCAAAAGGCGAGCTTCCCCAAATCCTTAACAAATGTAGTAAAATGCCTCATCAGTTGAATTGTCAGCCAGAGTTGTGTTTATTACTTTCAGCCAGGAGTAGTAACTAAATCTGACTCATCATTTTCAAGACAACTAACTGCCTCAGGACGATGTATGAACTTTACGTATAGGAGGATTAGAGGCTTTGCTTCAATTCTTGCTACAGATTTTAACTCTTCATTGATGTCAGGGATATGAAGTCAGTCACCACATACCGATTATATTCAACTCCTTATTGTCAAGAGCTGTGGGGAGCTGAGGGAGAACTGAACTGTCATTGTTAGAGCCGATCGAAACAAGTCAAGGGGTGCCCGGGGGGATCAGTTGGTGAAGGATCCAACTCTTGATTTTGGCTCAGGTCATGATCTCAAGGTGCTGAGATCGAGCTCTGCATCGGACTCCACACTGGGCTTGGAGCCTGCTTGGAATTCTCTCTCTCTCTCTCTCTCTCTCTCTCTCTCTCCCTCTCTTCTGCTCTCTTTCGGTCTCTCAAAAGAATAAAACTGAAATAAAATAAAACAACAAGCCAAAATTAAAGTAACAGTCAAGCCTTAAATTGCTTATTGCAATCATATAAGCAAGAGGCTAAATCACAAAGATGTCGGCTGCTGTCATGTTCGATTCTTCAGCACAGATCGGCACCAGATGCATCAGTGCAGACAGGGGGAAACGTCTCAGCGCCAAAGGATCTCTGAACAAAAAGTTGCTGCCATTTTATTGGCCACAGGAGCCAAGAGAAGGGGGAAGGGGACAGGGCCGGGAGTCAGAAAGTACTGAGACAGACTCAAGTGCCTTTATGGTTTCCCCTCCTCCCCTCTAAGGGGGTCTTATCAGAGGTGCCAGTGGGAAGAAGCCCAAATGGAGGTGTGTGGGCCCAGGATGCAGACACGCTTGGGGCTTGGCTGGTCACGGTGGGACTGGATTCTTTTGCTGTCGCTCCCTTCAGAGACCACAAGGCATCGGCTGAGGGCCCTTTTGGGTTTAGGGGAACTTCTCCCATGAGGTTCCACAGGGAAAGCCTTGTGACTGCCTGTGGTTGGGCCTGGAAGACCTGTATCGTGTTTTGTTCAGAAGCTGGACTCCTCGCTTTTTCACTGCACTAGTTCGCTGGGCTTCCATAACATAGTGCTACAGACTGGGTGGTTTCAAGGACAGAAATGTATTTTCTTACAATTCCAGGGGCTAGAAGGCTGAGGTGTGAGGAGGGTTGGTTTCTCCCAAGTCCTTTCTCCTTGGCGTGCAGATACTATGGAGTTGCTCGGGACATGCTAACCCCAAACATGGCAGCTTGGCATACTGAGTGTTTCCAGCTGAGGACGATGGAGTGACCAGCAGAAGCAGGTCCCTCCTCCCCCGAAACAGGTCATAAAGTCCTTGACGAATCTGAACAAGCCGGCCTTGCTAAGTTCCCCACAAAGTATCACACTTACTTCCTTCTCTGTAACCTATCCTATTCCTCGAAGACTGTCTGCTCTTCAATAAGCCTAGCGTAAAAATACTCAGACCTAACTGTGTTTTCATTCTGAAGGGAAGGAAAAATTCTTCTCTACCCTCAGGGTCTTCCAGCTAAATTGAGAATTAAATTTAAAGGAGACATTAACAGGAGGGGAAAAACATTAATACATGCACAGGGAGGCCTTCAAATAAAATTGGGATCCCAAGAAATGACCAACGCAGGCATTTTTTACACTTTTTTAGACACAGAGACAATACATCTGTGAAGAACTGACAAAGAAAACTTACTTCGAGATTTTCAGGAAGTAAGGAATTCTGAACAGAATGTGGACTGTGGTAGTGAATTACTAAAAACTAACAAGGGTTCTTGATACAGGCTTCTCGGCTCTGGATTCCCCATTTCTGGTGATAAAGCTGCCCTTTTATCTGATGGTACCTCTCTCTTTCACATCAGAGATTTATTTCCTGCTTTTGGGGACATAGGGGAGGACCTGAGTGTCCTTCTTACACAGGCTCTCTCTTTAACTAATTTTTATTTTAAATATTCAGTATGCCAAAGTGGCACATTTGGGGGCAGCCTATTCATGGCCCCTACAGTTTTGTTACGAAGTTTCCTGTGTCATGTAAAACTTCTCTTAAATAGGCTGATACGCTTTTCTGCTGTTAACGTCTTTGCCTGTTTGATTTTCAGACCCACCTAAGGTCTCTACAAAGATTGGGGAAAACTTTTTCCCTCTCATATAGAGTCTTGATCTATTTGGGTTACTAGAGGGAAAGGCCACAGAGTGAGTGGTGTATAAACGATAGAAATTTATTGCTCACCGTTGTGAGCCTCGAACTCTGAGATCAGGGTGCCAATATGGCAAAGGCCCTCTTCCAGGCTGCAGACTTCTCTTTGAATCCTCACATGGCAGAACGGTCTGGGGGCGGGGGAGAGGGGCACCTGGGTGGCTCAGTCTGTTAAGATGATCTCTGTCTCTATCCCTCCCGCTCTCTCTCTCAAGGTAAATAAATAAACAAACAACAACAACAACAAAAAACTGAAAGGAAAAAGAAAGGACTAGGGAGCTCTCTGGGGTCTCATTTATAGGAACACTAATTCTGTTTATGAGGCCTCCACTCTCATGACCTATTTGCCTCCCAGAGGTACCACTAACACCATAGCATTGGACATTAGGGTTTCAAAATGTGAATTTGGGGGACACACACCTTCAGACAGGAGAACTAGTACAGCACAGTGTCAGTTAAATTATCAATGTTTTAGGAGAGCCCTCCTCGCACGGCTGTATGGTATTCCCAAGGTGATAGTTGTCACCTTGTCAATCTTAGTTTGTATTTAAATCTTGCCTGCTCTTCTGCTCTCTATGTGCACACACACACACACACACACACACACACACATAATGTTGCTAATTAAATAATATAAGTGCAGTGGAAATTGTCAATCAGATCATTTAAAAATACTGCAATTTTTATATATTTTTGTAAATATTTGCTACGGTTTTATTTTGTTTCATTTTTTTTTTAAATGTATATGTCTCTCTCAAAATCACAGCACTTGTCTGTTGTCTGGAACACAATATTTCTTTCTTTTTTTTTTTTTAATTTTTTTTTTCAACGTTTATTTATTTTTGGGACAGAGAGAGACAGAGCATGAATCGGGGGAGGGGCAGAGAGAGAGGGAGACACAGAATCGGAAACAGGCTCCAGGCTGAGCCATCAGTCCAGAGCCTGACATGGGGCTCGAACTCACGGACCGCGAGATCGTGACCTGGCTGAAGTCGGACGCTTAACCGACTGCGCCACCCAGGCACCCGGAACACAATATTTCTTAAGAGATAGCATCAAACTTTTCCAATGACTTCTTATTTATTGATAGAAACAGGTGCTTTTTAGCTTCAATAGGTATAAGATTACTTTTAAGGCTCATAATTTTGTTCATTATGCTAAAGCTTCTCTTACGATCTGCTGAGCTAAAAGCAATTATGCAAAAATATCACAATACTTAAAATAGTATCTAAAGCTTTTATATATCCAGTATCTTTTTTGTGAATTAAGTCACAAAACTGTGAATAAGAATGTCATATTTAATTAGAGCAAATTTAATCCACTAGGCCAGACAAGAAATGCTGTGGGTTGAGTACAAAGAGTGTGGGGCTGACGAGGTTTGAATCAAAAGCTCTGCCACTTACACCAGCTCTCTGCATCTCATTTTCCTCTTGGATTAAAAGGATGAAATAATACAACTTAAAGCAAGCGAAATGAACACAGATACTAGACATTGTGCTGGCCTGTAACCCTGGAGAACCTCTGCTGTGCCAAGCATTGATCCTTTAGTTTCAGGATCGTGGGAATCTGGAGGCGTTTCCCAGTGACATTCCACGGCAGCAGAAAAACACAGGTAATACTTAAGAAGCAGTGGTTCATATGTGAAGCGTAGAAGTAGTTTGATATCTTAACATCTAGTAACATCAGTATTTTAATATCTAGTAGTGCCAGCACTAAATACTCTAATATAGGATACCATCAGCATGCTGGCTGCGTATTGGCTGTGATCACACTCTAGTTAATGTGTGAAATTCTTTCTGAGTGAATATGAAACAGAAGAAGGGAGATGAGAGCAAGGCTTTTGTGGAGAAGAGTGAGTGGATTGTAGTTAATAAGCTGAATAATTACAGGAAGAAAGGAAAAGGAGAGACCTTTGAGCCGAAGAGGGGTTCAAGAAGGAGATGCTGGATGGAAGTTTCCAGTGAATAAAGATGGTGGCCTTTTTCAAGTGTTTGGAACTTGTGGTAGCCGTATAAAAAGTTTTGCCAGCAGATAATCCAGTCTCCACATTACAGGTAACTTCGTGTATCATTTGTGTCCAGGGACCTGGAAAGGCAAACATTCAGAGTATACTTGAATCAACAATTTCCATTGGCATAATCAAGCCCTCTTCTTGTCATATTTGTAAAAATGCTTTATTTCTGCATCCAGACGCCTCACCAAAGGAAGAGTAAAGCTTAGCCTCTGTTTTTCATCTACCTGAAAGAGTTACCATGTTACCATGGTAACAAAACAAAACAAAAAGCCCTATGAGGTAATCATGTATGAATAAATTCATGGGGTTGAGACAATGTAGATGAAAAAGTCGAGCTAACAAGTAGAGAACCTGGAATTTAAGCCTATGCTTGATATCAAACGCCATTCTTTTAACTACTTTTCTGTAATGACTTTGAGGAATCAATGTACCAGTATATATAAATCTATGGAAAAAGATTATCTAAATTTCTCAAAGACTTTGTATAACACTTGCAAATTTCTAATAATAATAATAACTATATTAATTTGATATTAAAATTAATAACATTTATAGACTATCCATAAGGTAAACATATTACTAGGGGTTTTACGTTATCTTTTTTAAATCCTAAGAAATACCCGGTATGTAATTTTGTGTCTCATTTCACAGATGAGTTGAATGGGAATCAAAGGCGAAAACCAGGTTGACTGAGAGTAAGTGGGCAATGCCAAGATTTGAATATGTCGTGCTCCAAGTGTCATTAATTTTCCGCTATGTTTAACCAAAGTACCAAGATAGGATAAAAGCTCAACAGAACCTCTTTAATAATTAAATTTTCCAAATGCAGTAAGGCAGGTATTAATCAAGTGGTATATTTTAATGATCTTAGTGTATTCATTCATATTAAAAAAAACTTGAAAAAATATATGAAACAATATTAGACACTGAGATCCCATTCATATACTCAATTCTGCTGCTTAGTGAGAAGCAATTCAATGATGCGTTTTAAAAGCAAACACTCATCATATAATATTTGCTTTGCAAAGGCATATTTTATTCTTACCAAGACAGGAATTTTTGAGTCATTGTGTAGATTTTTGTGTCATTTACTCTGTAAGAATGCAGTTAGGGTTATAGTTAAATCAATGTTTTTCATCCCTGTATGTTTTAGTATTGTAAACAGCAAAGAAGTTTGAAAGAACAATAAATCGACATCAAGTCAAAGAGTCTGAACACCAGGTGCTTAGCGGTATCTATTTTAAAAGTCTAAATCTACTTCTTTGCCAGCTAATAGCTTCCCCTGAGCAGACATGAGGAACAAAGTCTATTGGGTGTTTGCATGCATTTAAGAATTGTTTCATTCATTATACTCTGCAGGTGCTTTCTCTCAAGATACATTCTTGTTAACAAAAAACAGGGTTTGACAAGGTGTTTTCGACATGAGAGCAAGGGTATATCAGTCCTGGAAGGAGTAGAGTAAGTTAACTGTAATGCACCCAACTCTGTAGTTAACCTGATTTTCAAAATGTCAATTTTAATGATATGACACCAGCCTAGAGTAGCTTTGGGGGAAAGAAAAAATAATTTTCTGGTTGCAAAATACACTGAAGTTATAAGATTTAGATGCACAGGGGGTCGCTGTGGGATTTAGTGTGGTACAGGTAGATGAGGTTTTGGGTTTTGAAAGGTATATGCAAGTTTTGCATTTGACCCTATTTTTTCCACTTCGACTTCCTTCACTCGGTGATTTTCCATCTTTCCAACAGGCATTTCTGTCATCTCCTAAAACAGAAAGAGCATTGAAATTGTGGAAGATGAGTGATCACCTTAAATGATTGACTGTCCCCATCAACTGTAATCGTTACTATTCTCTATTATCAGAGTCTTTGAATCCCTTTAATTCATTATCTGTATTTTACAAGAGAGCCTGAAAATTATCTGTGCTATTAGGAAAAGAGCCAAAATGTAAAAGCAAAGTGTGAACCTAACTACAGCAAATCATATTACATAGACAGCTCAGAGCAAAAATAACGTTAGATAATTTAGCTAATTGAAAATGAGTCTTTGTAGCCTAAATTTTGAGAGGAATAAACTCCATTTATGATCATCTCGGTAATTCCATTTCTATTTCTGTCTCCATTTTTCTTTTTTATTTAGTAAACATTTATGTTGTCCTGCTTTATTCCAGATGCTTTGCTAAATTTGGGGAATATAACAATTCAAACATACATGGTCAAGGAGCTACCTAAACTACAATGCAAGATGATAAAAACAATGTACAGTATTCTATGCAAACACAAATGTGGCAAGATATTGTGATTTATAATAAGAAATATATATTTGGCTTTCGTCTCATTTCTGGCACAGACCTCTTAAAACCCGTGGAGATTTCTAAGTGATAAAGTCCCATAAAGGGGTCTTTCGTTATGTTAGTGAGGTGACATTTTGGACTGTGTGTAATGATGGGGATTGGTTGCCAGGGGAAGCATGTGATTACAGGGTTGGAACTTTTGGTCCCACTCCCTGACTTCCAGTGAGGGAAGAGGGCCTGGAGGCTCAACCAATCTCCACTGACCGATGATTTAATCAACTGTGACTTTGTAATGAGGCTTCCATAAAACCCCAAATGAATAAGGTTTAAGAGCTGTGTTACTGAACTGAACACATGGAGGTGCTCAGGGAATGGCCTGGAGAGTAAATGGAAGCTTCCTGCCCTTTTCCCATACCTTACCCTGTACAACTCTTCCCTCTTGCTATTCCTAAGTTATGTCCTTTTATAATAAACTGGTGATCTAGTAAGTAATATGTTTCACCAAGTTCTGTGACCCTTGCTAGCAAATTAATCAAACCAAAGAAAGGAGCTGTGGAAACTTCTGGTCTATAGCCGGTTGGTCAGAAGTGCAGGTAACAACCCGGGCTTGTAATGGCATCTGAAGTGGGACAGGGCAGTTTTGTGGAACTAAAACCCTCAACCTGTGGAATCTGACGTTAGGTCGGGGTAGAGCATGCCAGAATTGAGTTGAGTTCTTGGACACCGGGAGGGTGTCCAAGAACTGCTTAGTGGTGTGTGGACAACCCCCCCCCATTCATGTTAAAATTGGGTTCAGACACCCTTTCATGTGGGTATAACTAACTGCCTGGATGGAATGAGTAGGAAATCCCAAGTTTGCTAAGAGAGGGAGTCCTATGACAGAGAGATGAACAGTAGACGTAAAAACAAGGAGACCTAAAAGCCTACAGGAAATATAAGAGATATAAAGGAGGAGGAGGGAGCTGGGCAAAAGAAATGAGATTCTGACTAGAATTTCTGGGACCAAAATATTTGGGAACGTGTGTGTGGAATTGAGCTGCATAGATCTGGCAATTTAAAGCCTTGAGACGCCAAATATGGCCCGTGGTCCAGAGGCATTGTCATCACTTGGAAGTTTGTTAAAATTACAGGAGAGTAGGATGCACTTAAAATTTCAAAATTAAAATTACATCTTATAAAGATCTTGATATAATGCAAATCATTTGTACATTAAAGTTTGAGATAAATTGCAAATGACATATTTGGCCGTGTCTATCTGAAGAGCTTGAAAACAATTGGCCAAAACCAAAAATCATCACTGAAGTCCTTTATGGATAGAAAAAGCTCAAAGGAATTCACTCTGGGAAATATAAAAAAGAATTTAAAGCCAATTGCAAAAATTTGCAAAAGATGACCTTGTAGATGAGGAAACCATTTTATAGACACATTGTATGTTTTTTTTCTTTTTGTTTTGTTGTGTTTTTAAACAAATCAACCCTTTCATTTTGATGTAGCATCCTGTTTCAGAATATCTCAGAAAGATAACTCTTGGGAATTTCTAATCTGAAACTGAAACTCAAATGGTCACAGCATTTTATATCCTGAAATTTTAAATTGTCATTGTCTATTCAAAATCAGGTTTGTCTCTTAATGAAATGGAGGGATACCCAATGCTCATTGCATGTTGTTTCACATCTGACACTATTATAGGTTTTCATTTTTAAACTGTTTCTTAAGTTTATTTATTTATTTTTAAAGAGAGAGCAAGGGGGTGGGGGCAGAGAGAGAGGGAGAGAGGCAATCCTAAGCAGGCTCATGATCTGAGCCAAAATCAAGAGTCAGACGCTTGACCAGTTGAGATACCCAGGCGCCCCAACATGATATTTTAGCATAGTTTATAAGTGTAATGCTTATCTAGACATCCCGTATTTATTATTTTAAATTCAAGCTTAGCACAAAATCTATTTTACTAATGCTAAACTACCTTCAAGTTTCCTTTGTGTTTGGCTCAAAAGAGAAAGAAAATGATATTGAACGCTGCGCAAACCTATCAAACCCAACCATGTAGGAGAACTTGAATTTTTCTAATGGAATACATTGAGTATCTCCATTGTTGCCCCGAGGCTCTTTACTCCCATCCCTGTTCCTTCATCGCAAAATGCCAAGGACTCTGTTCATTGTACTTTGCCTCCCATGTTCAAGTTAAAGCAGGTTTGGTCCATTGTTGGTCTCAAAGTCAAAGGCCTAAGCCTAATTCTGGTGTTACAGCTAAATTGTGTCCCCTCGAAATTCAGATATTTAAGCCCTAAGGCCTCAAATTGTGAATGTATTAGGGCTTTTAAAGAGGTGATTAGGGTAAAATAAGGTAATATGAGTGGGTCCTAATCCAATGTCACTGGTGCCTTTATAAGAAAAGGAGGAGGTTAGGATACAGAAAACATGCAGACCAAGGGCAGATTATGTGAGGACACAGACGTAGGATTATTATTTTATTTTATTTATTTTATTTTATTTTTTTATGGAGAAATAGCTCTAGAGTCAAGTCACAGGGAAAAGTTGGAAAGAGTATTTCATTATATGGTTTACTGTTATTGCTGGTAGTAAGTGTTTTGTGTTTTTGTTGTTGTTGTTGTTGTTGCTGTTAATCCAAGGAAATAGACAGGCTGCCTTCATTTTGCCCTCTTTTAATTTAGCACCTACTGTGGACATGTAGGTCTAGTGCCTGCACTTCTCTCAAGAATGAGAAGAAACCCTACAAGTGTTTGTGGCTGGTGATTAATTATCAGTGTTCTCAGTGTGAATAGTTATTTCCATCAACAACAACAAAAAAGATAATTTTAGAGACAATCACTGAATATGAAAATTAATCTATTAGCAAACTCATCCAGGAAACCAAGGGCAACTATCAGACTAAACTCTTAACACATGATACTTAGATTTCCAAAAGAAAAGTTGAAAATTTGCTTTGTTTGCAGAAAACATACAGAGAAAAATATACATTGAACATTTTAATTTAAATGAATAATGAATGATTTGACAAAAGCATTTGCTAGCTCCTACCTTACATTTCTACTGTGTGATTACAAATATCGGTAAAGAAATTTAACATTTTGGTCAACATCTGATAATTCCTACTTTAGCATTCTTCTTTGTGATCCAAAAGATAAAAAAAAAATCAAAATCTTAATAGTTCATTGGCCAAAGGCTTTCAAACAGACATCTCTTAGACTTTAACAAATTCAAAATATCTATAAAATGTTCTGAAACATGCTTTTATCAATCTATATAAAATATAATTTCCCCCAAATAAATTAATGATATTACAACATTTGATAATACATTATATTCATGATAGTGTTGAATAACGAATACATTGCAAATAGTAGTTTAGGAATTTAAATTGGCACAGACCTCTTTGGGAATCATTTGGTAATATCTTACTGTAATGCATATATATTCTTGGTCTTAGTGTTTTTACTTTTAGAAATTCATCTTAAAAGTGCATATGTACACATATGTAAAAATATACTTTAGTAATGACTATCGCTTCATTGCTGTTAATAGCAGAATTTAAAACAACTTAAATGCCCACCTACTGAAAACCTGTTGAAACAAATAACATGGGTCCTTACATCATCTTTTATGCCATTAAAATAGAGGCAGTAGATACAGTGTGTATTAATAGAGGAAGATATGCATCATATAATGTAAAGAAGCAAAGAAAGTTTGCAAGCAATATTAAGCCACTCATTTCACCTTCTGGAAAAATGAAAATAAAGACCTCGCTGCCTTGCATTTTCATCAGTGGCTACCTATTCTATTGTGCCCCTCCCAACCAGACTCCTTGAAAGAATTGCCTCTATTCATTCTCTACATCCTCTTTGCCTGTTCTCTCTTAAGCTGTTTACTCAGCCCTTTGACCCCATTACCCCTAAGAAATCTCCCCTTGGCAAAATCACCAATAACCTCAAGTTAGCTAAATCTGATGATCACTTGTCAGTTTGTATCTTATTTGACCTGTCTGACTGATCAGTGATAGATAACTGACGTGAATATTTTATTTTTCTAGAAATCTGTGTCTCATATTTCACCTACCACGTTCTTCTTTTCTTGCTAGCAGGTACGCAGTGCTTTTTAAACCTTCTTAATTGATTTATCCTTACCCGTTAATATTGGAGTGACCAGGGATCATTCCTTCCACCTCCTTATCACTTATTTTCTTTGTCCTTCCATCTGGTTATATGGTTTTAAATTGTATGTATGTTCTGAGACTCTCTGAATCTCACACTCTATAAAACGAGCAAACAAAAAACAAACAAACAAACAAACAAACAGAAACAAAAACCAAAACCTTCTAATTCAGCATCACCACTTTCATATCTATTAGGTCACTTAAATGTAATTATCTAAAACAGAACTCCTGTTCTCCAAATCTATTCTTTACACAATCTTATCAGTTACTGGCAACTACATTGTTTCTATTTGGAGTCATTCTTGACCTGTTTTCTTCTTATACCACATTCACTCCATCCAGAAATCTTATTGGGTCTACCTTTAGAAAATATACAGGATCTGATTTCACACCATCTCCACTACTTTCACTCTGTTCCAGGCCACCATTACTGTTCTTCAAAGAGACAGGAAAAGAACTAGTAAGAGTTCTAATATAAACTCTCTAAGAAATGGGAAGGGGAAAGCTTTTTCCTTTATTTTCAATAGGGAAATTTAAGTCTCTTATTTTTATTGATTGATTTAACCTTAGCATTTTTTTTAATTCAAGTCAGTTATCATACAGTGTAGTATTGGTTTCAAGAATAAATTCAGTGATTCATCATTTATATATCACAGCCACTGCTCATCCCAACAAGTGCCTTCATGAATGCCCAGCACCCATTTAACCCAGCCCCCCACCAACCTCCCCTCCAGCAACCCTCAATTTGTTGTCTGCATTCAAGAGTCTCTTATGGGTTCCTTCCCTCTCTGTTTTTATCTTATTTTTCCTTCCCTTTGCCTGTGTTCATCTGTTTTGTTTCTTAAACTGAACATATGAGTGAAATCATATGATATTTGTCTTTCTCTTAATGATTTATTTTGCTTAGCATAATACACTCTAGTTCCATCCACCTTGTTGCAAATGGCAGGATTTCATTCTTTTTGATCGCCAAATAATATTCCATAGTGTATGTGTGTGTGTGTGTGTGTGTGTGTGTGTGTGTGTATACCACATCTTCTTCATCCATTCATCAGTCAGTGAACATTTGGGCTCTAAGTGTCTTATTTTTATATTGTAAGGGCAAAAGTAAATTAAAAATAAGTCTCTTAATTTTAATTTACTTTTGCCCTTACAATGTATATGTATCTATTTATACATTTTAAAAATATTCTGGATGCATCCACTAAAACTCTAAAGAGCTTTCTTTGTATGTATGCATGTATATATTTTATTCTTGGGAGCATGGCTTGGTGTTTTTGGGCAAAAGGGAAATTTTTCATTTACTTGAATTGTAGAATTACATCTGAACTTTTTTCCTTACTATAAGTATGAATTTTTATTCATAATTATATTAACTTAAAGTTTTTATTACAAATGAAATCAAATTCTGGCATCTGACTTCATGCTACTTTACTTTAAAAGTATTTACATATTTTTATGTACAAAGTACATAGTACAAAGTACTTTAAAAGTACAAAGTACTTTTTTTTATGTGCAAAGTACATAGTGCAAAGTACAAAGTACTTTAAAAGTACTTTCCAGGGGCGCCTGGGTGGCGCAGTCGGTTAAGCGTCCGACTTCAGCCAGGTCACAATCTCGCGGTCCGTGAGTTCGAGCCCCGCGTCAGGCTCTAGGCTGATGGCTCGGAGCCTGGAGCCTGTTTCCGATTCTGTGTCTCCCTCTCTCTCTGCCCCTCCCCCGTTCATGCTCTGGCTCTCTCTGTCCCAAAAATAAATAAACGTTGAAAAAAAAATTAAAAAAAAAAAAGTACTTTCCATATTTTAAAGTGGTCCTAGACCCAGCTTTCATTTCTTTCTGCATTCATCTGCTTGCTTGAATATTTCTACTCATCATCAAGCATAATAAAATGGTTATGTTTATTCTTTAGGAATTAATTACATCTATTAAGCCAGATTGGGGTCAGTTTAGTTAAAGAATTAGTTCTAAGTCACTGGCCACGATATTGGTGCTGTCTTCATTGTGTTGGAATCAACACATATGAGCACATCCTACCAGGGCCTTAGTCCAGGGCCGAACCAAGCTCTATGTAGGGATGGAGACTGGCTCTTCACTTTGTAGTGAGATGATAAGTAAAGTAATACATCTTTTCAACTTTTCCAGAGGTCAGTCACAAAGGTGGCAAATAAAATAGGCAAGTTGAGGATGTATTTTGCTGTAAGTGGAGATAAATTCACCCCTTATTAATATAACAATTTTGTTTATTGGTTCATTATTATCATAATCATCATCATTACGTTTATACTGATCTATTAGCAAATAATATAAAGGATTATTTTCTCTTTTCAGAGAAGCATATGGCCTAAAAACAAGTTATACAATATTGAAGAAAGACTTTTTTCAGTCCTACTTTAAGTGTAGCCGACATTTTGAACCGTAAGAATATCCAAAAAAAGTTGCAAAAGAAAGAGCAATGTTGTAAATTAGAACAAAGAGAAGTCTGTGATGCTACAGAGAGTGAGACCTAGTTTTGCCAGGGAAGCATCATCCATTTCTTCTCATCTTTTTATAAGAATAATAGAAATCATAAGCTATAGAACTTACATACACAGAAAATAATTGTATTTTCAATTTTTAATTGTGAGCAACATTAAGCATAAAAAATGGAAACACTGTTTTTAATATCTAAACTCTAAAGCAAAAATTAATCAGACTGATGGGAATCAGAAAGAATACAGACAAATATTTAAGATGACTTCGAACAGGAAAAATGATTTAAAAAATCAAGTTAGAATATTTTTTTGCACATGCACCCTTTAAGGATTCTAACAATGGAATGCTAATAATGAGATAAGGGAAGGAACATGTTAGTATGGCCTAGATAATGAATTAGATGCCTTGCATAGAGCGGACTAAATGTTCACACAACAATGTTTTGCCTCCAGTGTTTTAATATATGCTATTAGAATGTTAACATTTCAGACACAGACATTTGGTCAGAAAACATACTTACATTCATGAGTAAAAAAAATGAAACAAAAGGCAAAAACATTATCAATGCTATTGATTAATTCCTATTGAAAAATTAGTTTCCATTATGAAATTTTATAACCACTTTATATTAGCATTAATTTTCTATATGGACGATAAACATTCTTATCACATGTCTTCACCTGATATAGCTTAAATTAGTATTATTTTAATTAATTTCCACATAAATATTATAGTCATTTTTCCAAAAATATTACAAGAAACACTAAAATAACATTTTTCTGAGTTGTGTCTCAAGTTCAATTTTCCTGGGTCAATTTAGCTGATCTAAATTTTATTTAATTTTTTTTTGTTTTTTTTTATTTTTTTACATATGAAATTTATTGACAAATTGGTTTCCATACAACACCCAGTGCTCATCCCAAAAGGTGCCCTCCTCAATACCCATCACCCACCCTCTCCTCCCTCCCACCCCCCATCCACCCTCAGTTCTCAGTTTTTAACAGTATCTTATGCTTTGGCTCTCTCCCCCTCTAACCTCTTTTTTTTTTTCCTTCCCCTCCCCCATGGGTTCCTGTTAAGTTTCTCAGGATCCACATAAGAGTGAAACCATATGGTATCTGTCTTTCTCTGTATGGCTTATTTCACTTAGCATCACACTCTCCAGTTCCATCCACGTTGCTACAAAAGGCCATATTTCATTTTTTCTCATTGCCACGTAGTACTCCATTGTGTATATAAACCACAATTTCTTTATCCATTCATCAGTTGATGGACATTTAGGCTCTTTCCATAATTTGGCTATTGTTGAGAGTGCTGCTATGAACATTGGGGTACAAGTGGCCCTATGCATCAGTACTCCTGTATCCCTTGGATAAATTCCTAGCAGTGCTATTGCTGGGTCATAGGGTGGGTCTATTTTTAATTTTCTGAGGAACCTCCACACTGCTTTCCAGAGCGGCTGCACCAATTTGCATTCCCACCAACAGTGCAAGAGGGTTCCCGTTTCTCCACATCCTCTCCAGCATGTATAGTCTCCTGATTTGTTCATTTTGGCCACTCTGACTGGCGTGAGGTGATACCTGAGTGTGGTTTTGATTTGTATTTCCCTGATAAGGAGTGACGCTGAACATCTTTTCATGTGCCTGTTGGCCATCCGGATGTCTTCTTTAGAGAAGTGTCTATTCATGTTTTCTGCCCATTTCTTCACTGGGTTATTTGTTTTTCGGGTGTGGAGTTTGGTGAGCTCTTTATAGATTTTGGATACTAGCCCTTTGTCATTTGCGAATATCTTTTCCCATTCCGTTGGTTGCCTTTTAGTTTTGTTGGTTGTTTCCTTTGCTATGCAGAAGCTTTTTATCTTCATAAGGTCCCAGTAATTCACTTTTATTTTAATTTCCTTGCCTTTGGGGATGTGTCGAGTAAGAGATTGCTACAGCTGAGGTCAGAGAGGTCTTTTCCTGCTTTCTCCTCTAAGGTTTTGATGGTGTCCTGTCTCACATTTAGGTCCTTTATCCATTTTGAGTTTATTTTTGTGAATGGTGTGAGAAAGTGGTCTAGTTTCAACCTTCTGCATGTTGCTGTCCAGTTCTCCCAGCACCATTTGTTAAAGAGGCTGTCTTTTTTCCATTGGATGTTCTTTCCTGCTTTGTCAAAGATGAGTTGGCCATACGTTTGTGGGTCTAGTTCTGGGGTTTCTATTCTATTCCATTGGTCTATGTGTCTGTTTTTGTGCCAATACCATGCTGTCTTGATGATGACAGCTTTGTAGTAGAGGCTAAAGTCTGGGATTGTGATGCCTCCTGCTTTGGTCTTCTTCTTCAAAATTCCTTTGGCTATTCGGGGCCTTTTGTGGTTCCATATGAATTTTAGGATTGCTTGTTCTAGTTTCGAGAAGAATGCTGGTGCAATTTTGATTGGGATTGCATTGAATGTGTAGATAGCTTTGGGTAGTATTGACATTTTGACAATATTTATTTTTCCAATCCATGAGCAGGGAATGTCTTTCCATTTCTTTAAATCTTCTTCAATTTCCTTCATAAGCTTTCTATGGTTTTCAGCATACAGATCCTTTACATCTTTGGTTAGATTTATTCCTAGGTATTTTATGCTTCTTGGTGCAATTGTGAATGGGATCAGTTTCTTTATTTGTCTTTCTGTTGCTTCATTGTTAGTGTATAAGAATGCAACTGATTTCTGTACATTGATTTTGTATCCTGCAACTTTGCTGAATTCCTGTATCAGTTCTAGCAGACTTTTGGTGGAGTCTATCGGATTTTCCATGTATAATATCATGTCATCTGCAAAAAGCGAAAGCTTGACTTCATCTTTGCCAATTTTGATGCCTTTGATTTCCTTTTGTTGTCTGATTGCTGATGCTATAACTTCCAGCACTATGTTAAACAGCAGCGGGGAGAGTGGGCATCTTTGTCGTGTTCCTGATCTCAGGGAAAAAGCTCTCAGTTTCTCCCCGTTGAGGATGGTGTTAGCTGTGGGCTTTTCATAAATGGCTTTGATGATCTTTAAGTATGTTCCTTCTATCCCGACTTTCTCAAGGGTTTTTATTAAGAAAGGGTGCTGGATTTTGTCAAAGGCCTTTTCTGCATCGATTGACAGGATCATAGGGTTCTTCTCTTTTTTTTTTGTTAATGTGATGTATCACATTGATTGATTTGCGAATGTTGAACCAGCCCTGCATCCCAGGAATGAATCCCACTTGATCATGGTGAATCATTCTTTTTATATGCCGTTGAATTCAATTTGCTAGTATCTTATTGAGAATTTTTGCATCCATATTCATCAGGGATATTGGCCTGTAGTTCTCTTTTGTTACTGGGTCTCTGTCTGGTTTAGGAATCAAAGTAATACTGGCTTCAGAGAATGTGTCTGGAAGTTTTCCTTCCCTTTCTATTTCTTGGAATAGCTTGAGAAGGATAGGTATTATCTCTGCTTTAAACGTCTGGTAGAACTCCCCTGGGAAGCCATCTGGTCCTGGACTCTTATTTGTTGGCAGATTTTTGATAACCGATTCAATTTCTTCGCTGGTTATGGGTCTGTTCAAGCTTTCTATTTCCTCCTGATTGAGTTTTGGAAGAGTGTGGGTGTTCAGGAATTTGTCCATTTCTTCCAGGTTGTCCAATTTGTTGGCATATAATTTTTCATAGTATTCCCTGATAATTGTTTGTATCTCTGAGGGATTGGTTGTAATCATTCCATTTTCATTCATGATTTTATCTATTTGGGTCATCTCCCTTTTCTTTTTGAGAAGCCTGGCTAGAGGTTTGTCAATTTTGTTTATTTTTTCAAAACACCAACTCTTGGTTTCGTTGATCTGCTCTACAGTTTTTTTTAGATTCTATATTGTTTATTTCTGCTCTGATCTTTATTATTTCTCTTCTTCTGCTGGGTTTAGGCTGCCTTTGCTGTTCTGCTTCTAGTTCCTTTAGGTGTGCTGTTAGATTTTGTATTTGGGATTTTTCTTGTTTCTTGAGATGGGCCTGGATTGCAATGTATTTTCCTCTCAGGACTGCCTTCGCTGCGTCCCAAAGCGTTTGGATTGTTGTATTTTCATTTTCGTTTGTTTCCATATATTTTTTAATTTCTTCTCTAATTGCCTGGTTGACCCACTCATTCGTTAGTAGGGTGTTCTTTAACCTCCATGCTTTTGGAGGTTTTCCAGACTTTTTTCTGTGGTTGATTTCAAGCTTCATAGCATTGTGGTCTGAAAGTATGCATGGTAAAATTTCAATTCTTGTAAACTTATGAAGGGCTGTTTTGTGACCCAGTATATGATCTATCTTGGAGAATGTTCCATGTGCACTCGAGAAGAAAGTATATTCTGTTGCTTTGGGATGCAGAGTTCTAAATATATCTGTCAAGTCCATCTGATCCAATGTCTCATTCAGGGCCCTTGTTTCTTTATTGACCGTGTGTCTAGATGATCTGTCCATTTCTGTAAGTGGGGTGTTAAAGTCCCCTGAAATTACCACATTCTTATCAATAAGGTTGCTTATGTTTATGAGTAATTGTTTTATGTATTTGGGGGCTCCGGTATTCGGCGCATAGACATTTATAATTGTTAGCTCTTCCTGATGGATAGACCCTGTAACTATTATATAATGTCCTTCTTCATCTCTTGTTACAGCCTTTAATTTAAAGTCTAGTTTGTCTGATATAAGTATGGCTACTCCAGCTTTCTTTTGGCTTCCAGTCGCATGATACATAGTTCTCCATCCCCTCACTCTCAATCTAAAGGTGTCCTCAGGTCTAAAATGAGTCTCTTGTAGACAGCAAATAGATGGGTCTTGTTTTTTTATCCATTCTGATACCCTATGTCTTTTGGTTGGCGCATTTAATCCATTTACATTCAGTGTTATTATAGAAAGATACGGGTTTAGAGTCATTGTGATGTCTGTATGTTTTATGCTTGTAGTGATGTCTCTGGGACTTTGTCTCACAGGGTCCCCCTTAGGATCTCTTGTAGGGCTGGTTTAGTGGTGACAAATTCCTTCAGTTTTTGTTTGTTTGGGAAGACCTTTATCTCTCCTTCTATTCTAAATGACAGACTTGCTGGATAAAGGATTCTTGGCTGCATATTTTTTCTGTCTAGCACCCTGAAAATCTCGTGCCAATTCTTTCTGGCCTGCCAAGTTTCAAAAGAGAGATCAGTCACGAGTCTTATAGGTCTCCCTTTATATGTGAGGGCACGTTTACCCCTTGCTGCTTTCAGAATTTTCTCTTTATCCTTGTATTTTGCCAGTTTCACTATGATATGTCGTGCAGAAGATCGATTCAAGTTACGTCTGAAGGGAGTTCTCTGTGCCTCTTGGATTTCAATGCCTTTTTCCTTCCCCAGTTCAGGGAAGTTCTCAGCTATTATTTCTTCAAGTACCCCTTCAGCACCTTTCCCTCTCTCTTCCTCCTCTGGGATACCAATTATGCGTAGATTATTTCTTTTTAGTGTATCACTTAGTTCTCTAATTTTCCCCTCATACTCCTGGATTTTTTTATCTCTCTTTTTCTCAGCTTCCTCTTTTTCCATAACTTTATCTTCTAGTTCACTTCTTCTCTCCTCTGCCTCTTCAAGCCGAGCTGTGGTGGTTTCCATTTTGTTATGCATTTCGTTTAAAGCGTTTTTCAGCTCCTCGTGACTGTTCCTTAGTCCCTTGATCTCTGTAGCAAGAGATTCTCTGCTGTCCTGTATACTGTTTTCAAGCCCAGCGATTAATTTTATGACTATTATTCTAAATTCACTTTCTGTTATATTATTTAAATCCTTTTTGATCAGCTCATTAGCTGTTGTTATTTCCTGGAGATTCTTCTGAGGGGAATTCTTCTGCTTGGTCATTTTGGATAGTCCCTGGCGTGGTGAGGACTTGCAGGGCACTTCCCCTGTGCTGTGGTGTATAACTGGAGTTGGTGGGCGGGGCCGCAGTCAGACCTGATGTCTGCCCCCAGCCCACCGCTGGGGCCACAGTCAGACTGGTGTGTGCCTTCTCTTCCCCTCTCATAGGGGCGGGATTCACTGTGGGGTGGTGTGGCCCGTCTGGGCCACTTGCACACTGCCAGGCTTGTGATGCTGGGGATCTGGCGTATTAGCTGGGGTGGGTAGGCAAGGTGCACAGGGGCAGGAGGGGCAGGCTTAGATCACTTCTCCTTAGGTGATTCACTTCAGGAGGGGCCCCTCTTCCGTGGGCCTCTCCTCTGCGTTTGGCTCCGGCGACTCCGTTCTGCTAATCCTCTGGCGGTTTTCTCTGATCTAAATTTTAAAATGAATGTTTAATTATTTCCTTTATTTTAATAAAGAACATATTTTATTGAATGCTATTGTAGTCACTAAAATTTGTGGAATTTATACTAACAATATAGACTATTAATGTGCTATTGAAAAAAAATGTGAGAAATATTTTTGAAACAGAACCAGATTATTATCAATTTTTATTATTCAAGAAGTATAATCCCCATTACAGTATTTTTTTTCCAGTGAGAAAAACCGAAATAGCAGGGCCAAATATTTTGGGGGCAAATTTTTCAGGCTCTAAATGAAGGATTCAAAATAGAGTGACAAAATCCTTGTTTTAAAAACAGAATCCCATTTCAATGCAATAAGTACATTGCAGAAGTATAAGTAATGGGATTAAATCACAGTGCGAAGATTTCTTCTACTATTGCTCTAACTTTATTCAGCGGGTTGATTTTAACCTGTCACAGATAATTTTTCTGATTACTCAGTTTCCTAGATATATTAAATTTGCCAAACTATCTTATCTCAGTAAAATCAAACGTCTAGTTCTTGAAACAATCTGAATTTTTAGTTTGCTTGTCTTCTTCATGAGCAAGGGCTCACAGGGAGTGGTAGTCCTAAAACATGGGAAAGGGGTACAAGAACCTTTTCTCCCATTTTCAACTTCCTATTTTTTTTTTTTTTCCTAGACTAGTCAGCGCCTATTTCTAACCCCTAAGAGAGGTGGGAGAAGGGAGAGAGAAAGAAGGAGGAATAGTAGTAAAGTCTTACTAAAGCAGTTTTGAACTGGCTTCCTGGGGCTCCTGGGTGGCTCAGTCAGTTAAGCGCCCAACTTTGGTTAAGGTCATGATCTTGTGGTTTGTGAGTTCGAGCCCTGCATCCGGCTCTGTGCTGACAGGTCGGAGCCAGGAGCTTGCTTTGGATTCTGTGTCTCCTTCTCTCTCCGCCCCTCCCCTCCTTGTGCTCTGTCTCTCTCTCTCTTCAAAAATGAATAAACATTAAAAAAAATAAAAAATTAAAAAAATCCCACTTCTGTGTATGCATACAAAGGTCATGAAAACAGGACATCGAAAACACATCGACACTCTCACGTTTCTTGTGGCCCTCCCTATTCACAATAGCCAAGATATGGAAACAATCCAAGTGTCT
Organism: Felis catus; assembly: GCF_018350175.1. Lineage (NCBI taxonomy): Eukaryota > Metazoa > Chordata > Mammalia > Carnivora > Felidae > Felis > Felis catus. The sequence goes on along the minus strand of NC_058368.1, from coordinate 216,397,478 downwards.
GTCGAGGGATGAATTGATAAAGAAGTGTGGTGTGTGTGTATATGAGTATATATATATATATATATATATATATATATATACATACACACACATATGGCATTAGGCTAAGTGAAATAAATCAGAAGGAAAAGGATGGGTACTGTATAATATCACTTATTGACTCTAAAAAAGCCAAACTTGTAAAAACAGAAAGTAGAATAGTGGTTACCAACAGGCGGGGTGGGGGTAAAGGGAAAATGCAATTTAAGGATACAGACTTGTCACCAGTAGATAAAAAAAATTCTGGAGATCTAATGCAAAACATAGTGATTAAAATCAACAATACTGTGTTATAAACTTCAAAGCTGCTAAGAGATTAGATCTTAATTGTTCTTTCTATAACAAAGAAATGATAATTATGTGACATGATACAGGTGTTAGTTACCAGTAAGTTTGTAAACATGTTGCAATATATAAATGTATGAAATCAACATGATTCATACCTTAAATTTATTCAATGTTACAGATCAATTATATCTCAATAAAACATTAAAACATAGGGATGCCTGGGTGGTTCAGTCAGTTAAGCTTCCGACTTCAGTTCAGGTCATGATCTCACAGCTCGTGGGTTTGAGGCCTACATTGAGCTCCGTGCTGAACAGAATCTAGAGCCTGTTTCAAATTCTGTGTCTCTTTCTCTCTCTGCCCCTCCTGACTGAGGCTCTCTCTCTCTCTCTCTCTCTCTCTCTCTCAAAAAGAAAAAAAAATTAAAACATGAATAAAAATTTTGCTATACATATTTCTAAAAATCTTTGTGGTTGGACTTAGGTTTCCTTCTCTTACATTTGTGTAAAAAGTAATTCAGAGAAATTAACTAATTCCGTTAAACTCTATACTTAACAGGAGTGATAGCAGCTATTTGAAGCCAGATTTTTCTCCCTATTTTTATTGTGTCTATACCATGTGTGTAGCAAAACAAAGCACTATGGTGTAGTGAAGTTAATCTTATCTTGATATAGTATGTATACGTATATGTATATGTATATGTTCAAACAAACACATTTATGCTGCATTGTTCTATATATTTTATTTCCAACTACTCCCTTTGCTATTTTCATCCTAACATGTGTTAATATACTGCCTTCAATAGTTAAAGACAGAATTAGCAAATCACTCATTTGCAGTGATTATCAGCATGCTACTAATTCTCTAACCAGATAAGCAATGTGTTTATACACCACAGCCTTGGGGGTATGTGCCATTAATTACACATGCCCAGCAGCTGACATATGATTAATTAGAAGTGGGAAAACTATTCTTCAGGTGACCAGAAAACTCCTTCCAGTTGTCAATGTTTATCTCTTTTTCAAAGTTGCATTATCCCAGAAGATATAGGAAACAGTATTAAAGAGAATAAAGCTGAGTCAGAAATTTTGACAATCAAGCTCCCAAATATATTTAGAAGATCAATGCCAAAGCTATTTGGGAAACCAGATCAAGAGTATACCAACAAAAACCCAAAACCCCAAACCAAACAAACCACAGGCCAAGATCACTGATGAATGTTAACAAAAAAATAGGGCTAGGAGGATTTTTTTATTGTGTAATTTAATCTGAAATATCATAAATAAAAATGCTCTAGAGTAAGGTCTCTGAACTAAAAATTTAATGTTCATTCTGTAATTATACCCATTTTCACTCAAGTTCCAAAAATGCAATTTAAAGTTCTCTCTTAACCCTAATGTTACGAAACTTTTTCACCTTTTAATCTATGTTGAGTCTAATGGTTTGTATGGAATGAGAATGAATGGTTTATTCAGTTGAAACTCAACTGCAATTTTTTTAAAAAAAATTTAACGTTTATTTATTTTTGAGAGAGAGAGAGACAGAGACAGAGCATGAATGGGGGAAGGGCAGAGAGAGAGGGAGACACAGAATCCAAAACAGGCTCCAGGTTCTGAGCTGTCAGCACAGAGCCTGACACAGGGCTTGAACTCACAAACTGCGAGATCATGACCCAAGGCGAAGTCATATGCTTAACCGACGGAGCCACCAGGAGCCCTTCATCTGCAATTTTTTGTTTAACCTTGGACTCACAAGCTTTGGATTCTATACAGGATTACTCATTTATTGTATTGGTGTTGAAATTCTCCAAGCATCTTATAATCATGAGATTAAAATAAGCCTTTTTTAAATAAGGGCTAAAATTGTCAAAGAGAAGCTAGTCATAAATATGTACTTTCATTTCTGACAATTTTATAAATGTGAAAATAAATCTGAATTTCTAATTACTAATAGTTAAATGATAAATTGTATATCTAATTATATGAAATCTTAAAAAAAATAGTGTTAATTTGAAGGAACATAGTGTTAATTAAAAATCACAATCAGGCATGCGTTGGTGGCCCAGTCAGTTAACTGTCCGACTCTTGGCTTCAGTTCAGGTCAAGATCTCATGGTTCGTGAGTTGAGCCTTGTGTCGGGATCCACACTGACAGCAAGGAGCCTGCTTGAGACTCCCTCTTTTTCTCTCTCTCTGCCCCTTCTCTGCTCACTCTCTCTGTGTCTCTCTCAAAAAGAAATAAACTTAAACAAAAATAACAATCAAGTTTTTGCAAATACACATACATAAATACACACATACAAATACTTGTAGATTATTATAGTAATGTTTTTTACCAATTTTCTGAGTTTTTCACACAGTTTTCTAAATGCCTGTATATGGAAATAACCTCTTTAAAAAAATCTGACAGTTTTGTCTAAATAGGATCTGCAGACCATTTGTTAAAACACCAATTCAGGTAAGTATCCCTCATCTACAAAATTGGAATCTTTGGAGTTGGGTTCAGGCACAATTTTGACAAAATCTCCAGTATATTTTCACTCAGCTACATTGTTTAAATCATTGCTATAGGAGGTATATGCTATTCTTCCATTATAGAGGCAAAAATATTGGGTCTCCGAGAGACGATGTGACCTCAAAATGTTACACAGCTGCTAAATTGCTGATCACTGAATCCAACACAGAGTGTTGTCCCTCTAAAGCCCAGGCTCATGATGATTAGTCAAACTGGTACATGTAGAAAATAAAACATTAGATATACAAATGTCCTGCAGAATATATATGCATATATATATATATATATATATATATATATATATATATAAAACCTTGGACTAATATTGTTTTTAAGGTCTCACTATAATAAAAGGATGCCCCAACAAAAATCATATATTGGTTCAGAAGAGTGAGTTTAAAATCAAACTAAAGTATAATTTCAAAACATTAAAGATTTGCAAAGCTATGTTTCATAACCATTATTCCATTAGTATGTTCTGAATTTTTCACTTCTTGCTTTGCCCATAAATAATAAATTCAAGCTAAATTTTATAAAGTGAATAAAAACAAAGCAGAAAAACGTCAATATGAAATTTATAGGTAAAGACATGTGTGTGTGTGTGTGTGTGTGTGTGTGTATACATATATTTTCAAATTATGGGATGTAACAGTGAAATAAAAAATGCTATGAATGAAAAGATTCTCAAGTCCAGTCAAAAAGACTTTCACCTTCAGAAGCCCCACATGTCACCTCCCTTTGAATTCCCATTGTTTCAAACAACGGTCAGGTTTTACTTTTAGTTAAAAAAATGAGAAACCGTGACCTTAGGTAGTGGTGGCAACAGTCCCAGAGGACAAGCACGGGTTCCAGGCCCGGCAGCAGCCGCTGTGTGTGGTCCAGCCACGAGCAGTATGACAACAGCAGGCTTAAAATTCTAATCGGATTAATTCTGCCCTGTGCTTTGGAGAGGTGTTCCTGGCTCAGTAATGTTCAGCTTACCCAAACAACTCCAAGTCCTTGTGACGAATTAACTTTCTGCAAAAATCCCCAAAACTTAGTTTCTGTTGTTCACATACATGTAGGTATGACAATCTCATTTTCCGTTTGACAGTTAATTTAGGGAGGTTAATTTATTATCCAAGTGATGGAGCTGGTAGGCAGCAGAATCAAGTTCCAAATCCAGGTCTATCTCACCCCAAAGGCCACTCTCATTTATGTCCTAAGAGAAGCCATACAATAGAGCTAAATGGAAACTAACAGATGTTCCCACGGATATACATTTGCTAAGTACCTCAGATAACTACAGCTGTTTTGAAGCTCTATAACTTGAATTTACAGTGTTTTAAATTTAAAATTTATTTTAAACTTAAACCACATTCTCTTTTGTGATTCGGTTATGATTATGCTTGTTCTGCTGTTATTTTCTAGTTTCAAGCATGCATTTTGCATTGTCATAATTTATACGCTGGTAACCCATCAGCGTATCTCTGATCACCATGTTTTTGGCTCCCTGAGCTGCGGTTAATGTTGTGATTCAGTGCAATGTAACCTTATTTAAATTCATCTCTTCATCATAACAAATAAGACTTACTGCATGCTCTGTGCATGCCGCATAGATCCATGATACAGTATTTAGCATGATTCACAATAGGCAAACTACAGAAGAACTTGAACTACCAAGAGACCAGACAATGGAGTCGAGATGAATATCCGCTTCTGAGTTTAGCGACTGACAGAGATCATACAACAGGAGCACTTTGGTAAAGAGGTAGATCTTGACATAGTATTAACAATCCAAGCTGGAACAACTGAAACCTGCCATGAAGTGATTCATTGGTTCATTAAGTGGAGAGAAAAAGAACACTCTTATTGACTGATGATATCTCTGGGACAATGTCTTTGAGCCTAAAGCTAAGAATCGGAAGAAAAGTGAGAGGGAGAAGTATAGTAGAATGTGGAGGTAAAGGAGCAAATGATCAGGGAACGGACAATGGACTGCAGCCTCTGTGCTCTGGTAGCTGAATCAGAGTATAAAGTCACTGTGGATGGGGTGGTTCCGGGAAGCCATGATGGAACTTCACTTTCAAAAAAGGAATGGCTCCACTGAGACCTTATCAATCAGTAGGGCAAAGACACCACATGAAAGTCCAGAGAGTTTTCCTGGATTGACCCCAACTCCTCCCTTTTTGTCTCTGCCTGAACTTGTCTTCGCAATTTTTCCTGATCCCTCTTCCGTTCATACAATGACTTTGTTTCCATTGTGTTCCAAAGTTGGCATCTCATCGCATTATCCTGTAAACTCAGTTAAAAGTTCAGAAGTAACAGAAGTAAAAGCAATGAATCATTAAAGTGGGAATTCGTAAAAGTTTATCATGTACGCATCAAAAGAGACAGTTTCTAACAAGCAGTGCTCAAACCTAAATATGGAATGAGGCTCAGGGTCTATTATTATAAAGCAGCTTATATGGTGGGAAGGCAGTGACTACTTACTCTTCAGAGTGACTCGTTAAATTTTTTTAAATAATAAAGAATTGGTCAGTAGTTACATCATATCATCCCTAGGAAACGTGTGTTGTGCTTACGATTTCCAGAAGTATGGACGAGAAATGACCCAGGGCAAGTTAGTCCTTCAAAAGAAGCTAAACTAAGCTTTGTTTGTGTAACTAAATTGGTTGTGTCGGCTCAGGGAATTTTCAAGCCTGATCACCATTTTTTTGAAATTTTACAATCCGCTATTTTAGCCTTACCTCATACTTTATCTTCTATATCAGGCTCCCATCAGAAATTCTTTATGGTAATGAAACTCCAGCCTTGGAAAATTACTTCTCAAATTTCTTCAGGGATGCCTCTAGAGGACCATTCCCTGCTGGCCCAGGTAGTAAGTAACCTTACCTAGGCATACTGAAAGATGGGGGAGAAGTGCTTGCTTTCAATTTGTCTGTCTTCTGGAGTTAAAAATGCATGCCAACAAATTCCAGCAGAAGGCAGGAAAAAAGGGACATTAATTTTATATGCATAGGACAGTAGCCACTCTCTGTCATTATTTACCTTGAAGAAAAATTATAAACTTAGAAGAAAAATTGGATACCTTATAACTCATAAACGTATAAGTCAACAAAGAAGCTCTAAACTTTCACAAACATAGCCTGATCACAAATAAATATTATAAAAGATGAAAATTTCAGTTATCATGTCATTTAAGAGACTGTACTAATGACGTCAGTCTGCCAAAATTTGAAACTACTTCAAAAACATGGGGTTTACAACGTATTAGTATAACTTTGCTTTTCTGCAGAAAATGCCACCTTATATTATGGACTGTGAACAAGAACTGGGGCCCAAGACACTCAGTATAATCCACTCTGCTCCCTGGAGCTTTGCGTGCGTCAAGGCAGTATTTGACTGATACAAATTCAATGCTCACACTTTTGATAATATGGTCAACCATCATACTGCAATGTTTTAACAAAAACATTGTGTACCCAGAGACCTCTCTTCCAACCTTCTTGTTAGCAATTATTTGAGAAGCAACTATCGATTAAAATAATAACTAAGAGTAAAAAGTCCCTTGTAGGACATTATGCTGAAGTTGATGTTGCGTTGCTACTAAGGTAAAATTCAACCCTCTCAAATATTAATTTATGGCAAGAGTAATCAGCTTTTGCTCAGTTAATCCGAATCCTTAGAAAGGCATTGAAATTTTCATGAATATTTCTGAGATAATTAGAGAATTTCTCTATTTGCAGTGTACTGACATCTCATAAATATCACATTGTGCTTTTCTCTTCATACGTGCCTCTTCTCACTAAATATAGAAAAGTGGTAATTAGCCTTAAAAATATCCATTAAGCACAAAGGAAGATAAATATAAGGACTGCAATGCCATTAACTCATTAGATTTTACAAAATAAAAATACCGTTAATTCTTCAGTTTCAGTTATTAACATGGCAAAATATTGCCTATTCACATAAAAACCCGAAACTCACTGTACTCCCTGTGCACTAGAGGTTTACTAGGATAGCATTGACCATGAAGACAAGATATGATCATTAAAATTGGAAGAAAAACTAGTAAGAGCGTGATCTTTTTAAAATATTATTTCTTTTAATAAACTACAAAACAAGGTAAAATATTAAAAATGATTTAAAATGTTTACAAATTTTTATGGCAATATTAAAATATTATAGATATTAAAATTTTTGAGCATGGGCAAAGGGGTAAAAAATGTAAACTAAATTACATTCCTGGATGAAATAATTAAAAAAATTTTTTTAAGTTTTATTTTATATTTTGAGACAGAGAGACAGAACGTGAGCAGGGGAGGGGCAGAGAGAGAGGGAGACACAGAATCCGAAGCAGGCTCCAGGCTCTGAGCTGTCACCACAGAGCCCAACGCTGGGGCTCGAACTCACAAACCGTGAGATCATGACCTGAGCCGAAGTCGGACGCTTAACCAACTGAGCCTCCTAGGTGCCCCCCTTGATAAAATAATTTAAACATCAAATAGTTTGAACACATTGAAGTAGAGATTGCTGCTATAGGCCTCTAAGATTATAAATATAGTTCTACTTTTATTCCTGCTATAATATTTAATTATAAATATTAGGATAGCTATTTATTTGTATTTATTCTCTCAGACTGTATCTTATAAAGACAAGGTTAAATCTGTAAAACAAGAATCTAAAGAATAATATATGGCAAACTTGTGTCCCATTTGTAATAATTATTAGTAAATTACTTCTAAGGGCCAAATTACAATTTTTAAACGTCACTTTTAAAATGTTGCATGTTTGACACAGCTTCTAAGACCTGTGTAATTTTTTGTCCCTCTTGAATATTTATATTTCTCAGTTAGTGATATGAAAGTATTTCTGAGTAAGAATAAATCTATATTAAAAAAATTAAGTTTAATAACACCCCATTTCTCAGACTGATGAATGAATTACATTAGTCACCATTTGTTTCTAACAGAAACTTACCTTTTAAAATGATTTCTTATTGGAAAAACTGCATATAACATTTATGTATACACATAATTATTAAAGTAGTAATGCACTAATTATTTAAGTGCAAAACAGGAATATGACTAGAACAAAATACAAACCTTAATAGTAAGAAATAAGGGTCATCCATTTTCCCTTATTGAAAACAATAAAAATTATCATTATTAATCTATCAATGAGGAGGATGCCATCCTATAAGAGAACCAGTTATTTGAATGTGAATATAAAAATCCAATTTAAATCTAGCTAATATAAAATCCAACTGATATAAAAATCCAGTTTAAAATCATGTAATTGATAAATATAATAAAATTAAATCCAAATGTCAAGATCATCTATACAAATGGAAAAATATAAGCAGTACGTTTATATTTTAGTTTTAAACAGAAAATAAACTGTCTTGATTTCTGTACTTTAATGAAAACTACAAGTAAAATTAAATGTCATATAAAAAATTGGGAAAATATTGGCAATTTATGATAAAAATTGAAAACCATACCATATAAAAAACATAGTCTAGGATAAACCTCAGATTGGTAAAGAGTATTTACAAAACACCCACAACTAACATCATACTTAATGGTAAAAGACCAGGTGCTTTCTTCCTAAGGTCAAAAAAAGAAAGGAATATCTATTCACTACTTTTATTCATTGTTTTACAAGAAGTTCTAATTAAGGCATTTATGCAAGAAAATTAAATAAAATCCATTCAGATTAAAGAAGAAGCAAACTCATCTGTATGTTGAGGAAAAAAAATTATATATCCAAAGAATACACTAAAAACAACATTAGAACTAATAAGTAAAGGAAGCTTATAGAGTACAAGACTAATGTATAAAAATAAACATTATTTACATAAACCATCAATAAATTATCTTAAAATAAAATTATATAAATAATTCATGTTCTAATAATATTACAATAATATAGTTTGGCATACTTTTTTTAAAGTGCAAATGTATACTATGAGAATGGCAAAATCAGTTATAAAGGAAATTAAAGACCTATGTAAATGGTTACCATCCTATGACCATGGATCAGAAGACTTAATATTAAGTCAGAGCTAAAACTATCAAACCCTTAGACAAAAATATAGGAGTAATTCTCATGACCTTGATTTAAGCAAATCTTCCTAGATATGACACCAAAAACATAACAAAAGAAAAAAAATAGATGAACAGGACATCATTAAATTTAAAAATTTTGTGACTGAAGACATACCTTTAAGAAAGTGAAACAATAGCACACAACAGGAGATGTGTTTCAGATCATATACTGATAAGGAGTTTTTATCTAGAATATATTAAGAACTATTACAACTCAATTATTTTTTAAAAACTGATCATGTAGTTCAAAAGTGGACAATTTGAATATACATGTTACCCAAAAAATTACACAAAAAAAACAATAAACACATGCAAAACTGTTCAATGTCATTATTCAACAGGAAACGTAAATCAAAAGCACAAGTTGGGGTGCCTGGAGTATCAGTCAGTTAAGCGTCCCAATTCCCCTCAGGTCATGATCTTACGGTTGGTGAGTTCGAGCCCCGCGATGGGCTATGTCCTGACAGCTCAGAGCCTGGACCTGCCTCAGATTCTGTGTCTCCCTCTCTCTGCCCCTCCCCCCACTCACACTCAGTCTCTCTCTCAAAAATAAATAAACATTATTTTTTTTAAATAGCACCAGTCATGCGATCCCATTTCATGCCCAATAAGATAACTATAATCCACAAGAAAGATTATAACAAGTGTTGATGAGGATGTGAAAAAATATGAACATTTATATATTGCTGCTTAGAATATAAAGTAGTGCAGCCACTTAAAAAGCATCTTGACAGTGCCTCAAAATATCAAAAATAGGGTTATGGTATGACCCAGTAGTTGCACTCCACGGTATACACACAAAAGAAATGAAAACGCAAAAGTGCATAACAATATATTCATAGTAGTCAAAAAGTGGAAGCAACCCAATGTCCATCTATTGATTAATAGATAAATACATTGTATATCTATTCTATAAAGTGGAGTATTATTTGACAACATAAAGAAATGAAGTATTAATGTGTGATAAAACGTGGATGAACCAGAAACATTATGCTAAGTAAACAAAGCCCGTCACTAAAACCTGAACTAAAAATGTGAAAGAAGCCAGCCACACATTATATGATTTAATTTATATAAAATGCCCAGAATAGACAAATTTAGAGAGATAGAAGGTAGATTAGTGGTTTCCAAGGGCTGGGGGGCTGGGGGAGGTTAATGATAAGTGATTGCTAAGTGATTTTAAGATGATAGATTATCTAAAATTGATACTGGTAATGGTTACCCAAGCCTGAATATACTAAAATCCATTGAATTGTACTCTTTAAATGAATAAATTGTATAGTCCGTGACTTTCTCAACAAAGCTGCTATGTGTTAAAAAACAACAACAACAACAACAAAGGAAACGGCTTCTTAGTAGATATCACTACATAAAAAGGGAAATATATGGGGAATTTTCTTACATATTTGGCTTTTTTTCTTTAATAGCAAACATTGTTGGTGTCATAAATTGTATAATAAATATGCATTCAATTGTTTTAAATTTTCCATTTTACTTGGTCTTCCGTAGTTCTCTAATTCTGTCATTACAATAGTTTGATGCAATAGTAAAGAGGATTTGGTAATATACTTAGATCTATAGATAATATCACCTGACGCTTTTTAATCTGGTCCTGAACACCAGATGATGCTCTTTGAAGGCAACGCAAGATGTGGGAAGATGTGAAGAGAGATAAGGCAGAGGAGATAATAGCCCCCCGTTCCCACTTTGTTCAGAATATTTGATCAAATCAAAGTCTCCACTTGAGAAGTGAAGGTGCCCAGCTCCAAGATACGCAAAGACTTTATCGTTAGCCAAAAATGTTCGTAAAGAATTAAAACTAGACATCAGATTCCCTGATTCTCCATTCAGTGAGTTTTCACTGTAGCCTACTTAACTTAAGGAGATTTAACTATTTCATGCACAACTCTATGGTTCAAATAAAAATCAGATTGACATGACAAGTGTGAGCTGTTTCTGAATTAATTTTTGAGTATTTATTTATAATTTGCTATTCTTTCCACCCTTGTTGTATTTATATTCATTGAATAAATTTATTATTTCGACTAATCCTTTTTGGGGGAAACTGGCCTCCCCTTCCATTTTAATCATGTTTTTTGGAATGGACAAATTCATTACAACATTTTCTGCCTGCTAGAGCCAAGGCATGGTGATTACACAGAAATAGGTGTTTACCCAGGAAAGACGGTATACACGACAAGACGTGCCTTCTTGGTTGGAAGTTTTAAATATGTGAGGTGTATGATATGTATATAATTGTGTCTGCACTAGGAAATTCAGATGAAAATCAGGAACCGATATGTAGATAGAAGCCAGAAATGAGGCAGCAATGACTTCTAATGGTGCTTAGGTCCCTAAACTCGGTTATATCTGAGTTCCATCTCATAGTTACTTTAGTCCTACATATCTGAAACCACTTTAAAATTACCAACAGTTCTGCTGTTTTCAGTTATTTTACCCTTATTTTATAATTGTAAACTTTCCTGTTCCAGTAAAAAAAGACAGAGGCATGCTTGTATCTAAGAAAAATACTGAATAATGGAAGATATAAAAACATATTTAGTGAAATTGATATTAAGATACGAGCCAATTATCTGTGTGTGACCTTTGCTTAAAGGAGTTCTATGTATTGCTCTGTATGTGCACTAATAAAATAAGTTTGACATATGAATATTAATCCCATAAATTTTCTTATCTTTCCCACATTATGTAAGTCACTTGAACATGATTTCATTCACTGTGTTCTTCCTGGCTCTTTATAGACACTCCATCTTGTTCAATGTTCCTAACAAATTTTCCAAGAGGGAAAATTAGATGTGACTGGCTTTTATTAAATTTCCCATGGTACAAGGAACAAGGGGACTGTCATTCAGAAAGGCCAAGGGAGCGATGTCAGTGACAGAACTGTGAATAGTATACATTGGCTCTTAGCCAGACCCACCGTATTTGGTGTTGTTTTGGCCATAAATTGAGAGGAGTTTGTGAATTCACATAAGTGCTTATACTATGCGACACATCTCGGATTACCTAAATTCTCTCTGCCAAAGCTGGAAAAAGATACATATGAAATATTTATGAGTTGGAAGGAATCCTGGAGCGAGGTAACAATATCAAATGATTGATTAGGATTCAAAGGTACAGACAAATTCAAATGTGCCTAATATATTCAATTCAATCTTTAAAACTAAGATTTGCCCATAGATGGTTACTATTCCCTAACATGGCCTTTTCCTCGCTTCTAGTCAGCTACAACTGAGTGTGAGAACCCTAGTATAAGTTGTAAATGGTTAGAAATAGACTTTTCCTTGAAATACAAGGTAAGACTAGGTATATATCAATAATACATATTTTAACAAAAATTGTTCAAATTTGATATCCTCTTTTCTTAGTTTGTTAGTATCTATAGTATGTTTTCCCTATTTAAAAACAACCAACATATTATGTTAAATCTGTGTCACAAGGTAATTCTCATCATTTTGTAAAAAATTCCAATAAGTTGCTTATTTTAATAACAAAAAGAACCATGTTGTATAACAAAAACTATATTTTACAAAGAACTCTTCCCAAGCCCTAAATGGTGATGTAAGGATCACAAGTTTATTGTAATTAAAATATAATTAATGTTAGAGGTCTTAATTAATATTGGTAAGAATTCAGAAGACATACTGCCTTGCATAAAATTAATTTGACAACCATATTTTACATATCTTTTATGTATGTGCCAGAAAATAGAATCATCAAGTATATTTTCATTATATTCCTCACAAAGTCACACAAGGCTTGGCCATTTTTATTTAATTAATGTGTGTCAGCTCATTAGCAATCCCTTCTGTAAAAATATTCCTTTAGGCTCTGTTTCTTAAAAATTTCCCATCTATAAACATATAATTAAGAGACTGTATTTTTATTCATTTTATCATAATATTTTATCACTCCATCTTGTAGACCCTAGAGGATATAAAGAGATGATTTGATTGGTATAACTTTTGAAGATAATTTGGAGTGAACCAATGTCCCTTACTGCATCTGTTACCTATTGCTGCTCATAAAATCTACCCCAAAACTAGTTCCTTAAAACACCTTTACTTAACTCGCAATTCTATGACCTGACTGGGATTCTTTATGCATCAGCGGTCAGCTGTGCTAATATTAGTGTGGCTCTTCCATTAGTTTTGGACCTCACGTGGGAAAGCTGGGGAGACCTGGCTCAGATCCCAGTGACCTCCCATCTTCCAGCAGGCCAGCTTGCTGTTCACCCAGAGGGGGGCAGATGTCCTGAGAGGGCAAGTGTGTGTAACCTTTTGAGTGCTGGACTCAGTATTGACATTGTATAACACGTGTTATCCTACTGGACTGAAAATGTCACAAGGCCAGTCCAGATTCAATGGGTAGAAAAATAGACTCCACTGCTTTAAAGTGGAAGCTTGAAGGGTCACGTTGTAAAACACGTGCATACAAGAAGGTTGGAGAAATGGCACAGTTTTTACACTCTTTCTACCTACTGCTGAGGCCTGACTCTGAGTGAGACTTGAATGAAGTCTCATAAATTTGCAAATTATAACAAATATCAAAATGTCATACCCTTTAGCTTATCTTCTGCTTTCTCAAAATATCCACCATTTAGAGATATCAAAATCCCCAGACTGATGATTTCTATGATGGTAGATCTTTATCTTGACCGATCTCTGTTAATATTTTTTGTTCGTGAATTTTGGACATCATGGCCTTTAGATTCTGCCTGTACATACTGGGACATTAATAATCAAAGCTCAGGGGCGCCTGGGTGGCGCAGCCGGTTAAGCGTCCGACTTCAGCCAGGTCACGATCTCGCGGTCCGTGAGTTCGAGCCCCGCGTCGGGCTCTGGGCTGATGGCTCAGAGCCTGGAGCCTGTTTCTGATTCTGTGTCTCCCTCTCTCTCTGCCCCTCCCCCATTCATGCTCTGTCTCTCTCTGTCCCAAAAATAAATAAACGTTGAAAAAAAAATTAAAAAAAAAATAATCAAAGCTCAAAGTTGTATGCTAACAAAAGAGGAGAAGGCTTTGTTGCCATCCCATCTTACACACTTACCTCCTTATTTCCAGAAAATGATGTCACACATGCTCACCCTTATACAAATGCACAAAACATGCCCATACACATAATTATGCAGTGATTGCCCTCCTTGTATCCACGCTTCCTTGTAATTTACCTTTGAAATTCCTCTCATCAAGAGAAGATTATTTTCCCTATTCCTTGTATATGCTCTGGTTTTATGACTTACTTTGACCTTTAGATTATGGCCAATATGGCAGTGTGCCAATTCTCAAGTTGGGCATTGAGAAACTTTGAACACTTCTGCTAGACTTCTTAGAACTTTATTGCTTCAGGAATAGTAATCCAAGCTAGCCTGCTAGAATCATTGGGTAAGAAATGCAACACCCAGCTACTTGATCCCACCAGCTAACAACAAAGCAACCACTAAGATATGTGAGTGAATCCACTGAAGACAAGACAGTCCTAACTAACCCATCGTGTTACCACACACACATGAATGCACCCAGCTGAGGTCCTTCAAAACTAAGTCTGATTGCCAATGGTGCCCAGTGACCAACAGATTTGTGGAGAAAAATAAAACAGTTGCTCTTTTGGTAAACCATTGAAATGTATGCATCACTTTTTACAGCTAAAACTAATATATCTCATTGGTATATGTGCCATTAATTAGGGAAAAATGAAAATAATTATTCAGATATATATGTCATAACTCTTATCATTGACTAGAAAGAAGATGATTTTAAGAATCTTGCACTCCTTAAGTACATTTAAATTCTGGTGTATTTTTGGACCTGTATCATTTTAATGTTATTTCTCAAAAATTTATCCTACAAATTGGATCAAATGGATTGACCAGTATGCAAAACAAGTACATACTGATGAACTAATTCCTTCAGGACATTTGCATTTTCAATCATAGCCTAACATATGCATTGCCAAGATATTTAGTTAGTAGTTTGAATTCTTCTTTGCGAGACCTATATTTTGCTTTAGTCAGATACACTATGAATTTGAATTAGACCTCCCTTGGTTTTTTCACCTGTCAAACTCTATCCTATTATAGCAACATCAAAAGCTTAACTGTCTTCCCTGACCTAATTTTTACTCAAGTGGCCAGATAAAAGGGAGTGGAAAATAAATTATAAAACCATCAGTTGCAGCACAAGAAAGTAAATACGAAAAGAGGTTAATGAGAGGACAAAGATCAAACAGCTTCCTCCAAAATAACAACCAGCCTCTTCTTAATGACTGCACATGTTCACAAGACTTTTACTTTTATCCTGTAAAATAAAACATCCTAAAACACAATGAATTATATTGAGATGTGAGTGAATACCACCTCAAGGCCAGGGTTCATTGTCCTTATGTTTTTATCAGAAGATTGTTTCTCACAAGTCTCTCTACATCAAAGCTTTCTATCAGATCACGGTGGTTATTTTTTGGTTGGGTGTTTATTCAACAGACTCATTCAGCACTGCAATAGGGCAAATAATTACGTTCTTATATACTCCCTTTATCAGGATTGTGTGAACTCACAACTCTTTGCCTACACAAAACTGAAACAGAATCACGAGATGACCGACCTTATGACTCAAGAGAGCACCTTACCTCTGTTGACCAATTACTTACTTGCTATTATACATATTAAATCAAGGGCTTTGCATCGCAATGTGTGAGCTTCTTATAAATTTGTATCCATAAACAATGATAAGAACAGACTTAGCAATTTGCATTTTGATAAATCCGGCTATCAATTCCCAAAGTAGAGGAGATAAATTTCAGAAACCACTTTTTCAGCAACTTGAATCATTCTGTCACAAGTTACATCCAGTCTCACAGTATATAAAAACACCAAGAACACTTCTGGAATCTTGCCTCTTAAAAGGCCTTTTTTTATATATGTGGAATTATAAAATTCTTGAATTCAAGTAACTTGAAAATATCTTGATCGATGTATAGTAAGCCTTAAATGAGACCTTCTATTTTTAATATAGTGACATTTTCACAAATAAGTCTGATAAACCAGGAAGTAATTTTTTAACCAGGAAGTATTTTGTCAATGATAACTTCTGTTCCATTTTTTTTTCTTTTTTCTTGCAAAACCTTGGCAGTGTCTAGGTTGTGCATCTCATTTGTCTTCCTGCAACTCTTATGTTCACTTTTTCCTCCTCTTATGTGTAAAGCTTCAGGTGAGTTTATTGCACAGCTAAAGCCAGGAGAGCTTTTTTTCTAACTATATTGAAAGTTTTCTCCATGCACGGATGTGAGTTCTAGTCCAGTGAAGGTGTGATCTGCTGGGCATATCAGAATCACTTGACGCATTTATTAAAATTACATTCCTTTGGTTTACAATAGAAAAGTTATTCTTTTTTTCTTAATGTTTATTTATTTTTGGGAGAGAGTGAGACAGAGTGCTAGTAGGGGAGGGACAGACAGAGAGGGAGACACAGAATCTGAAACAGGCTCCAGGCTCTGAGCTGCCAGCACAGAGCCGGACGCGGGAGTCAAACCCGGAAATGGCGAGATCATGACCCGAGCAGAAGTCAGATGCCCAACCGACTGAACCACCCAGGCGCCCCAAAAAGTTATTCTTTAGGTCAAAAGTGGGCCAAGAAATCCATGTTTAGTTTTCCAGGTATCTGTAATGTGCACCATTCTTTCGGTGAATTTAAAATCTCTTTAGTTTTTTTTTTTTTTAAATAAAAACTCTATGTTGCAGAATTATAATTTTCACTCTGAAGTACTACTTAGGCTGTAAGCATCAGTACTCTTCCTCTAGGAAGGGTCTGTATGCTTCTGTCACATCCATACAGCCCTCCTGTGTTGCGTAAAGTTAAATGGAAAGGTTGGCTAAACATCCCTAATTTGAGGATGTGTAAATCTTGTAATTAATTACTTTCTTTTCTGTTGGCTTACGTTCTACATTTCTAAGTTAGAGAAAGACGATGAGATTGGAAAAACTCCTCCTCTCTTCTACCCAGGCAATAATGATATTCAGTGACGGTCTGTGAAGCACATTTTTCAGTTCATTTCAACTCAAGTGAATGAAGTTGTACCCCAGATTCTGTTGTGTTCTGTTATTCTTGCTTCTAAACAGTATATATTTGTGTGTGTTATTCACAGACAGATGAAGAATGATGTTCTTCTGACTTGTTTTATAATCATGGGGATCCTTATCACCCAGTAAATCTGTAATCATTTATAAAGATATAGATATGAAGACTTTGATTATAATTGTTTCTGGATACTAATTTCTACATATGATTTTAATTTACATTTATGTGCTCTCCATACTGCTTTTATTGTAGGTCCCACTTATTCCAACTTTTCTCTTGTTTTCAAATTTAATAAAGAATGTAATCTCGTTTTTCCATAATTCCATAATTCTATTGAGATAGAAAATGGTTTGATACAAATTGTTGATGCAACATTGTCTATTCTAGGGAAATTAATAATAAGTAGTAATAATAATAGATCTTACCATATCTCAGGCTACAAACACACACCAAATTAAACATTTTCTATAACTAATGACCAATGATTAGGCCTTTGTTTGTTTTGATCTATACTTCATATATGTAAGCTGTCTTTTAATTTAAACAGTTATAAATCAGAAAACCACTACCATAGAATCATGTTACTTATGTGATCTGCTTTTCCAAAGAGGAATCTTTGGAATAAATATAAAATTCCATGTTTTATAAATAAAACATAAATAAAAATAAAAAAATAGAGTACATTTTTTAGATGAAAACCAAAACAAAAACAGAAAGTTTTTATGTATTTCATATGCAATTATATACTACATAACTTATTTGATAAAATAGACATGATTTGAACTTGAAGTTCTAATTTTATGGTTGGATACTTCAAAAGTAACAAAGTACAAAGTCTTGCAAATATTTAGAATGAAAATAGTTGTAAAAGATGCTTCACAAATACTGGTTGCATCCAATTAGCAGCCTTGGGGATGTGCTTTGGCAAGACACAAATGAGTACACAATCCGAAGTGTAAAACAATGGAGGTTTCTTTCTTTTCTGTGCTCCATGTTCGTTTTGGGCAGGCTGAGAGCTCTGCTTCCCATCTTCTGCATTCTGGGGCCCAGGGTGAAAAAGCAGTTACTATCTAGAATATTGCTGGTTATAATGGCAGAGGGAAAGAGGATGGCATATTATGTACTGGCTATTAAAACTTCTATTCAGAACCACATCCCTTCTCAAATTTCATTGACCTAAGCAGATCATGTGAGCAACATCAACCAGCAAGGGCCAACCATCAGTCGTCCAATCCTACAGGTTCCCATCACAGAATCAAAAGGTGTAGTGCATATTGTGACCACCACCATGGTTCTAATCATGACAAAACATAGATCAATTTTTTAACATATTAATTGCATTGCAAGGAGCTGCATAATTCACAAAAATTTTATTAAAATTAATCTTATAGTGTTATGTTTATTAACTATTCTGAATTTTTAGGTTTGATGTTGTATTTGAGCTGTTTTATATTAAGTCATGTTTTATTCAGGTACTGATAAATTAACTTTTGAGTTGTACTACTGGGCATAATTCTAGATGTCATGATTTCACCTTTTTTAGAAGTCTAAAGAAACTTGTGGCTTTTTAGTCTACCTGTGTTTTTGTCTAACCACTGCCTAATGAAGTGTCAGATTCCCTTGTGCTTCCGCTGCTACTTTAACTATCCAATGGTAAGAGCTAGAAGAGTCTATGTGGATTTTAATTTAGTCACCACGGTGAGGATTTTAGTGTTGCAAATGTTACAGATTACTTCTTGAAAAACAGCTGCTGGACTAGGAGTTCAAAGGCCAACGCTTTATGTTATGTACCATTGGTTTAATCTTCATTAGATCTCTCTTTTTATCTTACTCCCCAGAAGGTTAATTCAAAAAATGGGCTTTATTTCTTTTTTGCTATTATCTTATCAAGGAAAATATATTGAAGACAATTTGACAACTTGACTGGAGAGTGCTTGATGGTGTAAGACTTTCAGCCCAGTACCTTTTATTTCAAGTCTAAAGGAAAAACATCCAACTCTAGCTAAGAGAACAGACCACATGTTCTCGAATAAGAATCCACAAACTTGGAGGGTCGCTAGAGGACTCTGTAAGTGACATATTTCTTGGCAAGTTTTAGTTCATTGAGACTTTAAAAAAACAGGTTTTTGTTTGGTTTCAATCCTAATCTAACAAAATCACTACACTACATTCTAAGTCATCCAAATGGCTATTATAATAACAAGGCAAAGTAAATGAATTTAGTGCCCACAGGTGTGTTTGCTTTTGAATTTATGATTACTTTTAAACACGGTAGATATCAATGAGATAAGGAGTGGCTGCACAAAGGACATTTTTACCACAATTTAAGACCAAATATTCTAAAAATTATGTCACCTTAAGCCATTACATACCAGCATATTTAGGACAAGGTCAAAAGTATGTAAATGGTATAGTGAGTGACAAAGTCACATGAAGAGTTTAAGCATTACTCAGATTCTGGTTTTGCATATTTGAACTTGAACTCCATTTTTTTTATTATTATGAAAGTCAGTTACAAATAATTATGGGGAAACATTTAAATACTACTTTGAACTTCAGTATCTCATTTTATGACATTAAATTAACTCATCCAAATGACTTATATATGATGAATGTGACTTCACTCTTCAAAAAATAAGGCAACAAAGACAAAAAGTGATAGTGTAAATATTTTTCACCATATTCAGAAAAAGAGCTAATATAAACAATTGATATAAAAACAATTGATTCTTCCACTAGAAAAATCATCTCACTACACCTCACTGTTCAACATTTAACTTTAGCCAAAAGCATTTTTCACATTGAATTTGTATTGCCAATTAGAATTATATAATTTTCAATATTGCCTGTGTCTTACTTATAAACTTGTTTTGAGTTTATAATTTTAATGCTTATAAATGAAAGTAACTTAATTTTACTACTTCAACTGTTTAAAGATTATTGGAATAAAACATTGTGAAAAATTGGAATCAATGAAAATATTTGCTTGCCACACCAAACTATGGGTTTAATTAAAACTGACGTTTCTTTCCCATTAACTTCTCATCTCATGTCCTATTTTTCCTGGCAATTATTCATTGTACTCCAGTAAAATTGGTCTACCTCTTTTCATAGGAAAAAATAATTATATTTTTTTTACATTTTTTTAACCTTTATTCATTTTTTGAGAGACAGAGCGTGAGCAGGGAGGGGCAGAGAGAGGAGAAACAGAATCCAAAGCAGACTCCAGGCTCTGAGCTGTCAGCACAGAGCCTGACGTGGGGCTGAAACTCAAACTGTGAGATCATGACCTGAGCCGAAGTCAGACGTTTAACCAACTGAGCCACCCAGGCGCTCCCCCCCACCTCCCCAAAAAATATGAGAATTCTAAGGTCACAGTTTCTTTGAATGTGTTCATCCCTCTGGAATAATTTTTCACTAGAAATTTTATGGCTTCGTCCAAGGATCACACTCTTGGGGAGGAGTTTCTATACTACTCCTTATAAAATTACACTCACTTCAAAGTCTCAATTCCTATCTGCCATTTTCATTTCTTTTCTCCGGAGAATGCATCTCCCGGTTTACCATTTACATATTTATTTTGTTGACTTTCTATTCTCACTAAATTTTAACCCTGAAGAAATATGGATTTTTGCCTCTTTTGCCTATCTCTGGCACACAGGTTATAGATATTTTGATTCGTTTCCTTTCTACCATCCTCACTCAAGTGTTTATAGACATAATTAAATTAATAACTTTGTAATGGTATCACAAAAGTTATCTTTTCCAAAGTTGTTAAGAGGAGGCGTGCCTTGATTAACCATTGGCATATAATTCTAATTCATTACTTATTCAGTTAAAGGCAGATGAAACAGATAAATGTACACATCAATGCATAAGTTAGTGTTTAAACACATGAGAAGTAATTGGAGATTTTTAGTGTTGAATGAAGTATTATGAAAATGTTCAGCCCTTTCAGAATTCAGACTCAGAGGTAAGTCTGAATTTCTAAACCTCTATCTTTATTCTTTTATCATTACTTTTAGTGCATTTTGTCTACTCTTAAAATATATAATAATATTTGAAATTTCATTCTTTGAGCTCTAAAAAAACAAAAGGAAAGGCACACACCTACATGGGTTTGGAAAAAAAATGCTTTACCCAATATATGTTGGGGCAAGAAATGAATTGCGGTGGTAAAATCCACTGTTCCTTTCAGACTGACTTGTGAACGGAACCATGAGGCACTGAAAAAAATCCCTCCACAAAGGAACACAGTTGACAAATGAAAGATTCTCCTTGCATGACCTTAAAATAATCTAACATTACTCCATCATTACACTGAGCGATCACTGCAGTTTTATTTTTGGTCCCGACTGAATTAGGGCTCACCTTTCGATGGTTGCCATTTTCTGCTTTTTGTGCGTAATAACTGACTTGACATTTGTGATGTTCCAATGTGTCTTTCTTAATGTTAAGGAATCATCTGTGCATTAATGAACTGGCTTGATGGATCTGCCAAACCTTTCAAAGAAGCAATTAAGTCTCGGTAAGAACTTGCATGAATGGCACGATTTATTGTAATCTAAGAAGAAGAAGTATAAACAAAAAGTAATTAATTTTTAAAGGTGGCAGTCAAGTGGTACAACACGAGAACTGCGTCTTCCGAACTTCATCTACAGAGAGCATAATAACAACATGCTATTTTTTAAATGTCTTCTCAAATTTCAAATATGACTTTCGGGAAACTGTTCAACTTTATTACTGTTCAAAATGTTTAAATGAAAATGACGCGATATCATTTTTATCTATCAAGCGAGAGAGGCTAAATTGGACACAAAGCACATGAATATTCAGGGTTATGACAGAAATGGTAAAGTACATTTCGCTCACCATTGTCAATGGCAGGGTGAGCTGCAATCATGTGGCTTATTGATACATTTTCAGTATGTATGAGAAGCTTAGCAATACCACATACTATACTGCATAAACTACTCAGAGTAAATAACCACAAATATAACCGTACAAAGCATTGATGCCTGAAGATCCGTAAATGACATTTATTACATATTTTTCACATCTACCATGAAAGCAAACATCCGAAATGTTTCACAATGAAGGAATGGTAAATTAAACTATGTTAGTGCACCTGTGAAATTGTATACAGCATTTTCAGTGATTTTTTTTATACAAAATGAATTTTCCATCTTGCATATATTGAACACTTTTGTGGTAGGCACTATGCTAATTGATTTACATTTCACTTTTACAAAGCTTATTTCAGTTGTAAGATCTAATATTTTTCTCAACTTACTGACAAAGATCATTTTGATTAAAGTAACTCGTTCGGGGTCACATTGTTCAAATGGGATGCAGCAAAGCCCAGAAATATGTCTGATTAGAAGAATCCAAGTTCTTAACCCGTGAACCATACTGACTATTCAGTGATGTAATCTTATTGAGTAAAAAAAAAAAAAAAAAAAAAAAAAAATCTTCAGGGACACTGCGTACAGGTTAAGTGCTTAAACTGAATTGTTATACTCCAATAACTTCTTTTTTTTTCTTTTTGCTATTATTACTACATGTTATATCAGGAATACATTAAACGGTTGACTAGGTGAAGGAATTATTCACACAATATATTTTTCCTCTACAGGTCATAGCAGGCTTTTGCTTTTTCAGTTGGCTTCCTTGATTTAATCTTTGAGAATTCATATTATATTCATTTGGACAGTTTGGAGGCTTCTTGAACAGGAATCTGTATCTTTGGGGGGGTTTCCTCCATGCACTACAGGCATATTTGCCATAGTATATGTTTAGGGAGATCTGGAACATAAGGAAAGGACTCAAGGATTCAACAGGCTTTGTGGAAAACAATAATATAAACCCATAAATTTTTATAGAATCTGATTGGAAAATAAACAGAAAAATGCTATGATCCAGAAAACAGTTTTTAAAAATATATAAAAGTAGTGTATGCTTTTATGTAACTTTCATTATTATTCTTTTTTTCATGATTCATTATCTTCCTTCTTGCTTATGGCACATTTTAGCTGACCTTTGTAGGTCACTCTCAGTGTCAGTTTGCCAGAAATGTCTTTCTTATTCCTTCAGGCATTCCATTTTATCCCTTATCTCATACCCTGGTAAGTGGCATTTAATACAATTGGGTTGATTTCTTTGGTTAAATACTTATTTAACTAATGTGACTGTGAATTCTATACAGGCAGCGCAGGTTGGACACTGTCATGATCTCTTCGGTACCACCAGGGTATAGCACAGTGACTAGCCCTTAACCAGTTTTTAATAAGTATTTATTGAATAAATCAATGAATAAACAAATGTGTATTTCAGATATGTTTATAATAAATGTGAAGAATGTATTATTTTTTGATTAAGTACAATATGCATATTATAGAAAATGGGGAGATCATATCATGAGCTCATGAAATTGCACTGATTTTAAGAAGCCTAAACTGAACCCCACGTGGGGGGTGAGATGATATTTTTGTTTGTTCCGTATGAGAGGTAGAAAAAGTTATATATTCAGGATGGATTTTCAAAAATATACTATTCTTTATAAAAAAAGATTTTTGTTGACTTCATTATATACTCTTGAGTTTTATTTCATCTTTATAATTCAGGGTGAGAATAGTGTGAGACAAAGGTAAGAATATATGACTTTAAAAATATCAAGTTTATATGTTGACCGATGGGAGCTTTTATTTATTTTAATTTTTTATTTTCAACTTTATTTATTTATTTTGAGAGAGCAGAGTGAGCACAAGCAGGGGAGGGGCAGAGAGAGAGGGAGAGAGAGAGAGAGCCCCACGCAGGGCTTGAACTCATGAATTGTAGATCATGACCTGAACTGAAACCAAGAGTTGGACACTTAACTGACTGAACCACCGAGGTGTCCCGACCAATGGGAACGTCTAATGACATCCAGAAATCATAGAGGCAGGTATTGATTGTTCTATGGTTTCTGATAATATAATTAATAAGATAAAAGCTATTACCACCATTTCTTAGGCTTTCTTTCAGGAATGTTGGTAATTTGCCTACAGTCACAAGTAAACGCATATATTGTGGCTCAATGCACATCTTTTTGCTTAATTTTCATGCTCTTTTAAATCATTATAATTTCAATAATGTTGGGGTAAGTTAGGATGAATGCTATTTTATTCTCCATTTTTTTTTTCCTACTAGTTTTTGATGAGTGTGAAGAAAGAAAATTGATATTATGGTCTGCCCAATGTTTTAAAAATCTTTTTGATTATGGACCTAATGCTCAATTTAAGAACAAGATTTAGCAGGGCAAACTAAGACACCCCCAATGTCTCTTTTCAGTAATTACTCAGGCTCATAACACTGTGGGATGAGGATGTGACAGTGAGAAAGAAATAGTGATGTTTGATGACTTTTTGTTTAAGAAATAAAGAAACAATAAAAAATTATATGAAACTAATTGAATGCTATGGTTGAGGCTAGACATTGTCTTCTCATGCTTGCATGTACCATATTTTTTTTTAATTTTTTTTCAACATTTTTTATTTATTTTTGGGACAGAGAGAGACAGAGCATGAATGGGGGAGGGGCAGAGAGAGAGGGAGACACAGAATCGGAAACAGGCTCCAGGCTCCGAGCCATCAGCCCAGAGCCTGACGCGGGGCTCGAACTCCCGGACCGCGAGATCGTGACCTGGCTGAAGTCAGACGCTTAACCGACTGCGCCACCCAGGCGCCCCAACATGTACCATATTTAAAATGCATACAAAAATTGGTTAGGGTGATTTGGACTTACAGTGCTGTCTCCTGCTCAGGACAGGTAAAAGTGTGTATTTTGTGTCTTCATTTTTACTTATAACACCAACGTCTTTTGTGAATATATAATGATGAAAAATCTAATGTGCTAAAGTAAGTTTATGTATGAATTAGCACATTACTATCAGCTGCTTTGAGGAATGCAAAAATCCCTTTAATCTTTTTCAAAGACTAAACGTGCTTTGAGGTACTTTACAATTTTACTGAGCGTAGTTATGTAATCTATTTTATCTATTAGTCCTTATGATAAAATTGGGCTCTCTAATATATTATCAATAGAAAAGGTATGGTGTGCAAATAGAATACTTCTTTCTTCATTTTCAAAAGTCACTTAAGTGTGAATACATGCTGTGCTGACTATTCTAAAACCAGTGGACTTATTTCCTGACTTGTTTCATAGCATGGTCATAAAATTATAGTTAATTTAATATTCCTTTTTATGTATATATGAAAAATAATTTCAAGGAAACTTCATTACTTTTGAAATTATAAAAATAGCAGTATTACATAAGTACAAAAGAGGAAGTCTTGTCATATTTACTTTAAAAAGTAGATGTTACTCAATCTATAGATTCAATGCAATCCCAACCAATATCCTGGCAAGTTACTCCCTGAAAAAGTGATTTTAAAGTTTATATGGAGAGGCAGAAGACCCAAAATAGCCAACTGTGACATAAAAATACATGAACAAAGATAGAGCACTGACATTATCAGACTTTTAAGACTTACCTTAAAGCTAGAGTAATCAAGACAGTAATGCATTAGTGACAAAATAGACAAACGGATAACTGGGATGGAACCCAGAGCCCAGAAGTAGACTGCATAAATATAGGCAACTAATCTTTGACAAAGTGCAAAGGAAATACAATGGAGGAAAGATAATCTTTTCAAAATATGGCACTGGAACAATGGGACATCCACATGCAAAAAGAAAAAATAAAATCAATCTAAACGGATAACTGGGATGGAACCCAGAGCCCAGAAGTAGACTGCATAAATATAGGCAACTAATCTTTGACAAAGAGCAAAGGAAATACAATGGAAGAAAGATAATCTTTTCAAAATATGGCACTGGAACAATGGGACATCCACATGCAAAAAGAAAAAATAAAATCAATCCTTCACAGAAATTAGCTCAAAATGGGTCATTGATCTAAATTTTAAGAATCAAAACTATAGGGGTGCCTGAGTGGTTCAGTTGATTAAGGGTCCGACTTTGGCTCAGGTCTTGACCTCACAGTTCGTGAGTTCCAGTCCACATTGGGCTCTTTGTTGATAGCTCGGAGCCTGGAACTTGCTTCGGATTCTGTGTATCTCTCTTTCTCTGCTGCTCCCCCACTCATTCTTTGTCTCTCTCTCTCAAAAATAGTAAACATTAAAAAAAAAAGACTCAAAACTATAAACCTCCTAGAAGATAGTACAGGAGAAATTCTAGATGACCTTGAGTACTGCAATGGATTTTTTAGATAAAACATCAAAAGCATGTTCCATGAAAGAAACAATTGATAAGCCACAATTCATTAAAATTAAAAACTTCTGTTCTGTGAAAGACCCTGTCCAGAGAATAAGACAACAAGCCAGTGACTTGGAGAAAATATTTGCAAAAAAACATGTCTGATAAAGGACTGTTATCCAAAATAGACAAAAAATTTCTTAAAACTCAACAATAAGAAAGGAATCTATCTGATTTAAAAATAGGCCAAAGAGCTGAACAGATAGGTCACCAAAGAAGACATATAGATGGCAAATGCACATATGAAAGAATGTTCCACATCATACGTCATTAGGGAAATGGAAATTAAAACAACAGTGAGATACTGCTATGTGTGTATTAAAAAGGCCACATTTATAACGTGACATTACTCAAGGTTGGCAGGAATGTGCAACAATAGAAGCTCTCATTCATTGCTGGTGGGAATGAAACGTGGTTCACCCACTTTGTAAGACAGTTTGGCCGTTTCTTACAAAACTAAACATCCTCTTACCATATGAGCCAATAATGGTGCTCCCGTGCATTTACCCAAAGGAACAGAAGTTAAGTCTACGCAAAATAACCTGCACACAGATGTTTATAGCTGTATTCATATATTCAGTACTAAAAAGAAATGTGTTATCAAGCAAATGTGTATTTATACAAAGCAAAAGAATGCTATCTGAGAAGGCTGCATTCTGTATGATTTCAACAGCATGATATTCTGGAGATGGAAAAATTATGGAAAACTTAATCAGTATCTGTCAAGGGATCTGGGGAGGAAGGGATGAATTCACAGAGCACAGAGGATTTGGGGAGCAGTGAAACTGTTCCGTATGACTTTGCAATGGGGTACACCCGTTAAACATTTTTTCAAACCCATAAAACATACAATACCATGTGTGAATCTTAATACAAACTTTGGATTTAGGGTGATACTGATGTGTCAAAGTAGATTAATCAATTTTAACAAATGTATCACTGTAGTGAAGGATGTAGATAGTGGGGAAAGACTGAGTGTAGGGTGGAGAAAGGGAGTGAATGAGAACTTTGTACTTTCTGCCCAATTTGGTTATCTACTTAAAACTGCTCTGGGGGACAGCTCAGTGGCTCAATCTGTTAAGTTAGACTTTGACTCATGTCATGATCTCACAGTTCGTGAGTTTGAGCTCCATGTTGGGCTCTGTGCTGAAAACTCAGAGCCTGGCCTCCTGCTTCGGATTCTGTGTCTCCCTCTCACTCTGCCCCTCTCCTGCTCATGCTCTGTCTCTTTCTCTCTCTCAAAAATAAATAAACATTAAAAAAATTATAAAATCAACTGCTCTAAAAAATCAAGTCTATTTCTTCTAAGTCAGTACGGTTTATTTGTAATTGCATCCTAATTGAGCTTATTTGGTCAAGCTAAAATGCTTACATAATTTAAGTAAGTGTAAAAGTTTATTTTGCAATTTATTCCAATTTAATCTGACAACATGAAAAACAAATGTTTACATTGTAGAAAACACAGTACATATTCAGTCTGAATTAAATCCAAAATAAGGGAAACATGATTTCTTTTTAATGACTATATAATTGTATTAGAAATTTTACCGGCTTTATTGAGATACAATTGACACGTATAACACTGTGTAAGTTTAAGGTGTAAAATGTGTTGACTTGATGCACTTATATATTACAAAATGATCACCAGCATACCATTAGCTAATACCTCCACCATGTCACATAATGACAATTTTTTGTCACTTAAGATGTACTAAAGTGACACTTAAGATGTACTCTCTTTGCAACTTTCAAATATATGATACAGTATTATTAACTGTAATCACTATGCTGTACATTAGATCATCAGAACTTATTCATCTTATAATTAGATGTTTGTATCCTTTGGCTTAATTTTACTGGAATTTAGAAATAAAATTAGGCTATGATATTAAATTATAGTTTCTTTATTTGGGGCTTAAGTTTGTTTCATGAAGATGTTAAGATAGGTTCTTTGCTTTCAGTCAAAGAACACATCTGCTACATCCTTTCTTAATGTACAGTCTAAAAACTATATCAGGGGCACCTGGGTGGCTCAGTCGGTTAAGCGTCCGACTTCGGCTCAGGTCATGATCTCACGGTCTGTGAGTTCGAGCCCCGCATCAGGCTCTGTGCTGACAGCTCAGAGCCTGGAGCCCATTTCAGATTCTGTGTCTCCCTCTCTCTCTCTGCCCCTCCCCTGTTCATGCTCTGTCTCTCTCTGTCTCAAAAATAAATAAATGTTAAAATTTTTTTTAAATAAAAACTATATCAAAATTATATGAGGTTCTTGTTAAAAAGGCAGATTCCATGGGGCGCCTGAGTGGCTCAGTCAGTTAAGCGGCTGACTTCGGCTCAGGTCATGATCTCGCGGTCCATGAGTTCGAGTCCCGCATCGGGCTCTGTGCTGACCGCTCAGAGCCTGGAGCCTGTTTCGGATTCTGTGTCTCCCTCTCTCTCTGCCCCTCCCCCGTTCATGCTCTGTCTCTCTCTGTCTCAAAAATAAATAAACGTTAAAAAAAATTAAAAAAAAAATAAAAAGGCAGATTCCAACCACAACTCTGAGTCCTTAGTAATTCTTTATTATCATTTGAGATATATATATATATATATATATATATATATGTATATATATATATATATATATATATATATAAAACATATATATGAAGTTTAGGATTCTTTTTAATTTTGTCTTATGTCCCTTCTATTAAAAATAATATTGTTTAAATATATGAGTAGAGTAGTATCCACAGGCTTATTGCACTCTATAATATTTGCAAATGAATTAATCCTGATATATATGCATGTGTCTGTAAATATTCAGACTTATCACATATAAATAAAACATGCATTTTAATATATATTTATAAGCATATATGTGGGTATGTAAATCTGAATAATGTTTTCCCATAATTTGTAGTTTCTGCCATTTGATGACATTTAGATATATTTTGTTATTTTCTATTTTTTTCTACCTTGTTAGGTAAGTTTAAATATATCAAGAATCTATTACACATCTTTATTCATTCTAAATGCAGATTCCTGGGCCTGTTGCATTAGTACATCTGGAGGTAAAGCATCTAAACCTGTCTTTACAAAAATTTTCTAGGATTTTTTGTTTATATTATCATTTAGAATAATTGCAGTAGTCCATAGGATCTTACCACAAAGGATATGGTAAGCTTATAATTGGAGTTTGAAATAGGGGGGTGATGTTTGCTTGTGAATTCTTTCCCCATCCCTTCTATAAACCTTGTTTCCAGAATCTGATTAGACAAGTTTATTTTATACCTAGTATCTTGGATCTCTAGATTAACACTATATAACATTATTATAACTAATTTAACATGGTATAGACATTTTATTCTTTCTCTTAAAAACTGAAGATTTTCTTCTTGAATATATATATATATATATATATATATATATATACACATATATATACTAATATGGAAAATAATTAAGACCTAAATATATATATATATATATTTTTTTCTTCTTGAATATATATATATATATATATATATATATATATATATATTCTTGAATATATATATTCAAGAAGAAAAAAAAATATATATATATATATATATATTTAGGTCTTAATTATTTTCCATATTAGTATATAGTATTATGTATAACATTAAAGCTAATAAATATAATGTTTAGGTTATATATTTTTCATTTTCATGGTTGTATATAATTTTTCTAGTTGTCGGAAAACAAACTATAAACCTAAGAACGAGCTGACAATACTTTTAAAGTCTATTCAAACTATTGCTAAATGTCCTAATTTATAGGAGAGGATTTTACTCCTACTAGTTGTCCTGACTGAAAACTTAGCATAATTTATGTTAATATCTACAAATTCCATTATATATGGTGTGAGATGACTGTATAAAATCATTAAATGAGTGAATAAATGAATAATAGACAAACTCATAATAAAGGAGACATGATATATAAAACAAATCTTGGAATGAATACCCAGAAATTAGTAAAAATTATTACTGACATTATTATCCATTATTATTATTGGCCCCTCACTCGAGCAATTACAACATAAAATCTCTAAATATTATAAACATGTGAATCCATATCTGAAGGCCTAAAATTTGAATAAATAGATTCTAGAACATAATTACCTTAGTAAACTTCCAGAATGGCCATTCTGTATAGACACATGGAGAACACAATTTTCCCAGCATTCCAACCAAAGTCCAACAGGCACCCTGGGAGTAGCACAGGTTACTTTCTGTTAGGGTCTTAGAATTTCTTCCACACAGGAAGGAATAATGTATTACTGACCTATTTTAATGGTGTTCTGTGATCTCCTACCATTTGTATACCAGAAGGCCTGGTCTTTCTGGATATATTAGCTTATCAGACTGCATGACACAATCTTTTTCTCTTGACACATCATCTTCTGTTTTATTAATTTAAGATTTTTAAATAATGTTCAATTGTATACTAGTTATCTCTATATAAAGTTCAATTTGAAATTCACATGTTGATAACCTACGAGTCATAGCTGGGACTTTAGCAATACAGTCTGTTATTAAACACATTTAATGTTTTATATTAATGTGTAGAGCAATTTATGTGGTTTTAATATTACACAAATATATGGCCAGGTAATATTGTGAAATAATATGTATTTATCTTTATGAGGGTGACTTTCCTGGCTTTTCCATCAATTTGATATGATATTTTTGAATTTTTTTCTTAGTAGTATAGACAGAGTCAAATTATAGTAGTATAGTAGTATAGTAGTATAGACAGAGTAGTATAGTAGTATAGTAGTATAGACAGAGTCAGTATTATAGACAGAGTCAAAAAAAAAAATGAAAAGAAAAGAAAAAAGAAGTAGTTAACACTTTCTGGCTATTAACTTCCAAATACTCAAGCCCTTAAGAAAACCTAGAAGAAGAAAGAACACTCTTGACTATAGGTATTATGATTTAAGAAGTAAAAAGGAGAGGAAATCTTTTTTTTTTTTTTACACCTAGTAAAAGAATCTCCAGGTAGAATAAGGATACAGAAGTCACATGGATCCAGTGCCATGGGCCAGGCCTTACCATCCTGGAAGTCACTGAGGCTCAGCTGAGCCCTTAGAGGTCACCAAATGGGTGATGCGTTGAGATACATATGGACCATTTACTTTTTTTCCCAGCAATATTTAGTGAGTGTATGTACATGCCAAGCACTATTTTAAACTTAAAAGAAGAAATGAACTGGTAAGAGAACAACAAACGTGAAATAATCCAATTTAATCCTCTCATGGATCCGACATTCTAATTGTATGGGGTAAAGAGTAGCATGTGGGGAAAGAAGTGAAAGATTGTCAGGTGGCAAAGAGCTATGGGAAATATTTGGAAAGAAAAGGATATAGAGGGTACCCAAAAGGTACTGGAAAACACACTATTTTACACAGAGGTGGGTAAATGAGTCCTCAATGAGAAAGTGATTTTTGGGCAAATTCCAGAAGGATCTAAGAAAAGAGGCAAGTAAATTTCTGGGAAAGAGCTGTCCAGGTGAAAGGAAACAGTTTCTATCAGCAATTCTTATATGTCTGCCTATTAGTAACCAAAAGCTCAACAGACAATTCGGGTATGTATTCGAGGTTGAGAAAAATTGTCCTAGATTAAGGAGGTAAAAAAAAAGGGACACAGAAACACCAAGCTGGTTATTGATACTGAGAAGAGAACTGTTTAATCCCATAGTCTCTACAAATCAAATCAGTATGCTCAGATGGCCACTCCAAAATTTGGGGCCCAGAAATGAGAAGTAGGTAAGAAACCCAAGGCTCTGATTAGGAAATTAGTGTGAGTGGAACCAATTTCCAACACCAAGCAAAACACAACCCTCACCCAGCTGCTTTAAGTCAAGATAGTTACCTCTGGTGTGTGATGGCCGGGGAGGGGGGTGGGTAGGGGAGATATTTTTTTTTTTTTTTTTGCCAGGAGTTAGAAAGAAAATATAGGAAAAAAAAAAACATATATGAGAGAGAAGGAAAGAAATCTGCACCAGACTATCAAGATCCTCAGAACTCCTAGGACCATTCAGACCAATAAAGAAAACAAACAAACAAAACTTTTTAGACTGGTAGCCAGTATATCTCTGAGGAACCAAAGACCTATTTGTCTCACGGGTCTCACAGTCAGTAACCATAATCTTAGCTGTGCTTACTATAAAGCAATATGGGTCCATTATGAGAATTCTGTTAAGTATGACCTTAGTAGGCTGGAAATAATGATACGGGTTTCAAGATTGATCATTTGAGAGCAATCCAAGGAACACGACTTGTGCAGAATTCTAGATCCATTTTGAATTTAAAATAACCCTGAAAGGTCCAAATGGAGACATCCAGTCAGGAAGCAGAACTTTGGGGTTTAAAGCTCACGAGGAAAATTAGGGCAGGGGGTAAACATTTGGGGATCATCATCACATAGAACTTTGGAAATATGAAAATGAATGATATTGTTCATATATGGCATGCATACATAGAAAAGAGAAATGGGCAGAATGAAATCCCAGGACCGCACTAAATTTTAAGAGCTGGGCAAAGGAAGAGGGTTCATGAAAAAGAATAATAGGGAACATAGGTGCCTAGAGGGTTTACAAGAAATATCATATGGCCTTTAATGTAACCTGCAATGTAGTTTAGCCACACTCCAAATACCCATCAGGAAATATAAGTGCCAATTCCTTGGTGCTCTGCTCAAATTATAACCTTTTTGATATAACCTTTGGGGTATGCAGTTTATCCATTCTACATAATCTATCCCTGGATCACATCAGAACAGCTGAGGTTGCAAATAGAAAGTCCTTTCTCTCAGTGTGCTTAGAATGGTAATACTGAAGCACTTTTGGCAGCAATGATTATGTGATACTATAAAATATAGCTTTGTTAAACTTTTCTATGTCTTTTTTTCTGTAAGTTTGCTGTGTTCCATAAATTGCAGTTTGCCGCGTGAGGACCAACAGTAGGAAGGTCTCCTTGGCCACCGTACTGGGAATAGCACTCCTACACTTCGGGAAATTCTCCGTTCATTTATGATACCATCATTCATTTAACTGACCAAAATTTGATCTTTGCATTGGCTGGAAGAAGCAGATAAATTACCTACCTTTAGCTCACAAGCATTTAAGCCATATTTTTTCCCATGTCGCCCTCACCTGGTTTCTTTTCACTCATTCTACTCTCCTTTCACTCGTTTCTCATGATCTCATCTTAGTAAAACTATATTGTGTTGTACTGTATGTATGAAAGGCAAATTATGCGAGATATTCTCCATTTATCCGCTCAAACCTATCGTCCTCCAGTTTGAACTATGTCCCGGAAAGCTGAACTTTATGTATAACGTCAACCTGGCTCATTTTCCCTGACTTTCGCTTAGCTTTGGCTAATGGAAAGTGCAGCCTGAAGGTCCGAAGACTGGAAGGTGGTGATTTGGAGACATTATTGTCTCATTTGTCTGCTGCGCTGTGGTTTGTCAGTGGCTGTATCCTTCTCCAAAAGCCATCGGCCCTCTCAAATTGTTGTCACTCCTGGCTCCGGAAACCTCCAATTTCTCATCACAAAATCCTGTCATTTTTCACCTCACACCGGGTGTGGCATCGTCACCCTGCTGTTGCATTTAACTCAGTGCTTAGTCGTCTTTGTTTGCCTAACCCTATCCAAACTTTGTAAAAAGGTTATTTCAATATCTACTTTTTGTTAATGCTTTCAATATGTCACGTTTCCTGCTGAGATGTTGACTGATGAAGCCGTCTTTGTACATTTTTTAATTAAAAGTTGTTCTCTATGTTTTTACCAAGTGCACCCATATATATGCAAGCTTGCATGTATGCATATATCTGAACTGAATGACTTATTTCTAATTTTGTGAGCCAAGATCCTGAAATCCAGAATGAGGCAAATAATGTCCTAAAATTATTAATTGGCTTACCTCGATTTTATTTCTCTCTATCCCTCTCAAACTCACACAAAAAAATGAAAGTTAACTTGTTATAGACAGCTTCCACGTTGATCCCCAATCTTCCCTTCCTCATGGTATTCACACCCTTGCATAGTCCCTTTCAACGTTATATCAAGATCAGTCTGTGCAACTAGAAACATATGGCAAAATAATAGTATGAGTGTCTCCAGCAAAACAGTATAGCTGTTACCTCCAAGCTCTCATTCCACCCCAACAGAAACATTGGAAAACATGCAGAAACTGTCAGAATCAACTCAGTCAGAAATCCGGAAAACAGCCAAAGGTTTACAGCAACCAAGGAAAGACTGAATCAAGCAAAAGG
Source organism: Felis catus (assembly GCF_018350175.1). NCBI lineage: Eukaryota > Metazoa > Chordata > Mammalia > Carnivora > Felidae > Felis > Felis catus. The sequence continues at coordinate 216,362,860 of NC_058368.1, read as the reverse complement.
GCAACTTCAAAATTTTGGAAAGACTTTGCAGAGTTTTGACTTTCCCTTGCCCTGCCCATCCTGCATGTGGCAACACTCATAAAGTGGGAAGAGCACATTCCCAGAGGTGGGGCTCTGTTCCCAGGTTCTGGAGGGATTACAGCAGAGGCAGTTTGCAAATTATTTTGTATATCTATTATAACCTCCTTGGGGGAGATTTGTAAGAGTGACCAAAAATGTGAATACATCTGTTTCCTCCAATTCAGAATTCAGGCCAAAAAAGAAGTGGTCATTGCTCTTCGACACTGCAAGCCAACCCAACCAACTTCAGACTTATTTGGCAAAAGATTACAACTGAAACATGCAATAGACTGCTTATACCTGGGAGCAAAAGCTGGGAAGAATTTAAGACATTAAGACATCTGAAAGAATATGTTTATAAGGGGAATCTTAGAGGGCTCTCTGTGCACCCAGAGCAAGACAAATACTAGGAAAGACTTGAGAAGGTTGCAAGAAACACAGTTAATATAAAAAGTCATTTGTTTTTCTCTGTGCCCTCAATGAACAAGTGAAATTAGAAATTAAGCAACACAATGCCATTTGCACCCCATAATGAAGTGCTTAGGAATTAATCTAACAAAATATGCATAAGATGTATACGAGAAAAACTACAAAATTATGATGAAAAGAACCGAAGAAGAATTAATTTAGGCAAAGTGTTCTATGCCCATGAGTAGGAAAATTCAATATTGTCAAATTGATCTATTGATCTATGGATTTGATGCAATCCCCATCAAAATTCCAGCAAATTATTTTGTAGATGTTGAAAAATAAAAGTTTACATCAAGAGCAAGAAATCCAGAATAGCCAACACAATACTGAAGGAAAAGAACAAAGTTGGAGGATGAACACTATCCAACTTCAAGCTGTAGTAAGCTACAGCAATCAAAACATTGTGGTATTGTGGTGGGGTCCCCTCCCTAAGAAGAGAAAAGAAAAAAAAAGAAAAAAGAAAAAACCTCAAAGCAACCTAGCTATACTCCTAGGAGACAACATCCCTCACGACCTTGTAACATGAGACCACTTAATCAGACTGCATCTTTGTGTGTTACCATACGTGGGAGACAAAGAAGTAGAAAATACATAAAAAAACATTCCAGGTAGCATTTGGGGCTCAGTTCTCTGGGTACAAACCCAACTGAGCGGAGCCAGCAGGAATAAAGTTGCTTCCTGGAGAGAAAAACCTTGATGTCAAGACCCTCTGTGTGAGAATACTGCCACAGTATTAGCAATAGACAAAACAGATCCATAGAACAGATGAAAACAGATCACAGGAAGCCCCCCAAAATAGACCTGCATAAACAGAGCCAACCGATCCTTAACCAAAGGCAATACAATGAAACAAAGATAGACTTTTCATCAGATGAATGAATGAATGAAGAATATGTGGTATAATATGCAATGAAATATCGTTCAGCAATAAAAAATATGAAGTTCAGATGTAACATGGTTGAAACTCAAAAATCTTTTGTGCTAAGTAAAATAAATTAGACACAAAAGGACAAAATTATATGGAACGTATACTGCATGGAACATTTAGAATGGCAAGTTGATAGAGAGAGAAAGCAGATCACCATTTGCCAGGGAGTGAGGGAACAACAAAGAGGGGAGAGGTTGCTTAAAGGTTACAGTATTTCCGCTAAGGATAATGAAAAAGTTTTTTGAATAGAAACTGATAATGGTTTCACAATACTGTGAATATAATTGATATCACTGAATGGTACTAAAAATAGTTAAAATTATATGCCATATACATCTTACCCACAATGAAAAACATTAAAAATGAAACAAAATTGGGGCTTCTGGGTGGCTCAGTCGGTTAAGCGTCCGACTTCAGCTCAGGTCATGATTTTGCAGTTTGTGAGTTTGAGCCCCGCATTGGGCTCTGTGCTGACAGCTCAGAGCCTGGAGCCTGCTTTGGATTCTGTGTCTCTCCCTCTCTCTGCCCTTCCCCTACTCATGCTCGCTCTCTCTCTCTCTCTCTCTCTCTCTCTCTCAATAATAAATAAATGTTAAAAATTTTTTAAAAAATGAAACAAAATAAAAACTACTGAAGAAAGAAGGCTTGCTTCATCAGCTGAGACGATTTAATAAATTAATCCGTGGATGACAAATGTCACATTCAAACCGAGCACATATTCTGTTACTGTATCTAGCCCAGGGGTGACAAATAAAATAATTCCATTATACAAACAGAGCAAAATGGAGGCCAAATGGTGTGTTGCCATGTGTTGCTCCCATATCTTTGCTTCGTCTGTGTTAAGTGTCTGCTCTCTATGCCCTAATATAACTTCACTGTGTGTGTGCGCACACACATAATATATTTTAAAACTGATGATACGACACTTCTCAGATTAGGTTACAAACACTAAAGTTTCCATCTTATTCCCCTCTCTCTCTCTATCTCTCTCTCTCTCCACTTCTCTCTCCTCACTCACTTTTGGGGAAAGCAATTGCTATCTCCTTAGAACACTAGGGGTAGTCTTATGTAAGGAAAAACCAGATGGTAGGAAACTGACGCACTGACCACTAGCCGGTAGCAACCACCAGACAAGTTCAGCTGGAACTGCCTTTAGACGATCCAGTTCCAGCTGAAGCCTTGACTGCAATCTCACATTGACTCTGAGTTGAAAGTTACAGCTCAGCTATCCCTGGATTCCCAATCCTCAGGATCTCGGTGCAAAAATACACACTTGTGGTTTTAATCCACTAATTGTGGGGGCAGTTTGCTTTGTACCAGTAGATAACTAATACCTAATTTATCCCTTATCCATAATTTAAGACTTAACCTTTCCATGACAAAGAATATTTTGTTTTAGAAGAGTAAGGCCACTTTCTAAGACCAAAGTGAAATAATGTGAAAGGTTTAATTATAATTGTCTTTATTATTCTTCAGAAAAAAGAGAGAAATAACTTTTTAATATATTTCCCATTTTTTCCCCTGAATAGGCCACCTTCAAAAATTATTCTTATACATGACTCAAAATCTAATAAAAAATATGAGCTTTCCTTCTTCACTCATATTTTACAGGTTTATGAAATTAATTGAAACATGAAACACTGCAGTAGGCTTCCAGCGATTGTGTGGTGCAAAAAGTTCTGTAAAAATTTAATCAAAATTGGTTCAAAGTGCAAAGTATCAACAAACACATACTCAGGAGTCTCCATCTATCAACAGAAATTCTTACTGGAGTAAAAGGTATACATTCTAATTGCAGTGAGATTTATGATGATGGTTCACAACTTATGGGGAAAATAATTACTTTGTCTCAGAATAAAATTAATAGTTTAAATTTCAATGAGGTGAACTCTATTACTATAACACTTATGGGAAATAAAATTACCTCATAAATAGAGCAACTGTAGGAAAATATATTTCCAGGTGATAGAATTTACTAAAAGCGGTGTTTAATTAAGTAACGGAAGACATTATGAGGTCAGAGTGCAAGCACAATTATAAAACACAAAAGATATAATTAATCTGCCCTTGAGTATTAGCAATAAAGATAGTTAATATACATTTCATCTGTAAAATATATGTATATGTATATATCTATATATAGATATATATACATCGTATTAAACCTTCTTAACATCTTCTTCTTTAACACCTTCTTCTTAAACATCATATTAAACCTTCTTCATTTGTGGAAACCATTAGCATATACAAATGTTTTTGAGACTTTTTGAGTAATTATTAACTGGCTTTCTGGTCCACAACACAAAATTTGCTGGAGAAGGGGGCAAAAATCCTGACATTTAAATAGTGGTCCATGCCAATGTAATAAGTATAAAAGTAACAAAAGGAAAGTATCTTCTTAGCTTAGATCACCGGAGCTAACCTATACTTTACTCTATGAACAACTTGGTATTGATTCATTTGGATGTGTCTAGTTAACCGAGGGTCACAAAGGCACCCTAAATGCAAGGTAAGTGAATGCTACACTTATAAAGAATCATCGAAGAACCATAAAGCACTACCTCTTGGCTGAAGCCTTCTTGACAGAGATCAGGAGGGGCTGTGTATAAACTCACCTGTGAGAAAGCAAATGTACAGCCAGGGGATAAGAAATATGTCTGGAAAATAAAAGTAGATGGTAGATTTTAAGGGTGAGTGTTGGGGGTTGGGTAATGGACAGTAGGAATTAAGGCGGGCAGTATGCATGATGGAGACAGTGAGCTGAGGAGAGTGTTATGTGGCTACGCTGGGTGGGTTATGGTGGGAGGTGAGTATACCTGAGATGCTTTCTTCTTCCAGAGGTAGGAAGTTAGGTGATTGGTGGCAGAGGGGAGGAGTGTTAGCATTTCCACAGTAGAGACAGACTTTTCACTCATTCTGCGGAGTAGATGAGACTTTTAACAATGTTGGACACAACTTTGTAAAGTCCACAAATGAAGATTATCCAGTTGTAATGAAAGGGACAGAATTCTGTTTCTAGTTACAGATGGTGATCTCTTCTACATAAGGTCCAATTAAATAAACAGTAGCTATTATACTTTAATTAAAAAAAAAAACCCTTAAAAATAAATGAATAATAAATCAATGGTGGCTATGTCCAGACGGTGAAACACACATTAAACAATTAAAACAGAGAGTGATTGTCCGGGTCACAAATTTCCAGTAAACGCGTGAATGACTGAAAGTAGATAAAAGCATATTAATAAAACACTGCAGCTAAAATATGACACATGATTTTGAACAACTAGAGAGTGTCAGGAAAAGAAATTAATGTGCGATTGAGTCTATAAATTCATGTGCATTTCAGATGACTTTATGACAGCAGAAAATAGAGAAACAAACACCATTTGTAACATTATCTTACTCTCTGGTAAAAATGTCCACAGAGTTACACATTAAAGCTTCTTGTTGATTTTCACAAATATTCAAAGCAGCAATGATGCTGTGTGTTTTTATTTTTTTAATTTTTTTAATTTTTATTTATTTTTGAGAAAGAGAGAGAGAAAGAGTACAAGTGGGGGGTGGCAGAGAGAGAGACACACACACAGAATCAGAAGCAGGCTTGAGGCTCTGAGCTACCAGCAAAGAGCCTGACACTGGGCTTGAACCCATAGACTGTAAGATCATGACCTGAGCTGAAGTTGGACACTTAACCGACTGAGCCACCCAGGCACCCCTGTGCTGTGGGTTTTTAAAAGGATACCCACTCATTTGCAAGAAACTGAGCAATGTAGACATACAAAAGGGAAAAACAAATCATAAAACAGAAGCAAGGAAAAAGGCCCAGAAATACTACCGCACAGAATTAATTTTCTTTATTTTGGCAAAAGATTCCAGATCTATCTGTAAAAATAGAATGACACGAGTTTAAACCTGAGTACCTACTATTTAAGCTGTGATTAACAAAATATGCTAAAATGTACTGAATTTGAAAGAAACTGAGATAAAACTAAAGCACCCCAAAAAATGTTCCTTCATGATAGTCATAATGCATAAAAATATGATAGTTATAATTTATAACATGATAGTACAATGATTAATAGTGAGAAAAAGTAGGCACTGCCTTTCATTTATTTTTCTAATAATTACAATTCTGTTTTATATTATACACCGATTTTGGATTTTGGGGAAAAAAACCTGAAGTCAGCATATTTACACTCTCCCCACTCCATCTATCCCCTACTTTTTCACTGCTCAAGTTCAGTTATTTCAATTTTGCTCTTTAAATGTGCTTAGTCTTCGTTATATACAGGACTAGCTGTAATATTCACCAGTGATGAATTGTCATGAGGTTTTAATTACCAATTTTTTTGTTCCCCCATTAAGTTGACAAGGTTTAAATATTCAAGATCCAATGTTAATCTTTTTTTTCAAAAATTCATGGTTGCTGTATTCCTTGAGTTTTGTTTTATTTAAAAAATGCTTGCTAATTTTAAATTGGAACACCAAATTTACCAGACATAAAATTTTAGTGGCTTAACTTCTCATTATCTGTGAATATATATTAATAGCCTTCTGGAATTGAGTGTTACCCAGGAAAAACATGGGAATAAAGCTTCCGCAGATTAAACCTAACTTAAACCCTAATTCTAAATTAATCCCTCAAATCAGCTCCTTCACTTGCCATGATTTCTGCCATACCTCCGACCTCATCAACGAATTCTCACCCATGCTGACTCGATTCCTCTCAAACTTCTGTTGAGCCAGAAATTTGTAATCCTAAATTTGGTGGGAAAAGGCTAAACTGCTTTAAATGCTAATAGTAAACATAAACTCCCCAAATCCTTTCCAAAAAAGAAAAAACACCAATCTCATAAAGTTAGCATTACCTTGTCTTAAATTGTGCTACCCTGGAAAAAGACATGAGTGTAAGTCCATTCTAAGGAGATTGCAGGAAGAATGCTTAAGAGAGGGAGGCAGTAAGCTAGGGGAGGACAGCAAGTTGAAATCTAGTAGGTTAAAAGCAAGTAACTTCTGGAGCCCACTGGACATCCACCCACAGGACACCCTTGAAAGACCCTATGGAATATTCCCCAGTGATTATCTATTGGGTGAGGAAGCTTGTTTATTTATCCATGAATTCCACTGTCATAGGTTGAGGATTGCTTTCTGAGTCATCAATTCCCTATAACCTCTGGTGCAAACGCTCGGGCAGACAGGCAGGCATTTGCAGTAGGAAGCAGTTAACAGAAGTTGAGTGCTGAGGATATGTCCCAGCACTGCTATATCCTGCCATAGCCAGAGTGAGCTCAATCTCAACCTCTACCCCCCGATTTCATCCTATATTTGACACATAACACTCCTATTCCAATAGGCAGTTATTTTGGGTCTAGCCTCACTTTATTTTTTAAATATTTTTTATTATGAAATTTATTGTCAAATTGGTTTCCGTACAACACCCAGTGCTCATCCCAACAGGTGCCCTCCTCAATGCCCATCACCCACCCTTCCCTCCCTCCCACCCACCCACCCATTAACCCTCAATTTATTCTCAGTTTTTAAGAGTCTCTTATGGTTTAGTTCCCTCCCTCTTTAATTTTTTTTCCTTCCCCTCCCCCATGGTCTTCTGTTAAGTTTCTCAGGATCCCCATAACAGTGAAAACATATGGTATCTGTCTTTCTCTGTATGACTTATTTCACTTAGCATAACACTCTCCAGTTCCATCCACATTGCTACAAAAGGCCATATTTCATTCTTTATCATTAGCAAATAGTATTCCATTGTGTCTATAAACCACAATTTCTTTATCCATTCATCAGTTGATGGACATTTAGTCTCTTTCCATAATTTGGCTATTGTTGAGAGTGCTGCTATAAACATTGGGGTACAAGTGCACCTATGCATCAGCACTCCTGTATCCCTTGGGTAAATTCCTAGCAGCGCTATTGCTGGGTCAGAGGGTAGACCTATTTTTAATTTTTTGAGGAACCTCCACACTGTTTTCCAGAGTTTCAGAGTTTCCAGAATGCACCAGTTTGCATTCCCACCAACAGTGCAAGAGGGTTTCTGTTTCTCTACATCCTCCCCAGCATCCATACTCTCCTGATTTGTTCACTTTAGCCACTCTGACTGGCGTGAGGTGATATCCCAGTGTGGTTTTGATTTGTATTTCCCTGATGAGAAGTGATGTTGAGCATCTTTTCATGTGCTTGTTGGCCATCTGGATGTCTTGTTTTAGAGAAGCGTCTATTCATGTCTTCTGCCCATTTCTTCACTGGATTATTTGTTTTTTGGGTGTGGAGTTTGGTGAGTCCTTTATAGATTTTGGATACTAGCCCTTTGTCTGATATGTCATTTGCAAGTATCTTTTCCCATTCCGTTGTTTACCTTTTAGTTTTGTTGGTTGTTTCCTTTGCACTGCAGAAGCTTTTTATCTTGATGAGGTCCCAATAGTTCACTTTTGCTTTTAATTCCCTTGCCTTTGGGGATGTGTCAAGTAAGAAATTGCTGTGGCTGAGGTTAGAGAGGTTTTTTTCCTGCTTTCTCCTCTAGGGTTTTGATGGTTTCCTGTCTCACATTCAGGTCCTTTATCCATTTTGAGTTTATTTTTGTAAATGGTGTAAGAAAGTGGTCCAGTTTCATTCTTCTGCATGTTGCTGTCCGGTTCTCCCAGGACCTTTTTGTTAAACAGACTGTCTTTTTTCCATTGTAAATTCTTTCCTGCTTTGTCAAAGATTAGTTGGCCATACTTTTGTGGGTCCAATTCTGGAGTCTCTATTCTATTCCATTGGTCTATGTGTCTGTTTTTGTGCTAATACCACGCTGTCTTGATGATTACGGCTTTGTAGTAGAGGCTAAAGTCAGCCTCATTTTAAATTAGCTGTCAAATGCCATTTTTAAAGGGGTCCTATGTCCATATTGAGAGAGAACTTAACAAGTGTCTTCCAACCACTATGCTGGTTAGAGGTTAAAATTGAGGAAATATGGTATAAGAGGGAAAAAAGGGTTAGTAGTGTAAGCATCTGGAAATTACTTATGACCCATGGAAAAGGAAATTATACAAATAATATGACACCTTCTTTCTCTTTTTCCAATCTTCCTTCTCCTGATGAACCAGGAGAATCAGTTTTGGATAGATAGTTAATGCAATTCTGAACTCTGCCTGTGTTGTCTCTTTACAAATGCATGTCACATTTTGGTATATATAACTATCATCTAAAATTTTTTGTGAAAATGAAGATTACCAGACATATTTCCTAGGGGATTTGATTCAGTTGTCCCTGGGAAAGGTCCAGGACCCTCCGGTTCTAATAAGGGCTTTAAATAATTTTCGTGGTCCTTGAACCACGTTTCAGGAACCCATATAGTATATTTCAGGGATATTTACATTTTGGTTGAGAATAGCCAAAAAATAAACAGTTTTTCTCTGTACTGTTACCCGTGGAAATTTATGAATAGCAGACCCAGAGACCCAGAGAGTGTCAGACTCTAAAAATTCAAGTAATGTTAATATTTTAACTTCTTTCTTTACTCTGTATTTGCCCCCCACCTCATTCTTATCTAGGAATATTAGCAGATCTATTATGTGCAGGTACCACCCACAGAGGAGTTAGAGGCTCTACTTTCAAAAAGACATTTAAAAATTAGCAGGATGGGGGGAGGGATGAGGATTCTTGGAGAACAATACATGTCATTTGTGGATTCCCTGATCTCAGTGAGAAAAATGGAATCTCAGAAGCCAAATAGCAGTGGTCCATGAGAGACGAGTCTCCAGAAATGTTTGAGATAGGCAGTCTTTGAAGGTGCTGCTTGATATGTACAGAAGGAGAAAGTCTAGGATGGATAGGCAGAACCTTTACTTAAGTGAAAGGTGGACCCAGGCTATTGGAGGCTCCTAACCCTTCCCCTTGAATGTACGTTTTACCCTGTTCTCACAGTTGAAGCCATTTTCAAGGGTTCGGTCTTGAGAGAGAAAGGTGTTGTTGAGACCATCTGGACAGTATACATGACAGAACCCAGTCAAGACCTCTACAGAAACTTCTCAAATTCTGGTGGGTGGGTGCAGAGATCTACTCATATTGAAGCTGCCCATAACAAGCCTCATGGGTAAGTTCTCTTGCTTATTAAACCCGCCACCTACCAATCTAGATGGCCTTTCAGGGACCAGTATAATTTACAAATTATACTGATTAAATTAGTTTACTAGCTGTCTGTCAACTTCAAATGTCTTCATTCAACGCAGGAGGAAGATATGCAGCTAAGGTTAACACATGAACCTCCATGATATGCCAGAACCAGTTGAAAGCTGGTCAAGAACTTAAAAATAGTAACATTGGACAACTGGTAACAAAGATGGCTTCCTAGAATAGGCACTGAGTGTAAAAACACTTGAATTGAAAGTGAGGGCAAACAGTGAGCATCGAAGGTAGTAGAAATTCTCAGTGATAAGGGGCAAGGTGGCCTGTCCTGTGGATGACAGTCAACCTCTTTACCTCGACACTCTAATAATGCCTTTGAAGGCTTATAAACAGCTATGATGTTAAGAAATTAAGTTATTAACAGTCTTAATAACCCATGGTCTTTCTCAAACCAAAGCTGTTCTGGTTAAAGTACTGCTCGATGCCTAAAATTCTAATATTCCGGAGCCCACACTGAGCCCCTAATGACATTATTCTTTGGAGTTCACGAGTTTTCAGGCTGACTGTATTGAAACCCTCCCATCGAAGGGGAGGACAGTTCATTTTCTGCATTTAGATAAACATATGCAGTGTTGCTGCCAGCACCAGCTACAATAAGTTTCCAGAATGTCATTTCTATTAACAGGGTATCCTACACAGCATTACCAGTAATCTATGGGCATATTTTTTACATCAATATATATAGCAATGTATTCCCTCCTATAGAATTCACTGGTCATCACCCAGAAGCCAGTTGGGTTGATGGTTGATAAGCTTATTGAGAGCTCATTTATGATATGACTCTGGAAGACAATATGCTGAGAAACCGAAGTGCCATCCAGTAATATGGCTTAAATCATAAGGTAAAATTTAGTGTTTCTTACAGTCTGAATACACAAATTCAGAAACCAAGGTAGTGAGGAGAGTGAGAGTGTCCTAGCATACAGGTACATTTAACAATCACACAGGAAACAATTTTTGCTGATTCCCACAATCTTTAACTCCATTGGTTTGGAGATTTTAGCCCCCAGTGGAAAAAGGCTTCAATAGGAAAGATGGCCGTAGTTTTGACGAGTTGGAAGCTAGCTTATTCCCCTAGTCATTTTAGAATTCCTATGCCCCGGAACCAACAGGCAGAAAAGGAGCTGACTTTATTGACTATTGTGATTGATCTGGATTATCAGGAAGAAACAGGATTGCAGCTACATAATTTAGGGGAAAATAATCATATTTGGAATTGAAGGGAGTCCCTGAGGATTTTATGCTTAATAGTTCTACTAATGAAAAATTCTGGCAGTATAATAAAAAGAAAGCTACTGAAGAATTATACCCTGCATAATGAATTTTTGGGTCACCTCTCCAGGAACAAACAAAACACCTGTCTAGGTGCTAGAAGAGTATAAATGCAATGGGGATTGGGTGGTTGAAGAAGACAAATTCAAAATTCATGAAGTGGGAATCATGCAAAATGTGCTTTAAATTCATTATTTCCTTTTTCACCAATTTTAACCCTTACTACCTTTGATTTTCAATCAAAGATGATTGCTGATCTCAAGGCTTCCTTCTTTATGTGTTTGCCTTTTGGTTTTTGATAACTGCTACTCCCCCCGTTCCCTCCAGTTACAACTAAGTACATGTGACTTACTTATCCCTTTCCTCCACCTACACCTCCCCACACTTTGTGAATAGTACTTTTATTAAAACTTTCCTGAATTATCGTAATTTAAGTTGTCACCTGCCTCATGTTGGAACCTTGACTAATATTTCCTGTTATTATTATATGGATGTGAAATACCTCAAGTTTGCCAACAGAATAGATCTTTTTTTTTTTTAAATTGTAACCTTTATTCACTTTTGAGAGACAGAGTGTAAGTGGGGAGGGGCAGAGAGAGAGGGAGACACAGAATCTGAAGCAGGCTCCAGGCTCTGAGCTGTCAGCACAGAGCCTGATGCAGGGCTTGAACTCACGAATCGAGAGATCATGACCTGAGCCCAAGTCGGTGCTTAACCGAAGGAGCCACCAAGGTGCCCCTGTCTTTGGAGTTTTATAACAATGACTGGAATAGCTGTGCTGTAGAATATTTATTGTCAACTTTAGTCAATATTGCTAAATTGCTTTATTAAATGGTGATAGGTATAATTCATATCCCTTAAAAGTATATAAGATTCTACATTAAGTATCTTCGTCAAAACTCTGTGCTACAAAATTTGTTAACTTTTACACATATTGCATATGATAAAATTTTCATCTAATTTGAAATCTCACTGTGGGTGCCTGGGTAGTCAGTGTCTGACTGTTGATTTCAGTTCAGGTCATGATTTCATGGTTTGGTTCATGAGATTGAGCCCCTTGTCAAGGCTCTGCACTGACAGTGTGGAGCCTGCTTGGGATTCTGTTTCCCTCACTCTCGGCCCCTCCCCAACTCCAACTCTCTGTCTCTCAGAATAAATAAATAAAACTAAAAAAAAAAAATCACTGTTGCGGTGCCTGGGTGGCTCAGTCGGTTGAGCGAACGACTTCGGCTCAGGTCACGATCTCGCAGTCCGTGAGTTCGAGCCCCATGTTGAGCTCTGTGCTGACAGCTCAGAGCCTGGAGCCTGTTTCAGATTCTGTGTCTCCCTCTTTCTGACCCTCCCCTGTTCATGCTCTGTCTCTTTCTGTCTCAAAAATAAATAAACGTTAAATTTTTTTTTTAAAAATCACTGAAAATAACTTCTTTTATTTAAAATTTTAATATTATAATTATTTCCTTTACTGTGGTGTGTGTATGCATTTTTAATCTTTTCAAATAAATTGTTCAGAACGAGACTATAAAAGATTTTTACAAGATTTTGAAGTTTGCTTCTTTTTATTATGTATGTATGTGTGTATTTATTTTAAGACAGCATGAGCAAGGGAGACGGGGAGAGAGAGAGAGAAAATCTTGATCAGGCCTCACGATCAGTGCAGAGCGCAACACGTGGCTCAGTCCCATAACCCTGGGATCAGACCTGATATGAAATCAAGAGTCAGACACTTGAGCGACTAAGCCACCCAGCTGCCTCTGAAGTTTGCTTCTTTTTAAAGAAATCTGTCAGGCCTAATGTCATAAAAGTATTCCCTACATAATAGTCTTATATTTTCTTGCAAATAGTTTTGTAATTTTTTTTTTTTACATTTATTTATTTTTGAGAGACAGAGAGAGAGACAGAGCACAAGCGGGGGAGGGGCAGAGAGAGAAGGAGACACAGAATCCGAAGCAGGCTCCGGGCTCCGAGCTGTCAGCACAGAGCTTAATGAGGGGCTTGAACTCAAACCATGAGATCGTGACCTGAGCTGAAGTCGGACGCTTCACCGACTGAGCCACCCAGGCGCCCCTTGCAAATATTTTTATATTTATAATTTTAATATATATAAAAGGTTTATATTTTGAAAAATAAATACCAGGTGTGCCATGTATTGTCTCAACGTTACTCATTTGAAATGCCATATCCATCATGTATCAAAATTTCATTTATGTGTGAGATCTGAGTACTATGTTTTATTGTTTTACATACTAAACCTTCACAATATCATAATAATGTCCTCTTTTGATATTTTTGTCTACAATCTAGAAATTTTTCCAATTATTTTGTTTTTTTTTCCAGTTTCGGCTTTCAGCTATATTATCTTGTTTTCTTCTTTTTTCAGTTTCTACTGCCAGCTATTAACCTCCTTTGTTCTCTAAAGGTTATATGTTAATGCTTTTAAAATTAGTATTGCAATTTCTTCTCTCTTGTGAACAACTTGCCTTATCTTAAAACATACCCAGACTTCTTTTTAGGTTTATTTTGTCTTGATTTAGATTGTTTTCTCCAGGCATTTACTGAGGTTTCTTCAATCCTTTTTTGTTGTTGCTGCCACTGGTTTTCTTTGCCTTTTGTGGTAGAGGCTTTCCTACTTTCCTCAGCTACCTGGCTATCATTGTCCTTTGCAGCATGGACAGTGCTTATCGGATGGTGGACACTCTATAAGGTGAGGACATGAGTAGATGTGTTGCTTTTGCGGGGGGGGGGGGAGATACTCTAGTATTCAGTTATCTTAAACTTTTTATTTTTTCCCCTATCTTCTGATTAGAGAATTTAAGACTGAGTCTATTGATTTTTGTAGACAAAGTCAGGCAGGTTGCTGAGGGACAGACTATTCTTCATTTCTTGGGCCTGGTGATTTCACCATCTCCTTAGAATCAAATCTCACCCTCCTGAAATGGCTGAAGTTCTCGTGCTCTGACTGCTCCCGAATGAGACTTTCCAGCCATCTAATTCAAATAGATCTTTTTTGTTTTTTCAGCAAGTCGATAAAGACTTTGCTAGATCCAAGTTTTGTCAACTTTAATTCCCTTATATTTTCTTCTGCTTTCATAATTATCGTTCTCATTCTTTTATCAATTTCTATCCCTGGACCGTATCTTTGTATAATAAAATTATTATAAGTAATTCAAGGGAAGTTGTATTTGGTAAAAATCCTCTGTATTTCTTTAGTTCTTTTTAGATTAATTGTAATAGCAGGAATTTTGTAGGGTAACATTATCTATTCGACCATAAAGAATAAATTACATCTAGGATATGATTAAGACACAGACCTAGGTTTACAGTTTGTGACAACTATATTATCCTTGTGTATATTTTTTTTCTAGCTTTGTTAAAAACATAGGTTTTGCTGAAAGTTTATCAGTATAGTTTCATGAAAATTATAGCCTTTAAAAATGCCAAAATACAAGTATTACTAATACACACAAAAAGATACGATTCTTTAGGAAGTATGTTTCCCGTCCTTTCCTCTTTATCTTTTGAATATATAGAAAATATGATTATGTAATATAATTTGTTATATCCCTAAACTTTTAAATATTTGGATAAAAAAATGAGCTATATTTGGATACAGTTTCATTGAAATGAAGGAATCAACTTTTTAAAATCATTTAATAAACATTTCCTTTCCAAAAATATACCCTACATCACCAGCCACAAGTTTATTTTTAATTATGTTTTCCAAGATTTCAGAACTACTGTGTTTTGCTGTGCAATTTCAACTCAGTTTGTTTCAAAAGTAATTCTATTATAAATTTATTCTGATTTCTATTTACCTTGGCAGAACACTTTGGTAAAATTGCAAACAGCAGTCAGAAGTGTCTTTTTTGTGTTGGTTAGTGAGACATCCCCTCCCCCCCCAAAATCAACCCCTATTCCCAAAGGTCCTTAAACTGTGTAAGGGCACTCATGGTTTCAAACCTCAGAATTTCAGTTTATAAAGTTTTGGTTGACATTATGATTACAGGTTTAAGAAGTGTGATAACGGTATTAACATTTGAGCAGTCATGTTCCAACATGCTGTGGAAAGGAAATGGAGCATTTTCATACAAATTAAGAGAAATTTGCTCCTACTCTTAGTCATTGAGTAATTACAGCTAATCAGTCAGTCAATCATGACAGAGACATCTTTGGGAAATACTCCTAAAATAGCATTTAATATTTTTTTTTTCATTTGGCAAGGAGAGCTTCACTTTAAATATTAAAGTGAATCATTAATTTAACTATATGGAGTATGAATTATACATATTCACATCCCAAAAGAATCAGAAAATCAAACAGATAAAATAACTTTCAATTATTTTGTTTTCTAAAATTTTAATTAAAAATGTACATTAATTTTAAGTTTTACAACTAAGTTTTATACATTGTTTTTGTTTTATTTCTATACACTAATTTCTTGAGGAATTTGATGTTTATTGCCATTTTTTTTCTTATGGAAATGGTGTATTAGTTTAGGATCTGAGATAAAATAGCTTTTAAATTTGTCTACAAAGTTAATATAAACCAAAACAATCATGAGTAAATATGGTAAATCCTACACTATATTTGAGACTTAATTTGCAACCTAAAAGTAATAAATTCCTAAAGACTTTTAAAGTATTTTTTGCTTTACTGCTGTGTTTATCAAAAGTATTATTAAAATGTCAAATCATTTGTATAGTCAAAACAATAGTCTTTTTTTGTTGTTGTTGTTACCTGACATGCCCACTGGAGCATTTTAGTTATTCTAGTTAGAAAGGTAAGTTAATTAAATCGTTAAGATGTTGGTTCCTTTTCTTTTTCATGAAACTTAAGAAAAAAACAAACTAATGGGAAAAGATGTATGTTTTTGTCATTTAAATATACTTAATACATTAAAAAAAACATAATTCTTCTAACAAGCAAAATAAAGAAACGTTTCCCCCTAGGAAAATTATTTCATTACATTTTATACATCCTAAATATCTAAACAGGTTAATGTGGATGAATAATATTCATATTTATAATTTTGCATAGTATTTTGTAGTATAGACGAGCTATCATTTTACCCAATGAATCTCTACTGATGGCAATGAAGAATATTACATTAGTTTTGCTACTAAAAATAACAGTATAGTAAGCATTCATGTTGTTATAGACAGAATTGTGTCCTCCAAAATGTATATGATGAAGTTCCAAACCACAGTCACTCAGAATTTCCCTGTATTTGGATATATCTATATCTATATCTATATCTATATCTATATCTATATCTATATCTATATATAATATTTATTATATAACAAATATATAAAAAATTACATATATATATATAATATACATAATTATATATCCCTGGGATCCTGACCTGAGCCCACATCAAGATTTGGATGACCAACCGATTGAGCCATGCAGGCACCTCTGGAGTTGGCTTTTTAATTCAGTAATTAATGCACTATGTCAGGGGTCCTTAGAAGAAGAGATTAGGATGTAGGCATGCACGGGGAAAATCATATGAAGATGCAAGGAAAAGATGGACAACTACAAGCCAAGGAAAGAGGACTCAGAAGAAACCAACCATCCAACCATGCCTATGCTTTTTTTTATATATATATTTTTATTTAAAAAAATTTTTAATGTTTTATTTATTTTTGAGACAGAGAGAGACAGAGCATGAGCAGGGGAGGGGCAGAGAGAGAGGGAGACACAGAATCCAATGCAAGCTCCAGGCTCTGCTGTCAGCACAGAGCCCGATGGAGGGCTCGAACCCACGAACTGTGAGATCATGACCTGAGCCAAAGTCAGACGCTCAACCGACTGAGCCACCCAGGTGCCCCAACCATGCCTATGCTTTTATCTCAACCTTATACACTCCAAACTGGTGAGAAAATACATCGAAAGTTTTAAGCTATCCAGTCTGTGGTACTTTGTTTTGGCAGCCCTAACAAGCTAATATATATGTATATTATTTTTACAATATATGCATTTATTTTATTGTATTGATATTTCTATAAAGAAGAGTTCTAAAAAGAGTTTCAATAGAGAGTTATTAGGTCAGTTGGTCTATATATTTAATTTCAACAGGCATGGGCAGATTACTTTCTAAAATATTTATAATAATATATAATGCAAATAAATATATTACTTTCCTGAGGTTTTTTTTTTCTTTTTAAAATTCTAGGGGTTCCTGGCTTGCTGCTCAGTTGGTAGAGCATGTGACTGTTGATCTCACGGTTGTGAGTTCAAATTCCATGTTTCATTTAAAAAATGAAAAAAAAATCTACTAGTTTAATTATTAAAGGTTGATACTCATTCACTTATATGCGTACACATACATATATTTTTAACACATACAAATTATGTATATGTGCAACCTTAATTTCCTTTTCCAGTTACTAAAGATTACAATGAACAGTTATATTTGCTAGCCATGTGGATATTTTCCTTGTTTTAGGCAACTGCTGGGCATTCACGTCATTTGCAGTTTTTCTTGGATAGTATTTGCTTTGTTTCTTTTCCCATTGTTTTCTCTTCTTGAAAAAGAAACAAAGGAAACCAGGACAAGAAGTTGTTAAACAGAAGACTGAGAGAAGTCTCAATGCAGAGTTGCAAGGCAGTCAGTGCATCTTTTTCTTTATTTCATAAAGAGACAAAAGTACAAATCAGGTTCTCACAGTAAATAAGTAAGCGATATCATATGTTATAATCATATATATTCCACATTTGGAAAATGCACTCAAGGTTGACTTTAAAAGTACTTTTTGGCTTTCAACTTCTATGTTCATAGAGTTGAGTATTTGTATGGTAGATTAGTTTTGTGCAGTAATAATAAGTAGGTAATTTACTATTGAATCTATTCAGTAGTAACATATAATTTTTCAGAGCAATAACTACAGTGTTATTTATGTAGGTTTAATATGCAAAATGGTAATTTGTGTTTGAATTATCACCTAGGAAAATTAAGCTACAATCTAATGGTTTTTGCTGACATTTAATTTCACAATAACTGATTACAGTATTATAGTCCATTATATTTTTGAACCCATTATAGCTTTATAGTATTATAAATAATTAATCTTTTTTCCCCCTGGTTCTTATGGTATATAAATATTCTATAGTATGCTTGCATAGCAACTATTCTTTTCATGTTAACATAATTTATCTCATTTTACATATTAATGCCTTATTATATCCTTAAATATTCAACTAGTGTTTTAATTTAACGCTACCAGTAATGTTTTTCTATATTATTTTCTTTTTAATTTATATAAGGGGGAACATTTAATGCATTCATCTGAAACACATGTTGATATCTGGCAACTCTCTGCTCACTGAAACGTAAATGCAACAAAGACATTTGTAAATTATGACATTGATTTAATTACATCTTTATTTCAACTAGAATTTAAATAATACTATTTTGCTATTTCAATATTTTGGTGCTGGATTTCATTAAACTCTAAATAAATGTTACTTATACATCTACAGTTTACATATGGAATAAAGAAACTAATGCTATTCTGTTTTGAAACAATCTGTTATAGATTTTATAGGAAACTTCCATGGAAACTGTCTACCTAAGTTTTACATTAAGAATGCAATCCGTGAGGTGCCTGGGTGGCTCAGTTGGTTAAGCATCTGATACTTGATTTCAGCTCAGGTCTTAATCTCGGAGTTATGAGTTCAAGCCCTGTGTTGGGTTCTGCACTAGGTGTGAATCTTGCCAAAAAAACAAAACAAAACAAAACAAACAACAACAACAAAAACAATTCTAAGGGTACCTGGGTGGCTCAAACATCCAACTCTTGATTTTGGTTCGGATCATAATCTCATGGTGTGAGATCGAGCTCCATGTTGTCCACTCCATTCTGGGTGACACTCTCCTCTGTCCCTCCTCTGCTCACACTCTCTTTCTCAAAAAAAAAAAAATTAAAAAAAAGGAAAATAAAAAAGAGTAGAATTTTAAGGTTAACTTCTAATTTAACTACTTTAAATTAAAACTGCACATTACCAGATGATCCAATAGCATCATAGTAACATATGTAATAATAATAAGCATTTTCATACTTACTGTCTAATTTTAGAAATTATACATCTCACTAATTTCTTCTATAAATTTATTGTATTAATTTCATTAGTCCTTCTTGTGTTTATTTATATTTATTAGCCACAATATTTTAATCAGTTAGACCATATCTCTTTTGTATTATTTTTTCAAATTATCATTAGTTTGTATATTTCCTTCTTTGACATTAAAAGTGAAATGTATTATCAAAGTAATTATCCATTTTTGCAACCTGTCTATTCCAAAAATTATTACTGTAACAACCTTTTATCATTTTTAACAACCCTTGTTGAAATTTTGATTTTCAATATAAGCCAATTATTTATTGACATTCTCAAGTGGTGATGGATTTTGTACTTGTTTCAGAGAAATAGGCAGAAAGTAGAGCATGAAGTTAAACCCTGTTTGAAACTGGCTCTTGGGCTAAAAAATCTGCTCTGTGACTGTGAGGACATTGCAAATAAAAATGCATTGAATGTGGCCAATACTGTTTCATGAGAAAAAAAAATTAATGTTTATTGATTTTTGAGAGAGAGAGAGAGAGAGAGGAGGGGAGCAGCAGAGAAGGAAGGAGACAGAGGATCCAAAGTGGGCTCTGTGCTGATAGCAGAGAGCCCAATGTGGGGATCGATCTCATGAACCATGAAATCATGACCTGAGCTGAAGTCAGATGCTTAACTGACTTTGCCACCCAAGTACCCCAAGAAACAAAATGTTAATGATTTTACTACTTCTTATGCCGCAAACATTAATAATAAATGGCTGTAAGTAAGAAACAAACCAGCAAACAAGTAAGAATTGCCTTGAAGGAATGTTTGCTGTGCGACCTCTAAATTATTATCAGAAAATCAAAGAGGTAAAGTAATTTACCTACAGAGACCCAGTGATGATGTAGACACCGGAATTAAACAAACAAACGAAAAAACAAACAAAACATTTTTAAATGGAGAGAGATCAGGTCCCTGGGGGGGGCACAGTTGGTTAAGCAACAGAGTCTTGCTTTCAGTTCAGGTCATGATCTCAGGGTTCTGAGATCCAGGCCCATGTCAGGCTCTGAGCTGTTTTGTGCAGATCCTGCTTGTGATGATCTCTCTCCCTGTCTCTCTCTGCCCTTTCCCTGCTCCTGCACACGTAGACACACACACTCTCTCTCTCAAAATAAATAAATAGACATTAAAAAATATTAAAAAAAATAAAATGAGGAAAGACAAGCAAAAAGTGTAATAAGATGGAGTATATCAAAAGAGAAGTAAAATATATAAAAACGCAACAAAATAAAATTAAAACAATAATTATTAAACAAACAATGTAGTAGAAGAAAAGTTCAGAGAAACTGATAACTAGTTAAAAGAGAAATTTTAAAACAGATAAACAAAATATTCTTTGAAGGGTTTTTATTGCATATAGGACAAATATACTGAGTTGATTCATACAAAACAAAAGAAGTAGAACTTAATATCTTCTCCATAATTAGACTGCATTTTGATCTAGGCTCTACTTCTTACTCTGCCTTTCCACTCTCTCCTTCAGTTTTCTCATTTATAAATGGTAATAATATAACTAATTCATATCTTTTTTGGAGGATCATCGCTTAACATGTAAACGTTGAAAACTGTGGTTAGCATGTAATAAACAACCAATGCATTTTGTTACTTTTTATTTTCTTACTGTTATGCTCTGGCTTCTGCTTTCTGTCTTCTACTGCATATTACAATACTGAAGATAGATGATAATTCTTAAATGTTAATTTCCAAGATAAGATTATTTTCTGCACGTTTTTATGCAGTGTTGTTTCTTCAAGTTACAATATCCTTAGAGTTAAAACATTATATTTCATAGCAAAACTAACCTGTACGTTTACGGATTACCAGGCAAAACTAAATAAAAATTTTAAGAGAAAATTCACATGGTATTTCACCTTACCACTGAGCCTCTTTGGGGTATTCAACAACAGTAATAAGAGTTTGATTTAACTCTGCTCTGTCCCTCAGAAGCACAGTTAGACCTTACTCAATTTCCTGTCTGAGCACTTCTGATTGATTGTGCTCTCTCTTTTAGAATGATTGACAATCTGATTGATTGTCTCTCTCTTTTAGAATGCACGATGCTGAATGAAAAATTGCAAAGTTTACATACTCTATCCTGACCACTCTGCACCAGAATATCCTCAGAAGAGTGTATTGAAAACAAATGAATGAATGAATGAATGAATGAATGCTTGAATGAATGAAGCTTTAGAGGAGATAAATCCAAAATGAAAAAAAACAAGACATCTTTGCAGTCACTAGCTCTAATTATGTCTTATCTGTTTGAAGAAACTTCAAAAAACTTTCTCATGCAGCCATCCTGCTTTAATCTTTTGTATTTAAAAAATGGAAATCTGGACTCATCACATTAATTTCTTTGAGAATTACTAACTGAGGTTCCTATAATTATACACACAAGGTATTATGTTAAGTGCTCTTCTAAGGAAATGTTAAGAAAAATCTAACCTTGAAGAGGGATTGAGAGGCTGCAAATGAGAAACTATTTCCTAACCTAACAAGACCTTACCTCTTTACATTTCTTTCCTATTTAAAGTACAAACTGGCCACTTTTTTCAGCTCCTCTCTTTCTTGCAGTTATACACAGTTCAGAGCAATTAGCTGACGTTTTCAGTATTCTACCTGGCGATCCTCTGAGTCAAACTCAGATGTTTACGATACAGCTTCGATCATTAAAATTTCCTGTTAAACATTTCACCAGCTGCTGTGCTATTACATATCACAGGTTTCCATTTTACCAGCCTCCAATTACATCTTCACACTTTTGCAGACTTCACTAATGATGGACTTTGCATGTTTCAACCTCTGCCCATTGAAAGTCAGGGAGTCAATGCCACATATTCTAGGTTTCTGGTATGACATCATCCCCCGCTGAACAATTCCCGAATCAGGTAGCTATTGCTGTATAACAAACATGCCCAAATTCAGTTTAATTTTTTTTTTCAACATTTATTTATTTTTGGGGACAGAGAGAGACAGAGCATGAACGGGGGAGGGGCAGAGAGAGAGGGAGACACAGAATCAGAAACAGGCTCCAGGCTCTGAGCCATCAGCCCAGAGCCCGACGCGGGGCTCGAACTCACGGACCGCGAGATCGTGACCTGGCTGAAGTCAGACGCTTAACCGACTGCACCACCCAGGCGCCCCCCAAATTCAGTTTAAAAAAAAAGTTTTTCATTCAAAGCCATAGGTAAGTTGCAAATATTCTATGTGAGATTATGTGGAGAAGAATCCAGCAGTCTGAATGGAGACCATTCTAGACCAGCTCCCCTTCTAACAGAGAGGCCCTACCAGATGGACAGGACCACTCACTTGACCTACAGTTAATTGCTAACTTGGAAGAAAACTTGTGTAGAAATGTTAGCAATTGCTGGAGGTTATTTTAGGCTACTGACATTTAAGATAGCTTTTATAAAGCAATAGCTAGCAAATTCATCCCTCCAAATTGAAAAATTTTGTAAGAATTTTTCTTCTTAAAAAATGTTCTCAAATTATAGGCTAAAGTATAATGCAAAAAAAAAAAGAGAAAGAGTAAGCCTGCAATGAATATTTAATTGGTGAATATGTTGGCCCAATCAGTAGTACTGAGAGGGATTTAGGGAAAAAAAAAAAAGAAAGAAAGAAAGAAAAGAAAAGAAAGAAAGAAAGCATAGAAGCTCCTGAGTGGCTCAGTCAGTTAAGCGACCGACTCTTGATTTCCCCTCAGGTGATGATCTCATGGTGGAATCAAGCCCCATCTCCAGGGGGGGAGGGGCTCTGCATTGACAGCACAGAACCTGCTTGGGATTCTTTCTCTCTCCGCCCCTCTCTGCCCCACCACTGCTGACATTCTCTCACTCTTAAAAAAAAAAAAAAAAAAAAAAAAAAGAATAAAAATGAAAGCATAGCTTAATATTCAGTACCTTACAAAACATGTATTTTGCTGAATTTCTAAATATTAAATGGATTTTGATAAAACACAAATCCAATTCTTTAGTTTTATTAATTTTTTAGAGGGGGGGTTGGGGGAGGAACAGAGAGAATGGGAGACACAGAATCCAAAAAACAGGCTCCAGACTACACAGAACCTGATGAGGAGTTCGAACTCAGGAACCAGTAGAACATGACCTGAGAAAAAGTTGGAAGGTTGACCTACTGAACTACCCAGGCATCCTTTTTTTTAAAAAAAAAATTTAATCTTTATTTATTTTTGAGAGAGAGACAGAATATACAAATCCAATTCTTAATAAAGTGGCAATAAATATATAATTGATTGAGATAATCATATTATCATTACTTACTGACATTTCTTTCCAGGGTTTTTCTAGGCATTTTAAAATATGCAAGTAAAAGAAAAACCTTCATAAGGAGGTCAAGGTTACAATTTTTTAAAAAAATTGTATGTAAGTAATGACAATGCAATTTTTAAATAAATCTATGTATAAAATGGAGAAACAACAATTTGAAAACAACATGTAATTTTCAAAGAACCAATTCATGTAAAAGATTTGCCTATTTTGGATCCTGCTTTATCTTTAATGCTTAGAATTCTGACTGACAGAAGGAGGGTGCTTGTTGGGACGAACACTGGGTGTTATTTACAAGTGTTGCATCACTAAATTCTACTCCTGAAATCATTATTACACTATATGTGAACTAACTTGGATTTAAATAAAATTTTAAAAATTTAAAAAGAAAAGAATTCTGACTGACACATTGTAGGTACTCAATACTTTTTTGGTTGAATGAATAAATTAATTGCAAGAAATGGTAAAAAAAAATTGTAGTACTGACTTTATTTTTCTTCCAGGAGACAGCTAAATATTGCCATTTAATTCTACCTAATAGTTTCAAGAACGTGAGGGGAAAAGACAGTCATGTTCAAATGCCATTGCTAAGTGATTTGTCATTTTTTTTTCAAAGTTCAAAATGTATGTTCTTGGGGAATGTAAGAAAATGTCAATGCAACTTGTGGTAAGAGAAATTCAAACAATAGAATATCTTCTCACGGAGGTGAGGCTGTGACGCAAAAGACCCTTGATGTGTCAGGAACCTCAGTAAGTTCTAGAAGACAAGATAAAACATAGAGTCAAAGGAAAATAAATAATACATAAAGGTATTCTAATGACTCCAGCAAGATTCTTGATGTATATTGAATATTTGTTAAAACTCTAAGTCTTTCAGAGCTCTTGGGTGGCTCAGTCTGTTAAGTGTCAGACTTCCACTCAGGTCATGATGTCACCGTTTGTGGGTTTGAGCCCTGTGTCAGGGTCTGAGCTGACAGCTCAGAGCCTGGAGCCTGGAGTCGGCTTCGGATTCTTTGTCTCCCTCTCTCTCTGCCCCTCCTCTGCTCACGCTATGTGTGTCTGTGTCTCTCTCTCAAAAATAAATAAACATTAAATGTTTTTTTTTTTAAACAAAATAAAACTCTAAGTCTTTCAAGGTAGAGGGTACTTTTAGAATGTATTGCCATCCTTTATTTTCTTAGCCAAGAATAATTAGGCTTAGTTTAGTTTACAACTTAATAACCATTGCAGGGACATGAATCTTATTTCATTATAATTATCTTTATGCTTAAACACACTATTTAATTATTTAGAGTAAAATTAAAATTAAGACAGATTGATTACTACATATCATGCAAATTTCAGTAAAATTTCTAGTGGTATGTTTCCTAGAAAGGACTAGAAATATCTTTAGATTGTTAATAAGACACACACTGAGTGAATTATCCGACTGAAATTTGATGAGTATGTTGGATCCAGTTTTGAACAAGCCAACTGAAATTTGGTTACAATTAATCTTTTTAAGTTACCCTCAAGCGTGTTTCATTCATGAAGTCATACAATAGACGACTGGCTCGAATATCTATTTACAAGAATCTGAAAAATCGCACAAAATATAATGTGTTTGCAAATTCTATGTTTCTGAATTAAAATGGCAAGATTATCAGGAAAGTAAAGCACGGAAGGAAAAACAGTGCATTTGTTATTTGATAAAAACCTAAATTATCATACTACAAAAAATAACTTCAAGAGAACAGTTTCTTAATTGGTTGATCAGAGTCACCCACGAACAGGGTATCTGTGTGTGTATAATGCTTCCATCTACCAGGCAAGTTTGGCTTCTGCAGTCAAGTTCTTCATGAAAATCATCACTTAGCCTGCAGCTGGCCACAGTTATCTACTGCAGGAAAATTAGCCCTTTCACTGTCATTTATTAAGAACCTATCGACATGAGGCATTTTGTTCTTGGTGTTACAAAACTACCTTACGAAAATAATAGAAGGTTTCAAATGTTACTGTCTTTCTCTGTGCAGCCATTGAAGGTAATTAATATTTTAGCTAGACTGAAGTAAGCCATAAAGCAATGGATAAAAGCATTTTTATTTTTGCTTTGCTCCTTATAAAATAATATATGTTTATTGGACAAGAAGACTCAGGAAGTGCACAAATGTATAAAGAATAAAACCTACCATAATCCTGTCATCGAGCAGCAGCCATAGGTAGTATATTTCCAGGGATTTTTTTCCTATTCATTTTAATACATGTGATTATAGTGAATATCAATCATAAATATTTCCCATGTAATTAATATTCATAACGCACCTCTCTGCAAGATAAACTTCTTTTTTTAATGTTTATTTTATTTATTTTTGAGAGAGAGAGAGAGAGACAGAGAGAGACAAAGTGCGAGCAGGAAAGGAAAAGAGAGAGAGGGAGACACAGAATCTGAAGCAGGATCCAGGCTCCGAGTTGCAAAAACAGAGCCCAATGCGGGGCTCAAATCCATGAACTATGAGATCATGACCTGAGCTCAAGTTAGATGCTTAACTGAGCCACCCAGGCACCCCTAAGATGAACTGTACAAGTGCATATATTGTGTTAAACTCATGAAGCTGTGTAGCATGGAGGGTAAATTTAGACTAAGGAGCTAGTCTGGAGGGGTGTGATCCTGGACTCTGTCTCCACCAGCTGAGGGTGTCAGCTTAGGGCTCAACCTTTCTTTGTCTCCATTTTCTTATCCATAAAATGGAAATAAAAAATAGTTCCTGTCTCATGGGCTTGTTACAAAGATGAGACACTGGCTAACTCATGCAAAACTCTTGAAATGCCTAAGTTAAATCAAGAGATTTTAAGGCTTGTACTGTAGTATATATATCCAAATAGGGGCACTTGGGTGACCCAGTTGGTTAAGTGTCTGATCTTGATCTCAGTTCAGGTCTTGATCTCAGGGTGGTGAGTCCAACCCCACATTCGGCTCTGTGCTGGGTGTGAAGTCTACTTAAAAAAATATGTGTGTGTGTGTATACACGCACACACACATATATGTACATACATATATATCCATATATGTATATGGATATATGGATATATGGATATATATTCCAATAGCTTTACAGAAACAGTTAACATCCTTTTCAGAAGTAATCTCACCAGTAACAAGTGGGATCACATACAGTATTGAGTATAACTGTTCATATAATAAATTAAAATGATGAAACTTAAAAATAACTAAATCGTAACATTTTAACATCATGAATACAGTCTTAAACAGAGAAAGAAACTGGAAAAGATAACCAAATATGAGACCAAGAATATTGCCTATAACCAAGCTCCACAGAGTCAGATCTCTCCATCACTCTTCCTGTATTTCTGGATAAACCGTAATTATACGTACATGATTTTAAATCAAGGCATCCTAATTCCTTCTCGGAGATGTCTACTCACTCATTCTCATCCTCCCAAATTCACATGATCCAAGTAGTTGGAGGCTCCAATGATTTCAGTTTGTGCTATCTTGAAATAGTCTTAATGCTCTATGCCATTAGCACAAACCTCTTTCTTTATTATGCTCTGTAGCCTTTATTTATGGAGGAATATGGTCTTCTTTCTTACCACCAGGGACCTGTTGAGCTCTAGTGCCTAATCGGCAGAACAGTGTGTTGACATGCATGTCTTCAGGAAAAGCTTTGTATAGAAAAGCTACCCAAACCATTATTTCTATTTCCACTCACTCACTGTCAGCATCACTTTTCAATTGCCTGTCACAGGGACTTTCCCTCTCTCAGTCTTTTCTACCATCATCTGAAATTGCCAGCAAGATCGCTCACATGCCAAATCCATGTGCACTAGTTCAGGCCAAGTTTGGAAATGCCTCAGTTGAGACATCATTGAAGTCCATTGAGCTGCAATGAGGCTATTAATGCTGTATATCATTACTGAAAAGGATTCCACTGAAACTTCTCCATGCATACATACTGTCTGGGTTCTGAGTTCATAAATTTTCAATATATTATACTGTATATGACACTTAACTGGCATTATTTAAACAAGTGTGCAAGTTCGCAGTATGTTTTGCAAGCAATCTATCCACTGCCCACGATATTCAATGCTATACCATTAGGGATATTTGAGGTTTCTCTACAGCGGAATTGGCTATAGTCTCTCACACCAGTAATTTGTTTTCCTATACAAGAATCATTGTCAGATTGATAAGACTTCTAGATTTGCTAGCCTATACATATTTTTTCTAGCATATTAACTTATTATGAAATCACATTTTACCTAGTTTTAGTGAAATATCTTAAAATCATGAAGAATATGTCATTTTTTTTCTTTTCCCTGATAAATATAAGTATTCCTACAGAAGTCCAGTTCAGCCTAGCTTAACTTCCTTTAGCTGAGATTTAAAGATTAGTTCACAGAGATTTTTAATTTTTTGAGAAACATTATGATAATATGGTTTGCATGCAGAAATAGAGATTTCCTACTATGGGCTCCCTTCATTTAATTTTGTCAGAGTGTATCTGGTGAACTTTCTAGATTTTTGAGGCATAGGGTAACCATTTTTATATTCTATTTTTAAATGATATCTTCTTGGCACGAAGAACTTCTATGGCACAAATAAATATAAAACAATTAAAAAATAATTTTTAAAAACCCAGCAAATACAATTAGCAATTTCTGATGTACCTGATAGATTCCAATTTGGGCATTAAAAATTACTAACTCAGCAGGGCTCACAGTCATGAGGAAGATGCCAAAATTCACGTGTAGATCATTAAATTTAATTATAAGTAGTGTTCTCCCCTCGGTTTCAGGATCTGTGTACTTTGGTGATGAAAGAAATGAAACAAATGTTAACTTAGGATTATATAAAAATCCCTTTAGGACAATACCTCAGTCTCCAAAAGTGCATTTTCTCCCAAGTGGCACTATGATCAAATCTTCAAGAGACCATGTTCCATTGTATAGTTCCAGGTTCTTCCGATGTATAACTTAAAATAGTGACCACTTAATACATGGGAACTGACACATTGCTTTACATTTTTCTTAGAATTCCACCTTGTGTTCATATGTGGGATACCACAGATGGTGAGACTACAAGTAGGAACTACTGAAAGTAGGAAACTGAGAGCTTATATACATATACTATTCAACAGAGTAGATAATAGTTCATCCTCTCATCTCCTACTTCTATAATCTATAATGGAATCTACTTAGTGTCATTACCATTATAAAGGAAATGATTGTCTCCTTTAGGTTATGGTATCTTAGAGTGGGTTCCATGATGGGCACTTAGAACAGACTTTATGGAGGGAAGTTCATAATATTGAACACATACGATCTTTCTGGAATTCTTCCCACACTGTTCATGGGGCCATTAATCAAATCCTTGTATCATGAAAGAAAAAGTTGATTGATATCATAGGACAGATTATTAAGAATCTCTTCTTCAGTAGGGCATTTGGAAAGCATTTACATGGGTCACAGGAAAGGCAGTCTCATGTAGTGTATTGACATCTGCTCAGCCACGTAAGAATGGACCCTGAGTTTGTAACACTTTCTAACAGAGACATAAAGTGCTCACAGCCTGTGCTGGATTTATCGCTCTATGACACCTTGCCAGTGCTACATGCGTTCCGAGCAAAGAGGGAATAGGGTCCTTTGCTTGCAGCATGACAGAGGTGCCTTGGCCATGGGACCTTGGCCATTAAAGACCAAATCCACTGTTGAACCTGATTTTGCTCTCTCTCTCCTCTATGTGAGTGAAGTGTCTTTTCATCCAGTGCTGTGTGAGTAGGCTGACGTGAGGGACCGTTGCCCTTGAAGAAGTGAGACTTTTCCTCTGGAGGTTGTAACAGATGTCACTCACTTGACAATGAAACACGCATACTTTAAGACTGAAACACTTTCAAGAGCATCATCTACATACATCTTCTTAGAGCCTACCTGCATATGTTCTTATTTAGTCCCAGACTATTTTTGTAAATTATTGCCAAAATATTATCATTTTATATCTTATTTCAGACCATCTATCCTTGGGGAAAAAGGGTCAGTGAAATCAAGTGCTCAACGTTCTGCTTAATGAGCATATTTTCTTGTTTACTATCTTTCTCTGCCAGTCCTTGGCGGACCAAGACACCTGGAAAATCCATTTCCAGCTCAAATCAGCAAGCTATCTGCAGATACACAGTAGATCATTATTAATTTTCTTCAAAGGACAATTTAGGATTTTCCATCACAGGAAAATCTCCACCCCTTCTAAACTGCTTATACACTTTTATATCCATGAACACTTTCTTACAGCACCTATCATAGATGCAAATTTACATTTAGTTATTTGCTTATTTTATGGTTTGCTGGGTTTCTCACTAGTCTAAGACTCCTTTGGGCAGGGATGGGTTTGGTATATTTCACTGTTGACTCTCTTGCACAAAATACTCAGTAGGGATTAACACACATTTATAAGTCTATGAAAATAAACCATGAATATACTACAGGTGTCATCAAAAGCTAATGATCACCATTCATGGAAAAACTGTCTATTTGTTTTTCTTTTAACATTTCTTCCACCTATAGAATACTTTAACTTGAAAGTTGAAAAGGGCCATATAAGTTGCTTGGGTATAATTTCATAATGTGTTCTGATAACACTCCCAACCCTTCTTGTACCCCTTGCACATTTTCGGTCATACAATCTTAATTTTGCACAATGGCTTTTCACAAAAGATTGTATTTAATGACAGTGTTTCTTTTATTTATATTTTTTAAAGTTTGATATATTTTTAGATTTAAAAAAATTTTTAAATGGCAAATATGTCTATAAATCTTCACTTAGCTTCTCCAGTGTCAATATTTTATTCTATTGTGATGCACTTGCTTAATGTTAACATTTGGAAACTAGTTATATAGATTTGGAATATAAATAAAGTCAGTCACTCCCTTCATTTGCTGGGTCTCCACATATCTCAGGCTTATTCGTCAGAAACGATACGTAAAAGAAAGAAAATAATGTCCATTTGACCAACATTAGTGGATATTCAACATTTTCCGTTTTCCTAATTTGTTGAAAACTGAATGTATTCCAAAGGATTTAATAACAGTTACCATTGGAAAAGGACAGTGGCTTTTAGTTACAAGAAACTTACAAACTTTAAATGTTAAAATGTGGAAGAATTAAGAAGTGCTGTTCTGTATCTCTATTTATCACTGTTCAAAAATGGCTCACTCCTAGAGTATAAATGGAAGGATATAAAATAAGCCCAGCAGGACAGTGATCATAAACAGGCAGGCAGCAACCAGCGGCATGCCTTATTTACTTGCTATGATTTTTTACATTATTTTCATAAGGAAGATTATTCAAGGACAGTTGCTCTTAATCTCTATGGGGTGAATCATACACTCTCAAAATTGGATGATATTTATGGACACTTTTTGAAGAGTAAATATACTTGCATACATATTCATTTAAATACACAAGTTTTCATAAAAATGACTGATGCTCTAAAGTCAAACCTGCAAGGAACCGAAGATTAAGGGGCCATATTGTGTTATTGGGCTATATATATGATTTTATAAGCACATGATTTTGGAATATTCCCCTCTGATTTAAAAACGGTATCATTGTGGGACATTTTTAAGCCAACTACACAGGCTTCTAATTGCACTGCTCAAGAATCAGTAAACTACTGTATACTATAAAGGACATAGGACCTTGATATATACTAACTAGCCATCCACTCAAACTTGTTTACAAGTAGATCAAAATAACTTGGTACCTTTAGTTGCTGATGGAAGGTAGAAACAGTCATTCTGAGATCATACAAGTTTGGTGTAAAATAGAAAGAAGGGGCGCCTGGGTGGCTCAGTCGGTTGAGCGTCCGACTTCGGCTCAGGTCGTGATCTCCTGGTCTGTGAGTTCAAGCCCAGTGATGGGCTCCGTGCTGACAGCTCAGAGCCTGGAGCCTGCTTCCGAGTCTGTGTCTCCCTCTCTCTCTGCCCCTCCCCTGCTCATGCTCTGTCTCTCTCTCTGTCAAAAGTAAATAAATATTTTAAAAAATTAAAGAAATGAAATAAAATAGAAAGAAAACATCTTGCTTGTAATTTCCATCTGAGTGCTTTCTTCACTTTTTGTTGCAATATTGCAAATTAATAAAACTTAAATTTAATAAATTTAAAATGCTGTATCAAGAGGAAGAAATATTTTCTCAAACTTTTTAAAGGTAAAGTGTATGTCACAATGTTTAGCTCAAAACCAAGAATTTGAGAGTGGGAAAAGATTAGTTCTGGAATGAATGAATGTTTTTTAGAGAACTTTGATATCACCACCAAATTGTTTTCTGCTACTAAAATTGTGTAACGCATAATAAAAATTTTATAGTTACATGGGGTCATAAGTATCGCCTTTGATAAATTAAAGTGGACTGGGCAAACATTTTTAATAGAACACAAATAAGTGTTATTTCTTCTTTTTTTTTTTTTGAGGTTTATTTATTTTTGAGAGAGACAGACAGAGTGTGAGCGGGGGAGGGGCAGAAAATGAGGGAGATGGAATATGAAGCAGGCGTCAGGCTCTGAACTGTCAGCACAGACCCTGAGGCAGGGCTGGAACCCACGAACTGTGAGGTCATGACCTTAGCATCTTGCTAAGAGAATAGATCCTAAGTATTCTCAGCAGAAAATAAAAGAACAAAGGTTAACTATGTAAAGCGACTAACATGTTAATTAGCTTGATTGTAGTGATTATTTCTTGAAGTATATGTGTACCAACCTACCAAATTGTACACCTTAAATATGTACAATAAAAAATTGTGCACTTTAAATATGTACAATAAAAATGAGTTGCTTTTCATTAAATGACACTATTAAAAGACTAAAAGAAGATGTACATGCATATGATAAAGTGTCCTTTTATAAGGTATACAAAGAACTTTTACAAATCAAGTAGCAAAATAGAGCAAACTCTGTAAATTGGCAAAAGGATTAGAATGCCATTCTAAAGAAGAGGATTTCAAAATGATCAATAGACACGTAAAAAGGTAATCAACTTCGTTAGTCACTAAAAAAAGTAATTAAAACTTCATTGTGGCACCTACGATAATCCATGTTCTGTTAATGAAAAAAAATCAAACAATAATACTATGCGCTGGTAAGAATTTGCAATAGCTGTAATTCTAATTGCTGTTGGGAGCATAAATTTTTACAGCCAGTGTGGAAATCTTTTTTGCCAGGATCTACTATAAGCTAAACATATACAGCACTGTATATTTAACTCAAAAAAAAAAGTTTTCACATTTATTCATTTTTGAGAGACAGAGAGAGAGCGTGAGTGGGGGAGGGGCAGAGAGAGAGAGAGAGGGAAACACAGAATCTGAAGCAGATTCCATGCTCTGAGCTGTCAGCATGGAACCTGACACAGGGCTCGAATTCATAACCTGAGATCATGACCTGAGCTGAAGTCAGACACCTAACCAACTGAGCCACCCAGGTGCCCCCAGAAATTTAACTTCTTTGAATATATATATGACAAATCTCCAACATGTGTCCACATGTTAAGCAAAAAATTACTCCCAATATGACAAGCAATTCAAATGCCCAGAAACATCAAAATGATTAAAAATGTTGATGCCTTTATAAAATAGAATACTACACAGCAATAAAATATAATTATTTCTACCTGAAACAACATAACAACAAAGTTGAATCTTATAAAAGAATATGTAGCTAATGAAAAGATGCAAACTAGTGATATATGCAGAAAAATAAATAAATAAATAACCCCCCAAAACCTAATCTATGGTGTTAGAATTGAAATAGTGGCTTTTGGGGCTACACTAATGACTAAAATATTACACAGGGAGGTTTGTTGGTAATATCTATTTCATGATATGGAAAATTTCAATATATCATCCAATTAAACATTACATATAAAATGTAATCAAATTTTAAAGCTATATAGATAGATGCATGACTACACATCAGATCATTAATATATTTTATAAATTAAAATAACTTTATACTGCACAAATATTTCATAATAGTCTTACAAACAGAATGAGGCATCTACAAAAATTCAGAACGGAAACTAAGACTTACTGTTCTTGAACTGGTAGGAAAAGCTTGTACAAAAAATAGAGGTTAAAATTATGATCACTGAGTTAAATTATAGGTGCCAGATCCTTTCCAAGATAGGTAATTCAATTATAACTCTCAGAGGTGTCCAGGTTTATTGGAATAGCACTTGGATTCATGAATCCCACACTCATCAAATTTACTGAAAATAGGATTGATTTTCATTGTTAAGAATTATTTATCCAATTATTCATTTTGTTTTGTTTTGTTTTCCCTCAACAATTACTCAGAATTTGTTGGTGCTATTTATTTTTCTAGGAATATCCTGTAGACTGAATTTTTACCCCCATTGGAACAGATGCAGATTCAATAATAGTTTCCATTATTCATTTTAACTCAAGAATCGATGGTAGTCAAACTGAAGTGTGATATATCACAGTAGTTAAATTCACATGCTCTGAATTCAGACTTGTAAGGTTTAAAAACTCTTTCCCAGCTTACTGGTTCAGTGACCTGGGAAAAGTTATTTAAACCTTCTATTCCTCAGTTTTCTCAACTGTAACATATGGATAAACTGGCTTCTACTGAATAAATCTTTTCTGAAGATTAAACTAATTTTATGAGTAAAATCACTAGAGGTATGCCTACCTACGTTAAAAGTATTGGATGTGTTTACACTATTAGTGTTATTATCAATGTTATTCTTTTAATTCAGATGAATATTTACATATTTACATTTACATGGACACATTTACATATTTAAAACCACAAGGGACTCTGGGTAGCTCAGTTGGTTAAGCCTCCAACTTCAGCTCAGGTCATGATCTCATGGTTCCTAAGCTCGAACACTGCATTAGGCTCTGTGCTGACAGCTTGGAACCTGGAGCCTGCTTCAGAGTCTGTGTCTCCCTCACTCTCTGCCCCTCCCTTGCTTGCACCAGGTCTCTCTCTCTCTCTCTCTCTCTCTCTCTCTCTCTCTCTCAAATATAAATAAACATTACATTTTTTTTAATCCTGAAAGATGATTATTTTCATATTCACAGTGCTACATATAGACACATATATTTGTTCAGGGATAGATGATAGAGATGATAGGTAGATTAGATAGATGGATAGATGGATGGATGGATAGATAGATGATAGATAGATGGATGGATAGATAGATAGATAGATAGATAGATAGATAGATGCAAGTTGGGTGGAAATTAAAATACGTCCTGGAAAGAGGGTTATTTTTACCAAAGCTTAGTGACATTTTAATTATATTTACCTTATATAAAACTTATATCACATTTTCTTGACCAACTCAACCATTTTGGATGCCCCACCTCCCTCCCTGCACCATATTATTCTGTGTTCAAAATTGTGTGATACTCCATCAACAACTTTTCTCCTTTCACATCCAGAAGTTATTCAGTTACATTTCTCATTTCATGGGTCAGTTAATTTCTTTGTTCTCATCCGTGAAAGATAAACCCAACCTTTCTTATTGGATTAGAGGCAGGTAGTGTGAGTCTTAACTCTTTTATGGCTCTCGGTTTGTCACAGATGAATTGCTTCTCTTTGATACAACTTGAGCAATCTATCTAGTATGTTGAAAATGCCATCTCTGTGGAAGAAGAATCACAATGCAGACCAAAGAGACTCTTCTTTTATTTAAAATGAATGGGTGGCTATTGGCGGATGACAAATCCACAGTCACTTTAAAGCCGCTAGTCAATTGTCTGTTGAAGGATAGACACAGCGTGAAAACCTGCATAGAGCCTGTGTAGGTGAACCATGGGCACTTTCTCTTGGAATGAGGTAAACTACTCAATGTGAATAATAGAAATCGGAAAACTCTAATTAATTTTTGTTTTCTTTTGTAAGTGAAATAAGAGAAAAAACAATCTTATTTTCTAAATATGCAAAAGAGAAAAATTAGGCTCATAAAAATCAGAAAAGCTGAAGTGGAAGCAACTGAGATAAGATAGCCTCTCTCTCTCTCTCTCTCTCTCTCTCTCTCTCTCTCTCCTTCTCTCCATCTCTCAGGTACAAGTCCTGCTTTATTTCCCTGATACCATGATATGATCAAATTGCAGAGGCCATTTGATAGTGTCAAATTCCAAACAAAGTATAATGTTTGTGAGATTTATGTAATATCTTGCTTTTGAGTAAACAAGAATTTAATAAAATAATGACTGGATTCATGGGTAAAAACTTATTTCAAAGTGGATTGTGATTTTTAGCATTTTTAAATATGACATAGACATTTATACTGTCAAGAAACTGATGTACTTCAAGATAAATAAGATACTACTTACACTAACTATATATTTCGCTGGACGTCTGGAGACTTAAGTGGGAGTGCAAAGAATAAATGTACATATACACCTTCTTTACACTTTGGACCTATCTGAAGTATTAAAATGTATGAAATAATGTGTTAGAGCACAGCTCCACATCCCTGGGATTTTATACAACCAATAAGAAGCAAATAGATTTCAAATGAATAAATGCGGCACATATTTTTCTTAGAGAAATAGCTTGTGATTAATTTTTCCAACACAATAAGCTGTGCGAATGAACAAATATATCTATCCCAAAATTAGAAAAAATGAAAAAGTATAAGAAATGAATAAATGATCACAACTGTAGATAGCAGTATTTTATAGAATGAACACTAAATTCTGTATTTAGAAATATGTTTCATTCCATGTTATATACAAAATTTAAATAAAGTGGTGAACTTTAAGGAAAATAAGTACTTAAAGTAGATATTTACTTTTTATTATTTATCATATGCTATATTGTATGATATAATTTTAATTTGAAGAAAAAGGAGGAATTGCAAAATGTCTATAGGTTCATAGCATATGCCTAAGTATCAGATTTGTATCAAAGTATCAAATCTTTAAAGTAGATGTTTTAAAATACCTATGTGCTTTTGAGGTGACTACTATTCAGCTGCATCTATAATTACCTGAAAAATGGTATATTATGAATTAATATATCTGATAGCAAATGTTTGTCTGCAGTTTTGCAAGTTTATTAGCCAATATTTATATGCATTCCATTTGTAGGAATAATCCTTAAAGAATGATAAAAAAAAGGGCTTAATTTATTTCTGTTTTTTTGATCAACAGCAGCATAGTGTTTCATGGTATATTAAATGCTATCTAAATTATGTAATACTTTTTCAAACTAAGCACACCCCAGCACCTTGACCTTTCTACTAATACAGGGTTTATTATATTTATATAATTGTTGGCAACCTGACATATTTTTCATCTACAATATTGTTTATATGTACTTTCTCCCAATTTTTTCTATCCGTGAACACTTTGGACATTGTTTTTATACCTTTATTTTGTTTTCTTTCCCTTCTTTCCTTCTACCCTTCCTTCTTTCCTTTCCTCCTTCTTTCCTTCTTTTCTTCTTCATTTTTTTTTTTCAGTTTTGGAAACAGTTCAGTGTTGTAGACATGTGCAAGATCTACAAAGGCCAAGCCATCTTCCTTGGTAACAGTAGACATCTTCCTTGGTAACAGGCTGAGCCTTATTAGGAGCTTTAAATAGGAGGAGGACAATCTAAGCTAAAAAGGTTAATTCATGCCCTTTTTGGCATGGTCTTAGTACACCAAGACTAAGATATTCCTTAGAGGAAGTTTTCCAGGTAGGGGAAAAAGGAAAGAAAACAAAGAGAAAGAAGGAGAAGGTATGTCTTGCCCAGATACACTTACATTTAAGCATGACCCATCATGAATCTAGAACATGTTTAGCTAAAATTCATTTTGCTAAACTGATGACCAGGGAAAGAACATGAACTGGGTGAAGGTAAAGCAAAGGGAAGATCTTTAGGACAGGGACCAAGAAGAAGTGATATTAGGTGGGGAAAAAAGTATTATATATATTTTCATTCTTTTTTTCTTGCCACCTTTCATTGAATCCAGTTTCCACAAGGTTTCTTGTTGCCCAGGAAAAAAATCCCTTATTAGTAGAGTTTTCTTTCTTATTTGATTTTTTTAATGTATCTTCAGAATATTCTCCACTTATTTTAATTTTTTAATTTTTTTTATTCTTTCTCTAAATTCTTAATCTGAAGACTTAACTTGATATTTTCAAAGTTTTTAAAAATATTTTTGTATATAATTTAAGACTATGTATTTCCTTCTACTTATTTTCACTACATTTTGTTTTAATTTTTTACATATACATTTTACTTCTCCTTTGATCCATGAATTATTTAGTAGAGTGCTTTCAAATTTCAAAAGCATTGTACTTATTTATCCTTTTCATTATTGATTTCCAAGCTAATTATCTATTTTTAGTTGCAATTTCTTTGAACTTCGATACTTGTTCTATGACATTAAATGGGTCAAGCACGTATGATTCAGAAAATTTTGTATTTCATGTTTATAGTAGTTCACTGTTACTTTTTAAAACAAATTTCCACTAACTTAGTAGTACCTTAAAACAATATACATATACAGTATTATCTTACAGTTTTGGAAGTCAAAGTACAAAATCGGTCTCAGTGGGCTGATGTCGGGCTGTTGGTAAAACTGTCCTTTTCTGGAGGTTTTAGGTAAGAATTTATTTCTTTGCCTTTTCCAGTTCTGGAGACCACCTGTATTCCTTGACTCATTGCCCCTTTTCCATATTCAACTCTAGCAACCTGGCATCTTTAAATCTCTCTCTTACTCTGACATCTACTTCTGTCCCCTTCTCATATGGCAACTCTTCTCACTTTCTCTTCACCCGGTAGTCAAAGATAATCTTCACCTTGTAGTCAACTCTTCACCTGGTAGTCAAAGATAATCTCCACATCTCAATATTTTAATTTAATCACCTCCGCAATTTTTTTGGCCATGCAAAGTAATATGTCTACGGTTTAAAGGTTCCGTGATCAGGATGTGAAAAATTTGTGGTGGGGTCATTACTTTACCATACATACCTTCTCTAAATATTGATGGTAAAATTCTATATCACTCAATCAGTCAATCAATAGATCTCTTTAAAAGAAGCTTTAAGTAAGATTTCTGGGAACAGAGAAAAACATAAGACCTGTATATTTGACTGAACTATTCTTTCACATGAACATAAAATATATGCATATGAGTATAGTAACAAATGACTTCAGTGATGTGTATCTTTGTGTGTGTGTGTGTGTGTGTGTGTGTGTGTGTGTGTCTGTGTGTTTTCTATTTGAGTTGAGAGAGTAAATTCCAATAAATCCAAATTTGTTACCCCATGGTCACTTCCATTATCATCCCATGTTTAGTTTGGGCACTCCTAAAAACAGCAGAAGTACTTAAGGTTCTCAATGGGGAGACAATGTAATAAATGTTATACTATTAAAATGAAAGTATGGACCCTCCTATCTAGGAGAGAATCACTCAGGATGCTAATTTTGGAAATGGGAGAGTGATCAAAGGGTACAGTGTTTGCTCAGTGACTGATAATCTTCAAATTTCTAGCTAGTCATTGATCAACTCCAAGGGTGATGATTAAGATGACAGCTGATTTCACTCTCACTGACTCAGCCCTCCTCACTCAGATTAAACATGGGACCACTATTTAAAAATATAAAACCATTGTATCACTTTTAATTGTGAATAACTCTGTTTTAACATATGGTAATTGATCACACAGATAACACTAAAAAGAGAATTGTGAACTTGAAGTGTTGATTATGTTATTCTGTAAATCAATCAGTTTCATAAAAACATTAATAAACAGAAATAGTAGTTGTGCACACAGAATGGTTTCTCAACTGTATTTTATATGCCCCAGCCAGGAGCTATACATCAGATCAAAATTACTGATTTATAATATTCTCAGAAACCTCTATTGATAAAAGCATACAAAGAGCAACTTCTCTGTGAAGCTTGTCTATTAGATGAATTTATGAGAGATGTCTGGCAAGGTAGATTATGACTGTTTTGCGTAAAATTTGTCTATATCAAGTTGAAAATGAAGGCGAGTGGTGTTAATCTCCTAATCTGTGTCCAAAGCCCAAGATCCACGAGTGGCATTGTCCTAATGCAAGAGAAAATAGATGGCTCAAACACAGGGAGAAAGTTGACCCTACCATCTCCATTTTGTTTCATTCAGGTCTTCAATAGAGTGAATGGTGCCCTCCCACACTGGCAAGGGTGATATTTATTCAGTCTACTGATTCAAAAACTCACACCAAGAGACAAAACCAGCATTTTGAAGGGATAGAGCAAGCATCATAACCAGACTCCAATATGGCAGAGATGTTGAAATTATCAGACTGGGAATTTAAAACAACTATGAATAATAACATGTTAAGGCTCTAATCAGTGCTGTAGATAGAATACAAGAATATATGGACAATGTGAGGAGAGAGAAAAAAATTGTAAGACAAAATTTTAAAAAACTGCTAGAGATCAAAAACTCTGGACTCACTGTAAACAATACTTTGATAGGCTCCTTAGGTGACTAGACGTGACTGAAGTGACTAGACTAGACTGACATGACTAGACGTGACTAGAGTGCAGATAGCATCTCTGCACTTGAAAGTGATTTCAATAGAAACATCAAAACCGAAGAGCAAAGAGAAAAAAGACTGGGAAAAAAAAAAGAGAGAGAGAGAGAGACAAGATATCCAAACTCCGTTGGACATGTACAAAATACCACTTGCACATAATGGAATTCCAGAAGCACACGTAAGAGAGGAGAACAGAAATAATACTTGAAACAATGACCCAGAATTTCTCAAATTGATGTCTTGGCACAAACCCACAGATCTAGGGATCTCCAAGAACACCAGGAAGCA
The DNA here is from genome assembly GCF_018350175.1 of Felis catus. Lineage (NCBI taxonomy): Eukaryota > Metazoa > Chordata > Mammalia > Carnivora > Felidae > Felis > Felis catus. Next base: position 216,322,726 of record NC_058368.1, on the reverse strand, counting down.
AAAATGCCCACACCTATGCATCCATCATCAAACTTCAGAAAAACAAAGATAAAGAAAAAATCTTGGAAGAGAAGCAAACCTTACCTATACGGGAGCAAAGATAAGAATTACAGTGGGCTTCTCAGGAACCATTCAAGCAATGAGAGTAGAGTGAAATACTTAAAGTGTTGAGAAAATAAAACCATCATATAGAATTCTGTATCCTGAGAAATTATCCTTTAGAACTAAAAGAGAGATAAAGACTTTTTGAGACAAAAATTGCACAAGTTTGTTACCAGACATGGATCAGAAACTTGGATCTACATTTTAAAAAGGAAAAGTACTAGAGAAGGAAGGTGAAGGTAAACAAAAGCTTTTTTATTTGCAATTGATCTAACAGATAACCATTCACAATAATAGTAAAAATGTATCACACAATGATACAAGCGATAGGAAGAAGGAATTAGGAATATTCTAAACTACTTGTACTACCCATAAAATAGTATAGTGTTGTTTGAAAGTATGCTTGAATTAATTATATAAGTATTTTGAAAAATCTAGGGAAATACTAAACTATATACATATATATATGTACATATATATATAAATATATATGTACATATATATATAAATATATATGTACATATATATATTTATAAATATATATATATGTATTTGAGAAGCTGGAAAATAAGAGAAAGTGGAATTATATAAAATATTCAAATAGGCATATAAATTTCAGAAAACAAATGGAAGATAAAAATAGGAAAAAGAACAAAGGGAAAAATAGACAACAGTAACAAATATATAGATATTAAGCCAACCATATAAATAATCACTTTAGGTATCAATGGTCTAAATGCTCCCAATTAAAAGAGACAGATTCTCAGAGTTAATAAAAAATAAGACCCCACTATATGAGATTTATAAAAAACTCACCTTAAATATAAAGAGACATATATTTTCAAGATAAAGGGGTGAAGAAAGATATACCATGTTAACACTAATCAGAAGTAAGCTTCATGTAGCAATATTCTTTTAATTTTTTAATGTTTTTTATTTATTTTTGAGAAGGGGGGAGGGGTAGAGAGAGAGAGGGAGACATAGAATATGAAGCAGGTTCCAAGGAGCTGAGCTGTCAGCACAGAGCCCGACAAGGGGCTCAAACTCATGAACCGCGAGATCATGACTCAGATGCCTAACTGACTGAGCCCCCCAGGTGCCCCCCGGAAGTAGCAATATTAATTATAGACAGAGCATATATAATAACAAGAAAAAATACCAATATTAACAAGGGTAATTGCATAATGATAAAGAGGTCAATTCTCCAAGAAGCCTTAAGAATTCTTAATCTGTATGTGCCTAACCACAGAACATCAAAATACATGAGGCAAAAACTGAGAACTACAAGGAGAAACAGATGAAAACACTTTTACAGTTGGAGTCTTCAACACCCCTTTATCAAAAACGCAGAAAATTAGGGGCTCCTGGGTGGCTCAGTCAGTTGGGCATCTGACTTCGGCTCAGGTCATGATCTCACAGGTTGTGAGTTCGAGCCCTGCATTGGGCTCTGTGCTGACCACTCAGAGCCTGGAGCCTGCTTCCAATTCTCTGTCTCCTTCTCTTTCTGCCCCTTCCCCGCTCATACTCTGTCTCTGTCTCTCTCTCTCTCTCAAAAATAAACATTAAAAAATGCATAAAATTAGTAAGGACATAGCAGAACTCAAGAGCACCCTTAAGCAAATGAATATATTTGTCATCTAAGAATATTTCATCCAACAACAGAATGCACATTTTTCTCAAGCTTACATGAAATGTACACCAAAATAGACTGCCCTCTGGCCTATAAGATACACCTTAACAAATGTACAAGTATAGAAATTATACAATCGATGCTTTCAGACCACAGTGGAATTAAGAAGGAAATCAATAACAGAAAAAAAGCTGGAATACTCCCAAAACTCTTGGAGGTTAAACACACTTCTAAATAACACATGACTCGAAGAAAAAAAAATCTTTAAAACTAAAAATATTTTGAACTAAATAAAAATGAACACAACTTATCAAATTGTGAGATGGGCAAAAGATCTGAGCAGACACCTCAGCAAAGAAGATACACAGATGGCATATAAACATATGAAAACATGCTCCACATGTCATTAGGGAAGTGTATGATGAGATATCACCACAAGCCTATCTACAATGACCAAAATCCAGAATAGTTACAACAAAAGGTGCTTGTGGAGTCCAAATTGTCTGGCCTCCAAGTTCAGCTCATAGGGCTGACTATTTTTAAGATAACCTTATTTATATTTCTTTTGCTTTTACATGTTTAACCATTTTATTTTATTTTTGGAGAGACAGACAGAGACAGAGAGCAAGCAGAGGAGGGGCAGAGAGAGAGGGAGACACGGAATCCAAAGCAGGTTCCAGGCTCTGAGCTGTCAGCCCCGAGCCCTATCCGGGTCTCCATCCTATGAACATGAACGCAAACTCATGACCTCAGCGGAAGTCGGACGTTCAACTGCCTGAGTCACCCAAGCATCCTAACCTTGGTTATATTTCTGTTGGTTGGCTTGATATCAGTTCAAGCAATAGGTATAGCTTGTCCGTGTACCTCTCCCCATCCTGCAGGCTAGCCCAAGAGCAGCAAGAAAGAGCTATTTTAATGTTCAACTGCTTTTCAAGTCTCTGCATGTAACACATTTGCTCTGAACTCATTGATCCAATCTAGCATCTGACCAAACCATGACTCAAGAGGCAAAAAATGTAGGCCTAACCTACCAATGGGGAGAGCTGCAAAGTCACCTTGTAAAGGGCATGCAGACAGGATGGGAATTATGGTCCTTTTTGCCATGGACCACAATTACAAACTTGCTTTGCAATTTTAATAGATTTGTCATAAACTTGCTTTGTAATTTTAATCAATTTCTGATAGAGTCTTCTGTTTGTTTTTTGCTGTTGTTCTTGTGTAAGTAAGGATGGCCTTCAGAAATAATAATACTTCTATATACTTCCTACTGGAATGACCTCATATTTATTTTTATTCTCTTAATCCATTTGTCTTAAAGAGACAATGTTAAGTAATAGTGAGGATCAGAAAAAAATTAATGACTTCATTAAATGCACAAATATGCATCATATTTGAAGCAATCAAGTTTGTTTAATGGAAATATTTTCATTTTAAAAGCATTGATTCATTTTGAATTTATATTTTCCATGCATGAAACGGTGAAATTGAGAAAATGGAAGTAACTACAAGGCAGAAAAGACACTTATATGAGAAAATGTTATTAGGTTTTTTTTATTTTTTTTTTACTATCTTATTTAAATGCTTGTAATTTTAATAACTGGTGTTTGATTCTTTTTCAATACTTTGTAAATGTCATGTCATTGTGAAAGATAAACACATTCTATAAATATTGGGCTGTTTTATTTAATTGCATTGAGAGTCCTTGAATTATGTTTTACTATTTTAAAAGCTAGTTAAGACATTGTCTTAAGAATGACCAACCAATATAAAATATCAGTGATTTCCTTTGAAAAAATTATATTTATGTCAGAATTTCTGCCCTTTGCTTAGGGAATTTTCATCATAATAGTGTCCTCTTTTCAGCACAATTTATCTTGTTAAAAATTCATAAGCTAATATATCATATGAAGAATTCATAATATCCATGAAGTATCATAATTGAAATAAATAGAATGGGATGCCAGAATGAAAGATTAACAATAAAATTGGTTGCTCAGACCATCATTCATCTCATTAAGGAGGCTACTTTGATGAAAAATATACAAATATAAAGTTTCTCAAAATGTTGATATGTTTTAGATTGATTTATTAGAAAGACATTTTCAAATTATTATTTCAAGAAGATGCTGAAATTGTTTTACCAGCTGAGCAACACCAATAATACAATAAACTCATTTCTTAAATATCGTTGAAATGTCATAACCGCACTATGCTTGGCTACATGATTTAAGGTTGAAGAACTCTAAACCAAGAAGTGCTGAATATTAACCCTCAATGACTCAGTGTCCACCCCAATTCAACTAGTTATGATATCTAGGATCCTGGGTCAATAACTGTATGAGATCACAAGAGAAGAGAACTTTAGCAGTTCAAACTTTAAGATAATTTGTTTTATTTAAAGTACTCTTGATGCAATGCATAACAAGCATTGTCTAGGCCATGACTCTTAAACATACAAATATGAAGAGCAAAGAATTCAGGATGAGATGATGTATAGCTCTTGTATCCTTCCTATAGATTTGTTCTTATGGAATCCTCAGAATAAGCCTGAAGTCTGGAATCATGTTTATAAGTGTATCAACTAGTTTGTTCACATTTGCAAAGTCTCATTTGCCATGTGAATTAGCATATTCATAGATGCCAAAGATTAGCACATTGATATCTTTGGGGTCCTTATTCAATCTATCACTGCAAAGATTCTGAGTTTATTACTATTCCTACAGCACAAGAGTTGAGAAGGGAATTTAATTTGAATAAATTATTACTTAAAAATGGATTTTTCTGGGACCATTTGTTTATAGACTCAATTTATCATCACACCATTTAAAGTAACAGGCATAGAAGAGTATGGTCATTCCATATTTTTGTTTATATTTACAATAGTTATCAATTTTAATTCTTAACAATTTGCCTTTGAATAATCTATATTTTATACTAACAGTATTTTCACTAGAGTTTATTCTTGTTCTCGCTTCTATTATCAATTTTTTTATTCTCTTAGGTTGTTTTTAAATTTTAATAATTTCAGAAGATATGATCTGTAGATTTTTATGATTTTTAATTTCACATAAAATACATAAAAGTCATAAAATTAAAATGTTAATCACTAAAATCCCTTTATCACTTAAAATGAGTATTTTAAAATATATTTAGAATATAACTATGTAGTTTCATTTTTTTGTTTTTTGTTTGGTTTTTGGAGAAGGAGAGAGAGAGAGCACATGCACAAGAGAGAGAGAAGCATGTGAGCAGGAAAGGGGCAGCAGGAGAGGGAGAATCTTAAGCAGGCTCAAAAACACCCAGTGTGGAGACTGGTGTGGAGCTCAGTCCCATGACCTTGAGATCATGACCTGAACTGAAATCAAGAGTTGGATGCTTAACCTACTGAGACACCCAAGTGTCCCCTGAGCAAGGTTTTACTAACTTGATTTTCCACACTTTATCTGATAGAGGTTATTGCATGTTAACATATTATTTGGGGCTGAGTTGTATCTCTCCAAAATTAGTATGTTGAAGTCTTAACCCCCAATCCTGCAGAGTGTGACTGTATTTGGAAATAGCATTTTTAAAGAGACCATTAAGTTACAATGAGGTCGTTGGAGTGGAACCTGATCTAATATGACTGGGGTCGCTATAAAAAAGGCACCCAGGGGCGCCTGGGTGGCGCAGTCGGTTAAGCGTCCAACTTCAGCCAGGTCACGATCTCGCGGTCCGGGAGTTCGAGCCCCGCGTCGGGCTCTGGGCTGATGGCTCAGAGCCTGGAGCCTGTTTCTGATTCTGTGTCTTCCTCTCTCTCTGCCCCTCCCCTGTTCATGCTCTGTCTCTCTCTGTCCCAAAAATAAATAAACGTTGAAAAAAAAAAAAAAAAGGCACCCAGCCACACAGAGAAGGAAGACCATGCGAAAACACAAGGAAAAGTCAGCTGTCTGTAAACCAAGGAGAGAAGCCTCAGAAGAAACTGATCCTGCTAACACCTTGATCTCTGACTTCCAGGCCCAAGAACTGTGAGAGAATAGTTTTCTGTTTTCAAAGCAACTCAGTCTGGGTACCTTGTCTTAGTAGTCCTGATACACTAATACAAAGATTAATTTTATCACTTTTAACAGTGTATGGTATCCCCCAGTATGGATATCTCTTTGTTGAGTACCTCTGCCACTATTGATTACAAACATTTAGAAAATTCATTGCTGAGATGGCTAAAACAGGACTTTTTTTTTTATTATTGTTTCATGACACCATGCTAAAATTTATGTTTCTCCAGGACTATAAGGATAAGATAAAGATCACCATTTTATATATTATTTGATGGTCTTTAAAGGGTGATAGTTTAATTTGTTCCCTGTTTGTTTTTCTTTGAGAGTATTGTCAACATATTCCCACACCAAAGCAAATATCCATGTGTTCTATACAGTTTCTCTAGCTTGTGTTGAGACAAAGGCCAGTTTGCACTAGTTGACATTTCTTTCACTTTTACATACATTTTATATTTTCAAATGCCTCCCAAGAGTCTTATCTGTGTTTTGTTTCAATTCTAGGTTCCGGATTTGTGTTTTTCTTCATACTGCATGTTTGTGGTTATTTTAATGGGATTTCAGTAAATCCATGAGCTCAAAATGCCATAGAAAAATCAAACATTTAAATTATTTTCTTAAAAAATTACAAAGTAATAAACTAATATGTGATATTTCTTTCTCCATTTCCTTCTTAAGCTACTAAAATTATCTTTACTTAAATTAGTTTTTATAAAAATAATATATCAGAATGCATACAAATCCATTTTTATTATGAATAAGAAGCTTAAAATTTTATTTATACCAATGATTCAAGTAAACAGCCAAGTATATACAAAGTTGTTTTTTTTTTTCCAGATATTTTTGGTCTTATATACTTATTGAATGCTAAAGACATGCTTTTTTTTTCAAAATTCCCATAGATTTTAACACTTTATGAAAAATTAGAAAAATATAACTACTTTAATACTATGTTAACTACTGTCACAGTTTTATATGATACTCCTACAAAACAGTTGTTTATGAATTTATCGTGAAAATGTCACCATCTTTTCAATTAAAAAATAGGCCACTGTATCTATATATTTGTCTTATTATTTTTTTTTTTATTCAAAGTTGCATCATTTTTCTTTTCTTGATGGCATTCAGTAAAAGTATATCCTGGGGCACCTGGGTGGCTCAGTCAGTTAAGGGTCTGACTTCAGCTCAGGCCATGATCTCCTGGTTTGTGAGTTGGAGCTCTGAGTTGGGCTCTGTGCTGACAGCTTGGAGCCTGGAGCCTGTTTCTTATTCTGTGTCTCCCTCTCTTTCTGCCCCTCCCCTGCTCATGCTCTGTCTCTCTCTCTCTCTCTCAAAAATAAATAAATGTTAAAAAAAATTGTTTTAAAAAGTATATCTATTACTCGTTTATTTTTTTCAGTGATACAGCTTTTAATTGATAATGTTATTGTTTTCTTTTGGTTTATGTTTCATTATTTTCTACTTTCTTTGAAATTTTTTCATCATTCATACTGTGTCTTTTTCACCTAAAAATCTCTTTCATACTTTTTGATTTTTCATAGTTTCCTTTAAATGTGATTTATTCCCTAAAATTTCCGAGTTCAGCTAAATCTGGTTAATGTGTCATTCCTTTCTAGATATATATTATTCTTTTACTGCATGGAAATTATATAAATTATTCTTCTACATGAATCACATTCAATATTGTGCATGTTTCCATACAAATAAATGTATAAATATTAAAGAAGATTATGGGAAGCCATATTTACAGTCAGACCAGCTCTTTAACATGACTCATCATGACCACTGATTCCTTCCAGCTTAATTCTCTACCATATTTTTTTGTTCTTGCTTTGTGGGATTTAGCTCTTACTTCCATTATTTGATTTGCCGACACCCACCTAGGGGTCTTTGCACATGTTATTCTACCCGGAATACACCTTTTCCCTTGTTCTCACCTAGTTATTGATGCATCCTTTAGATGTCAGATACGATAACTTTTCACATAGACAGACATTTTAAAAATACGGTTACTGCATGAAGTTTTTCCTTTCTAAATTAGTGGTTAAGTGCATGATTTGTTCACAGAAACAAAATGTATTCTAGTGGGGTAAATAATTTTACAGTGTTTCAATTTTCAACTTCAATAGGCAAAGTATAACATTTATTCAATGTAGATTTTGACTAAAAGAATGTTTTATACTTTTGATGACATAGTTAAATATCCAAATATTGGACATAGCTGGCCCATAAAACTTCAAGGAAGTATCATGTTATATTTTAACTCATACACTGACTGGAAAATAACTATTCGGTGAATCAATTTTATCTCTTTTCAAAAGTAATTTACATATAAAATGAAATAAATCATTTATTCAACTTGATCATTTTACATATAGAAGAAAGGGATTTCCTCAGATCTATTTCTCAAGGCAATAATAGTATAAATTAAGTTAATTTAATTATAAATGGTAAAGGAAATAAAATTAAATTTGTTAGGTTACATAAAGCATTGATATATTCAATAAATATTAATGATCATCAATGTTCATTCTGAAATCTGAGGGTTATGTATAAAGTTTCAAAAATAAATGATGGTTTCTTAAGATATAAAACTTCTAATAGAATCTATGGGAAAAAAGAGTTAATATTAATTGCTGAATTTACAATATATATCCTACTCAACGATTTTGAGGGAATAGATTGCTTCAGAACTTTAGAGAATGGTATAACAAGCATAAGGAAATGTATTTAGCTAACATTATTTTTTTAATGCTTATTTCTTTATTTTTGGGAGATTCAGAGAGAGAGACTCCCACGCAGGATCTGCACTGTCAACACACATCCTGATGCGGGACAAGATCTCACATGAGATCATGACCTGAGCCGAAATCAAGAGTTGGATGATTAGTTCCCTGAGCTACCCAGGCGCCCCTGTTTACCTCACATTCTTAAGGGGTTAGAGGTGGATGTTTTATTTTCCATAAGTAAATTAGAGGAGGCTTTTGCATAATTAAAATTTTAAAGATATTACTGGTATTATAATTATTTTGCATTTATATAATGTCTGTTTATTTGTGTGCTCATAAATCCTATAAAGCCAGTATTGATACGCGTTTCTTTTAATACAAATGGATATGGGTCATAAGACTGCTGAACTCTTTTAAAACCTCATGATATCTTATAGTGTGGTTGTTACTCTTTTGATCATAATGGCTATGGTTCAGAGGATTTATGGGTAATCTTTACCAGTGTGATGCCTTGGCAGTTATAGCTTCTGTGGATATTTTGTCTTCGGTTATAACCCTTACAAACCAGTTTATTTTCATAGGGCTTAAAATAACCATAGCTAATTCTAAAAGAATTTTCTTATTGCGGTTATAATACTTTATTCTCTGTAAGTTATAGATTGAATGACACCTACTTCCTGCCTAGGTATAAAACATATAATTCTGTTAATTAATTGCTTTTTTTTCTTTTCTTGGTAGTTCTGTACCATAAGCGTACACTAGATAAATATTAAACAATTTCACTTTCTTCAAAAATATTGGTGTATGTGTGTGTTTATTTTTAAAAATAATAATAATAAAGTGATACAGGGCACATTCCAATCAACATATGTGTCTTGTTTCAGACAAATTGAAGTGGTAAATGTGACCAAAGTGTTGACATTGTAACCCAAAAAAATATTATTCCATTTCCTTTTTATAAACATAATGCAGATACTAAGATAATAGATATTAACAAAATATTATTTATATTCTCAGAAATTGTTAAAACATTACTTTGGTTCTTTTGTGGAGCATCATTTCTACAAAAAAAGAAGTTAAAATGCGTTTTCATGTTTTTCTGTTTAATCATTTTTAATTGTGTTTACTATTTATTTATTTTTATGTTTTCTTACTTTAAACCTTTTAATTTTTATTTTCTTTTAAAAAGTTTCCTTAAAAATGTTTCCTTTAAAAATTTTATTTTGTTTTATAATTGAAACAATTGTATTTCTTTTTTAAAAATATTTTTTAATGTTTATTTAGTTTTAGGAGAGAGAGGGACAGAGTGCACGCAGGGGATTGGCAGAGAGAGAAGGAGACACAGAATCCGAAGCAGGCTCCAGACTCCAAGCTGTCAGAGCCGAACGAGGAGCTCAAACCCAGGCACTGTGGGACCATGACCAGAGCTAAAGTTGGATGCCTAACCAACCAACTGAGCCACGCAGGTGCCCCCCAAAAATGTTTATTTCTTAAATTTTATTTTGATTTTGCTCATATATTTAAGCCTATTGGTTTAACCGTATACTACAATTCACAAAACATAATGATTCATGATTCATTTTCATTTTATTTTAGACATCCTGTAATTTTTTTTTCTTGCTTTTTGTACCAATTTTTGGGCTTCAACAGATGCTACCAACATGTCTACAAGCTGATAAATATCTGGCAGCCCAGGCTCATAGGTACTGATAATGATTAATTTCTTTGAAAATCTTTTAGGGTTTCTCTTCAGGCTTAGGAAATTCTTTAACCGTGGCACTTCATTCAGTCTTTGAGTGGTGAAGGACACCTGAGGAGACTATTATTTTCATTTATCTATTAAAATTTTTTTTTTGAAATTTATTTATTTTAGAGAGAGTCAGAAGGGAGGGGCAGAGAGAGAGAGAGAGAGTGAGACACAGAATCCAAAGCAGGTTCCGGTCTCTGAGCGGTCAGCACAAAGTCTGATGCCAGACTCGAACTCGTGAACAGTGAGATCATGACCTGAGTTTAACCAACTGAACCACCCAGGCACCTTTCATTTATCTATCTTAAAAGTCACTGTCCAATAGTCTTTTCAGAGTGGGGAAGCAGTTCAGAGAGAAAATGAGTAAAATGTGAGTACTCAGTTGAAAAAGAATGCAGGAGCACTAGGAGGCACGTCAGTTCTATGGTTTTCTGTTCTTGGCCCTTCTTATGTGTTTAGTTTTTCATTAGCTCTTTGTAGCAAGTCTTTTAATAAACTATTTTGGAATCTCAAAGGCTTTTAGGAGCTTCTGCATACCAATTAAAGTAGGCACACCATTCTGTTTGTTCAAGGTGGGATCCCTTGCTTTTAAATGCATTTCTTAAATGAGTGATCTTGCCCAATTGGGACATTTCACAAAATGGCCAGTGTAATTCAAGATTATTTTAGTAAAGTTTTACCATTTTGCTAGATAGATGCCGTTTCTGGATCATAGTTCTTAAATATAAAATTTGCAGGTGTGCTGGATAGTGGCACACTCAACTCTTTGGACATAAAGAATTCCATTCGTGTCAGCTATACCTTTGGGCTTCCCAGAGCCAAATTAATATGTTAAAGGGCCTATCGTGTAAATCTTTCTGACGTAGCAAACACTCTAAGAACTTGAAAATCTCAACCTGTGACCACCATTCTCTGTGGGTTTATTGGCTTTTGAGATTCCTTATAATATTCACTCCCACTGGATTCAGTCCAACCCATATTGAACCCAATCTGATCCCAGACCCAGTCCAGCTCTAGCTGGTAACCACCAACAGTTCCCCAGATGTGGACTCTGGGGTTTGTGGAGGATTGTACCAGCAAATACCAAATAATGAGAGCCACAGGCTAATTCCAAGCAAAAGGGGGACTACAGCTGCCACCAGAAGTTCTCAACATGAAATCTGGGGATAGATAGAACGAAGGGCTGGGACTTCTAATCAAAAAAGGAGCTGTAGAAAGCCAACTAGATATGAAGCTCCATACCAAGAAGATGGAAGTCAGAACTGAAAGGAACTTACCAATGGCCCTTGGAAATGGTGAGAACGGCAAAGGGTCCATGGGTGCCACTCCCATGTTTCTCATTTGTCCCCAAAGCTGCAGGAAGTCTCCTTCAGCCTCCTGCTGCCCCCACACCTGTTAAAGAAGAAAAATCCAACCAAGAAACTAACAGATCTAATTGGCTTTACACAGCGGTCTGTGAATCAGGCAGACTCCCATCTAACACACACATCTAAATACAAGAGTGCTCCTGACGTTCTGTAATTAAGATTTTGAGGTAGATGACTGGCTTCCATTAAGTTACTTAGAAAATTAGATGTTGTATCTCCTAAAGAAAGAATACTAAGGAAGATGAAAGAAAAGAGAAAATAATCAAAGGATGTTACTTATCATGTCACCTATTTAATATGAATTTCCTAAAAGAGGTGAACCAATTCAAAATAATGTAAAACTAAAACATTAAATTTGGAGAAATTTTGTCTACAGGTCAACAATGGTAATACAGAATTCATAAACAAACAAAAACCCAGAAGCAAAAAAGAAAAAAAAAAGTTCCCCACATCTAAAAAGTAGATTCTATTAAAATTAATGATTTCTGAGAATGAAAATTAAGTGAGCAATAAACACACAAAATACATAATGGCCATCAAAGAACGTTAATAGAATTGCACATGTATTTTTCTGGGGTGATTTGTTAAAATTGACTAGAATGGACTAGAATGGTTTCATCCCGCTCCTCTTAATGTACTTAAAGACTTTCCATCGTTTTTAGAAAATGTGTATATAATTCCCTTACAATAGCCTATCAAACCCTGCATATTCTGACATTTTTTATTATTCTAAACATATCAAATACAACTCACTCTTTACTTGATAATTTCTAGACACACTGATACCTGATCACACTAGCACGTGCAAATCTACAGACAACTGGCATACTGTTTTATGCACATGAAATCAATTGCTAATACATATGCATGTTTTATGCCTTTATATCTTTCAAGTTTTAGATGAAGTCTTTTGCTGAATTTATTTTTATCTGACATGACTTTTTCATTGAAGTGTAATTGATGTACAGTATTTCAGATATACAACATATTTGACAATTCTACACATCACTCATTGCTCACCACGATAAGTGCCATCACTATCTGTGACCACACAATGCTATTACAATATTACTGACTACCTTCCACATGCTGTACTTTTCATTTCCTTGACCTATTTATCTTATAACTGGGAGTTTGCACCTCTTAATCCCCTTTATCTATTTTTCCATCCCCCCACTCACCTTTCTTTAATATCCATTTTAGTTAAATTCACAACACATTACTCAGTGCGAAATAAGATATTTATCAATACATTCCTGTACTTTATTTCTATATTGTCTGAATTACCGAATGCTAAATTACATGAAGTCGGGGACCTTGCCTGCTCGGTTTACCAAGGCATGCATCGACTTAAGACAGTATGTTGAATGGATGAGATTCTCAGAATTGAATTGGAAAGTTAGATGAAGATGGCAGGTGAGTGAGTTAGCTGTTGTCTAAATTAAAAATAGTACGAGCCTGGATTAAGAAAGAAACCGTGAAAATGGAAAGAAAATAATAGAATCAAACATAATTTGGAGGTAGAATCTAGAGATAGACTGACATATTTGATATAAGAGTCAAAGGGAAGGAATAATTCATTTTGATAGCTCATTTTGAATACAAGTTAAAGATATGATATAGTAGATAATTTCAAAAATATGGATAAGCCATATAAAAATCAATCATGTATAATCTAAACTCAGAGAAATTATGTGTAGGTACATATGTGTGGGTGTCTATAATAACACACAATACAGGGAACGGAGCAAGTCAAAGTATATAATTGATGAGATTATATAATATGTATTACCGATTGTCTCACTTTACTCAGTTTTAATCTTTTTTTTAATGGTTATATTTATTTTTGGGACAGAGAGAGACAGAGCATGAGTAGGGGAGGGGCAGAGGGAGGGAGACATAGAATCCAAAGCAGGCTCCAGGCTCTGAGCTATCAGCACAGAGCCCTACTCAGGGCTCGAACTCGTCAACTGAGAGATCATGACCTGAGCCCATGACCTGAGCCAAAGTTGGACACTCAACAGACTGAGCCACCCAGGCTCCCCTCATTTTACTCAGTTTTATTGGTATAGACTTTTGCCCACAGTGTAAGAGACTATCTGTCTCCTGAAAACTTTCTTATAATATAATAATGTTAAATTATAACATAAATATCATAATTTCCATAACTGAAAAGAGTATCTTCTTGGAGAAATTGTGTTTTATTACAAAAATGAATAGTGTAAATTCTATTTATTATCATTTTTTCCAAAATATCTCTTGATATCTTCTGAACGTATCCCAGTTAATAAGGCTTAGTGATAGTAATGTATGTGTCTATTTATTGCAAATATTTCACTCAGTTTAATTTTTAGTTACTTTGTTAGTTCTTGGTGGTATGTGAAAATCAGGCAGTGTATTTTATTATGGATCATTTATTATGGATCATTTTCTGATGCCATGCACATCCACAAACTTAAAAAAACACTCTTTTTCTTAAAGCTTCTATAATTTTACTGTATGTCTCTGTTTCTATCTCTTTCTCTCTATATATAATAGATATAAATATATATATAATAGATTTTTAATTGTCATACATATGGTGAGCAAATTTATATTTTTAAACTTGTTTTCTATGTAATAATTTGTTATATTACTTTGTTGCTTACATAGAAAGACAGTTATTTTTAGTAATTATTTTATACTCTAATAATTTCACAAAAACATTTTCAATTAAATAATTGAAATTATTAAATTAAATAATTATATAATTAAATAATTATTTAATTAAATAATTAAATAATTAAATAATTATATAATTATATATAATATATATAATATATAATATATATATAATATATATAATATTATATAATATATAATAATTAAATAATTAAATAATTAAATTTTATTAATTTTATTAATTTTATTAATTATAATATATAATTAATAAAATTAATTATATAATTTTATTAATATATATAATATATTATATATATTATATATATTATATATATATAATATATATTATATATATATTATATATTTAATATAATATATATATATTATAATTAATTATAATATATATTATTAATAAAATTAACTATATAATTTTATATTATATTAAAATAATAATTTTATTAATTAAATAATTAAATAATTATTTAATTAATTAATTATTAAATTAAATAATTTTGAGGTGAGAAATCATTTATAAGTGTATAATTTAACTTCGTATATTTATTTCTGTTTTTTCTCAGTGAAGCAGATCAAATGTCAGATATCTTGGTGAATAAAGGTGATAATAACATGCAATCTTCTCAAGTATCTATGTACTCTCTGACTATGGAAGGGATCCTTCTATTTTGCTACTGACATATTGTCAGATTACTACAGATTCTTATTCTGTACTATGTTTGAGTAGCTTTCTTTTCTGGCCAGATTAAATATAGCAGTCCTCATGAAGGAATAAGATACAATTTATAATTAAGAATGAGCATAACATATAGGATTCAAGCAAATTAACAGCAAAATTAAATGACAAGATAAGGCCTAAGAATTTTTTTTTTTTAAATTAGGTAATTTAATTTTAATGTTAGGAGAATAGTCACTTAAATCAAAGAGGGAGAGAAAGAAGAAAGGTGTTTGCTGTTGGCTCAACTGGAAATGGTCAAGTTAGATACACTGCAAGTGATGCCTATTCAGACTAAATTAACATTTCTGTGATTCTCTTGGGATTTCATCACTCCTTGTGCGGGCTTAGTCCTCTGAGTGACCGAAACAATTTCATGTTCTATATTTACACACAAATTCATGAGAGCAAGGAAAACAATTTGTGCCCCAGACTTATCAGATGATGTTCCGAGTCACACACTGATTTTCACTTTTGAATCAGATTTTGCAGACTGGATATCTCATCTCAACCCATTGACGGGTTTAGGAAAGCGTATACTGAACCGATCACCATGAAAATATTGACGCGACTATCTCGAATAGTTTAAGTGCAATGGTTTTCAGTGCGGGCTTCTTATTAAAATCATGTGAACATTGCAAAGTATACTGACCCTAGAAATTTCCTCCTGCCTTGCTCAATCCCTGAAGGTATACTATTGTCAGGATATTTATATTAACTATAACCTAAATCTGAATAGTTAAAAAAAATTTTTTTCAGACACTTTGCTGCATAGCCTGGGTTGATAGTCATAAATTTAATCCCTTTGAGACCACCCTCACAGTTGTCGACCGGATTTAATTCCATCTCACCCAACACTAACCTTTGGCTAGTGAGAAAAGAGAACAAATGTAAAAAGGAAAAATCGAATACCCACTAGAAATCATAATTTATTAATATCCTGTTTCATATGAGGCAACACAATTCAATCTATATTTTTGTTAATCTTTCATCTTCAGCCAGTAGTATATGCTGGATAGTTGTGCTAAGTTTTGGGATTTTTGCAGAGCTGTCCAAGATGTAATATTTAGGTACTTTCCATAATTATATTAAGTTCAAGCTTTACAAAGGTTGGTTGATTTGCTTGCATGTAAATTTGAGAAATTGGGTATACACAGAATTAATTGATATAGTTTAAACTTATTATTTCCCCCAAAACAAGTTTTTATTTTGACAACTAATAAATTATGTTACAGTCATGGGAGAGAAATCCAAATTAGTTTTTATAATCATTTCAAATTGTATGTTCTTGAATTATTAACATGTTCATTTTTTTTCTCTTAAGAATGCTGACATTTAAATGTTCTTTCTTAATTAAAAAATACAGGGTAAAGGTGAATTTCTGCATTGTGTTGTTAGCTTCAGAAATTAAAAAAAAAAGTCACATGGTATAAAGATTTTGATAAACACACTAAATCTCCTATCCCATAAAAAGTATAATTTGTTGGTGTACTCTTTCCTACGGTCTTTTGCTGGGGATTCTGTTGTAAAATTCTCCAAGATCTAAAAAGGCCTTGAATCTCTTTTGCTTCAGTTGCAAATCTATTAATAGAATGGGCAGATTTTGTAATGCTACATTGCTTTCAGTTGATGGAGGAGAATGCAAAGTCCTCTTTCTTCCAAAGGGGTGTTGAAGCACAATTATTTCAGACACCCTGATACAAAGTGAAACAAAAACAGGCTTTACTCTTTTCTTCAAGGCCGGAGAAGGATGTGCCTCTCTTTTTCAAAATGCACATATTTCAGAAATTTAAATGTGTGAGAAAAGTTCATTGCTTCGAATAAAGTAAGAATGGTGACTATATCAAGCATGATCTACAGTTGATGTAAGTGTCAGGTTGCTTCATCGTCGTCCAGGAAATTACATTGACTGCATATTTTCTTACCGTTTCTCAAAATAGTATGTAATGGATTTGAAAAACACTCAGACTAAAAATGTCCAGCAAATATTTTCACTTGAATAAATATAATTTTGTAAGTAGAAACTTCACACATCACAAAGGATTTGGGATACAAAAACAGATTTTCAGATCCACATGTCAAAATAATGTGAATTTGAAAGGTCTGTCTCCAAAAGATAATTTTATATTTATTTTTATGTGAAATGTGATAAACAATTGGGGGAAAATAACTTAACGCTTACATGCAACCCTCATATATGTAATTCATTTAATCTACTATGTACAAATGGAATGTTTGTGGTCTTCTTAAACAACTTTGACCCGTATGCATGAGCTCAGAACAGGGAATATGGAGGCGTACTTCATTGTGTTGCACGATGTATTATATTTATTGCAGGAAATTGTGATTTTTACAAATTGAAGGTTTGTGGGGAATCCGCATTGAGTCAGTCTATTGGCCTCATTTTTCTAATAGTGTTTGCTCACTTCATGTCTTTCTGTCACATTTTGGTAATCCTCATAATATTTCAGACTTTTTTCTTATTATATTTGTCATGGTGATCTGTGAACAGTGATCTTTGATCCTACTATTGTAATAGCTTTGGGAATGCCATGAGCTGTGCCCATATCAGAGGGTAAATGTAACTGACAAATGTATGTGTTTTGATGGCTCCACTGACTGGCTGTTTCTCCTTTTCTCTTCAGGCTTCCCTATTTCCTGAGACACAACAATATTGACATGAGGCCAGTTAATAACCCTAACATGGCCTCTACCTGTTCAAGGAAGAGGAAAAGTCTCCTGTCTCTTTACTTTCAATCAAAAGCTACAGATGATTAAGCTTAGTGAGAAAGGCATGTTGAAAGCCAAGATAGGCCAAAAGTTAGGTCTTCTACCAGTTAACCAAGTTTGAATACAAAGAAAGTCTTCGACGGAAATTAAAAATGCCACTCCAGTGAACACACAAAAGATAAAGAAAGGCAAAACAGCCTTCTTGTTGATGTGGAGAAAGCCACCCATGTGCCCTAACACCACATTCAGTTTCAATGAAAAACAAATCAGCCCACGTTTAATGTCTAGCCAGCCCTTTCTCACAAACCCGAGAGTCTCCCTCAAAAACTTGTTTCTTCATAACCACTGTAGATTATACTACCATCTATAGCCCTCGAAGGCCACTCACATAAACCTCGGGTTTCTTCAATATCTTAACTTCTGTTTCCTATGTGACTTTCTTTACATTCTTCTTACAATCTCTATTAACTTTCCTTTTTTTTTCCTTTTTCTTTTTTTTTCTTTCCGTCTAATTCTTTCTGATTCTTTAGGATCAATTCTTCAGCTAGGACTCCTTGATTCCCTGCAATTCATAACTAGGGTAGGTTTTGGGGTTAACATTTCCCATTAAAAACATATATTTTCCCATTTGTTGCATTTGTAATCCCTGATAAAATTAAATTCCGTAAGGGAAAACTCCAATATTCACTACTACATCATTAGGATTAAGCATAATCTCTGTCACATTAAGTTGCACTGAGAAATATTTATAGACATATAGTCTGACTACTGCATATGTACACTCAGAATACCACATTGTAACATTTCTTAGGCTTCAGTTTTCTATCCATTGTTCTAAATCACAATATGCCCATTCATATTGGCTTGACATATTGGATTACTCTTCTCATTCTTGCCATATTATAATTTAAGTACCAATCCTCTGAATTAGGGAAATGAGGACCTAGAGATATCACAGGGTTTGGGTGAAAGTTATTGTTTCAGAATTAATACTCCAAAATCATACACAAGTGAAGAATACAATCTTGATTCAATGGAAATAACTGAAAACACAACTGGAGGTGTCTTAAAGGCAACTGCTATAGCTTTAATTCATTATTACTACTGACTAACTGATACTTCATAGAGCACATGTAACACATTTTACTCGGTTAATCCTTCATTGCTAGCCCCTCAAAATAATTCTGTTTTATTTTTTCTATGAAGCATGATTACATTTAACATGTTTTTATGCATGTACATACACATACACACATGTACATAATTCTATAGAAAGAAATTTAAAAAGTGAGATTGTGCATATGAAGGGTATGTGTATTTTAACTATGATTTACATTGCCAGATTGCTTCTAGAAAACTGTAACAAATGGCATTTATGCAAAATGTAAGTATATCCTTTTACCCAGATTCCTAACAGGACTAGGTGTTATGGCTTTGTAAAATCGCTATCAGCTTCGTAAGTTTACCAATCTGGTGAATATAATGACATTTATTTCTACTGTTATCTGCATTTCTTTGCATGGCTTCCTAAATCATTTTCTTTTCATCTTAAATATCAAGTATATTCCGTGTACATTCTATCAAAAATTACATCCTACTTAACTTTCTACAATTTTTCACAGCTTTATTTTTTCCTTTGCACTTGCCAATATTAAAGTGATGTATATTACTCATTTACCTGTATATTTTTCTCTCAGGAAAATAAGCTCTGAAAAACAAAGTGTTTATTATTTTGCTTGCCACTATACCCTCACCGTTAGGAGATTCCCTGGCATATAGTAGGTGCTAAATGCAAATATTAAAATGAATTAACACAGGGGGGCACTGGGTGGCTCAGTCTGTTAAACTTCTGAGTTCAGCTCGGGTCATGATCTCAGGGTTCATGAGTTTGAGCCCCGTGTCGGGCTCTGTGCAGACGGCTCGGAGCCTGGATCCTGTTTTGGATTCTGTGTCTCCCTCTCTCTCTGATCCTCCCCCACTCGCACTGTCTCTCTAAAAAAAATAAACATTAAATATTGATTAATTAATTAACACATAAACGAAACTAACAACAAAAAGAAGAATTTTCTTTGCCCTTAAAACATTGCATCAAAACATTTTTTTTCATTGGGGCCCCAGAGATTATAGAATCTGAGGATTTATAATCAATTTATAAACTTTATAGGACATTTGAAATCTTGGAAATGTGCAGGTGGCTGTCATACCAGAAACATCCCTATTCTTAGGTCAGGGTAGAGAGCACAAAATCATAAAAATATGAATGTCTGTATGTGATGATTGCGTTAAACCATCCCTGTTTAAGACTTCACTTTTCCTCTTAAAGAGGCGGGGGGCAATTTATTTATTTATTTATTTATTTATTTATTTATTTATTTATTTATTTTTTAAATATTTTTTTAACGTTTTATTTATTTTTGAGACAGGGAGAAACAGAACATGAAAGGGGGGGGGGGGTCAGAGAGAGGGAGACACAGAATCTGAAACAGGATCCAGGCTCTGAGCTGTCAGCACAGCTGGTTCGGGGCTCGAACTCACGGACCACGAGATCATGACCTGAGCTGAAGTGGGCCGCTTAACTGACTGAGCCACCCAGGCGCCCGAGACGGGGGGGGGGGGGGGGGGGGGGCAATTTAAATCACATTCCTAGTCTCAATATGTCCAACAAAAGGAGTTAGCATGTTCCAAATAGGAGGCCAATAATGTTGAGCTCCTAAGCAACTTCAGATCCACTCCCTGTGTGTACCAAATTGGTCTTGAGATTGCTTTCCTAAGGAATGGCCTCTATTTGCAAACTACTCCCTATACGAAAGCCACCTAAAACAAGTCCTCAGAGTTAGTAGACCCAAACCAATAGGAAGCAGAACTCTACTTCTTGGCAGCCAGAGCCCTTGCCTTATAATATAATGTGTATTATTTGACCTTTATTACTCTAGACGCTTGGTACAAATCTGTAATCAGAGAAACTATTTTATGAAGAGCAGACATTTCAATAGTATATGGACATAAAAGACAAGAAATTGTCTCCCCTGAAAAAATTGTTTTGGCTGCAACCTAAAGATTTAGTGACATAACTAAAGAACAATTGAGGAAGAATCTTAATTAGCCACGTAAAATGAGAATCGTTGCTTTTGGAATTCACTACAACTATTTTCATTGGAATCCACCAGATTATACATTCCATAAGGCCCGGATATGATATACAATAACTAGCCTCCAAATTAGAAATATGGAAAATGGCAGTCCCCGTGATGTAAAATTTCCCACCCTTTAACCGAAACCATTTCACTGAATAAAACACAAGTGCAAGTTTATCATGAACTCGGTCATCATAAATAGTATCAGAGCCGCTGTTACTATTGACATGTGTGATTACAATAAGATGAGACTTGAAAACGCCAATCTGCTTTGTTTGAGTTTTGCAACATAGGCGTTTATTGGTATTTGTTAAGGAAAAATCACACAACTTTATGATATATGTTATACAAATGGGTGTCAGGGAAAGAATGAGACAAGGTGCAGCGGCAACAAAGGAATGAATCATAGAGTCGTGCCCTGATAGAGCATGGTAAACACATACACGCAAAAATACACACATACATGTGCACACAGGCACACACAATTACTCTGGTTATAGGTCTGGAAATTCAGGGTCAAATATACTTATTATAGGTGGATCCAATCCCATTCTCTGAACCCTACCTAAAATCCTCATTCAGATGAGTCACTTCAAGCCGTAGACAGAGCAAAATGATGCAACAATGAATCACTGTAGCCTACATGTGAGATTTCTCCTTGATTGAGTGTTTTCCAGTGGTAAGAAATGGGTTCTTATAGCCATAAAATAAAGTCTATCAGTCTGGGTCTTTTCAATTCAATCCTTGTTGATTATATTTAGATTGAATTATTCCATGAAAGGGCCATTTCAAGTGATCCTTCCCAATTATTTCTGTCATCTTAAATTATTTGTATAGTAATATAATTTGCAGTGGTCTAATCTTCAAAATCACCACATATTTTCATTCGCATATTTTGAGACTTCATCCAAGTTTCTAGGTCTGCCGAGAGAAGCGGATGACTTTCACAGGATATAAGGTTATTTTCTAGCATAGAGGAAGATCTGAGAAAAACCCCACTATAAAAATTAAAGATGGCAATACCATACTCCCAATATTTCATATTTTATGGCATTACTATTTGTGTTTGGGGCAGACTGAAAATCTATTTTTATTATGCTTTCTGAGATGGCACTTTGAATTTAAACCCCATTTTCCATGGCTTATAGCTTTTCCACTGAGTACCTTTGGGGATAAACTTCATCATGCTGGTTCTTAACCTAGAATAAAATAATTCAGGAAGTTTGAAGGAAATGTATTTTGTCGTTTTTGATTTAAGTAACTACAGGGAAATTCTTTTTGGCTGTTCAAAAATATTATACAATTTTTTTCTTGAATAATTCATAAGAAATTATAATTTTAAGTGCAAATATTTATAATGCAATTATCTTTTAGAAAAGACACACATATTTAAAATTATTTATACAAAATGACAATGAAATATAATACACATTTACTACATTTCTCAATTCATATAGTGCAATTCTCAATGATCTGCCAAATCCATCAGAAGTTCTGAAATGTAGGCTTTTGTGGAAAGGACGGCTGTATTGAATCAAAATGAAAAATCTTATTTGCAGGAATGACTAACCACCTATTAAAGAGTCAAGGTTTCAGTGGCTATTTAAATGCAGGCTCAGTGGTTTATGTAATGTCAAAATTCCTCATTCTCCCATTTCAAATGTGTATACATAAGGCTAGTTTTTGATATCCATTTATACAAAAGCAAAATTTAAAAGGATAATAAAATAAAAACTCATAAAGGCTCCTGGTGTGTCTTACCCAGCTTAATAACTTGTGGAATTTTCAGAAGAAAAGAGGACTCATATTTCCCAACACAATCACCAATTTAGTAAAAACACCTCCCTTACTGGGAGTTTGATAATCATTAAACAGTGCTAATCAATTGTAGACATTATCTAGTTAAGAAATAGAGATATTTTATTAGAGAGGACACTCTCTACATAAACAATAAGCAATATACACTTGCCTTTATCTCACACACACATGTATGTATGTATGTATGTGTGTATGTACAATACACATAAAATTAATACATATTGTGCACATATAAGAAATAAATGATAACTATGTGTAAACCTATACATGGGTAAATATAGATGTATCTGTATTTTATTTTGGTTTGTATCCTAATTCTATTTTCATTTTCTTTTTTTAATGTTTAATTTTGAAAGAGAGAGAGAGACAGAGACTGAGACAGAGCATGAGCAGGGGAGGAGCAGAAAGAGAGGGAGACATCGAAGCAGGCTCCAGCCTCTGAGCTGTTAGCACAGGGCCAGATGCGGAGCTCGAATTTACGAAGCACGAGATCATGACCTGAGCCGGAGTCTGACGCTTAACCTACTGAGTCACCCATGCCCCTGACCCAATTATATTTTATAATGTTCTATTTCTGGAAAATATGATTTAATGGGGTTAGTTTAGTAATTGTTATTTCAAAAGATTTCTAAGGTGAGGGCATCTGGGTGGTTCAGTCGCTTAAGTGCCCAAGTTCAGCTCAGGTCAGGATCTCAAGATTCACGAGTTCAAGCCTCACGCGTCAGGCTCTGTGTTGACAGCCTCAGAGCCTAGAGCCTTCTTCAGATTCTGTGTCTCCCTCTCTCTCTGCCCCTCCCCTTCTCATTCTTTCTCTCTCTCTCTCTCTCAAAAATAAATAAAACATTAAAGTTTTTTTAAAACAAATATATCTAGTGGCATCTGGGTGACTCAGTTGGTTAAGCTCCCTCCTCGTCATTTCAGCTCAGGCCATGATCTCATGGTTTCTTAAGTTTGAGCCCTGCATTGGGCTCTGCGCTGACAACAGGGAGACTGCTTGGGATTCTCTCTCTCCTCTCTCTCTGCCCCTCCCCCATTTGTGTTGTTTCTGTCTCTCTCAAAATAAATAAACTAAAAAAAAAAAAAAAAAAAAAAAAACCAAAGATCTCTGATGTTTAATCATTTTTTAATTATATTTGTAGGTACTTTTACACATATACCAACACATATGTAACATCGCCACCATTGGTTTAATTATTTTCACTTCACATCTTTCCTCCAAGTTATTTTTATAAAAAAGTAAGCTTACAAAATTTTCTTTATTATATTCATTTTGATTTATATATTCCATATTCTATTCACTATACTAGGGTGGGAAGAGAAGACATATAAGAATATCCATAAACAGTAACAGTACAAGGTGAAAAAAATTAAAAACAAATTTTTATAAAGTGTTTTTGGAGCCATTTAAGGAAGAAAATGTATCCATCTCAGGGGGAGATACATTAGTACCAGATCTTAAATGATAAATTCAGATTTATAATGTAGCAAGTGGAAGAGGTTTCTGTTTCTATCAAGTATGTTCACTGTATCAAGTGATAATTATGATGTTTGCTTTTAATGAATGTTTTTGCAGATTATTAAATCAGAGTGAAAAAAGAAAGAAAATTCATAATAGTGTTCCAGAGCCACAAATTGAGTCATTTCCAGTTTTAACTCAAGTTTCTTCTCTTTTTGACTCACTACAAGAATGTAATTAGGTAGTCGAATCATGTTTTTCCTACCTACAAGATTTACACTAAAAATTCCCATTATGCTCTAAAATGCCTTACTGAATGATTTTCCCTTAAAACCCAACAAAATTATATTTCAAAAGATTACAACAATTAGAGTCTGAGTCTACATATTTTACTCTTGCCATTCAATATCACACTGAAAGTGTATTATCATTATTATCATTATTATTATTACTAATCATCAAATGCCAATATTGAGGGTAATTTTTGGCCTATTCTGGCAATTATGTTCACGGCATTTAATTATATATTGGTCTACCTCAGTATGAACTTGAACTTGTATGATCAGAGTAAAGTAACTGGCACTGCCCATGACCAATATATAGCTGTGTATTTGGCCGTATTTCTACGTCTATTCCTAGTAGATGAAAAGATGTACTAGAATTTAGGAGCCTACGTGGCAGCTACTATATCCTGTAGAAATGGAACTGAAAAAGGCTAGTTGTTTCTAATGCCTCTGAGTAACTCCTAGAGTAAACTCTTGAGATTTAAAATCTCAGCCCAGGGGAAGGACAAAGAAATGCTGAGCATCCGAAAACTTCTTTAATTTTTTGCAGCTACAGGTCTGGCAGAGTTAAAATCAGTTAACATTGTGGCCTATTTAGGTATGTCAAGGGAATTTTACGTGATTTATTAGGAAGACAGGGGTCCGTGTGAAATGGGATGAAGTAAGTTTGAATCTTGAACACATACATGACCTTGGGCTTTTCTTGCTAGGAGTAGATGTCAACTGTCTTCATGAGGAAAAGCTTTTTTCTCTCAGACTTAAAATAATTTGCTTTGTTGGTCTGAAATCACTTACACTCTTGAATAGTTAGGATGCCTCCCATTAATCTCATCTTATATATTTGTAATTCATATATTGTTCACAACTTTATTAAATTTCCCTTCATTTTTGCAACAAACAAGTGTTTGCCTTTATCCCCAGGAATTGCTTAGTTCATATTTGTAAATAAAGTATTATCCAGAATGGTAGTTTAAAAAAATGTATTTATATATGTATTTATACTATTGATTACTGTCTCTGAAAACGTTTATTTCAATTGGGGGAAACTGATAAACAACAGATTTCTCTTTTAGATGACTCCAATTGCAATGCACCTGAAGTGATATGTTTTTGTTAAACTTCCTCTCTGTGAGGTTATTAGAAATGCAATGGATGCCATTTTGCTTTTGAAACAAACTTTTAGGCCTACGTGAGATCTCCATAGCTATTACTTCTTTTTTAATATAAAGGTTATGTTATTTCTGCATGTGTGCGGAGAATCATCAGCTTGGACAATTTATTCATCTCACATCATGTGGAATTATCCTTCTTCAATAATATATATTTTTATTTCTTCTTAGTGATTATTAAAGAGGTATGACACACATATAGAAAACAGACTAATTAGAAGTTTATAGCTTCATTAATTTCCCAAACTGAAGACACTCATATAAGCATCATGCAGAACAAGAAGCATAACATTAAGAGTAGCAAGGGAAGCTTCTCATATTCCCTTCCATTCTCTACCTTTACAAAAGAAACCCCATCCCAACAACATTTTGATAAATTCATTATAAAAATGATACAGTTCTCCACCAATTACTGTATTTGCAGGATTGGTCCCCTGAAATTTCAGCTCCAGCCATCAGGATGGAATCTAGTTCCACGACCCTTGAATTTGCACTAGATTTGTAACTTGGTCAGTAGAATGGGAAACAAATGACATTGTGTGAGTTTTAAAAGTCCTAAAAGATCTTAAAAGGCTTCCTTGCCATGATCATGTCCCCGTTCTAGACTAAGAAGCCTGGGCTGGGCTGCCTGAAGTTTAAAGATTTGATTAAATCCCCAAGAACTCCACCAAGATCCGCAGAGCCATCTAAGAGGACAACATCTGGCTGCCCATGAATGAGTGAAACCAGATTAAGACTGGAAGCAGCATCGTCAGCCAGGTTTTTCTTGGGAACAATAATAAAAGCTCAATGTTTTAAGCTGCCAAGTCTGGGGGTGTATTGTTGTACAGGATTATTGGGACAACATTAAATGATGCAGAAATATGTACCTTGAAATGTAATGGTGCCTTTACAAAAAGCTTGAATCTGTGGATTTAGCTTTGGGACTGTTTCTCTCCCAAGGGAAAGGAGATTTTATTTTCCCTGCTTTCTTCCCCAGCTGTGATTGCTCTTCACCTGTGCCTTGAGGGTGACGGATGGCACAGAACTCTGTCCATTGCCCTATCATTATAACATCCTCCTTCTTTATCTTCCTAAGTTTTCCAGAGATTCCACTGCTTAGCATCCCAGTCAAGCTCAGTCAAAAGTACTGGGACCTTACTCCATGGCATCTGTGCCCTCCTAGCTCTGCAACACAGCACGCTAAGGTCTCCAGCTTTACTAGCCTGCTCTCCCACCTGTCTGCTAGCCCCAAAGCCAGCAAAGTAATGGGCACTACAAACCATCCTCCAACCTCAGTTCTTCTTCCAACTTTCGAACTCCTGTGTCAGCTCAGCCTCTAGTTGAGCATTGGTGGCCAACAAACTGCCCGCATAATAGCCATGTGTTTCCTTTTCCTGCCACAGTGTGCTCTGTGCAGTTCCTCGAAAAACCACCAGCATTTGGGAAGTATCTCCATACCATATGCTGATCCACAAGCAGCAGATATATGGACCACCTCACTCTGCAGACAGTTCGATGGCCAACTCGAGATTTCCCCCATGGATGTCTCTTTCTCAAAACCCATTTCTTTAGTCTTCTGGCTCCTTTACCAGTTTGTGGTTGAAAAACCTCAAGAGTTCTTAGGATGAAATTTGAAACTGGCCCTTGTATACAGAGGGCAGAGAAAGACAGAAGAAAGGGGCTGACCACTCCAGATTGGTAAGTGGTGATTTTAATAAGCAAGGGGACTTATACGTGAGATTTGCCTTGGGCACTGCGAGACCTCTAGATCTCCACACTTGTTCACCAGAACCTTAAGAGTTTATAGAGTGGTCCTAGCAGGATTCAGTCACATATACAACATATGCAGATGATCCCAATAACTCGTTATTTTTTTCAAGACTGCATCCTTGAAGAAATACCTACTTCAGGCATAATGGAAGGAAAATACATTCCTAGCACAAGGAAGAAGGTCAGGAGCTTCTGACCGGCCAGGTCTAGCACTCTGGGTAACCAGCAGTCATGTCCTCTGGGTGACCATGTCCAACAAAGCCCTAGACCCAGTGTGATGGTATTTGGAGGTGGAGTCCTTGGGAGGAAATTAAGGTTAGATAAGGCCATGAAGGTGGGGCCCTCATGATGGGATTTGTTCCCTTATAAGAGCTTCCTTCCTCTTTTTCTACTCTGTGAGGAAACAGCAAAAAGGTAACTATCTAGAAATCAAGAAGAAATCCCTCATCAGGGAACCAATTAGCCAATACCTTGATTGTATACTTCTCAGCCTCCAGAAATGTGAGGAGTAAATTCCTGTTGTTTAAACCACAAGTTTTTGCTATTTTATTATGGCAGTCCAAAAATAAATATATACCCTTAAATCGAAAAACTTTTAAATACTGCTTTAGGGACATTTGACAAATATTAATATAATATACTACCTTTGTTGTCATTTATGTAAAAGAATTTTTTTAGTTTCCATTGTGATTTATGCTTTGGCCCATGTGTTATTTTTTTTTAATTTTTTTACTGTTTACTTATTTTTTCAGAGAGAGAGAGAGTGAGCATGAGCAGGGGAGGGGCAGAGAGGGAGGGAGACACAGAATCCAAAACCTGAGAGCCTGACTTGGGACTTGAATTCATGAACCATGAGATCATGAGCAGCCTAAGTCAGATGCTTAACCAACTGAGCCACCCAGGCACCCCAACCCATATGTTATTTTAAAGAGTATTTCTTGTGACTGTGGATTTCTCTATATCTACTTTAAGTCTGTCAGTTAAGTGTTTGAAGGTATGTTATTGTGTGTATACATATTTAGAACTGTGAAACATTTCTGCTGAATTTAATTACATTCTCTGTTCACATGGTACGATACTTTTAAAAACATTAAAGTCTACTATATTAAATACAAGCACATTTTTACCAGTTTGTTGTTGCTGTTATTGTTAGAATTTGAAAAGTACAGCTTTTTCCATTTATTTATGTCCAACATTCCTTATGTATGTTTCCTGTGTATGTCAAATCCATGGGTTTTGTCGTTTTACCTACTCTGGTCATTTCAGCCTTTTACTTGAATATGCATTCATTTACATTTTGTGTAATCACTTACATAATTTAGTTCATATTGGCCATAAAACTATTTGTTTAGTAATTGACCTGTCATTTTTTTTGTTGTTGTTGAATATTCTTTTGTCCCTTTAAATTCAAGTCTTCACTATTATTTTGTTTTCTGTATATTAACTTGTAATTTCTTATTTTTTAAATAATGTTTTGGAGGGATGTCTGGAGATTACAAAGCAAAAAATGGATTATATTTTAACTAAAATAATTATATTTTATGTTATGTTGCATAATGCTAGAGCCTATGTTCACTTGAATTATATTTGCCTCATTGTTGCCTTTGCTATTATTGTTCTCATGAATTTTAATTCTGCATTATTTTATCTTTTTTACAGTCAATATTCATTTTTTTATTGATCTGTATATTCATATCCTGTGTTGTGGTTTATTTCATGCTATATTTTCCTATTTCTCTTTCAGATGATTTTTTCTGCTAAAAGGATGATTAACATTTTGGGGGGTACAGTGAAAAATAATACTCATTTCTTATTCATTTGAAGAATGTTTTATTTTGCAAGGATTTTGGGGTGAGGCTTTGGGAATATAATTTCTTATTGATTTTAATTTTGGTTTATTAAAAATGTCTTTTCATTCTCTTCTACTTTTCATCTTTTCTATTCAGAAGCCAGTTTTCAGGCTTACTGTTATTCTTTTGAAAATAATATAATGTGTCTTTTTTTTTTTTTTTTTTTGCCTCTGACCACTTTAGACAAAGCTTCTTCCTGATTCAGGTTTTCATTTGTTCTATTATGATGCATTCAGGTGGGGTGTGCTATGTATCTATCCTGTCAGGTCCTTTAAAAATTTCTTGCATCCTTGGGGCGACTGGGTGGCTCAGTCGGTTGAGCCTCAGACTTGGGCTCAGGTCATGATCTCATGGTTCCTGGGTTTGAGTCCCGCATCGGTCTCTGTGCTGAGCCTGCTGAGCTGTGCCTGGAGCCTGCTTCAGATTCTGTGTCTCCCTCTCTCTCTGTCCCTCCCCTGCTCGCACTCTGTCTCTCTCTCCTTCAAAAATAAAGAAAAATATAAAAAAAAAAGAATTTCTTGAATCTTTGAATTAGTGTTTTATCAGCTCTTGATTAATGATATATTGCTTCTGCCTCATTTTCTCTCTCTTCTTCATCTTGAACTTAAATTACACACAGTGAAACTTTTTGCTTTGTTCCACATGTTGTTCACTCTTTATATATACATTTTTCTTTATTTTGGTTCCTTGGTTTCACTATGTATATTTTCCAACTTGCCTTGACTTTAATTTCACTAAACCTGTCTATGGGTCTAATATGTCCCATATTAAAAAAAATAAAAATATGTCCCATATTTAAAAAAATATATATGTCTTTATTTATTTTTATTTTTATTTCTTAACCTCTGTGAGATGAGCTACCAATGAAGATCTGTGCTTTTCCTGATGGCAAATGCTGATTCTTGATTTGAGCTAAAGGCTGAGGATCCCTGCTTGACCCTGCCCCAATGTTGCTATAGCAGAAGAAAGAATAGTATTCTATCAATTTACTTTTCACTGACTAATGCATATATTTGTGGAATATATTCCTTTTAACTAAATGAGTCATCCTTAATTAGAAAGTTTATTAAATTATGGGCATCAGTGCTTTGCTAAGTTTTTTATTGGCCAGTAAATTCTCTGCAATTTATTATACACATGAAAGCAAAATATAATCAAAGTTTTAAAAGTTTAACCTAGGGCACCTGAGTGGCTCAATTGGTTAAGGGTCTGACTCCTGATTTCTTTTTTTTTTTAATTTTGTTTTCAACGTTTATTTATTTTTGGGACAGAGAGAGACAGAGCATGAATGGGGGAGGGGCAGAGAGAGAGGGAGACACAGAATCGGAAGCAGGCTCCAGGCTCTGAGCCATCAGCCCAGAGCCCGACGCGGGGCTCGAACTCCCTGAACGCGAGATCGTGACCTGGCTGAAGTCGGACGCTTAACCGACTGCGCCACCCAGGCGCCCCCTCCTGATTTCTGTTCAGGTCATGATCTCACAGTTTGTGAGATCAAACCCCATGAGATCAAGTCCCAGGAGACTGAGCCCTGAGTCAGGCTCCACGTTGACAATGCAGAGCCTGCTTGGGATTCTCTCTCTCTCCCTCTCTCTCTGCCCCTCCCCCACTTGCATGTGTGTGTTTACTCTCTCTGTCTCTCAAAATAAATTAAAAAAATATAATAATAAATAAATAAATAAATATTTATCCTATATTACTCTTACTTTTCCCTTTCTACAAACTATGAATAAACTCTAAAATATTCTATTCACAGGATAATTTGCTTTCCTGAAAAATAAATACAATACATATAAATACAAGTTAAAAATCTCCTATGCAAAAACTTCCCTCCTTGGGACAAGTTGGCAACACATAAATTATTGCAGAATTTAAATACTTGAAAACAGTGCTTAAACTAATGTAAACCCTAGAAATAAGGACAGAAATGTGTTGCTCTGCCCTGAAACATAAACATGAAAGCATCTTAATCCAGATTATTTACTTATAGTGTGCCTTCACAGATGCCATCTATGTGGCTTTGAAATTTGATGAGATTGACCGGTATCATTATGGATTATGGAGAAGCAGTAAACCTAAAATATAATCCAGCAAAGCATTATAGAATTGTGGCAAAATATGAAGGTCTACTAAAATCAAGGAGAGATATATCATTCAACAGTATATGTAAATATATTCCTCGTGGACTAGAAAATATGTTAGATGTTGGTTGACAGTGCTAATGTCTATTTTTCCAGCATTATCTAATTAGATGGATGATGTACTCATGGGTATGAATGTCAGAGTTTCATAGGGCAACTGGGGTCTTTCCTTAGGGTGTACAATTCTGGGATGAAATAAACGCATTCTTTAATCAAGCTTTATTTAATCAAACCTTTTTATTCCTTAGTAACTTGGTACTGTGAGAGGAAAGCGCTATATCAAAGATGCTTAACCTCATCTAAAAAAAGGATCCCCTCTCAGTATGAAATCCTTTACTATGTAGTCCTATCTATATTCAGTTTTTGGGAAAGTACATAATGACAAAAGATAGTTATGATTTCAGTACTACTTGAAATAAAATTGTTTTTATTTGTATTATTTATCACAACATTTTATGTGGTTTACCATTATTCATTGTTTACACATAAGCATTTGTGGACCACATTTAGTACAAAAGTCTTGTTTATATTAAATGAACAAGTTAAATGATCAATAAAGTACACTGGAAATGTACTAAATCATAGAAATATGCTCAGTTCCATCCATTCCTAAATTGTATATATAAAAGGCAAATGTACATGCCACAATGACGCACACAAATTTTAATTATAAAGACAACACCCTATGTAAGGATTAAAAACAATGACTTTTAAAATGATTACCATAACATCAGGGGGAGAATCTATTTTTGAATTAGAATCAAAGATTAAAGGTAGACATTTATCGTAATATAGGTTAGGTTGATCTTCTGTGATTAGTTTGTAATGAATATAACTTATCCTTGGCACTGGAACAGAAATAACTGGTCATGTATAATGGAGACAAAGCAAGCTTTTTGTAAATAGGACTATTTGTTGGATGCTTTCTGGGTCATATTTCCATTATAGGATATGAGACTAGAGCTCCAAGGGGTATTGCCACTATCAACAAGCCTGCTTGTTCAAAGAGTGTGAGGGCATGGGTGCTGACAGGTTCAGGATTCCAACTATCTTTGTATTTTTGTTTTGCAATCGCTCTGCTTCCTAGTGCATTTCACTGGATAGTAGAAATGGAGTGGAGAAAACACACAGGACTCTGATAGAAGACATAAAGTTTGGACAACAATCCTGCTAAAGACAGATACTGGTTTGCTAAACTAGAATTCATTCGTGTCCTTTTCTCTCTGGTTGTATCAGCCACTAACTGTATCAAATTCAAGAAGTCATTGAAATTCTCCAAGGCTCAGATTTCTTTCACTTCATGATGAAGAAAATAATAATAGCCTCCCTAAAACATATTTTTAAAAGTACTAATGCAATATTTTCTCGCCATAATAGGTACTTAATAAACTTAGCTTTTCCTGTCTTTGAATTCCATTCATATTTTTATTTCCAAAGCAATATTTACATCATGTTTTTATTTGAAATTTAAGTACAGGTCAAACACTGTTGTATATGAACCTCTTAATTTTTTTAGCCTTCTGTTCCTAGTATCACCTATAAAAGTATAAAACTCTGTATCTATTATCTCCTTAGTACAGTGTTTAAAAATATTATATGAATATGAATATATGATAGAATATATAAATATTTGGTAAACATGTATTTACTCTTTTCAAACAATCACACACACTCTGCGAAGACATATAAGACAGTAGAGAAAACATATTTTTAAAAACTTCAGCAAATAGGGCACCTGGGTTTCTCAGTTGGTTCAGTGTCTGATGCTTGATTTTGGCTCAGGTCATGATCTCATGGTTCCTGGGTTCTAGCCTGCATAGGGCTCTATACTGACAGTGTGAAGCCTGCTTGGGATTCTCTCTCTCTCTCTGTCTCTCTCTCTCTCTGCCCCTCCCCTGTTCATTCTCTCTCTTTGAAAATGATAAATAATCTTTAATTTTTTTTAATTTCAGCAAATAAAATAACCATAACATAAATTATTATTATGTAACACATACATATATCATGTGTTCGTATGTGTATATATGTAGATGATACATGTATATTATACTATATATGCTATATATTATATTCTATATAATATATAGCATAAATTTTTATAAACATATAGCAAATGCAGGTAGATAATTTAAACAAGTTATTTGAAAGCACGTGTCATATACTTATTTAATGATCTCTTTATATTTTTTTCTTTTGTGGTTTCAAGTTAATCACTATGTGTAATTAACTACATATTTATACTGTAGTTTTCACATCTTCTCATTTGTCTTCCAATTAAGGAAATAAAGGGATTATAATGGATGTCTATTTTGGATTTTCCCTAAACTTTATGCTGATCAATTTTTCCTCGTCTTTTTAGTTACAGCTCATTTTATTGTAAGGTTTTTAAAACAATTAATCATCATAGGCTTCTTTCCTGCATAGAAGATGCATGCATTAGCTGCAGTCTGTTTATTTTACTTCCCAGTCAGCGATTACAATGCCAGAGTAAATTAAAGAAAATTATATATTTACAGGTTTTGAGGTAAAAATTGATGATAATTGCTCAAATTCTAGACCAGGTATTTTGGAAAAATAGTCAAATGAATTAACCCCAAATGAGACTCATTCATCATATAAAATTATTGATAAAAAATACTGATGAAAACTAAGCACAGTTTTCATCTATCTGTATTATTTGCACTTGAATTTTGCATACTTACACAAAAACACTCAATATTTAAATTTTCTCTGCATAATTTTTATTCTGTTGAATGAATGAACTTTCATTGTCATTTTAAATAGCACATTTGAAAAATCATATTACGTATTCACATGGATTCTTTCATCATGACTCCCCTACAAATCCCTCGTACACAGTGATTTGTCAATTAATACTTCCCAATGGATAAATGAGTGAGTGAATTTAAATTTTTTTTTCTGTTATAAACTTTTAAGCTGTCAAAAGTACAGTGCTCCACCATAGGTAAATTCCTTTTATATGTGATGTTTCAAGAAAAAATAATCAACTGGAAGCTTTAAGTACAGATTACAGCATATGTTATCTCCCTTTTAGGGAAATATACTTTTCTAACATATCCACATCTCCAAGACGTGGAATTTGGGCAAGCCTGTTTCAAAGTTAATAGTCATCCCTTCTTTTGGGACCTTGCCAATTTTAATAGATATTAATTTAAAATGATTCAACATTATCTCTTTGATACTAGTGATTAGTGTTGATAGTGGTGATTAACACTTTTTTTTTTAATTTGAAATTTTCCTTCTTTGGAAACAAGTGGTATTAGTCATTTACTTTAGTTAGCCATTACTTTCTTTTGAGCTTTACCAAACTTTATCAGTATTTGCTGATAAACAGAGCTAAACTCTTATCCACACAGAGAACACACTTACTAGTTGTGGATTGTATCACAACTACATTCATTATCTACAGCTCTTGTCGGCATAGTGGTAAATATATCTCACAGTTGGATACACAAAATTAACTCATTTAATGGATTCGTAGTTCAGTTGATTGAGGTCCACAGGTCTCAGTGCACTTCTAGAAGCCATTTTATTTCTTCTGTAATTGTCACTCACTGTCATTTCCACTTGGCTGCTGTCCTGTGACTAGTCAGAATATAGAGCACTTAAAATGGTATCAAAGTTGTGATAAAATGCCATTTAAAGCTACCTTTACACACACACACACACACACACACACACACACACACACACCCCTGTGTAGTAAAGAAGTTACTTCAGATTATTTTTAAAGTGAACAGTTTTTTTTTTTTTTTTACTGATAAAATCGGCATGTGTCTGCCTATAGTAACTATACAACTTCATGTTGCTTTTTATTTAGTGTACAAAATAGAACATCCCAGGTGCAAAATAAATACATAAATATTAAATAGGAATACTTTTAGTAGTATCAGGATTTTGATGTAGAAATCAAAAGATTACAACAGTCAAGCTAACTCTATCGAGCAAAACCGTGTGCTACTTTTATACATTAAGGAATTTCAAAGTAGTGTGGTGATTTTCGAAAAAAAGAAATTCACATTTACTTTCATTCTTTAAAAATGCACCTGTATATATTTTTTGACAAACCACATCATTTCAGGAAAGAGATCAAATCTTAGGAAAGTAAGTTTGGCTCAAAATGATGTAGTGTTAATAGTTCAGTTCTGTTAGCCGCCTGCCAGTGTGCGCGGATTTCTTCTTCATTTTTCAGTGCCAAAAGCTTTTCTGATTCAAAAATCACAAACACAGCATTTTTTTTTTTTTTTGGATTGACTCCGTGAAGACATTAGCAAATCTCAAATAAATAGCAGCTCTACGTTTCAGAGGATTTCTGAAAAGCAGGTTGAATCCCAGATGGAATTCTCAAGCTGGACACTGAAATGAAGAGTTTGACAAACATTATGGCAGTTAAGTGAGAAAACTTACTAAATACCAGCTATACTCAGGATCTTCTTTTGTGGAAGTTAGAAATGAGCTTATATGTACCTATATATCTATTATCAATACATATGCATGCATATATAGATATAGAAAGATAGATAGCTATACAGGTACAGCTTATGTATTTTTTCCACATTAATTATTTCCTTGACATTTTATAATGACATAAAAAATCGGAGGGCCACATTTTTGGTAGTTACGAATCACATTTGAAGATAAGATATAAAATATGCTTCTGTCTCTATATCAATAATTTCTGGAACAAAATTTTTATTGCTACTAATGAAGTCTCATTAAAACATTACACAGAGAAATGATTAATGAATGAAGTCGTGGGGAAACATATACACATACTATAAAACTCACAGTAAAGGAAATATTTGTAAAAATGTAAGAATAGTTAGCATAAATTCATAGATGGAAAAGTGAGTATGGAATGAAGTAGGCTTTTGATGTCCTAACCCATAGACAGTTGTGCACTTACATGTTCCAGTGTTATCATTGATGGCTTATAATTGGGCTTATTAAATATGGCCAGTTCTTTTAGTGATAGTTCCACATTAGTCAAAGTTGCCATAAGATGATACTTAAGAATAAGTTTATTTATTAATAAGAATTAAGTCGAACTTGGAAGATCTGAGATTTACAAACAAAAAAATACCTGCCTGAGCAAGATATTTGTTGAAAATCTGAAACATAACAAGACATTTGTAATATACTTAAGCAAGGAATCTTAGGCAGTAAGTTGTCAGGAAAGAGTCACATTATGTGGATTCTTAGAAAAAAGAGGTGATCTGAATCTGAAGATCAAGATTTCTAGTGATTTGACATTAGACATTACCAAAAAAAAAGCCCAAATAGTTGCAGGAAAGTAGCAAAAACGAGCATTGATATTAGGTAGCAATCAACTATGGGAACAGGTTGAGAAGAAGGATTCCAGATCATAGCGGGGGGGGGGAAAAAAGCTATATTCTTCAACAAGTCAGGTAAAATGTCAGACCAAATACTTGAAATCATAGGGTTAATTAATTCAATTATGATAACTAATGTCTCAAGTGAAATCAGAATGAATTAAGCAGATCTGTGGCACCCAGATGAGGCTTTAGCATTCTACAAAATCCCTGCCAAAGAAGATACGCACGTTATAAATAAATTGTTTGATGCAGGTAAGGTAGCCAGACAATTAGAGCCCATAACTATAAAACAGAAGCCGTTAAAATGCAGCAAAATCATCTATCCAGGCCAGGGTATGGGGGAAAGTATTTTTATTAAATTTAAGCAAAGTAATTTTGTGAGGGAACTGATGCTGGAGATATTCAGGAGTTTTTAAAAATATTTGAGCACAACTAAAATACTATTCTGAATGAATTAGGCCCGAGCCAGAGTAAAACCAATTAGAGACATGATGTTCTTTAAATATGGAAATACTACTCTTTGAAGGAGGATTTACAGACTCTCAAAATGTCTGATGTTCTTTCTTTACAGTAGAAAATATTCTAATTTCAGGAGGAAAATTTGAGTGTTTTGGTGTTTTGATTTGATTCTGTCAAATCATTTTGACAGAATTATTCCATGAATTTTGAAATAAATTTTAATGTGTTTTAAATGGAAAGTAATTTAAATCACATTTAATAGTTTGCACTACTATAAACCTCCCAACGATCACAGAATGTCTATTTTCAGATAGAGAAATTGAGGCTAATTTCTCAAGCTCATGTTCCAGGTTGCCCTATGTCTTCTATCCTTCCACTTTCTACTTCCGTGGTACGGGTGCCAACGTCACTCAAATGTTTCTCATTTATACGATTTTATTTGCAAAATTTAAAAGAAGATTAATGGTCATTCTAATGTTTTATGGTATGAAATTCTTATGACATAATTATATTTATATTTCTGTGCGTGTGAAGATATCTATGTTGGACTCATATTGAACAAACAGGTGTCTTAAATATTTGGAAATATTTGGAAACATCTGGAAAATATTTCCAGATAGAAATGATGCAACTTGTCCATCTAACCAAGTTGAAATGTCTGTTATTTTTTATCATGAGATTGAGACAAAACACACATGATATGCTTTATTTATTAATTTTTTACTCATTGCTGGTAGAGCATACAAGAAATAGTTTAAATGGGATGTACTGAACTGAAAATTAGTACTTGAAGAAAGACAATGACTTGTTAAAATTGCATTATTTACACAGTTTGCTAAAGCAAGTGATTTGTGTTTTTCTTCCAGTGTTTCCAGAGTCTCAACTATATTTAACAGAAAAAAAAAAAAGCAATATGCTGCAAACAAAAATGCTAAATATTTGCTACAAAGAAAATAGTTCATTAAAAAATGTTCACACACCAAAGAATGCAGTATTTGTATCTTTAACCTGGGAACCTACTAAAGATCCCTGAAATAATTGAATATGTTTTTTAAAGTATATGCTTAAAATATAAGGATCAAATAATTTCTAAAATAAGGGAAAATCTCTGTGGACAGTATTAAAATAGTATTGTCATTTTTTGTGCAGAATACATGTCAAGAGCCAAGATAAATTCTCCAGAGAGATTATCAAGACCAAAATATGTTTAGATGCTAATATTTAAAAATTTTTCCCTTTTCTAATTTTTGACCCATTCTGTACTTTATTGATAGCATGACAATAACAAATGAAGCAAGCAACAGGAAACAACACAGAACATGTGTCATCATTCCAGAAGAAAATAATCCACTATTCTGAGCAAGGTCAAGAACAAGTAAATGTAACAGTTATTTTATTTTATAACACATTTCTTTCAGCCAGGCTACACCTACCTTCAAAAATTCACATCTAAAGTTTTTTAACATTGTACAGATGTTGGCATTAAGAAGTTTGATGCAGACTGCTTATTTAATCATGACTTATGTATTCAATTGTGGAAATCTTGATGTGTTAGTAGTAACGTGTATGATGTCACATTATCTTGTTATTTAGCTGAAAAAGCACATAAATTTAATTCTTCTGCACATATGTACACTTTATTTCCTATATATAGTATTTGTTGTATCAACGGCTTTCCTATGAAAAAATCCTATTTATATTCTCATTCATATTCATGTTGAAGTCATAGTTTTCAAGATGCTAATTCTATTTCTGTAGCATGCAAAAAGAAAATTATAAAATGGAGTTAGAAACAATGTTA
Organism: Felis catus; assembly: GCF_018350175.1. Lineage (NCBI taxonomy): Eukaryota > Metazoa > Chordata > Mammalia > Carnivora > Felidae > Felis > Felis catus. The sequence continues at coordinate 216,283,781 of NC_058368.1, read as the reverse complement.
ACATTAAGCTTAAAGTGTAAGAAATTTGAAAAGATCAAGTTGTACATAGTGTGTCATGAAATCAACATACAGAGCTTCTTTAAAAAAAACATTTTTAGATTGCTGTATAATAAACATAGTCTTATATTATTTTCAGGTGTACAAGGAAAGGAAAGGAAAAGAAAGGAAAGGAAAGGAAAGAAAAGAAAGGAAAGAAAAGAAAGGAAAAAAGAAAAGAAAAGAAAAGAAAAGAAAAGAAAAAAGAAAAGAAAAGAAAAGAAGAAAGAAAGAGAAAAGAAAAGAAAAGAAAAGAAAAGAAAAGAAAAGAAAAGAAAAGAAAAGAAAAGAAAAGAAAAGAAATTGAGTGTGAAAGATAGGAATCTTGATCTTCTCTTTCTTCTGTCTCGACTCTTGACAACGCTAATTTCACCCAAATCTCTGACTATAATCTACATTTTGATGATTCTTAAATTTACATTATGAAAACTTCTGTTTTGAACTTTAAACTCAAATATCTCCACTCAAAAAGACATTTAAATTTAACAGCATCCAAAATGAGTTTCCCATTTCTCCACCACACCTCGTACATCTTGCAGTCTTCCCACCTTTGACAACCTTATTCTGTAAGTCTCTCGGGCCAAAAATGTATCATTTTTCCTCTCTTGTTTCCTTCAGACCTCCATATCAGACATTTCAAGAAATATCATTAGCTCTAATTTCCAAGTAGGACATAAAAACAACTACTTCTCATAACCTTTGCTACCTATCCTAGTGAACCAGGACGTCTAACCACTGGACTGATATGATGCTCCCATCACTTAGCTTTTTTCTTCCATCTCTGTTTTATTAGGGCCCATTCGCAACGCTGCAGACACAGTGGTCCTTTAAAACCTAAGTCACATCATATCATCCTGCTTAAAACTATTCCATGACTTTTTATCTCACTCAGATTTAGAACCCAAGTATTTATATTGATCTAGAAGGATCTATAATGATTTTCACTTCTTGTGCATTGTTTAGAAAATGCTTACTCACCTTACATTTATTTTGGTTAGTTTGTTTTATTATTATATCTGGAGTTTATTTTTATTCCTTCTGCAAAGCACAGAACCAATTTTCTTTTCTCCCATAGAATTAATCAATTTTCTGAACGTTATTGATTAAATATTGTATCTTGTCTCACTAAGTAGTACTCTATTGTATACCAGGTTTCCATATAAACATGGATCTTTGCCTTCTTCCATTTGTTAGTCTCCTTCTTTGGTATCATTATAGGTTTAAAATTACTTCAGCCATGAAATATGTAATATCTTTTAGAAATCATCTTCCTTCTTTGCTCAGTTTTGCCAGATTTTTCTACATACTTCTTCACAGACATTTCAGAACATATGCATTCAATTTCTGAAAAAAAAATGGATTTTTGATGGAGATTGTAGTGAATTTAGAGATCAGGTTAGTAAGAATTTCAATATTTTAAGTGACATTTTATTTTAGCCAAGAATATAAGGGAGGTCTTTCTAGAATGTTATGTTTTTCACATGCAGTTTGTACATGATGATTGTGATGCCATTATGAGACTTTTGTAGAGGTCTTCCTATTAATTTCCTATAACAGCATTTATAAGTTAGGATTTTGTGGTCTAAGCACAGCATAATGATAACAGATAATATTGTACTATAGACTTGAAAGTTGCTAAGTGAGTAGCTCTTAAATGTACTTACAACAACAAAAAGACGAAATGGTAATTAGGTTAGGTGACACAATGGAGGTGCTAGCCAACACTATGGTGGTAATAATTTTGCAATATATAAATGTATCACATCAACACTTTCTGCATCTTAAACTTATACAACATGAAATGTCAATTATATCTCAATAAAACTGCGGAAAAGTTTGGTATATTTTATATCAAATATAAACATTACTTTTCCTTTCTCCTTTTTTCACAGGAATTACTATATTTTCATATGTTTTATGAAAAACCCAACCAACAAAACAATACATTAATATAAACTCTAATGAAAATTTTCATTTTTAATATAACTTCAACAATTTTGTATACAAAGGGAATTATATTTTTCATGGGTATTTGACAAATATTTTTAACACAATACTCATCTCTATAACAATTCTTAACAATTGTTTCAAATTCTTAATTGACAAGAAACACATCACATTTTTAATTTCTTAAATTAGCTTTATATAGATATATAGGAATATATATTTAGAAGTATAGTGATGCTATCTAAATTTGATCATAAAATTATGTATAATTTCATTGTATTATTTTAGTCACTGAACCATTCAGAATTTCTTTCATTTTTAAATCCAGGATTTGATTTTTCAAAGTATATAAAACTTTTGATTTTGTTAATGTTACTTTAATACCTTGGCTTATATTTAAAACATATTTCCATTATATTAATCTTCCCTTATGAATGTTGTTTTAATATTCTTCCAATTATTGATTATTGAAAAATCAAGCTCAGGGGTGCCTGGGTGCCTCAGTCGGTTAAGTGTCTGACTTCAGTTCAGGTCACAATCTCACGGTTTATGGGTTCAAGCCCCGGGTTGGGCTCTGTGTTGAACTCAAAGCCTGGAGCCTGCCTCAGATTCTGTGTCTCCCTCTCTCTTTCTCTCAAAAATAAGTAACATAATTTTTTTTAAAAAATTAAAGAAGAAAAATCAAGCTCAAAATTTAGACAAAGAGAGAATCATGGGAAAAAAGGAAATGGAAGCTATTTTGCAATGTCACTAAGATTCTCTCTCTATTCTGATCTCTCTCCTTTCTCCTGTGTCCAACATTTATCAAAGTCTCCTTTGTCTGTTACCTTATCACCAGGATACGGTCAGTTTAATCATCCCAATGTTGTAATACTCAAATATGAGATTGAGGGACTGACTTTTGCTAGCATATTATGTAATCTCAGATTAGGATGATAATTATATGGATTTAAACTGTCTGGCAATCTATGTGCCAATATCCATGGCTGAGTAAAATTAAGTAGCTGTGATCAAGTGTTTTACTAAATCTCCTTTTTGTATTACAACTTCTGCTCTCCATGTCTTCCTTTCCAATGGAATTTTAGCCAGTCTCACTGACAGAAAAATATATATTAGTTACATGTGGCCATGTATCTAAATTCTGTCTATTGAGTGGCGCCTGGGTGGCTCAGTCCGTTAAGGGACTGACTCATAATGTCATCTCAGGTCATGATGTCATGGTACGTGAGGGTAAGTGGGTTTGTGCCCCACGTCAGGCTCTGTACTGACAGCACGGAGCCTGCTTGGGATTCTCTGTCTCTCTCATTCTCTGTCCCTGTCCTGCTCCCTCGCATTCTCTCAAAAATAAACATTTAAAAAAATTAAACAATACTTCTTCTTCTTCTTCTTCTTCTTCTTCTTCTTCTTCTTCTTCATCTCTTTATCTCCTCCTCCTCCTTCTTCTACTTTTCTTTCTTCTCCCTCTCCCCTCTCCCTTCCTCTCTTTCGCCTTTTCTTCTCTTCCTCCTCCTTCTTCCCCTCCTCCCCCTCCTCCTCCTCTTTCTCCTCCTTCTTCTCCTCCTTCTTCCCCATTCACATTGCTTTCTGTGATGAAAATGTTGTCACCTCAGATCATGAAGATGAAGGAAAGTTCAGGGAGCTGTAAACAACCAGGGTTCCTGGGAAGTATGCAAAACATAGACTTGAGTTCATTTCTGAAGTTTATATGACAGAGAAATAAGCTTCTATCTTCTAAGCCACTGTTACTTCTAAGCCTCTCTTTTATTAGTGTTGAACATAATTTTAGTTGAATCAGATGATAGAGTCTTTTTTAGGAAAAATACTTTATTTTCCCTTATCTTTCTATTCAAGTCTATAAGCCATTCCACCTTCAAAATAACTGTAGAGTTTTTCTCATTCTTTCCGCGTTCAGGACAATAATGCCGTAAGCCAATAATTAGTACATATCACCTGAATTACGGCGATTATGGCCAAACTGATATCTTTCCTTCTGCTATTGGAATATTAAAGTCCATTTATTATATAACAACCAAAATGCACCATGAAAAACAATCCAGGTGTTTTTATTAACTAGTAATCAATCCTCAAATAGTTTCTAGTTGCGAAAAGAACCAGTAAAAAAACCTAAATTGCTTGATACTAATTACACCTATCATCTTATTCCACAGATCTTTTATTCAATATGCAGGATCATGCTAGCATTTTTGTTCCTTAAAACACCACATTATTTTCTACTGGAGTGACCTTACTGTCACTCTTCTTTCCATATTATCAAAGAAAAAATTGTACCGGATAAAGTTACACATGCAGGAAAGACTTTATTTAAGACTTTTTCCATAAGGGAGAAAAGACAGAATTTAGCCCAGCTCAACTACACTAAAACAAAGGATTGGAGAGTTTTTAAGAGCTGGGGTGGGAAATCAAATAAGTTATCTTATATTTGCTAATTGGCTTTATCCAGAAGCAAACTTTCTCCGATCATTATGGCAGAAGGCAGTCTTACAACTTGGAGCAAGGCATTTACTGAAGTTAGGTTCTTGTCCTCTCTCAGAAACTGGGAAATAAAGGTATTATCTTTCTTGATGTTTACATTTCAAAGGGATGGGTCCTAGGTCCTTGAAGAGGGTGGCATGGTCATTTAAATACTCATTTATAGTGCCAGCTAGTAGTTTACCTTGCAAGACTGAAGCAAGGTTCTACACAAGACTGTAAACGCTCTGAATCAGTTTCCAACATATGTTGCCATTTTTCTGCCATATTCATGAGTCCAGGAATCAAAAAATGAAAATCATAGTGACACCATTTTATATTACCCCTAGTAATGTGCTAGCAAAACGTATGCTTCTTGTTTGTACATTATTATGTTCTACTGGCCTAGAGCTGTCAGAAAGGAATTCTTCCACCAGGAGACACAGCAGTCTTTCCATGAATTAGATGTTAAGACTGTCACTGGCCATTTTGGTTTCTGAATCAACAGACAAAAAAGGGAGTTACTGTGTTCTAGTTGATCCTGGCTACCAAGGAGAAATTAGACTGTTAATGTAGGAGATTCCTTCGGGTATTTCTTATTCCTAGCATGCTCTGTGATTAAGATCAATGACGGACCAATTTAGGCAAGACTAATGACCCAGACCTTTGTGGAATGAAGGTTTGGGTCATCCCATCAGGTAAAACACCACAATCAGTTGAGTTGGTGTTGAAAGCTAATGAAATACACAATCAGTAGTGGAAGAAGGTAGTAACAAACACCAGCTACAACCATGTGACCAGTTAGAAAAAAGAAAACTGTAAACGTTATGAAAATATCCTTCTTATTTGGCTATAAATATGCTTGTGTGTGTGTGTGTGTGTGTGTGTGTGTGTGTGTGCGCGCGCGCATGTATATCATACTATTTAAATTATGGGATATCAAGGAAAAGAGGAAATATCACTCAAGGACTATACCTCCTTGTTGGGGGGAAAAGGTAGTGTGTTTTGGTTGTTCACAGGGTAGCTGTTTCTTATTAGGCAGGATTATAGCATTGTTATTGACTTCATTTGGAGATTGAGTCTATGATTTAAGGAGATGTGTGTGAGTGCCAAGTAGACAAGAGGTTTGCTTGTGATGGTTAATTGTATGTATCACCTCAACTGAGCTATCAGGTACCCAGAAGTTGGGTCAAACATTACTCTGTTTCTGTGAATTCTTTGTCTGGTTGGTTGGTTTTTGTTTTCACATTTAGTCAGGCCTTCAGACTCAGATTGGAACTAAACCATCAGCTGTCCTGGGTTGAGCTTGCTAACTCTTTCTGCAGATCTTGGGACTTGCCAACCTTCATAATCTTGTGAGCTAATTTCTTTCTTTCTTTCTCCTTTCTTTCTCCTTCCTTCCTTCCTTCCTTCCTTCCTTCCTTCCTTCCTTCCCTCCTTCCTTCTTTCTCTCTTTCTTTTCTAAGTTCCACACCCAACATGTGCTTGAATTCATGACCCTGAGACCAAGAGGCATGCACTCTACTGGCTGAGCCAGCCAGTCACCCTGTGATCCAATTTCTTATAATAAATTTCTTTATAAAAAAATTTCTTTATATAGAGAGAAATTTAATATATATATATAATAATAATAATTTATATGTGGGGTAGTTCTCTCAGGTTAATCCCATATCTGTTTTTGAATTGTCAACACCTAAAAGCCTTGCCCCTGTTCAGTTTTGTTTCCTTTGTCTTTGCCTTATAAATTTCTCCAAGTATTTTCTTTAACTCTTGCATTAGGAGTCTTTAGAGAAACAAAGCCAAAAAAAGAAAGCATTAATTTCTATTAATTTATTGTGAAATGTACTAAGTAATGTAGTGGCAGTCGTGAATCTCCCTTCAGTCTACTATCCATAATAAAGCTGATATATTTGCAGGCACAGTACAGAATCATAACTGGTTTATATCAAAGTCAGTTTAATATCTAGCAATTCAGAGAGTTTTGTGGGTTTGTCATTGCTGAAGTGTATCCATAGGCAATCTGTAAGAAAAAGAATTTTGGCTAAGAAAAAGTAGTTGCCAGTACTTACAAGGCAAGAGAAAAAAAAAAGTCTTATGTCTCGTAACACAATAAACAGTCCATAAATTTTGCAGCCAGAACAGAAGGAACTACTGCATGCTTGCCCTTCTCAGTGTCTTTGTTCACAATTGTTCTCTTAAAAGCAAACCTCACCTAAACGTAGTAGTCTAGAAGGTTGTGACAGGTAAGTTTTAGGAGGATATATAGAGTGTGATGTTCTCAATGCCTCAAAATTAAGAATAATGACCTTTACATTAGAGTTAGCTGACATTTTTATGACTGGCACTTGGTAATCCTGTCTAAAATTTAAATACCTTCTTTTGTCCTATATATAGAAAGAGAGTATGGAAGCAGAAAACTTTTATAAAAAATCTGTAGACAGACAGATTGATTAGATAGATAGATAGGTAGGTAGATGATAGAGAATCTCCCTTTTAGACACAGCTCTGCCACATTGTAATGTAATAGAATGTCTTGCTCTGTTTCTCATTCTTTATGCTCTTATTGGCCAGGCTACAGCAGGACACTCAACTGCTTTTAATGATTTTCATTACTCCTTCTTATTTTCTGGGTTAATGACATATTGAAAGTGCTAATGGCATAAAATTTTCAAATAGCTCACACACTATTCATGAAAAAGGCAGTATATTTTACTTTATATGCGTATAATTTTTCCCCAGCAGATTAGCTGCAACGTTTTGCTGCTTTGTAATTTCTCAATTTAATTGAGAAAGAAGAAGAAAAAAAAGGAAACAGCACAGTCTCCCAATGTGAGGTTGTAGTTACACAAGTGATTATATTCTACCACCTCCCCACCCCCAAATAACTGTAAGGAGTGTTACATAAGCTGGGAAAAGGAATGTGGAGAATCACAGATTTTCATTCATTACCACTTTGTTTTTTAAAAAGTCTGTGATAAATATTCCATTTATGAGGATGCACTAATTATAGCAAATACAAGGACAAGGAACTATGTAAGATTAAATTCTAAACAGGAATCAAGGTTTTATAACCTGAGTTTCATGAATTATTTCTCTAAATACAAATTATAGAAAAAAAATTTCAGTTAAATAATATTTGAAAAATTCCAAAAATGAGTTTTGCTTGCTTAATGAAATCACATTTATAGGAACAAGGAATGATGCCATTTTTTGAGTACGCTTTTTTGAATCATATATTCTGTTCCTTAGAGGCTTACATAGTGCAAGGGGCATTGGCGTATTTGGAATATGTTAGATAATAAAGAACTGCCGAAGGAAGTATAATAAGTTAAAGAAAAGCAATATAATCTACATGGCGAAGTCTTAAGAGTCGGAATGCCTTTGCAAGCGGACCTCGCAGAATCTGGAGCTTTATTTGCCGATTTGTTTATTGTCGGGGGTACACCTCAGTCTTAGAAGCCCATTATCTTGTTTCCTTCGCAGAAATTGGATTACACTAGCATCTTAAATCAGTTTCCTTAGAAGCGGGGCCTGAGCTGGTGCTTTCTGTGAAAGTGTTGCTTTAAAAAACTCTCAGGAGAAGAGTGCTGAGGGAAGCGAGACAGGGAAGAAAGAAGAGGCTAGGCAAGGATGTGGTCTGTGCCCGAGAGTGCCTTCAGCCTGGTGCCACAGGCACGGTGGAGCATGATTTACTCCAAGGAGGTAGTCCAACCTTAAAGTTGGCCGTTAAGCTTCTGTATCCCATCCTTCTATAACCTATTGGTGTTGAACCCTGTGACATGGTATCATTCCCCTCTAGAGCTGATGAGGGCAATTTTCCAAAGAAGACAGTGTGAGACCTTGGCAGCCAAGATTTATCCAGCTGAGGGATGAGTACACCGTCTGGGGACAGGAATCCAATTGGCTTAAACATGTAATCCGTATTCCAAACAGGCCAGCGAGGTTAGGAAGTATATTTTTTCTTGACAGAAGAGATCAAGACTGGGTCAGTCTGTTGGTTGATTGATTGATTGACTGATTGATTGTCTTTTGGTCTGGGGTTCATCTTTATTATTTAGCATGTCCCAATAAGAGTTTTGATTCCAACCCTCCAAATTCGCTTCCCTCCTCATTTTCTTAATCTCAGCAAATGATATAATCTCCTCCAGATGTACAGAACACATATCTAGAAATCATACTTTTCTCCCCAGCCCCCTTATTTTACTATGAGTTAAGTGTTGCTTAATTTTGTTCATTTTATTGTTAAGTTGCTGTCTCTAACCCTCCCCCATGTTAATGAGGATAAAATGAAAGAGGCTAAGCAATTATTCTTGCAGGTAATGGCCTTGACCGTCTTGTATATCTCACTGTAGCAGAGTTGAGCATGTTTGGTACTGAATGAACACTTACTTAATTAACAAATACAACTCTGGAAACCTCTCAAAGATTATTCCTTATTTTTTTGTTTTTAATAGTGATGCTTAAAAATATACACTCATATGACCAATCTTAAGTGCATAACTTCATAGGTCAAAATTGCTTCATATTTCCTTTACTTTTTTTATACCAGGTTATGTTTCATGAGACCAAAAAAAAAAAATAGTGTAAATATTCCCTTTAGTGCTTAACACTTGGTCTGTGATAATTTAATTATACAGATTCTGAAAGCACTTCTTATTTCTTAACTCGGCTTCTTTCACTAATCAGGGTGTAATTTTCAACTTCAGACATCCCACAGGATTGGAAAAGATAAGCAAAGAAGAATTCATTAACAAACTATATTATTATGCTATGAAAACAGAAAGTAGGTTCTTATGTCTCTGTGGCAAGTACATTAACAATACAGTTTAATTTTTGCATTTGGTCTCTAAGCAAGAAATATAATTCACGCAGGACTGCTTTCCTTTTGAAAACATACTCTAATCTTCCTCCCAAGAAGTCATTCCTCATTTTAATGTTGGCATGTTTGATGCATTAACACATAGAACATGGAGCTTAGATTTCCTGCTGATTTCCTGTTATGTCACTTAGTCTTCTCAGGAGATACCTGCCTTGAAAATACAGGCAAGAAAGACAAATGACAACTTCAAAGACAGATGCGTGTCTGTTGTGTTTTCAACCTAAGACATATACTGGATATATTGACCCTAAGCGAAGAATATAAAGCATACTCCTTTCCAAGTAGGAACACAAAGAAAACAACACAACATTACTCAAGGAAAAAATCGTTTTTGAACGTTCATATTTTAATTACAAAGTTACAGAGATAAAAAACCACCTTTTGAAGTACGTTCTGTAGAGTCATGGTATTAAAAAAAAAAAAAAGAAAGAGAGCAACATAAATGAAATTAAGTTGCTTGAGTAGCAGGAAATTCAATTTTAGACAGAAACTGTCAGACTGATCTCATCCATCTTTCCAACAAGGATATCAATCACTGTTTCTTCCCTGCCTTCAGTATTGCTTTCCTTACTTCCAGCTGTTCATGCTGGTATAGTTTAGCTGAATTTCATTGCTTCTGTATTCTTCGTATTTTATTCTTCAATCTTTCAAAAGCTTCCATTAGGACAGAAAAAAAATTACTGTGTTTCCCATAATATTTGCGCGATAAAAAGTTTGGGGATAGCTAAAAGTAAAAGCATTATAACAAAGCAAATCTCACTCCTCCTTCAGTGGAAGATGCTTATCAATAGGTATACTAAGTTGATAATATCAGTGTAGCATATATTAGGTTTTTTGTTTACACTTTTTCTGGTTGTATTTCAGTTCAGTTTCTAATCTCAGAGGACCTTGTAAATGACATATTTTAATGTAGGTAGCTTTATCTATGTCTATAACGGTATTGATATTGATACGGATATCTTTAGCTATCTAAACACATTTTTACGCTCAAAATTTAATTTATAACACGTAGAAATTTTGTAGCCAAGAATAAACCTGGCCTGTAAGACTATTACTCTTTCAATCAGTTCTTTTTCAGTTTCCTAAATAAAACAACTTTATTAATGTAATCCTACTACTAAAATGCCAAAGCACAATCTAATTTTAATAAAAATTTTATCATAATTTGTTTTGGTATACTCGGTCTGTGAGCACTGTGATAATAATTTCAACTCCCTGTGCTATCCCAGATCAATTTCTGTATTTCATAATAATAATGGTTATAATTTCTATCTGGGTGTTCATGGTTTAAAGTAAACCACCTTGGATTTTCAATATTCTAATACTCTAGAATGATATTTCATAAGAATAGCATGTGTATTAAACATCACATAATAAAAAATCAAAGAAATGGTATAGAAGTACAAATAGTTACATTGATTCATTAAAAACCTCCATTAGAATTCAAAAAGTAAAGATTTAAGCATTGCTGCTAATAATAATAAACGTATGCACTATAGTATTACCTTTATATCTGAACCTATAAGCTATATAACATTCAGATTTGCATTTTTCTGAATATACAGATAGGATAGACAGAAAAACATCATTAGATTGTGTTGTCACTGACGCCATAGGAAGAAAAGAGAAGTTTCAAGGAGTAATGCCTAAGTCAAAGCTATGATGATGCCAACTAAGGTATTTCTAGAATGCTGACTTTCATGGTTTACTCCTTGGTCCTTCTTTCTTCTCATTCTATATATTTGCTACAACAGCTCAACATCTCTTGTGGATTTGGTCCCCAGGCTAATGTTGGTCTTTAGAACTGCCGTTTTTTTTCATATCAAATTTTCTAAAGTTTAAGTCTTTTTGGAGATACTCACATATTTTACCATGGTGTGTGTCTATTAAAAATGCCCCACATGGGGCGCCTGGGTGGTGCAGTCGGTTAAGCATCCGACTTCAGCCAGGTCACGATCTCGCAGTCCGTGAGTTCGAGCCCCGCGTCAGGCTGTGGGCTGATGGCTCAGAGCCTGGAGCCTGCTTCCGATTCTGTGTCTCCCTCTCTCTCTGCCCCTCCCCCGTTCATGCTCTGTCTCTCTCTGTCCCAAAAATAAATAAAAATGTGGAAAAAAAATTAAAAAAAATGCCCCACATATTTTAAGTTTATTGCTTTTATTTTATAACTCTTAAGTTTTATGTGTTCAGGCTTTTTAAACTATTATCCCTTATAAATTTCACAACATATATATATATATATATATATATATATATAGTCTCTGCAAATAAATGAAAGCATTTGGTGTAGCTTTTGCCTACCTACATTCAATTAACAAAGCATGAACAAAACTAAAGCCACATTCTTGTCTTCCACAATGAGTTTCTTATCTCATAGATTTGTTTTTCATTAATTTAGATGCACAAGCCAATAACTTTGAACACATCCTTTATTCCTCCATTACCCCAAGCCACTGTATATTCAGTTAATTCCAATTTCTAATGAGTTTATCCTCCAGTCACCTGTTGACCACCTCTACTGTTGTCTATTCTTCATTGCCATTGCCAATCAGAGCAAGCTACGATTTATTTCTTGGCTTACTCACATATACTCTTAAAGTGCTTTCCTTTCTCTCTTTGGTGTTCATCCATTCGGTTTTATACTGCAATCAGAATGGTCTTTCTAAGATGCATTTATGACTCCTTATTTCCCTTAGCTTTAGGATGAATTCTATGACAGAATTGTTAATGTCCTCGAGCATGGATCATTTTACAAATACACTTCTGTCACGCCACACCCTCACTCAAACTCTATTTCAAGTTACAAGGAACATCTTCCAGATCCTTGAATATAACAACTTTTGTATGGCATCACAGGTTTTACATACACTGTTTCATTCATATAATGTGCTCTTTTATCCCTCTTCCCATACCTCAAAGTGTGTCACTTCCTCGTTTCAGCCACAGATTCTTCCAGAAAGCCTTCTAAGTCTGGTGTTTGCACTCACAAGGAACCCTTCATTGTCATACGAAATATCCTAAATGATACCCTGAATGTTCTGGCTACTTCTTTATGCTTCACATTTTTCTTTAATCCATTAGTGCCAGCGGTCTTGTGTATCCCACCTAACTTTATATCTGAAATACCTAACTTAGAGTCCAATATACTTCACGTGGTCAAAATACATTATTAAAAAATATGTACTAAAGAAATAAAAATTATAATAAATTTAGAATAAAAATATTCTAAAGACATAGTACATATCAAATATGTATGTGTGTACCTGTATGCATATGCATATGTAGAAGTGTTTGTAGTCTGAAGAGTATTTCCAGCCTACAAATCAATAAAGAAAAAAGTAGTCTTTTGTTGCAAATTGTCAAACAACTTTCATTTTATTCTCTGAAAATATTGCATAGCAGCAAATGATCAAAAGGTTACAATAAAAAAATCAGACTAATCACTAACACAGATTTAAAACAACAGAACCTATACAACTCACTGCCACTATGACCCGATAATTTTATAAATGCAGTTTCAAGGTTCTATTTTGGGTTATATGGTTTATATTTTCCACTTAACACGCATCTTTCATACTTGGAAGAGAAAGGCTCATATTTGTCCACAAGAGTTAACTTCAGTGCACTGTTTAACTGTCTGTATCCTTCAGTTACAGCTGTAGAAGTTGTTTATTAATTTCCAGAAAATAAAGTAGGTGGTAAAATAACAATTTGAAAGCAGTGTCCATAATTATACTTTTATATGATCACACGAAACATTTTTTTTTCTGACACTAAATCTTTTTTTTTAAATAAACATTAATTTAATAATGAAGTCTTCCTATTTTTGGTCAGCCATTCAATTAAAATTAAAATGTTTATAGCAACTACCATGATGATGGTCTCTGAAATTTATTAGACACTGTGGTTAATTGCAAAAATGGAAGGAGGGAAATTTTGCTTTTACATTGAAGATTAAAGTCTTACAAACATGATTTTGCTTGAGACTAATAAGAGATAGTACATAGGAGTTTACGGTCGTGAGGAAAAAAATGCAGATATATTTCTACATCAACATTACCAATTTTTTTTCATTCGAAACAGCATAGTTCTAATAATGGGATTAAATTTAATCTATTAATTTAGTTTACACGTTTAAAAGATGTTTAGGTTTAGGTCTCCAAAATAAGCTGTTTTCAGACACTGCTCATTGCTCAATCAATTTTCTTCCTGATTAGTCGATCCGGATTTTGGGGATAAGGTTTGTGGCAATGTTCTTAAGGAAACTAGGTCCTTCACTAGCTACAGAGGTAAATGGGAATTAGTCTAATTCAATCAACTAATACTTGCCAAAGCCATGTAAGTGGAATCCTCTCTGGGATTTCCAGAATCAGCCCTCTTAGGTAAAAATAATTTATTTGAACTCCCATGCCTCCGGAATGCTTGGTATGTAAGTAATAAACTGTGTTATTGCTTAAGTCATTTATATATGATATCGTGAAAATAAACCTCATTTTCCTGCCATTGGGGATGTTATGTAGAGAGAACATTAGCATGTCAAACACATCTGTCGTCTTTAAAAAATTACTTGCTTGAAATATAATTAGTGTATATTATTGAGAGATGACACTTTAAATTTATAAATATATGTAAAGTCAGTTGTCTCAACATTTGACTACCTTGTAAGAAACATTAATATTGAGGTCACAATTGTCTTCTAGCAAAATGAAAACTGCAAATGCAAAATATTTTTTGTAAGTTTAAGATCATTTTGGAAGATTTTCTAATTTGTTAATTCTATAGCATACCTCTAGGAAGTTCAACTAGAACAGGAGAAACTCCCTCTCAGAAAACAGAATAGGATTTTACAGAAACATTTTGACAGAACAAAAGTGAATTCTTGCGTGTGAACAACAATGTCCGAAGTTTTTTCCTTCATATTTGAAAATATGGTCAATCTGAACTAAAAATATTTTTTTGTTTTCTTGTGTTTAGGGTGAGGCTCATCATGCTAGGGAATAAAACCATTGGTAATAGACTTCATAATATGGCTTAAGTCTCTTAGAAATAAAATGAGCATAGTTTAATGTTTAATAAAAAATATGTTTAACACCATTTATAATTCCCACTGAAAAATAAAGACATAAAAATGTGAGGACAAGAGTCATTCATTCTCATAAAATTAATAACTAGGTGCTAACTTCTAGAAATATAATTCACAGCACTTTTGGAAACTGAGGAACTTTGGCTAAGAAGGCACCCAAGAGAGTAGAGTCAAAACTTGGAAAGAAATTGTGATTCAATCTTCTTACCAATTATTGGTCTGTTCAGATTCTCTATTTCTTCATGATTCAGTCTTGGTACGTTATATGCTACTAGGAATTCATCCATTTCTGCCAGGTTCTTCGCGTTGTTAGTTTCTTATGAGTCTTTATCAGTTTCGTGTGATCCACGTGTCCTCATTCCGGTTCCCTGGCAGAAGGAACGATGGCTTCATGGGGCATGCTCCTCACTCGGCAAGTTCAGGAGAGCTGGCAGTTTTTTTTTTTTCCGTTTCAAAGCCTCAGCTGGAACTGTACAACCGTATTACTTTAGTCAAAGTAAGTCAGTGGTTAAGCCCCAATTTGCTCTATCAGGACGCATCCCAGAGCCACATAATTATAGTATAGAGAGGAAAACTTGGGGAAGACAATCCGTCTACAGTGCTAATTATTATTATTATTATTTTCTGCTTCCAAAGGGAAAATAAGTGAGTTAATGAAAATGTTCTTATAGGCTTTGGCTCTGTCAGAGATTATTCCAGCACTGCAATGCTCCTTCATCCCACACGTCAAAATTCAGTGTTTTTAACAATTTTTCCCTTCACAAGAGTATAGTCCAAAAGCTATGACTCTTACAGAAGCAATAGCAGGATTATTTAAATGACCAACTTCAGGGGCGCCTGGGTGGCTCAGTCGGCTGAGCATCTGACTTGGGCTCAGGTCATGATCTCACAGCTCGTGAGTTCAAGCCCCGCTTCGGGCTCTGTGCTGGCAGCTCGGAGCCTGGAGCCTGCATCGGATTCTATGTCTCCCTCTCTCTCTGCCCCTAACCCACTCGTATTCTGTCTCTGTCTCTCTCAAAAATAAATAAACATTAAGAAAAAATTTAAACAAGGAAATGGTATATATCACAAAAATATTAAAAAAAAAATGACCAACTTCACAAAGCCAATATATATTCTTACTCATTAAAAAAAAAATAGCTTTGAAGTTAACATTTCTCCACAAGCATTTATCCAAACTGAACTTAGATTTTGACATTTTATATATTATCATGACTCTTAAGAAAAGGGCCTCTAAAATGTTGACTCTTAGTCTCTAAATCTTCCAGAATCAGCCTTTTTAAGATAGTTATGAAAATTATGCTGAGATATTTCAGTGTCTATATTTAAGAACTGAAATATATATGTACATGAATTAAAAAATAATACATATTGCTCATAGTCTGATAATAAAATTAATTTACAAGACAGGTGTAAATGTATTCCTGAGAGTATATTTTAGGTCTTTCTACAATTTCTAATTTGTATTAATTTATGCATATTATATTCAGAACAAAGTGAGATATATACATCAGCCCACTCAGGCCAATGTGCAACGCTGATCTGGACCCAGCCTTGGTTAATAGAATTCTACGTGTAGAAGGAGCTTTGCCATTTACCTTGTAACATCTTTTTGAAAATTCTTTTATTCAATATATATCAAACATCAATATCAAACATATTGTTTCCTCTGGATATAATGCCTGTATCAAAGAACTATTTCAGAATACATTTTTAATAGGTTTCATTTCTCAAAGAGAGGCTAGAGTTTCAAACTAATATGTTCATAAGAGACTTCTAGCTAAAGCCTAATACATTACTATCTATTACAAGAAAGAACCAGTCTTTTAGAAATTCCTGCATGTTTTATTTTCTTTAGTAAAGATTATTTTATGACTTTTCAAGGCAGCAAAATTTGTAGGGAATTCTACATGAGAGAATATTAAAACATATAATATTACCAAAAAAAGTTTTTTTTCTCTAGCTCAGATAATATTTATCTTCTCTGAGTCAAGGCAGCATTCATCATTGTACTGGAAAATTCCACCTTCTAAAGCTAATAAAAAGTTTTAACTTTTTAACATTCATAACTGGAGTGACTTAGTGTAACAATAAGATGATAATTGAAGGGAGAGAAAAGTAGTCAACATAAAGATAATGTTTCACAAAAACATAAAATAAAATAGCAGTCACATTGGTGCTAAGTGATTATTGAAAAATGAGTAAGTAAATGAATTTACTGATTGCTTGTAAAGAAAACTAATAAAATTCATTTGGGGTTTCAGAATAAGAAGATCACAATGAAAATGAAAATTTAGGAGAATTATCAACTATTTAAGATAAGTTACAATTAAATATGTCTAATATAATAATTTTTAATTTTACATTGATAGATTAACATCTAGAATTAAAGTTGTGGTGCATTTTAGAAAAACGTCTACCAATATGCAATTCTTTTACATATGTCATTGTTAGAAAAATATATAGAAGGCAGTAAAATTATATTATGATTAATTAAATTTAGAAACAATAGATATTTCAGATTAAATAGATTGAAGCCTAGCATCATAAAATAATCTCTTAAAATCACATAAATTGTACATGACAGAGCAGAGACTAGAACTCAGATAATTTATTCTTAACATCAATAATTTTTTAAAGGTAAAACCTAATGGTCTTGAGAAATAATCCTATGATAATATTTTAAGAAAACAATAGATATGGGCAAAATGAAAAAAATACTTGAAAAATAAAAATGTAATAAAACTCCAGTAAAGACTTTTAGACTTTTACTTGCCTACACAAATAGCCCTTAATGTCTTCCTCCTCAACAATAATAACCAGTTCTGCAGAATATGGCAATATTCCAAGTTATATACTTCTCAGTCTCTCTTGCCACTAGATGTAGTCTTGGGACCAATTCTGACGCATGGCATATAAGCAAAAGTAGTTTAATGGGACTTTTAGAAATAGTCTTTAAGCGCACACATACTTTATCCTCTCTTCTCTCTTCCTGCATCTTCCATGCAGAGATAATGATGCAAGTTTCAACAGTTGTCTGGGACATTGGAACGACTTTGACGGTAAAAACCATTTGCTGAGGTAGGCAGAATAGAACCATAGATGGAACTTATGTTCTTGATGACTTTGAGAGTCATTTCACCCACTCTGGGCTGCCTGATTTGGGAATTCTTTTATGTAAAAACTAAACTTTCATCTTATTTAAGCCAAGAATATTGTGAGTTTTTGTTATATGTAGTTATTCTTAATTAATCTAGGATTTTCTTAATCATATAAAGGATTTACTATACATTTTTTATAAGGGAAAGCTTCTGCTCTGAAGAATTAATAAATTATAATTTTGGGGGTGTCCAAAATATTTGCCAATTTTGATTTTATTTCGCAGTTATTTTAGTTCATCACATTTGGGATAACTTCTCATCCTTTTAGTGGGATCTTAGAAAAGAGGGTTATATACAGTTCTATGTGGACTAGAGTATATTCTATATATTTTTTAAATCTTAATGTAACATTTTTGTAACATTAGAGAAGTTACGATAAAGAAATAGACAAGCATTTGCCTTAACATTTCAGGTATTCATTCATTATACTTACATCTCATGCTTAGTGTATTGGTGATACACTCATATTCTTTTTATACACAGACACCTTTGTGTCCTTATTTTCATGTTGTTTCCTTATTCTTCAACTTCTAGTTTAGAAAGACAGCTTAATTTTCACCTTGATGAACTACCTGTGGGCGTTTATTTGTCTTATTTTAACATAATTCTACATGATCCAACAAGTGTACTCCCCTACTGTGTCTTTACATAAACAGCCTAGATGGTAGTGAGAATGACACCACGGTGTTCCAGACCAGACGGAATAAGATAAATTACTTGAACAGAAATGAGAACATTGAAAGTGAATACACATGAAAAGCAGAAAACTTTATTTTTCTTCTCAATTAGCATTTGAAATACAAACCTTTCTTTTTGATTATGGAATGTATGACATCCTGTAGATAATAAAAACACAATACCCTTATGCATCTGCTGTTATTGCCATTATGGGAGAGAAAAAAACAATTTCAATTTAGTTCCCCTGTCCCATTTCCTTATCCTAAAGAGATATAATCAGTTCAATTAGCTGAGAAAATAATAAACAAGTGTGTTTACATTCATGCTATAAACATGTACACATACAATGCAATGTATCGCTATAAATCCATTAAACTTTTAAAATAATTTTCCTCCTATACTTTAGTGACTATCGTTAAGTTCATTCAGTTTTTGGAATGGTATGAGCTAGCGATAGGTGGGTAGTGTCACATTTTTTGAACTGGAATGCAAGTTGAGAAGAGTGATGTGAGAGGGAAAAGGAGGTGAAGTCAAATACCCCATGAAAAGGAGAAGGCTTCACCCTTCGGATATCATTCAGCAAATCATCTCTGAATGCCTAAAGTAAGCCAAGTATTATTCTCGATACTGGGAAAAATCAGTGAACAAGACACAACTCTGTTCTTAAGCTACTTGTACAGGTCTGTCCATGTGAGTCAATACTAAGACTGAACACAAGACCAAAGAGAGACAAACACTATGCATTACAACTTAGAGGACCATGAACCAGAGAGCAGCCATAGCAAATGAGATGTGAAGAAGGTCAAGGGTTCAAAGAAAACACATAGAGGGATAAGTAAATAATGGAGAGGTAGGTCAAAGAAATGAAGGGATTCTTGCAAGCATAAAGAACTTCACACTGATTACACCGAATTTAATAGAATTTCGAAGGTCAGGGTGGATCAAGTGACACCTGCTTACCATTACAGTTCGTTTACCAGAATACATTTAAAGATAATAATGTAACATGGAAACAATGTAACATTGGAACAATAATGTAACATTTAAACAAGCTATGGATGTTTTCACATTAGAAACAACTTCAAATTCTCTTTTATATTAGAAACAAATTCTAATTCTCAGGAATGGAAAAGTGTGGTTCCCACATTTTTTTCAGTAAACTCTACAAATGATACGTTTGCTGATTTCAAAAATCCGTGTTATGATTGATATGTTTTGTCATGATGCCATGTGACTTTAGGTATTTGCAGAAGTCAAATTTTGAAGTTTCCAGATATATGAGAATCAAATTCGATAATGTCAACTGAAAAAACTACTAATACAAAGATCTAATGTTGATTTAGTGTTTACAATATGCCAAGATCTAAGTTAAGTGTTTTCTAAAGTTTTAGCTCATACAGTTCTTACCACATTCTTATGTAGTGATTATCATAATTATCCTCACTTACAGATAAAACAGATTTAGTGAAATTAAACCTGTCTAAACTTATATTAGTATGAGAAACCTTTGCTAAAACAGTATGCTGGGCAGACCATCTCTATGATAGATTTTTAGCACCATTCCAGGTGATTGAGATAGAACAGGGAGAACTATCTAGGGATATTGATTCTGACATAATGGAAAATATGCATCAGTACAACAAAAGTGACCCAGATAATTTTATAATGCTTATTGATATAATTCAAATTATCATTTATATAGTATGCCTACATTCACATAATGTCTGAATCAAACTTGTTGAAAATGGAGAGGAAGCTTGGAAAGGTCTAATCTAAAGTAAACAAAGTATATAGAAAATAAACCTTTTAGGACCTTGGAGAATACTGTGAGGCAATTATAGTATGGCCCAGGGACTACTGATATCATAGCCAAAAAAGATTGAGATATAACAGAAAAGCAACTGTAAATGACATACCAGATATACTAAAATGTTAAGAAAAAAACATATGAAATAGACATTTACACTCGGGCTGCAATTTAAATCCAATGAAAGCAGATATGCTTTGTATGATTTGTGATTGAACTGCTTCTTGCATTATCAGCTCTGGGTAACATGTTTTGGGGTGAGTGGCAAGGTTTATTATTTTTTTTAATTAATTTAAACATAGTTCATGGTTCCCTCCCCCCCCCAACAGTTGGGTGATATGATATAGTGTCATTTTTTATATAAAGTAATTTATATTCAGGGGCGCCTGCAGGGCTCAGGTCGAAGAACATGCGACTCTTGATCTTGAGTCATGAGTTCGAGCCCCATGTTGGGGGTAGAGATAAATAAATAATAAACAAACAAACAAACTTTAAAAAATTAAGTTTCATTTGGCTGATAAATATTGTTATTGAGAGTTGAACTCTGTTGCAAACAAAGTGGAATTATATATTATATTTATAATACTTTTCTATTTAGGAACAATGGAAATTTTAAAAAATAGAAAAAGATAAAGAAAACAACTTAAATCAACTATAAAAGCATTACCCAAAGAAAATCTCTCTTCGATACTGGTGTCCTTTATCTCTCTCTCTCTCTCTTTCTCTCTCTCTGTCTCATTTTATGGATAGAGATAGATATAGGTATAGATATATCTGTATAGATATATATCTGTATCTATGTATGTATGTATTTATATATTACATATCTAGCTATCTAGCTATCTATCTGTCATCTAGCTATCCATTTTTCTGTGTGCTTCATAGTCAGCTTAAATTTTAGCCTAAAATCTGAAGATATTTTTTAATGGTTACAAGTATTGCTTTGCTTGGAAAGGATATGTATTTTAGCTTGAGTTTCTCTAGGAATCTTCAACATTTATTTATCATCTGTATTTCTGAGTATTTACTTAGAAATTATTTTAGCATGAGTGGTACATTGTTGAATGTTCTTTTTAAAGGTTTCAATTATTTTCTTTCAATTTTCGTAGTTATACTTTTTTTTGTTCAGTGTTTCTCAGTGAATAAAATGTGTGAATTTTGCATGACACTGTCAGAGTCATTTAACACCAAGACTTGTTAAAATATTTGCAAAGTATCAAGTTCCCACAAGATATAGAATCTAAGATTGGTGTTAATTGCCCACATTCAAGTAATCCTCAAGTCATGACATTAATGTCAATATGTTAAAAGACCATTAAAAATGCTATGCAATGTTCAGGCAAACAGGGCATTTTGTGTCCCTAAACTGTAAAACTGTTTATTAGAAATATTATAAGTATCTCTACATATGTTTATATAAATTAAATGTGTTTTGTGTGTGTGTCTGATTTATTCCTACAGGTACTCTTGTGCTGGCAAAAAGCCAAATATCAAAGAAAAAGTATTTGGCAAAACAGATTATAAAGCTATTGCTTTATATTAAATCTGACAGCCTATTTTAATTTATATCTATATCATGTATACGTTCAACTGACACATTCCTGCAAAAGTCTAATTTGAGAATCTGTTTTTTTTTCTTATTTTTTTAATTATGTGGTGTGTTAATTTCTTGATATGTTTTCATGCATTTATATTTCCACTTCCTACCTTTATCCCCACAGAGATCCCATAATAACTAAGTAGCTAGTTCAGAACATATAAATAGCTTATTGTTATTTTTGATGGAAAAGAAAAATTATCCCTGTGTTTGTATTTCCAAAACCATGCTTTGTTCAAATCTTTCTGAGTCATTTTAAATTTTTTTAACGTTTATTTATTTTTGAGAGAGAGAGAGAGAAACAGAGCATGAACGGAGGAGGGTCAGAGAGAGAGGGAGACACAGAATCTGAAGCAGGCTCCAGGCTTTGAGCTGTCAGCATGGAGACCAACGCGAGGCTTGAACTCACCTACCAGGAGATCTTGATGCTTAACCAACTGAGCCACCCAGGGGCCCCCTGAGTCATTTTAAATATCCTATCCTAGCATTCTTCAATTGTGCTGCAAAAGCCCCACCTTCCCTGTGTTCAAGATATGTGACTATTTTGTTTCCTTACAATGTCTTAGAGCTACTGTTTTGCCTTTTTTAAGGTTTTTTTTTTTTTAATTCTGTCAAAAGAAGTGTTTTCTGTTAAATGTTCTTCTAACTTAAGAAATAGTGAAAGCATTTGGAAAAGAACTTTCACTGAATTTGTTTTTCAATTTGGTAGAGCAATACTGCCTTGCCCATAAGTAATTGCCAGGAATATCTTTTGAAATTAAATGCCATTGACTTTCTTTCTTTAGTTCCATCTAAGTAGCTAGAAAGTAAGTTGCTGTTGCTCTTTGGAAGGGTTTTGTTTTTTAACCTGAAAAACTCACTTGAAACACTTAATTATTCCTCGTAGAAACAAAAGATTGTGTTCATAAGTAACTACAGCTTTTATTTGATGAATATAATGCCATTTTCATTTGCTTATATTCATATATTTTTTAATTTCTCTAAATAGCATTAGTCATCGTTCTTCAAAACAAAAGTTATAACTTTACTAGATGGCAAGTTGCTGTTATTTCCACCTGCGTGATGCTGGCTTCATTTCCAGTGAAGACATAGCTAGAACTTTAGTGACCAGATTGGCTTGTTTTATTTATTTATTTATTTATTTATTTATTTATTTATTTATGGGGCAGAGAGAGAGACAGAGCATGAACGGGGGAGGGGCAGAGAGAGAGGGAGACACAGAACCGGAAACAGGCTCCAGGCTCTGAGCCATCAGCCCAGAGCCCGACGCGGGGCTCGAACTCACGGACCGCGAGATCGTGACCTGGCTGAAGTAGGACGCTTAACCGACTGCGCCACCCAGGCGCCCCGAGATTAGCTTGTTTTAAACAACTTATGGAGATAAAAGGGAAAAAAAAATCCTAACAATTAAAAGACGTTACAATGGCAACAGATTAGCTTCTGCGATGGAGTATGATAGAAGGAGAGTCCTAAGAGTTAGGAAGTGAAAAGGGAAAAAGATATTTGTGGGAAATGTGTCATACTTTTTTCTACTCTTTTTTTTCCAAAGAAACGCTTTGGATTCAGAGTCTGGAAGTATGAATTCTAGTCCTGGCTCATTCATGGACTAATGTTTTTATATTTGATAACTTACTAAAAATATTTCAGCTCTAGTTTCCTTACACGAATAATAAATAAAATAACTCTATCTACCTAATATAATACTAACAGGATAAAACTTGATTGCATGTATGATATGAATTATATAATATTTTTTCTACACAAATTCAGCTTATAATTAATATAGATTTTTATGTAGTGCTGTGAATAGTCCTTACACTCACTATCCAGAGAAGAGATCTATAAAATTACCTAAAATACAACAGACATTAAAATTGATTAATTAAGAAGACATTTAGCATGTAGCCACTTCCATTTCCTTAACACTGTGTGATTAATTCTCGTGTGCCACATATCACTCTAAAATAATGAAATTTTCTCACTTACCTTCTGATAGTTCATTGAAGAAGAGATCATTTATTCTCTGGTTTTCTAGTTTTAGTGATTATGAAATCTCCTGACGTTGAACACATTTTGGATGCCTGTTTGTTACAGGCATGAAACGCGAACAGCTTTTCTCTAAACAAGGCCTAAGCAGATTTCTCACGTGTCACAATGGTGAAGTAAATGAAATAGTAGAAGATATAAATCAGATTATATCTCAGATGGAACCTTTTAGTACTCAAATTTATGCAAGTATTCGAAGCATTGCAGGCTTAATAAAGAACTCCACTAAGACCTAAATCCCAATGTTTCTCAATAAAATTTTCCAGTAAGAAATGTTACCTAATCAATTATCCAGTAACAACTGTGTAATTTTTCTGTGTCAGAGCACACTCATATGCTAAAACAGTGAAAAGAGTTCTTAACGTGACATACTTAAATTTTTGTTAGTAGCAAAGACAATGTCAACATACACGGCATCAAAATGGAATAAACTGGAAATACTTTATGCAGAAACAGAAAGTGTCAAATGTGCGGTATAAATAATGATACACAAAAAAATACTAAGTGTAGTGCAAATAAGGTCCCTCAAGTGTCATCTAAGTAACAGAAATTGAACAAGAGACGCGTTTGTGAGCAATCTGGTATCATCGGACCATAGTGACAGTTTCTTGAACTAGCAAGACAATGGGAGATACATTAGAATGGAATCTTGGAAATCAGGTTTAGGAATGTAACAAGAAGCACCAATAAAATCCACATAGAAAAGGGACGCGTGGGTGGCTCAGTCTGTTGAGCCTCCGACATCCCCTGGGGTCATGATCTCCTGGGTCCGTGAGTTCGAGCTCCGCGGGGACTCTGTGCTGACAGGTCAGAGCCTGGAGCCTGCTTTGGATCCTGTCTCTCCCTCTCTCTCTGCCCTCCCCCGCTCATGCTCCTCATGCTCTCTCTGTCAAAAATAAACATAAGTAAATAAATGCATAAATACATAAATACTAAAAAAAATTAAAGCCACATAGAAAGTACAATCAAAATCTTATAAGAAATAATAGAAAGTATGCAGCATCACGGAAATGTGGTGGAAGAAGTTTGAAGACTGATCAAGGAGCCAAACTTACCAAACTTAAACTGGGTATAGATAGGGGAGGGGGTGTGGAATATGGCAATAAGTGAGAAGAGTAGTGGAAAATGAAATAAAATGAGGAGTGAAGAAGCACAAGTGTGAATGGAGACTTTCAATTTTTTGTAGGTTTGCTAAGACAATTGAGGCCATTATTTGAACTTAAGCCAGGGTTGAGGAAGGAGATTCACTACACAAATGACTAAATATGATTGCATCCAAAGGAAATAAGTCGAAAATGCGAAATTGAAGACACACAGGGGAATAGGCAGGACTGCATGTGACCCAAAGCTAAAATGGTAAGGACTAAATACTGCAAATTGGAAATGGAAAGAAAAACAAAGCACGAAATCGAGCAAAAAATATTCCTAGATTCGTGCTTGATTTCAAATTGTATTAATTCTGTAACTGTAGGCAAATCATTTCATATCTTAAGATCTATTTCCTTATTGGCAAAATATAGTTAATAAACACATATGAACCCCACTACAGAGTGTGAAAATACAAGGAAGAATAAAAACGCTTCATCAGTTAAACAATGTGTAGGGATGGTTGATAGTATTATTTCTCTGAAACAGAACTTTGGAAACCATAATGGAAAAAGCAGCAGAAATGTTCCATGATTCTTACCGTGTAATGATTTAATGTGCCTGGGTTAGTTAATAGGTTAAATTTGCATAGAGCACATTTTTTTATTATTACTCGCACAACTTACTGATAGTTAGCATACTGTATAACATCCCATTAAAATACTTCTCTGTTGAGATGTTTAATTTAAATTACATCTATAGATGCACTCTTGCCAGCTCTAAAACAAATTTCCCATAAATGTACCCAAAGTTATGAAATAAAGGACTCTCTTAATTGGTCTTATACGTTCATATAATCTGAACAGTACGTAAGTAGCAATAAAAGTTGCAATAGCCCTTAGGACTTACACATGACAAGCAGCCTGTGGTAAGCAGTAAAGATTCAAGGATAACAATATGAATCAGTTTTCTAAGTATACTACTCACAGTGAGAGAGCAATAGCACAGAACATATTTTTATTTGTACATGCAAAAATAGTTTCTGATAATAAAAATGTCATCATATGATATTGCAAAGAATACTTCAACCTACTGCTCCTAGAGGAATTCGTAACAATCTAACTAGCAGTTTTTATTCTCTGTAGATTTCAAAATGCAAATTGATTTGTTCTTTTTCCTGGTTTAGAGAAACAGAAAATATGTCCCTGTTGCCCCATGAGATCCTTTAGATTTTCTTGACTGAGGTAAAATACTTATTAATACGTATGAGTCAATGCCCCCCGGGGTCATACTTAAATCTCAGAAGTTCACTAGAATCCATCAACTAATTTTTAGAATCATGTGGAATTTCAAATAATCAAGCTTAGATATTTTTACATATGTTTTATTTTTTAAATCAGCCAAAGGTATCATTATGTTTTAATTCCT
The DNA here is from genome assembly GCF_018350175.1 of Felis catus. Taxonomy (NCBI): domain Eukaryota; kingdom Metazoa; phylum Chordata; class Mammalia; order Carnivora; family Felidae; genus Felis; species Felis catus. Next base: position 216,257,567 of record NC_058368.1, on the reverse strand, counting down.
ATTTTTTTATGGAAAATTAAAAAAAAATAAAGTTGTATCAGAGGCCCTTTATTTAAAAGCCCTTGAATTAAGTGCTGGGTGGCTCAGTCGGTTAAGCCTCCAACTTTGGCTCAGGTCATGATCTCACAGTCTGTGAGTTCAAGCCCCACGTCAGGTTCTGTGCCTACAGCTTTGGAGCCTGGAGCCTGTTTCAGATTGTGCGTCTCCCTCTCTCTCTCTCTCTGCCCCTCTCCTGCTCGCACTCCGTGTCTCTCTCTCAAAAATAAATAAACATAAAAAAATAAATTTCAAAGCAAAAGCACTTGAATTAAATTATATTCCCTATTGAAGGTAATATTTATCATACGGTATTTAAGATAGAGGTAGAAGATGTTTTATGGATGCAGAAAGGCAATGAAAACTATTTTTGTAATTGCAAACTGGAAAAACTCGAAGTCAAAATGATACTGGTTAACAAATATTTACAGTAGTCCCCTCTTACCTGCGGGGGATACATTGCAAGACCCTTGGTGGTTGCCTGAAACTCAACAGTACTGAACCCTATATATATTATGTTTTTCCTATACATACATACCTATGACACAGTTAATTTATTAATTAGGCACAATAAGAGATTAACAAAATAACAAATAAAATAAGATCAAATAGTCTAATAAAAGTTATGTGAATGTGGTCTCCCTCTCTCAAAATATCTTATTGTATTATACTCACTGTCTTCTTGTGATAAGGTGAGGTGGTAAAATGCTTATGTGAGGAGATGAAGGGAGGTGAATGACACAGGCATTATGACAATGCATTTGGCTCCTACTGAGCTGCTGATAATAAGTAGGACCACGGTTGGCCACAGGTAAATAAAAACACAGAAGCAAGGGTCCTTGGGTGGCTCAGTTGGTTGAGCATCTGACTCTTGATTTCTGCTCAGGTCATGATTTGTCCGTTCGTGAGTTTGAGCCCCATGTCAGGCTCTGTGCTGGCAGTGCGGAGCCTGCTTGGGATTCTCTCTCCCTGTCCCCCCTCCCCCACTCACTTTCTCTCTCTCTCTCTCTCAAAATAAATAAATACAGTTAAAAAGAAATAAAGCCACAGAAAGTGAAACTGTGAGTAAGAAGGGAATACTGCAATGTGTACTGTGTAGATATCATACACCAGGAGGGAATGCTGAAAGTAGACGATGTAAACAATACATTTTTCGCCATGGAAGGGAATTTGGAAGAGACTATTACAATAAAATGTGGCAAGTTCTACAATGTTCATAAGTACAGTGTTGTTGTGGAAATAAATGCAGTGCCTGAAGATAGTTGAACAGGCGACGATTTCGGTCTACGGGAAGCTACTCAAATATTTCGGTTGAGGAAACACTTTTGTTCTACTAGACATTTTTTCAGGACTCTGCCAGGGGATATATGTAAAGGATGAAGGCGTGAGCAGGGTGAGGAAACTGCAGGCAGTTAAATCTAGTTCGACTGAAGTTAGAGATGACGGACATGGCTGTGAAGTCAAAGCATGAATGCCCTCCATATCTCTAAGAAATCTAGAGATTTCTTTTCACTATGTAAATGGTAAGAAGTCATTTTAATATTTAAGTGGATTTCAAGGCTTAGAGGGATTATTCTGACAGCAGTCAGATTGAAGCAGAGAAGAGGACGCCAAAGGAGGGGCATGAAAAATGGGTGTCAAGAAACACAAAGATGAGGGGACTCAGGACAGAAATGCCTACAGCATAACAGTGGTTTCCTTTAGTTACTCATTTGATGTGATAAAGTGTAGAGAAATATATATGGACTGTCCAGATTTAGACTTGGATAACTGGATGGTTATCGTGAAAATCAAAAAAAGGATAAAGAAAAGCAAATGCCCTTATAGAAAGAGATGGACTATATAATGAGTGGCTTCAGTTATATTAAAATTAAGGTACTGCTGAGACATTAAAGATTTTGATATCCATCCAATCCTTGAAGAGCCATATAAATTCTAAGTATGGTGAAGATTTTCAGGGCTGTGCAGCCTTGTGGGAATTCAGGATGATTGGTTATAGGAGAATAAAGTAGGATGGGTCACCAGTGATGTCAGAATGGTGTTCGTTGAATCAAATAGCTTTAATACTGGAAACACAGTAATAGAAATGGACATGGAGTCTCCAGGACTCATTATTCCACAACTGAAGACAAACCTACCTGGAAACTTACAAAAGAAAACTATTGAGGAAGAGTCAGTTTGCTGTCTCCCCCATAGTATCTGGACACCTCTTCTTTAATAGTAATACATATTTTAGCTGACTACATGACCATCTAAGCAAAACCAAATTTCTCAGGCTACCACATAGCTGGATGTGGCCTTGCCACAAGTCCCCAACAACGAAATATGAGCAGAAGTGATGTATGAACTTTCCAGGTCATACAGACTAGAATGTGGACTTAAAAATGAGAATCGAAAAGTAATTTTGCTTTATTCATTTTTGAGAGAGAGAGACAAACAGATTGCAGACAGGGGAGGGGCAGAGAGAGAGGGAGACAGAATCCAAAGCAGGCTTCAGGCTCTGAGCTGTCAGCACAGAGCCTGACGTGGGGCTCAAACTCACAGACTGTGAGATCATGACCCAAGCCGAAGTTGGATGCTTAACTGACTAAGCCACCCTGGCATCCCTTGAAGCGTGATTTTTAAACACAAGAGCTAAGTTACCATTTGATGATGACAAAACATCACATTGAGCTTTGGTTCCCGATAACATAAATGACAATCATAAACTGTTGATGGTAAATGAAAGTGAAATGCACTTCTAATTCGACTAAGACATTGTTATTTTGTCTTGTTATATCAACAAATGCAAAAGAAAAGGTTCTGAAGTCAGTCTAGATATGCATAGTAAAGGTACTGCCTTATAATGGTTATTCATTTAGAAACTAAAAACAAAAACAAAAACAAAAACAAAAAAACAAACCCAAACTGTGAAGAAACACGTTGAATTAGCTTTTAGCAAACAAGTACCCAATCGCTATGTTTTAAATGATGAAAGTAATTAAAACCAGGGTATTTAGCACAGCAGTGTGGGTATATACACAAATTACAGGTTTCAATTATTTGAACTAAGACTAAAACAGTTTGCAGAGGGACAATACAATCCCACTCATATCCTATAACATCTAATCCTATATAATTAATCCTGTATTATTTAATAATGCTGATGGTTTCCTGTATTTTAAGGATAAGGAGACTTAATAAACACTAAATCTCAAATTGATAATACCAAACAGTAGGTAACCTTTACAATTAAAAATGAAAAATATATATGATTATTTCATACTCAGGAAGTGACCTATATTGTTTATAATAGTTAAGGTCCTTGTCTGGGTACTTTGCAAATTTAAAAGCTACAATTTACACAAATTACCTTATTTATACCTTAAAACAAATATTTGAAGTAGGATGGTATCACGTTAAATATGAGAAAATGGAAACTCAGAAAATTTTTTTAAGTTTATTCATTTTTAGAGAGAGTGAGAGAGAGAAGAGGGGAGGGCAGAGAGAGAAGGAGAGCGAGAGAATCAGTGCAGAGCCCTACGTGGGGCTCAAACTCACAAACTGTGACATCATGATTTGAGCTGAAATCGAGAGTCAGATGCTTAACAGAAGAACCACCCACGTGCCCCAGAAAGTTTAAGTTATATATTGTGAGTGATGTCTGGGTTCTTTAACTCCAGTGTCTAAACCTATTGTCACTCTGCTAATCTTCCCATTTGCAGATTTAATATATGTTGATCATTTACAGCATATCAGTAACTGTGCTGTGCTCTTTGCATATCTTAACTCTGGATATTCTCCTTGATTTACAGGTGAAAAACAGGTTCAGTGAGGTCTGAGATTGCCCATTTCATATGTAAAAAAAATCTTGACTTAAATCCTGGTTAGAAATGAAACTGTGCTTTTAACCACTTTTCTTTTTTTAATTTTTTTTAATGTTTATTTATTTTTGAGAGAGACAGAGACAGAACATGAACGGGGGAGGGGAAGAGAGAGAGGGAGACACAGAATCCAAAGCAGGCTCCAGGCTCTGAGCTGTCAGCACAGAGCCTGACACGGGGCTCGAACCCGTAGACTGTGAGATATGACCTGAGCTGAAGTCGGACACTCAACCAACTGAGCCACCCAGGCACCCCTAACCACTTTTCTACATGCTTTACATATTTGTTTGTGAATAAAAATTTACCAAATGCAAAGAACCCATGTTTTATAGTGTCATACTCACTGTTATTAGCTATTAAGTATTAATTAGTTAAATGATCGGGGGAAGCCTCATTCATTAAGGAAAATCAAGACTGGATAATTAGAGAGTGCTTTGGGATATTCAATAATAAGATGGTGTCTGAGTGCCTGCACAAAGATCAGGTATTTATAGAGGTTAAGAGAGCCAAATCTATTCCCTTAACTTGAAAATAATCTCCCACTGTAGCTCTTCCATACTAAAGAAATACTCCAAATGAATCTGTTGACATGAGACAGAGGTAACTATTGTTATTGAAATATTATCTGAAGAATATGATACATTACAATAATTTTAGGATACAACTTTTCTCAAGTTAATTTGATTTTTTTTTTTTTTTTTTTGCCTAGGAGAATACTATGCGACTATAGTGAAAGGAGTTGTATATTTTCTGATGATAAAGTGAAGGCTCTAGATGTGTTTAGTGGCATTAAAAAAAAAACAAAAAAAAAACAAAAAAAAAAAGTTTATCATCCTGGTTTCTCTGGTGCACATACAACCCAAATCAGTGTGCATTGTTCAGATTTGAGTTAGCTGGTTTATTTGTATTTATCAAAATTTCACTGAGACTACTTAGAGTTTCAGTGCTCCTTCTGTAGGTTATACACACATGTTATGATATATTTTTCAGTGAAAACCAATATCTTTGTTCAAAACAGTCGTAGTGTGCAAGCCCCCTTTTGTGGACAGAGACATTGATGTCCAGGTTCAAAACCACTGTCTTTTTAATGACTTCTTTTTTCTGAGGAGGGGTGGTTTTCTTCAACACGGCTTCGTTTTTTTTTACATCAGTCTTTTTTGTTGCTTTTTACATTACCTGTGGGGTAGTAATATTACAAGACGCGATGGCAGAAATGCATAGCCTGATCCTCTGGGGGCTCTCAGTTCACAATATCCAATAGGTTAGAGCATCGAAGTGTCAATTCCAAGATAAATATACTCATAAAGGGACTAGAATTCTAACTGTATGCTTTGTGCCTGTACTGGTGCTAGAAAGGCTGTGGCATATGTCCTAAAAATAGCTAGAGTACTCAAATAACTTCACGTATAACCCCACTTGTGTTTCTGAAGATATACCTTATCCCCTCACTTGTTTCCAAATCTTTCCTGTGATTTGCAGTTTCCAGATCTCTCTATTTTTAAAGGTCTGTTTTGTTTTTCTTGTAGATAACTACATAGACCCAAGCAAGATTACCATTAGAAGGTTCTAGTCAGCTTTGAATAGATCAGACAACAACGCTATATTTCATATGAACTTAATGTAGTGCTTTTAATGTTAACTATAGGAACAAGTGTAATATTAGAAGTCAAAGAGTGGAAAACTAACCAAGGCTCATTTCCTTGGCTCATTAATTTTCAAGTGCAGTTGTACTTGAATTGTTCATAAAGATGCTTAAGTGCAAGCAGATACCCTTTCAAAACCACAAAGCAAGGATTGTTCATTTTTCCTACCTTTTTACCAAGAAAAAATGCTATGAATATATCATACATATTGCAAATAGCATTTCCCTACAGTTGACCTACAGAATGGAGAGAGAAAAATAAAAGCTTTGCCATCTATATTGATCATGCAGATTACATCCAAAGTTACCCCGATTCAAATCCAATAGGTTACTATTAAGAATTTTACAATAAGTGAAATTTCTAAATTCCATAAGAATATCACATGGTAACAAATGAGGAAAACCAAGCACGCTCCAATGCAGGAATGAGCAAATGTGAGTATGATAATCCCAAAGAATGTATGTATATGTATGAATGCAATGTGTACATTAAATGGTTCAATTCATACAAGATACATTCTAGTCAAACTAAATAATTGAAATAAAATGCTTTAAACAGCAAAGAGGTGAAACTATTTATTTCATAGCTTACATGTGCTTGTAACCAGCATTTATTGAATTCTCACATTGGGCCAATTGTGCCAATTGTGGTAGTAAAAATATTTGATGAAATGAGATACCTGGGCTTTACGATTTTCATGCCACATTGGTTGTGGGTGTAGAAGATGCAAAGATAAAGGCCCACATTCTGAGGCCGACCAGGAGAAGATTTTGTGGGAACAAAACAAGAAGATAGAGCGGGTTGACAAAAGGAGTCTGTGCTCCCATTTATCCCAGTCAAGAGAGTGAGATTGCTACCCATTCATTCTTGGCCAGCAGCGTCTCCAGAGGAACGTAAGATAATGCAGGGTTTGAATTCCCTGGTCTATAGATTTGGCTTAATTATCATCTTTTGTCCTTTCTATGTATGGAAAAATAAACAGTAACCGTTCTCTTTTTCTCTTGCTTTTAATACTTTATGTTTTCTTCATTGTTCATTTGCCAGTCAAAATGTCACCTGTCCTGTGTTCCACCTCTTATTCAATTTCTTCCCCAACTAGACTGTAAACCTTTCAGAGTGTGTGAGAAGCTGGTATGCCTTCATTACACACAGAGTGTTTTTTTCCCATGTTAGGTACAAGCAGGCAATCCATAGATAAAATTTTGACTGACATAAATATTGAGTTCAATTTTTCAGAAATCTTCTGCAGTTTTATAGATGCTATGACCTATTTAGTTTTTCAATATATAAATGGGATGGCTCGCTTCATGTGACACCCATTTCGATTTATATTACTTCAGCCTTAAACTATGCAAATATGACTGACAACTATTAGTTGTATACTCTCATTATCTAACTCTATAGCATCACCATTTATCTGAGGTATTATGTAATGTACTTTTTAATATTTAATGCTTTAATATATTAAAATGAATTTTAAACAGCATGTGAATATTTATTATGCATGATGATTTAATTCTAAATAAAACCCCATTTATTCATTTCATGGTGCAGAGATCAAAGTATATGCTCAACTTCAACTAGACTGCCTTGCAATATTAACCACATAACCTGATCAGAGATTTAAATATATACTAACACAAACTGACAATATTAATTCCAAATGCATGTGGCTTTTCTAATTAGTCGTAAACTTTACTTGAATAAGCTACCGAAGCATATAGTAGAAGAAAGGAAGTACTTCTTGGCAGGAAATAGAGTTTTATTACTTTAATTTACTCAAAAAAACATAATGCAATATGTAAATCATGACAGTAATATAAAAAGAAAAACACGTGGAATATTATTTTATGAGCCCTTGGTTGGCTACTTTTCAGAGCTACGGAAGTATAAAGCTAAAAAAAATAAAGCTTTGTAGATTAATTATTTTAACTTAAATATCACTCTTTAGCTACAAATGGACTTTTAAAAGTGTTTTTGGAATTATCTTTGAGATTATTAACTGGGGGAACTTACCTTATATAAAAATGCTTAAAAATAAATTTCTTTCTGGACTGTATTATAAAATATTAAACATGTATTCATCAAGCATTAGTAAAAAAAAAAAAAGCTGAGACTGTAAATTCCAAAGTGGCCATGTATGGTAACCCCAAATTTCGGTAAAAACTAATGTCCCACAGGAAAAATCATGTGCTCCAATACTCATGCACCTTCTCTGCTCTTACCTGATTCAGATTACATAAGATGAACCTGATTATTTCTGAGTCTCATGCATCCCTGTACATTTTCAAGCCTGTGTTAGTTTACAAAGTTGGTTTACCCTTAGAAAATGCATGCTTGAATGAACGGATGAATGAATGCATTCTCTGCTGGTCTGAAAATGTGTCTCTTACCCTTACAGCTGATTGAGCCCTAGATTTAGCTAGTGTTGATAAACAAGTTGCTGTGTTTTCCTGAGATCCAGTCCCATCTGTGGTAAAGACATCGAGACTTCTAGAACCCAGCCATATCTGATTTTTTTCCCTTTTGTCCCAGTAATATTATATCTTTTTTCTCTCTTTAATTGAGGGAAGGAATGTCATACTGGTTTTAGCCAATTGGACTCTAGTATAAGTAGTGTGTTTCATATCCAGACCAAAACACTGAATTTCTATGCCGGCTCGTCAGTACCCTCTTTCCACTGACCCACCGATAATAAGGCCACATGATCCAGATACTTCACAGTGTGATCTCATTCCCCACCATCCTCTACTGATGATTTTGAACACAAGAACTCCCAATGATACACAGGAGCATGCACCATGGAAGACAAAAGGGGTGTGTGTGTGTGTGTGTGTGTGTGTGTGTGTGTGTGTGGTTTAGGCCCAGGTATTTTTTTTTTTTTTTTTAGGCTCAGGTATTTTTAAGGCAAATTTGCTATTCCAATATTCCACCATAATCTACCCTAGTTTAATACCCTTCCTTAAAATATATATATACATATATATATATATATATGTATGTATATACACATACATATACATATACACATATGTATATACATACACATATAGTGACTCTGATGTTTCCTATACTAGACATCCTGACTAATGTCTCATGTCTCAGGTGGGATGATTGATACTCCTCCATGCTTTTTTACTATTCTTTCTCATATACATCATTCACCCCCTGGATTGAAGATCATCCCAAGTATGGAGCTGTTTGTTTAGAAACTGATAGCTGTAGATGCATTTCTGGATGCAGCAAGCTGTTTAACTTGTGCCATTGCATTTCTTTATTTCCTCTAATTCTCTGTTCTTTATTATTATTTTATGGTATGCAAGGCATATATTTTTAAATGGGTATTCAAGAATATTTTTCATTTATTTTTTCCAGGTTCATTGAGATATAATTGACATATAACATTGTGTAAATTCAAGATGTACAATGTGTTGATTTATTTGTATATTGCAAAATGATAATCACTATAGTCTTCACTAATATCTGTGCCACATCACATATTTACCATTTGTAGCACTCTTTTAGCAACTTTCAAGTATATAATACAATATTATATTGACTATAATCGCCATACTGTAAATTAGATTCCCAGAACTTATTCGTCTTAAAATTGGAAGTTTGTACTCTTTGATTGTTAGAGGATCACTTCATTTATTCCAATGGAAAATTCTTCATGGGATTAGTTGCCTACCCACCTGTCTTTGCTGTCTTCTTTCTTACTGCCTAATTACTTTTAACAATTCCTACAGGTGAGTTTGTTTTCCCATGGTGATTTCACTCTGTGCTCTAAACCCCAGCATATCCTGTAGTAAACAATTTAAATATTTACTAAGATACCAAACAGCACTTGTTTTCATGAACAGTTTTTCAATCAAGTAAATTGTGTAATTTGATTATATTTTTATTTTTAATCTTTCCTGTTATTTTCCTTTTATGTTAATGTAACAAATTGTTTGAGTGAACTTAGCAGTCATTTAAAATTCACAATTTTGGATGTGAGTTATAGGTAAAACCCAGCCTTTCAAAGGTAATGTGGGCTCACCTTCAAGAAATCAGTACTATCTGTTCTGCTATGATGCTTGCTTCCTAAATGTGACTTTAATTCAAAGCAACTTTGATTCAGAGCAACTGATATTTTAAGGAACAATGCAAATATCATGCCAGGAGAAATTAGTTCTATAGTTTAGCAGCCTATTAATATTGTCTCTTTCCCCTTTTTTTCCCATGTTTTGTATCATTTCTTTCTCTCTTTTTTTTTTTTTTGGTATTTATTTTAGCTTACACATCCTAAATCCTATTATAAGTACATCACACCCCCATATCATCTCTAAACCAGTATGTAGAAAAAAGTTCTTTGCCTTCACCGAGGGAAATCACTCCAGTAATGAGTCTGTCTGGCAGTATATGTGTTGCCATGAAAAAAGCTTAGGAATTCCTGTAATACATAAGTCAATTCTTAGGTATTAATACAGAATTACCATGTGGATTATTCAATTTGTAATTGAGTTCGATCTAATATATTCAGTTTAGGTATTGTGAATTATTACATTTCTTGTACACATTCAATTCAAAGACTGAAGGAAAACATTTCTGGAACACGTACAAATATTATGTAAAATATCATTTGATATTTTATAAAAATGAAAAGGGCAATATATGTGAAATACTAATGTCCAAGTAGTGTTCACGTACAACCGTATAATATATTGGTTTCCTTATTGACCAAAATTATTCTTTTTAAAATAATCTTTCAATGTTCATTTATATATTAATTATTCAACAAAACATAGTTATTAAATGTCTAACATTTATATGTAAAATATTTGAAGTATGTGCATATAATTTTAGGACCAGGAAGATAAAAATGCCCTGGATTATATCTGTATCTATATCATCTATATCGATATCCTTATCTATATATCTATATTATATCTAGCTAGCTAGCTTGGGTTTTTTTTTTTTTTGAGTGTTTTTTGTTTGTGTTTCTTCAAATAGTGGTAAGTGCTATTGAGTAAAATAATATGAAGTACTGGGAAATATTTGGAAAAGCATCAATGACAGGATTGAATTTGAGCTAAAACCTAAACAAGGTGACATGAAAATACATGGGACTCAGGTTTCTAAGCAAAATAAACAGGAAGAGCAAAAACCCTCTTGATGGACTATGCCTGAAGTCTTTGTGGAAAGCAAGGAGACTGGAACAAATAAGAGATATTAACAGTAGATGAGACCAAAGAGTTAGTGTGTCAAAAGACTGTATCTTGTAGCACATTGGAAACTGAATTTATATCGCTTTTATCACTATAAATTATGAGAGCAAGATGCCAGCCATTAGACGATTTTGAAAAAAAGATTCTGGTTTCAGAACTAAAAAAGATCATTTTGACTGTAATGTTGAGAATACTCCAGTGGCAAGATGATCAATTGCATTCCCATTTCAATAATCCAGAGGATTGTGGTGGTTTAGATTCGGGTTGTATTGGTGTAGCTAAGAGATGCCAATACACAGATTTTTTTTTTTTTTGAGAGAGGGAGAGAGACACACAGAGAGAGAGAAAGAGAGAGAGAGAGAGAGAGAGAGAGAGAGAGAGAGAGTGCAAGCAGGAGAGGGGCAGAGAGAGAGGGAAAGATAGAATCCAAAACAGACTCCACACATTCAGCACAGAACCTGACATGGGGCTCAAACTCATGAACCATGGGATCGTGACCTGAGCCAAACTTAAGTGCAGGATGCTTACCATCTGAGCCACCCCAGTGCCCCAACATAAGGATATTTTTTGAAGGTAAACATAAGGTGAGAGAGAAAAAGAGGAATCAGAAATAATTCTACAGGTTTACGACTTGGACCACTTCAATAATGGAATTGCCATGAACTAAGTGGGTGGATTCTGAGGAATAAGGAGTTTTGGAGAAGGAATAATAGGAGTTCCATTTTGGACATGCTATAAATGATGTAGCTTTTATATATTTAAAAGATACATTAAGAAGAAAGTTATCTATATGAATCTAGACATCGGGGAGAGTCTCAGGATGAAGATATATATTCAAATCCATCAGATTTTAAAAACATTTAGAGACTTAGATAACTAAGGAAATGAGGAAGAAAAGCCCAAGCCATGCATGGCAGGGAATTTCAACTTTGATAATCTGACTGATGAGAAAAAGACTAAGAAGTGAAGTTAAAAAAAAGGAAAAAAGAAGTAAATGAAGCATAGCCAAAGTCAAATGAAGAAAATACTTAATGTAAGAGGATTAGCCCTAATCTGTCCAATGTTGCTGATGAATAAAGTAAGAGAAAATAGATACTAAAAAATGACAAAAGAATTTTCAGCCAAGTGGTGAGAAAACACCTCAGTGGAATGTGTTGAAGAGACAGAGAGTGAAGTAGAAAAGTAGAATGAGTAAAGATAGCACTCTCAACAGTACTGAAGTGTCTTTCTTGGGGACGAGGGGCAATGAGAAGGATCATTAATGGGAAAGAGATGGTTGGCCAAGATATCTTTTAATGGGAGAAATAATAACATGTTTTCTCACTCAATGAGGGCAATATTGTGAAACAAAAGAGATGAAAGAAAACAGCTGGACCATGCCCATGAATAGATGAGAAGAGAGGACATCTAGCAACCATAATGCAACAGGTGACCATAGATAGAGCAGAGTTTAGATATGGCTACAGAAAGGAGAGCGGGATATGTGAGCTGAGATACAAACAGATGTTTGGAAATAGCGATGGGAGACTGTGGAAGGTTACTTAATTACTTTGATATTCTTTGATGAGAAACTCAAAAACAGTAGTAGTGGAGTAGTTGTTACATACTTTAAGGGGAGGGGGGTTGAATTAGTCACGTAAGGACTTAAATGAGCGAATGGATTTAGGAAATAGATGAGGCTTACTGAAAGAAAAAAGTTTCTGAGGTTGGAGGTCATGAGATTGGAGTGAGAGCCAACAGTGTTTTCCCCTGCCTATATTCAGCTGCATACAAGTGAAGAAGACAAGAAAAACTGTGTTCTGTGTTTTCTAGGGTTTGAATTTTTCCAGGGGAGTATGAAGACTTGAGAAAGGAAAAGAACAAGCAAAACAAAACAAACAAAAAAACAAGGGATCAAACACTGAATTGATTTTAATGCTGACCCTGAGAAATTACAATGAGTAGGTTGAGAAGTTTGGACATGGGAGGGGTGGGTAACAGAGAAGGCAATACTCAAGGATTTACATGTCCCAGTGGGGACAGAGAACTGTGGCGTCAGTACTTCAGGCAATAAGTGGAAGGGAATTTTTGGTGGTTGGCCAGTGGGATTTCTTAAAATTGATATTATGGAGGGTTAAAATATTGTGAATAACAACCATGTATGACCACTGGTGTAAGTGGTTTGGATGGGAAAGCAAACTGTGAAACATTTTTATTAAATGCAGCACTTATATTAATTTACTAAGTACCAACACAGTGTAATATATATATATATATATATATATATATATATATACATATACATATGTATATATACATATATGTATATATACATATATGTATATGTATGCATATACATATATGTATGTACATATATGTACATATATGTACATGTGCATATACATATATGTATATGTATGTGTATATGTATATATGCATATGTATATGTATGTATATGCACACATATATGTACATATATATTCACATACATGCACATATATGCATGCATATATATACATGTGTATATATACATATATACATACATATGCATACATACATATATGTGTGTATGTATATATGTGTATATATGCACACGTATATGTATGCATATGTGCATATATGTGTATATATACATATACATATATATTCACACACACGCATGTTTCTCACAACGCTAATGAGTTAGATGCATCTACTCTACAGACAAGAGAAATGGGACACATAGAGGTTTAACAACACACAGCTATGTCATGGTGGAAGCGGGTTTTGGATTTAGAAAATCTAATTCCACATTCTGAGCTCTTCACATTTGGCTATACACTGGAAGAGGGGAAGTAAAGAACCTGGCTGCTCAGATTATTGGAAATGTCCTCTGTATGGTGTTAGAAATCACCAAGACTTATGCCAGGGCTGTTAGAGGTCATAAGAGTGAAACAGATGTTAAAGTGAAAAATTGAGCATCTGTGATTTGGGGATCAGTTAACAATTACGATAAGGAGGGCACTTTTAGGAAGAAAGGGAGAAAAATCATGGGAATAGTAGGAACAATGATCCACTCTCCTCTTGAGACCCAATGGTAAAAGAGATTTTGGATAATAAATAATGAAGTGGATCCTACTGGAAGGAATGTCATTGAGGAAGAATCAGCTTTTGGTTACAGAAAAGGCATGAAAGAGACCTTCAGAAAAGAGATTGAAGGTTGAAGTCATCTTGCACCTGACTGTAAGTTCAGAGGGCACAGTCGAAAGGTTGAAACGTGGGAGGGGTGAGGGGTGCCTGGGTGGCTCAGTCAGTGAAGCATCCGACTTAGCCTCGAGTCATGATCTCATGGTTTGTGAGTTCGAGCCCTGCGGTGGGCTCTGTGCTGACAGCTCAGAGCCTGGAGCCTGCCTCTGACTGTGTGTCTCCCTCTCTCTCTGCCCCTCCCCTGCTCATACTCTGTTTCTCTCTGTCTCTCTCAAAAGTAAACGTTAAAAAAAAAAAATAATAATGTGAGGGCCGCCTGGGTGGCTCTGTCAGTTAAGCGGCTGACTTCGGCTCAGGTCATGACTCGCAGTCCGTGAGTTCGAGCCCCGCATCAGGCTCTGTGCTGACAGCTCCAAGCCTGGAGCCTGTTTCAGATTTGTATCTCCTTCTCTCTCTGTCCCTCCCCCATTCATGCTCTGTCTCTCTCTGTCTCAAAAATAAACGTTAAAAAAATGTGGGAGGGGTAGAAGATAGGATCAGAAAAAAGAATGCAAAGTTGAATGGACATAATTATGTTCTATAGAATTTTAGATAAATTGTTTAACTGTAATTAAAGATATAAAAAAGGCAATTTGATTTTTCTGCTATCACGTAAAGGAATTATAAAAGTAATAAAATTGCAATAATAATAATATTAATAAAACTGTATAAATGGAAACAATTTGATTTTCCAATATAGAATTGATTACATGAACTGTGATATATCTCTATATTGAAATACTGTGCAGCTCTTTAAATGTTTATTTAAAAATATTTAATGCAGGGCATGGGGGTGGCTCATTTGGGTAAGCTTCCAACTCTTGATTTCAGCTCAGGTTATGGTCTCACAGTTCTTGACACTGAGCCCTGTGTTGGGCTCAATGCTGACAGCATGGAGACTTCTTAGGATTCTCTGTCTCCCTTTCTCTCTGCTCTCCTTCACACATGAGTGCTCTCTCTCTTTAAATAAATAAACAAAAACTAAATGAGACAAGGAGGTATTTGTGATGCAATAGGAAATACTAAACATTTTAATTTCAGTATCACTGTAGTCCTAAAATATAATAATAAAGAACATAGATATGCATATATATATATATATATATATATATATACACACACACACACACACACACACGACTACATACGGTATGCATGTGAGTTAATACTAGTTTTCTATCTCTTCCAAATTTTTACAACTAACTTGTATTATCTGATAATAAACAGAGACATTCTCAAAAGGCAACAATAAGAATCATGCAATATCAATAAAAAAAAAAAAACAAACAAGAAAGAATCACACTATGTAAAACAAAATGTCAAACAGCCTGGAAGGAATATTCCGTGACATTGCTAAGTAAAATATGGTCATTCTTATTTTATTTTTCCGCCTTTAAGAGTTCAGCTGGACAAAGTTCAATTCACAGTCAGCATTGCTCTAAGTGATGTGAAGAGATGAGCACACATGAGTTTTCCTTTAGAAGCACACATTAAACATGATGGGATTTAGTGCACAATATTTTAAAATAAGGGATCATTTTATCAAGAAAATATCCTCTACGTACTTGAATAATGTGGTGAATCAAACTTAGGTATGTTTCTGTAGGTATTAAAGATTTTCCCACCATGCTGGAAGAAGTTGCCGTTAGAACCTTCAGATGAGAGAGCATTTGTCTTAATTTGCTGACTGAGTGGATGCCCACTGTGGGCTTCCGTGTTTGTTTGTTTGTTTTTTAATATACATGTATTTATTTTTAGAGAAAGAGAATGCACATGCATGGGGGAGGGTGGGGTTGGAGAATCCCAAGCAGGCTGCACATTAGCCATGCAGAGCCCAATCAGGGCTCAGTCCAATGAACCAAACTGGGGGATCATGACTTGAGCCAAAATCAAGACTCCAACGCTCGGGGAGCCTGGGTGGCTCAGTTGGTTAGGTGTCTGACTCTTGGTTTTGGCTCTTGTTTCAGCTCAGGTCATGATCTCATGGCTTCGTGGGTTTGAGTCCCCCATTGGACTCTGTGCTGGCAGCAGGGATCCTGCTTGGCATTCCTGTTTCCCTCTCTCTCTACTTCTCCTCCACTCATGCTGTCTCTGCCTTTCTCAAAATAAATAAATACACTTAAAAAAAAAGAGTTCAATGCTTAACGGACTGAGCCACCCAGGCGCCCCGTGGGTTTCCATGTTTTAGGAAGAGCTCCTTGCCATGCCAAAATTCAGCCTATCTGTTCCCATGGTCCCTTAATACAGTCAACCCAGAAAACTGCTCCATCACACATGAAGTGCCCCATTCCAAAATCAAGCAACTAAGGACAGGATGAGGGTGGGGAGGAATGATTCTTCAAAGGAGCAGACATTAGTTTCATGGATGTAGAGGAAGGACTGGTTCAGAAGGAAGATTTCCCTCCCTCTTATATTTCCAAAGAGAAACAATGTGAAATTTAAGAAAAAAAAAATCTTGCTTCTATAGGAATAAAACATGTATTTCATAAAAATAATAACATGTGAACAGTTATGACCCAAAGCTTCTAACAAACTGAGTATCTCAATTCTTAATGGAATCTGTGCATGATACTGTTTTGTATAGACAATGTAGAAGTTTGTTTCATTAATGGGAGCATTTTATAATCAAGATCTAAATTACACTAGTATTTAATATTTTGATAATTGGGGGGAATGTTGAAATAAGAGTTCAACTAAGAGATAAAACCTGACTCATGTTGCACCCTCTTTAGATGCAACCTTTGCCTAGCTTCCAATTTAAAGGAACAAAATGATTTTTTCCCCCATATAGTAGAAGTGTTTCTGTTTCTAGGTCTAAAATCAATTACTCGTGGCACAGAGTAATTAAATGAACTAATTAGATGTTAATTCAAATTAGGACCACACTTCCTTGAAACATTCTTGCACTGAACTTTGACTATCAACTCTCTATTGTTAGTATCTTTTCCTCTCTGTTCTGGTTGTTTTCGGGAAAATAACACTTGCTATAGGAGAAAATAATTACCAAATGTTTTAATTGCTTTTTATTCTCAGAAACTGAGAGGTTTCCTATAAATTTGAATTCATAAAATAATATACCTGACTGCTTGTGTCTGCAGGCAACTCCAG
Organism: Felis catus; assembly: GCF_018350175.1. Lineage (NCBI taxonomy): Eukaryota > Metazoa > Chordata > Mammalia > Carnivora > Felidae > Felis > Felis catus. The sequence goes on along the minus strand of NC_058368.1, from coordinate 216,240,503 downwards.
GTTTCAGGTTAATTTAATTTCAGTGAAATTAATGCATATCATACCATAAATTGATTCAAAATTCTTCCTTATGTAGGTCTGAATTACTGTGTTGTCCTTTGGCTTATTGTACAAGATATATTTTTGCCTACTATTTTTGTGTTAGTTTATTATTTTCTTAAGTCCTTATCTGAATTGAGAATGCAGTTGTGCTCCTCTGAGATTTTGAAGTCTAATGCTGTTAGGTAGAGAACCAAATCAAATCAAATCACGATGAACAATAAGGCCAAGGCCATTTCCCCAGAGTAAATATGCATTGTTGTATATGACGAAAGGAATTACAGGGGTTTATTATGTTTTGCAATTTCATTATATTTAATGCATGCAGATATATTTGTCTCTTGAAGTAAATTTATCTTTCTCCTTGTTTCAAAGATAAATTATCATTTCATCTAAAAGCAAAGATGATAAAGACAAACTCATACAGTACGCCACTTATCTCTCAGCACCATCAATTTAAAAATATGACATATACCAATGACCTTTAGTTTCAAACTACTCTATGCTGACCTAAGGGGACACTGTTTCCTGATCTCTCCTATGTGTATATATGTCCATGCACGTATTTCAAATGTAGGAGTCCACGATCGTGATATTCTGAAAATTCCACTGGTCAATGCAGCATCTCGTCAGTGCAAATCTGTTGAGCTCCTATCCATTTGCAGACAATTCGGTAGCTTTGGGGAATTCTCTGGATTAATGTCCATGATGAGCAAGATCTATTGTCTCTTGTCCACTTTAATGTTTGGAAGGTTATCTCTCATATCATCACGTATGTTATCATCATATGTCATCAGTCTGTCTAAGTCAATCCTTCTCAGCTTACATATCTTTTTTATTTCTTCTGCTTCAACTACACTTATTTCATCGTGGCTTTGAAGTATGTAGAAAAAGAATCTTATACTCATTTTCAAACACAATACGTTGTATTAAATAAACAACAGAAATTGAAACTTGGGAAAATAGAACTCAATGGAAGAGTCAGAACACCAGGAGTCAAGGAGAGCCTCAATCAGGGCAATGACAGGGTTTTAAGCAGTGGGGTTTCCATAATCCTTTTTCAGGATGCTAAAATTAGCATTAGCTTCAGGATATCTCCATTTTAGGGTCTCACTGTATCAAACTTTAAACACTGGGGAGAAAGAAACTGCTTAATTTCAATCAAATGTTTTCTTCTGGATCAATCAGTGAATCCAGAAGTGCTTGGGTCACACAGCACGTAATGGGACCACAAGTCTGCGGCAGGAGCCTCTAGGACTGATGACAGCCAGACTCTCCAAGAGGTGTCTTTCTCTTGTGCAGACAAGGGCTAATAGTATTCAAAGAGCTACTAGTTAAGGGATTAGTTAAGTACTACTAGCGTATTTAGAGGTAAATGTGATGAGAGTAGCTAATATGACTATGTATAGAGAAAACTAAGTGATTTATTTATTTTAACAGAGGAATTTTATTGTTTTTATTTAAATTTAGTGCAATATTGGTTTCAGGAGTAGAATTCAGTGATTTAACTGAGGCTTAAAATATATCTCACTAAATCGTTCCTCTCTAAGAAATTTTAAATGGTGCCAGAACCTCAGAGGCCTCTTCCTGCACCCACTCCCACCCTACCTTGACATAACACTGAGGACGAAGTCTCAGTTGAGTTTCCAACTTCTCCTTATTTACACATGTTTTTGTTGTGACATATTTCTGAATCTCTACTAAGTAAAGCATTCTTTAGTTGAGCCAGAATCATGTCTCCCAACACAGGTAAGGAGTTGATGCAACACATACAGCGTGCATGTATTTAGGAAACCAAAACTGAAAGAGATTTCTATGTCAACCAGAAGCTAGCTTATAGCATGTGTCTAATTATACTGGGTCAAACTGAACGTGGAAGGGTTTCAATACTCTCAATTACTAGTGCAGGGAATTCGTAAGTGGAGCTAAAAGTAGAACATGAACTTGAGAGGAAGAAAACCAAAGAAAGGGAATGGGAAAATGGTGTTTTATGTTTGTTTGTTGTTTGCCTTTGTTTTTGTTTTGTTTTGATTTGAGTTCCCTTTAAGACCGCTAAAAAGCTCAAGCTGTGTGGTGAGCCTCTGTGTAGAGACATTAGTGGATTTCATATGGGATGTGTCCCAAGAGACCTGAGAACTCAGTTTCTCTAAAGGAAGAATAGAAGACTCACTTGGAGAAAGCTATTCCTCAACCATGTGGGACTTGCCTATATTTGGGAGCCTGTAAATGATTTTGCTGGCTGACTCATGCCTGGAATCCTTCACTGACTTCTGGAAGCCTATGTTTCTTCCCATTACACATTGCAGTGATGTTCATTAAATGCCCAAAGCCAGGCTATGATTTTCAGGATAGTCATGCACTTTGATGCTTACATCACAACATAATGTTAATGTAAATGATATGTTCACTTTTTACACATGGGTATGTTCATTTTACATTAATATTTATAATTTATTTTCACCTATTCATGGATACAGGTCAGGTATTTAATATGCTTCATGATGCACCAGGAAAAGTAAACCAATATTATATTCTAAAAAAAATGGGCTAATTCTTTCTAGAAGATTCTTATAACGATAACACTATATCAACACAAGGTAAGTTATAATATTACCAAATGACCTAGGATCTTTAATTAATCCATTTAACCAATATTGATATACAAGAATAACTTTTCTCAGCATAATTTTAACAAATATATGCCAAACTTTATCAGCCACCCTTTTTCACTTAACTGCTTGTTGAACTAGTTGTTGAGGCCCCTTGCGTCTGTCAATCATACTGATCGATGCCTCAGGTACACCAAAAGCCTGTAGCAGGTCAACTCCCCTCTGGATAGCCATTAACTTCTGCTTTTACCACATGAGTTTTATACTTACTAAGAATGGGATGTCTTTTTCTCAAAGCCAGTTATGCTGATTACATTTAAAATAAAAGCAATCTCATTGAAATATTAGAAACATAAATGAAGACTCATTTGAAAGAGAAGAGGTTTATTATTCTGATTCAATCCATAATGTATTGTTGTAACTATTTTGTATCATTTTGTGAGGCCCGAAAAATAAAGTCAAGGAAAAAAAAGGTGTGAATCAGGTAACTGAAAGAGTGGACATGTTAAAATAGAGTAGGTTTTTATATACATTGCCACACAAGGGTTTTCAAATTCTCTTTGCAGAGCGAAGAAACTCAAAAATAATAGATGCTATAGAATGGGTATTATTTTATGCAATAATGATAATATCAGATGCAATTTGGCCAGCCGGCATCTTTAAAAATATCTTCTGCACTAAAATGTTTGCTTTGCCATTTACTAAATTATATAAATAGTTTTCTGTACATGTGTGCTTCTGTACCCATAGCACATACATGCATAAACAACAGCATATAATTTTCATTATTCATTTTTGAACTCATTTCAAGAAACTAAACAAACAAATAAGAATTTTACTTATTGGGCTCAAATATTTACTTTTACTTTACTTAGTCTTTGCAGGCACAGAAAGAGGAAAAGAAATCCTGACTTCTCTCACCAATTCCTTTTTTTAGGATGGCGAGTTTGGAGTTGTTGAGCTGATACCTCAGGTAAAAGATTTACTGATTGTTTTTAAAGATTGAGAAGTGAGTTGTGTTATCTCTGTTCTATATCTCATATCGCTAATACTATTTTGAAAAGTGAAGTGTAAAATTGTAACTTAAAGAACAATAACTCCTGTCGCTCTTAAGTCACTATGTCATGAAATCTTGTACATTTTGAGGTAAAGATGCTCTTTTTTCTTCAGTAGACATGGATACTATATCACAAATAACATGAAAGCACGTAAGAAGAGACAAAAAAATATTTTTTGACAATTCAAGAAAGGCTGTGTTCTAACATCAGAATATTTTAACAGAATATTTTCCCTTTACTCATCCTTAATATAGATCCCCACTATGCCATACACGTTTAGATTTTAATGGTGTCAGAGCAAACAATTGCACCACACAATGGTAAACAAGCATGGAAGTCTTTGTTCAAGGGGAGAGAGGATAGAAATCAGTTTGAACTCAACTCAAAGGAGACAAAAAGTGAGATAATTTTAAGTTCTGGGGAGGGGGGGATGGTAGGGCATCTGTTTTGGCCAACTGATCTTACACAAAGGAAAAGTCAATCTCCTATCTTTACTATAGGAGTGAGCCACTGAAGTTAGGCTCCTACCTTCCCTCAGACACTGGGAGATACTGGTGTTAACTTGGTGTCTACATTTCAAAGGGATGATTCTCAGGTCCTCAAGAAGGATTTTCCTAGGTTGTAATTCTGGCAAGAGGCATTTAAATAGATTTACATATATCTCAAAGTGGAAGAGAAAGAATTCACAATTTCAAGTACTAAAACGACAGCAACAAAAAAACAAACAAAAAACACTCTTAAAAAAGGGGTTCAGGGCCCTGAAGTTAGGAAGCAACCAGTGTAAAGTTTATTGAAGCTGAAGGGAACATTAAGGCCGCCTTGGTCGATAGAAATAGTCTATTTCTTCAGTGAGCAATATGGTAGCCACTAGCCACATGTGGATCTTCAACACTTGAAATGTAGCTATTGTGATTGAGTTATTGAGTATTTAATAGCATTACACTTACCTTAACTAAGCTTAAAATGGAATTACTCATGTGGCTAGTGGCTACAGTACTGGGCAGTACAGATGCAAATTAGTGCATAATCAATGCCTATTAAGCAAACAAAAGTAAACTGTTAAAAAAGAACAAAAGTAAAATCGTAATAAAAATCTGTCTATCACAGATGAAGCATCTACATTTGTGTTTAAGATTATATGCACTCGTTTGGGTGGCTGTTCTCTGTTTTCGTTCCCGTCAAGTGCTATCACTTATGATGAATCATCAAATATGGTAGCATCTAAACATACACAGACTTATTAATTTTCAAATATATGTGCCCAATTATCATTTTCTTTACATATATTTTATGTATATATTTTTAATATTTTTTAATGTTTATTTACAGAGCGTGAGCTGGGAGGGGCAGAAAGAGAGGAAGACACAGAATCAGAAACAGGCTCCAGGATCGGACCTGTCAGCATCGAGCCAGATGCAAGGCTGGGACTCATGAACTGTGAGATCATGACCTGATACGAAGTCGAAAATTTAACCAACTGAGCTACCCAGGTGCCCCTCAGTCATTTTATAAATATAAGAAGCACACCACAACATTATGGAATTTATTGAGGGAGAAAGGTAAACTTCCAAATTTTGCATTTTTGCTTTCATTACAATTTTCCTAGTATTCACTGCTTGAGATGCACAACATTGTTAATTTCAAAACCAGAATCTCTCTTAACCTTTCTCTAAAATTGCCATCTGTTGTTTATCTCACCCTTTTTTTTCCAAATGAGTGAAGTAGTTAGATGCCCATGTTTGTAATTAAATTATTTTTCATTGCTTAACCAGTTTTATTGCAGAAGACAGAAATTTTCAGCAGAAATTTCTCTGCATCCTTGTTCTTGCTTTTCTTTGTTTTTTGAAAGATGTATACTTTTATTCTAAGATCAACTTCTGTCTTCCTGTTATCTCTTTACCTAGCTGTCTTTTTGGTACCTAAATCAAATCCCTCCCACTTATGTCAATTTCTCTTTCTACAGATTCCTTCTACCCACCGGAGTCTAAAATCAAATTAAAATTGTTCCAAGCCAGGAACAGAAGAAATCAACAGCAGCAACAATAATGATAACAAAACCTTGCATCCTCCCTTGGTTCAATTATGATCACTTGCTCCAATTTTTACTAAGCTGAAATATATATAAGAACTAAAGACAGTGGATATTCCCAGAATCCCTTCTTAAAAACATAATCTTGAGAAAGGAATAAATAAACAAATGCTAACCCAAACTTGTAGATAGAAGTAAAATTTATTTTTTAAAAAAAGGGAAAACAAAAGGAGGAAGAAGGAAAGAAAGAAAGTAAGAAAGAAAGAAAGAGAGAGGAAAAAAGGAGAGAAAGAAAGAGAAAGGAAGAAGAAGAAGAAGAAGAAGAAGAAGAAGAAGAAGAAGAAGGGAGAGGGAAGGAAGGAAGGAAGGAAGGAAAGAAGGAAGGAAGGAAAAGGAAGAGAAAGGAAGGGAAGTAAGAAAAAAAGAAAGGAAGAAAGGGAGGAAGGAAGAAAGGAAGGAAGGAAATGCTAATAGCTGAATACACTATATCCAAGAAGGATTTATAGCAAAAATGAAAGAAAGCTTTACCACTTCGTTGTTAAGATACAATTTTATTAAATCAAAGGAGGAAATAATGTGAGAGGTCAGAGTAATTCTATTTAAAATTTGTTTAATGTTTATTTTTATTTTTGAGAGAGAGAGAGAGTACGAGTGGGAGAGGGGCAGAGAGAGGGAGACACAGAATCTGAAGCAGGCTTCAGGCTCTGAGTTGCCAGCACAGAGCCCAACATGGGGTTTGAACTCACAGACTGTGAGATCATGACCTAAGCCAAAGTTGGACCCTTAACCAACTGAGCTATCCAGGCGCCACAGAGAAACTCTTTTATTTTATTTTATTTTATTTTATTTTATTTTATTTTATTTTATTTTATTTTATTTTATTTTATTTATTTTTTTGAGAAACTCTATTTTAAAAGACAGTATAACCTAGGGGGAAAAAAGCTCCAAGTATAGAGTCACAAAATCCATGTTTAGGACTTATGCTATATGCTTGTTGTGTGACCTTGACCAATTCATGTAACTTCTCTATGCTGATCTCCTTATCTGTAAAATTGGAATAACAATAGTGTCTTCTTCATAAGGTTATTTAGAGGATAGAGAAAAAAAAAACTAGTGCTTTTAAACCATTTCACTGAATTTTTGGCACATGATGAATCCTCAATACATATTAGCCATTATTAACATGTTTTATGTTATATTATACGTTATATTTATTTAGTTAGTTCTTTCTTTTATATATTTTTTAACTGAAGTATAATTGACATACAGTGTTATATTAGTCTCAGATGTACAACGCTGATCCAACAGTTCTATGCATTTCCATGCTCACCACAAATGGAGTAGTCACCAACTGTCACCATACAATATTATTACAGTACTATTGACTATTATTCTTTTCATCTTCGATGAAACTTACCTGTTTTCTAAATGGAGGTGTGTACCTGTTCATCTCTTCCTCTATTTTACCCATCCCCCAGCTACCTCTTTTAGATCCATTTCAGCATTCTTTATGTTAAATTCATACCACATTACGAAGTGTGTATTTACATATTTGTTTAATCTAGCTCTATTCCAGATGTGTGCTAAACGGGCAGACTGCCCCTCATGCTGACCCTCCAGGACAAGTAAATAGGCCTTTTCTAGTAAGACTGGGGTGGATTTTAGTTTCCTGTCTGTGCAAGGTCTAGGAGGTGTTAGCCAGTCAAGAGCTCTCTCTCTCTCTCTCTCTCTCTCTCTCTCTCTCTCTCTCTTTGATGTTTATTAATTTATTTTGAGAGAGACAGAGAGAGAGATGGACAGAGAGAGAGAGAATGAGTGGGTAGGGGGAGAGAGAGAGAGAGGAGAGAGAGAATTCCAGGCAGGCATTACACTGTCAGTGCAGAGCCAGATGTGGGGCTAGAACTCATGACACTGCGACATCATGACCGGAGCCAAGATCAAGTGTCGGATGCCTAACCAACTGAGCCACCCAGGTGCCCCCAAGTGCTGTCTCTCCAAGTGTTTCAGAACAAGTCCCCCTGGCCAGGCACTCCGGGGTGTTGCCTGTGTGGACTGCGCATACCCGCTGGCTTTAGCCAGGCCTCAGATGAGTGCAGGGGTGGGGTGTGCCCACTAGCTTTAGAGATTATTTTCTTAATATCTGTACCTTCACAGAATTAATGACTTGATTCAGTTGATCTGTACCCCACACGACTAGTACTTTGAAATATGTGCGTCCTGAAGGAATTATAATTCTAAGTTTGTTATTTAATGATAACATTCTGTCATCTGTATTAAAAAAGTGTTGTTTAAAAATATTTCTTACGTCCAATTGTTAAAATAAGATCAAAACTATTATAGCCCCATTTTAAGATATTTGTTTAATAATTAAAATTTAATTCAATATATAACAAGTTATTTTGAATAATTTAAGATATGAAATAGTTTGTGTTTGATTATTTCAACTTTTCAGACACTCTCTTGGAAGGATTGAATTTTCACATTAAGTCTCACTAATAAACTCTAGCATTTTAGAGGCTAGGTCGCCATCTGGTGGAAAGTTTAAGTCTTAACTAAACCACCTAAAGCACAATTTTGTATTGCTTGTTTATGTTGTTATGAGCATGCTAATAAGCATTCTGGTTGCAAAGCTAAAAATGTGTTAAATTAATGAGCTGAAATCTAGTGGAAAATAAAAGCAAATAAGTTTTAAAATTAGGCAAGTGTGTTTCTGCCTTCCTTGGCCATCCATTTGTATCACAATGAATTTAATATTGTGAATATTAGGAAGGCCATAAAAATTCAACAAATAGAGAAAGAACCAATTGGTGACTGTCTTCACTAAGCATATTTAACCTAAATCGTCCACCATGATTTGCTTTTTCTGATATCATGCTATTAAAAAAATCTATACGTTTCTATTATTTTTCTTCTGGTAAGGCTTGTGTACATACATTTCAAAACTGATCATACTTAAAAACTTGATCGGACTTGTTATTTATAAGGAAGTACATTAGTAAGAAGAACTCTTAGTGGTTGGTAGAATTTCTTGTAAGATTCTAGAGTACTGATAATATCCCCAGTACAATTATTGACATCACCTCCGAAGGCAGTGCATTTTCATCTAATGAGGGTGTTATTCTTGTTGGATATTTTTTATTTCCAAAAAATTAAAATTTAATATCACCATAATGGAGTGTTTGCCTAGACATGCGAGGCTTAGCAGAGATGATTTATGCCTTTGAAAGCATCAACTTTCACACAACCCTTGAGAAATTGCACACAACCCTTGAGAAAACTAAACGCAGAATGTGTTAGGGGGAATGAGGGATACATTGCCAAGTAGAAAAGGTCAAGAACAGTGCCTGATCAGTTACTTATCAACTGGATGGTTTTAATAATAACAAAAGTAATAATAACAATAATCATGATAATATAACAATAATATAAATATTAATAACTACAAAGTATGCCGCAAAGCAACTTTCATATCACATATTATTAAATCCCCACAATCATATGATTCAGCTTCCCTTACCATCTGGATTGTATAAATGGCAAGGTAAGTTTAGAAATGCAAAATAACTTTTCCAAGTTCAAAGAGCTAGTACATAGCACAGGTAAGAAGTTCATCCAGACTACCTGAGGCTCAGTTTCTCCGCTGAAAAAATAATAATCTTAAATATTTTCCAGATTTTAGTTTCTCACGCAGTTGACTCATAATTACTAGATTTATTTTATTGCCGGGCCGATGAACATGTTTTAAAATTATTTTAAGCATCTTTGTTTTATTAGGATTCTATCATACATTGATGATGTATGATAGAATTGCAATGTAAAGGAGAATTCAGAAAAATGTATAGGCATGGTTCAAATAAATGAAGACAAGATACCAAAATTGTTTTTATAGTTAACGCTGCAGAAGACCCCAGCTCTTCATTTATTATTATCATAACCACCTGCAACTGACTTGGGTATAAGCCCTATCTTAAAATTTGTAAAAAATGATCTATTTAATTTTCTTTAAAATTATATTGCCTCTTTATCCATCTGACACATGATTTCATTTTGCTTGGTTTCCTCTTATTTAGTCACAATGTATGTTATTTGATGGCTTGTTTCAGTCAATAAGTGTATGGAAAAATTTCTGTTACTGTCTGGCTAGTCAGTTTATTTTTATTATTTTAAAAGTCATACAGTAATTTATTCTAAAAAAAAAAAAGTGGAGGAGTCTTGCCATCCAGTAGAGTCTGGGGTTGGGAGGCATTATGGGATCCATGAACCAGAACCTCATATCTTGCTGTTCCAGTGGCCACTGCTTAAGAAGCCAAAGAAACGAAACTGGACAGCCACTTATCAGCCTCAAAGTTTACACAAGTGTCCTCACTTGCTAATGTCTTTCTGGTATTCAGTCTGTTTTTAGTTCTGTTCAGTCATTAATTGTATA